>NW_026453176.1:0-600000 GCF_025200985.1 Drosophila gunungcola
TGGTCATCAAATGAATTTCTTCAAAAAATCGATTTTTAAAAATCTGTTTTTGCACCAAAACTTAATTTATTTTCTAAACCGATTGTGGTTGGGTAGTATAGGTCGCCAACTATACAAAACAGTCACTCCTATGGCTGTACGTCTAATTTTGTCCAAGTTACAACGAAAGGACTCTTTCGGATTTTGTTTTTTGACAAGTCTCCAAAAACCTAAAAAAAAACCCTAAAAAATCAGTTTTTCTATCAAAACGCTGAGAAGTAATAGTCAAATGTTGGAATGTCATACATCGCTGAATTCGTCATTAAATTGCCTATCAAATGGCATTCGCAGTTAAAAATTTTTCAGATTTTCAAAATTTTGAAAAAATTGATGACCCCCACCCTTATCAAAAATGCAAAAATTGGTCATAAAATGAATTTCTTCAAAAAATCGATTTTTAAAAATCTGTTTTTGCACCAAAACTTAATTTATTTTCTAAACCGATTGTGGTTGGGTAGTATAGGTCGCCAACTATACAAAACAGTCTCTCCTTCGGCTGTACGTCTAATTTTGTCCAAGTTACAACGAAAAGACTCTTTCGGATTTTGTTTTTGACATATCTCCAAAAACCTAAAAAAAACCCCTAAAAAATCAGTTTTTCTATCAAAATGCTGAGAAGTAATAGTCAACTGTTGGAATGTCATACATCGCTGAATTCGTCATTAAATTGCCTATCAAATGGCATTCGCAGTTAAAAATTTTTCAGATTTTCAAAATTTTGAAAAAATTGATGACCCCCACCCTTATCAAAAATGCAAAAATTGGTCATCAAATGAATTTCTTCAAAAAATCGATTTTTAAAAATCTGTTTTTGCACCAAAACTTAATTTATTTTTCTAAACCGATTGTGGTTGGGTAGTATAGGTCGCCAACTATACAAAACAGTCACTCCTATGGCTGTACGTCTAATTTTGTCCAAGTTACAACGAAAAGACTCTTTCGGATTTTGTTTTTTGACAAGTCTCCAAAAACCTAAAAAAAAACCCCTAAAAAATCAGTTTTTCTATCAAAACGCTGAGAAGTAATAGTCAAATGTTGGAATGTCATACATCGCTGAATTCGTCATTAAATTGCCTATCAAATGGCATTCGCAGTTAAAAATTTTTCAGATTTTCAAAATTTTGAAAAAATTGATGACCCCCACCCTTATCAAAAATGCAAAAATTGGTCATCAAATGAATTTCTTCAAAAAATCGATTTTTAAAAATCTGTTTTTGCACCAAAACTTAATTTATTTTCTAAACCGATTGTGGTTGGGTAGTATAGGTCGCCAACTATACAAAACAGTCTCTCCTATGGCTGTACGTCTAATTTTGTCCAAGTTACAACGAAAAGACTCTTTCGGATTTTGTTTTTTGACAAGTCTCCAAAAACCTAAAAAAAACCCCTAAAAAATCAGTTTTTCTATCAAAACGCTGAGAAGTAATAGTCAAATGTTGGAATGTCATACATCGCTGAATTCGTCATTAAATTGCCTATCAAATGGCATTCGCAGTTAAAAATTTTTCAGATTTTCAAAATTTTGAAAAAATTGATGACCCCCACCCTTATCAAAAATGCAAAAATTGGTCATAAAATGAATTTCTTCAAAAATCGATTTTTAAAAATCTGTTTTTGCACCAAAACTTAATTTATTTTCTAAACCGATTGTGGTTGGGTAGTATAGGTCGCCAACTATACAAAACAGTCTCTCCTATGGCTGTACGTCTAATTTTGTCCAAGTTACAACGAAAAGACTCTTTCGGATTTTGTTTTTTGACATATCTCCAAAAACCTAAAAAAAACCCTAAAAAATCAGTTTTTCTATCAAAACTGCTGAGAAGTAATAGTCAAATGTTGGAATGTCATACATCGCTGAATTCGTCATTAAATTGCCTATCAAATGGCATTCGCAGTTAAAAATTTTTCAGATTTTCAAAATTTTGAAAAAATTGATGACCCCCACCCTTATCAAAAATGCAAAAATTGGTCATCAAATGAATTTCTTCAAAAAATCGATTTTTAAAAATCTGTTTTTGCACCAAAACTTAATTTATTTTCTAAACCGATTGTGGTTGGGTAGTATAGGTCGCCAACTATACAAAACAGTCTCTCCTTGGCTGTACGTCTAATTTTGTCCAAGTTACAACGAAAGACTCTTTCGGATTTTGTTTTTTGACAAGTCTCCAAAAACCTAAAAAAAACCCCTAAAAATCAGTTTTTCTATCAAAACGCTGAGAAGTAATAGTCAAATGTTGGAATGTCATACATCGCTGAATTTGTCATTAAATTGCCTATCAAATGGCATTCGCAGTTAAAAATTTTTCAGATTTTCAAAATTTTGAAAAAATTGATGACCCCCACCCTTATCAAAAATGCAAAAATTGGTCATCAAATGAATTTCTTCAAAAAATCGATTTTTAAAAATCTGTTTTTGCACCAAAACTTAATTTATTTTCTAAACCGATTGTGGTTGGGTAGTATAGGTCGCCAACTATACAAAACAGTCATCTCCTATTGGCTGTACGTCTAATTTTGTCCAAGTTACAACGAAAGGACTCTTTCGGATTTTGTTTTTTGACAAGTCTCCAAAAACCTAAAAAAAAACCCTAAAAAATCAGTTTTTCTATCAAAACGCTGAGAAGTAATAGTCAAATGTTGGAATGTCATACATCGCTGAATTGTCATTAAATTGCCTATCAAATGGCATTCGCAGTTAAAAATTTTTCAGATTTTCAAAATTTTGAAAAAATTGATGACCCCCACCCTTATCAAAAATGCAAAAATTGGTCATCAAATGAATTTCTTCAAAAAATCGATTTTTAAAAATCTGTTTTTGCACCAAAACTTAATTTATTTTTCTAAACCGATTGTGGTTAAGTAGTATAGGTCGCCAACTATACAAAACAGTCACTCCTATGGCTGTACGTCTAATTTTGTCCAAGTTACAACGAAAAGACTCTTTCGGATTTTGTTTTTTGACAAGTCTCCAAAAACCTAAAAAAAAACCCTAAAAAATCAGTTTTTCTATCAAAACGCTGAGAAGTAATAGTCAAATGTTGGAATGTCATACATCGCTGAATTCGTCATTAAATTGCCTATCAAATGGCATTCGCAGTTAAAAATTTTTCAGATTTTCAAAATTTTGAAAAAATTGATGACCCCCACCCTTATCAAAAATGCAAAAATTGGTCATCAAATGAATTTCTTCAAAAATCGATTTTTAAAAATCTGTTTTGCACCAAAACTTAATTTATTTTCTAAACCGATTGTGGTTGGGTAGTATAGGTCGCCAACTATACAAAACAGTCATCTCCTATGGCTGTACGTCTAATTTTGTCCAAGTTACAACGAAAAGACTCTTTCGGATTTTGTTTTTTGACAATCTCCAAAAACCTAAAAAAAAACCCTAAAAAATCAGTTTTTCTATCAAAATGCTGAGAAGTAATAGTCAAATGTTGGAATGTCATACATCGCTGAATTCGTCATTAAATTGCCTATCAAATGGCATTCGCAGTTAAAAATTTTTCAGATTTTCAAAATTTTGAAAAAATTGATGACCCCCACCCTTATCAAAAATGCAAAAATTGGTCATCAAATGAATTTCTTCAAAAAATCGATTTTTAAAAATCTGTTTTTGCACCAAAACTTAATTTATTTTCTAAACCGATTGTGGTTGGGTAGTATAGGTCGCCAACTATACAAAACAGTCTCTCCTTTGGCTGTACGTCTAATTTTGTCCAAGTTACAACGAAAAGACTCTTTCGGATTTTGTTTTTTGACATATCTCCAAAAACCTAAAAAAAACCCTAAAAAATCAGTTTTTCTATCAAAATGCTGAGAAGTAATAGTCAACTGTTGGAATGTCATACATCGCTGAATTCGTCATTAAATTGCCTATCAAATGGCATTCGCAGTTAAAAATTTTTCAGATTTTCAAAATTTTGAAAAAATTGATGACCCCCACCCTTATTAAAAATGCAAAAATTGGTCATCAAATGAATTTCTTCAAAAAATCGATTTTTAAAAATCTGTTTTTGCACCAAAACTTAATTTATTTTCTAAACCGATTGTGGTTGGGTAGTATAGGTCGCCAACTATACAAAACAGTCTCTCCTTTGGCTGTACGTCTAATTTTGTCCAAGTTACAACGAAAGACTCTTTCGGATTTTGTTTTTTGACATATCTCCAAAAACCTAAAAAAAACCCCTAAAAAATCAGTTTTTCTATCAAAACGCTGAGAAGTAATAGTCAAATGTTGGAATGTCATACATCGCTGAATTTGTCATTAAATTGCCTATCAAATGGCATTCGCAGTTAAAAATTTTTCAGATTTTCAAAATTTTGAAAAAATTGATGACCCCCACCCTTATCAAAAATGCAAAAATTGGTCATCAAATGAATTTCTTCAAAAAATCGATTTTTAAAAATCTGTTTTTGCACCAAAACTTAATTTATTTTCTAAACCGATTGTGGTTGGGTAGTATAGGTCGCCAACTATACAAAACAGTCTCTCCTTTGGCTGTACGTCTAATTTTGTCCAAGTTACAACGAAAGGACTCTTTCGGATTTTGTTTTTTGACAAGTCTCCAAAAACCTAAAAAAAAACCCTAAAAAATCAGTTTTTCTATCAAAACGCTGAGAAGTAATAGTCAAATGTTGGAATGTCATACATCGCTGAATTCGTCATTAAATTGCCTATCAAATGGCATTCGCAGTTAAAAATTTTTCAGATTTTCAAAATTTTGAAAAAATTGATGACCCCCACCCTTATCAAAAATGCAAAAATTGGTCATCAAATGAATTTCTTCAAAAAATCGATTTTTAAAAATCTGTTTTGCACCAAAACTTAATTTATTTTCTAAACCGATTGTGGTTGGGTAGTATAGGTCGCCAACTATACAAAACAGTCACTCCTATGGCTGTACGTCTAATTTTGTCCAAGTTACAACGAAAAGACTCTTTCGGATTTTGTTTTTTGACAATCTCCAAAAACCTAAAAAAAAACCCTAAAAAATCAGTTTTTCTATCAAAACGCTGAGAAGTAATAGTCAAATGTTGGAATGTCATACATCGCTGAATTCGTCATTAATTGCCTATCAAATGGCATTCGCAGTTAAAAATTTTTCAGATTTTCAAAATTTTGAAAAAATTGATGACCCCCACCCTTATCAAAAATGCAAAAATTGGTCATAAAATTAATTTCTTCAAAAAATCGATTTTTAAAAATCTGTTTTTGCAACAAAACTTAATTATTTTTCTAAACCGATTGTGGCTGGGTAGTATAGGTCGCCAACTATACAAAACAGTCTCTCCTTTGGCTGTACGTCTAATTTTGTCCAAGTTACAACGAAAAGACTCTTTCGGATTTGTTTTTTGACATATCCCAAAAAACCTAAAAAAAACCCCTAAAAAATCAGTTTTTCTATCAAAACGCTGAGAAGTAATTGTCAAATGTTGGAATGTCATACATCGCTGAATTTGTCATTAAATTGCCTATCAAATGGCATTCGCAGTTAAAAATTTTTCAGATTTTCAAAATTTTGAAAAAAATTTATGACCCCCACCCTTATCAAAAATGCAAAAATTGGTCATCAAATGAATTTCTTCAAAAAATCGATTTTTAAAAATCTGTTTTTGCACCAAAACTTAATTTATTTTCTAAACCGATTGTGGTTGGGTAGTATAGGTCGCCAACTATACAAAACAGTCTCTCCTTTGGCTGTACGTCTAATTTTGTCCAAGTTACAACGAAAAGACTCTTTCGGATTTTGTTTTTTGACATATCCCAAAAAACCTAAAAAAAACCCCTAAAAAATCAGTTTTTCTATCAAAACGCTGAGAAGTAATTGTCAAATGTTGGAATGTCATACATCGCTGAATTTGTCATTAAATTGCCTATCAAATGGCATTCGCAGTTAAAAATTTTTCAGATTTTCAAAATTTTGAAAAAATTGATGACCCCCACCCTTATCAAAAATGCAAAAATTGGTCATCAAATGAATTTCTTCAAAAAATCGATTTTTAAAAATCTGTTTTTGCACCAAAACTTAATTTATTTTCTAAACCGATTGTGGTTGGGTAGTATAGGTCGCCAACTATACAAAACAGTCTCTCCTTTGGCTGTACGTCTAATTTTGTCCAAGTTACAACGAAAGGACTCTTTCGGATTTTGTTTTTTGACAAGTCTCCAAAAACCTAAAAAAAACCCTAAAAAATCAGTTTTTCTATCAAAACGCTGAGAAGTAATAGTCAAATGTTGGAATGTCATACATCGCTGAATTTGTCATTAAATTGCCTATCAAATGGCATTCGCAGTTAAAAATTTTTCAGATTTTCAAAATTTTGGAAAAATTGATGACCCCCACCCTTATCAAAAATGCAAAAATTGGTCATCAAATGAATTTCTTCAAAAAATCGATTTTTAAAAATCTGTTTTTGCACCAAAACTTAATTTATTTTTCTAAACCGATTGTGGTTAAGTAGTATAGGTCGCCAACTATACAAAACAGTCACTCCTATGGCTGTACGTCTAATTTTGTCCAAGTTACAACGAAAAGACTCTTTCGGATTTTGTTTTTTGACATATCTCCAAAAACCTAAAAAAAAACCCTAAAAAATCAGTTTTTCTATCAAAACGCTGAGAAGTAATAGTCAAATGTTGGAATGTCATACATCGCTGAAACTGTCATTAAATTGCCTATCAAATGGCATTCGCAGTTAGAAATTTTTCAGATTTTCAAAATTTTGAAAAAATTGATGACCCCCACCCTTATCAAAAATGCAAAAATTGGTCATAAAATTAATTTCTTCAAGAAATCGATTTTTAAAAATCTGTTTTTGCAACAAAATATAATTTATTTTTCTAAACCGATTGTGGTTAAGTAGTATAGGTCGCCAACTTTACAAAATAGTCACTCCTATGGCTGTACGTCTAATTTTGTCCAAGTTACAACGAAAAGACTCTTTCGGATTTTGTTTTTTGACAAGTCTCCAAAAACCTAAAAAAAACCCCTAAAAAAGCAGTTTTTCTATCAAAACGCTGAGAAGTAATAGTCAAATGTTGGAATGTCATACATCGCTGAAACTGTCATTAAATTGCCTATCAAATGGCATTCGCAGTTAAAAATTTTTCAGATTTTCAAAATTTTGAAAAAATTGATGACCCCCACCCTTATCAAAAATGCAAAAATTGGTCATAAAATTAATTTCTTCAAGAAATCGATTTTTAAAAATCTGTTTTTGCAACAAAACTTAATTTATTTTTCTAAACCGATTGTGGTTAAGTAGTATAGGTCGCCAACTATACAAAACAGTCACTCCTATGGCTGTACGTCTAATTTTGTCCAAGTTACAACGAAAAGACTCTTTCGGATTTTGTTTTTTGACAAGTCTCCAAAAACCTAAAAAAAACTCTAAAAAATCAGTTATTTTATCAAAACGCTGAGAAGTAATAGTCAAATGTTGGAATGTCATACATCGCTGAATTCGTTATTAAATTGCCTATCAAATGGCATTCGCAGTTTTTCAGATTTTCAAAATTTTGAAAAAATTGATGACCCCCACCCTTATTAAAAATGCAAAAATTGGTCATAAAATTAATTTCTTCAAAAAATCGATTTTTAAAAATCTGTTTTTGCACCAAAACTTAATTTATTTTTCTAAACCGTTTGAAAAAATTGATGACCAAATTGTGTCCAAGTTACAACGAAAGGACTTGACAATTTGAAATTAAAGTGAAATTTGCTTTATTAAGCAAAATATTTTTATACCCTTGCAGAGGGTATTATAATTTCAGTCAGAAGAGACCGACCCTATAAAGTATATATATTCTTGATAAGCATTACTAGGCGAGTCGATCAAGCCATGTCCGTCTGTCCGTCTGTCCGTATGTCTGTCCGTCCGTTTCTACGCAAACTAGTCTCTCAGTTTTAAAGCTATCTGAATGAAACTTTCCCAAAAGTTGTCTTTCTATGGCAGGTAGTATATAAGTCGGATGGAGCCGGATCGGAAGACTATAGCATATAGCTCCCATAGGAACAACCGGAAAAAAATTAAAAAAAATTATAACTTTGCTGTTTTTTAATTTTTTTTTTTTAAATTATAGTAATGGTTAAATATTTCAGAATAACGATTTAAATTTCATCAAAATAGGCGACTATAGCATATAGTTCCCATAGGAACAATAAAAATATAAAAAAAAACTAAAAAAATATGTAACTTTTTTATTTTTTAATATTTTTAAAAATTCTTTTTGATTAATTAATAATTTGACATTTCAGAATTACGCTTTTATTTTATTAAAATCGGAAAAAGATATCATATAGCTGCTATAGGAACTATCAAAAAAACTTCAAATAGCTTCAATGTAAACATACACGCAAGTCAATCATAATTTTAATGTTTTCAAGAATATTTAATTTTTGCAATAGCTGCAAGGGTATATGAACTTCGGCTTGCCGAAGTTTGCTTCCTTTCTTGTTTAAATTCAGTTCCTACAATTTTTTGGTTATTTAATCGGTGGATTGCATAAAAAATAATTAACACTAACTTTAAAACTAATAAGTATTATATCTTTAAAGCAAAGTATTTTATGCAGAAGATTTGCTTTTATGTCATGTAACTTTAACATTCTAGGCTTATAAAAAGAGAACCCCTTAATCATTTTAAAACAATTATTAAATTAATGAACTATTTGTTATATTGCTAATATTTAAAGGAGCTATGGAATACAATCACATTTTAAATTGTCTTTAATTTCAGGCAATCCACACGATTCTTAGCATTCCACTGTACTATGTGCACACCAAGGTGATGCATGACCTTCTTAACGATACAGTGGACATGGACACTGTGAATAAACACTACTGGCGACTGATGGAGCAACATGCCGGAATTGAACCACCCTTGGATCGGTCGGAAGGGGCCATAGATTTTCCCTACAAATTCTACGTGAACATTGACCAGAGCTTCCAGACTCAGTGAGTATCATTTACTTTGCAGCCAAAACGAAAGTATTTAATTTCCAATTTTATATTTTAGGAAATTCATTTCCGAGATTCTGGGATATCAGATCTATCGCGAGTTTTGCAAGAAGAGTTACAGCAGGGGACCGCTGCACAACTGCGATTTCTACGGCAGTCTGGCCGTGGGCAACGATTTAAAGTGAGTTTTTAAGATTCCGTTAAGACTTAAATACAACGACAGCTTCTTGTTTTCCCAGATCCATGATGTCCTTAGGTTCTACCAAGCCCTGGAAAGAAGTTCTTGGTAAAATACTGCCCAATAATAATGGACTTAGTAGCCTGGCGCTGTTGGAATACTATCAGCCCGTTCTGGATTGGCTTAAAAAGTATAATAAGGACGCAAATTCCAAAATTGGATGGACTGCCACCAAGAAAAGTAAATTTTAATACTTTTAAAGGTTTACATTTTATACTAATTTTTTTTTTTTTACAGAAATTGTTTAGTTTGCGTACAAAAAATATCCATATACTGTTGCCGAATTTGGAAAAGCTCCTTATATTAAAATAATTGCCAACTATTTTTGAATTGAATTTGAATTTTTGAATTTGAATTTGAATTTGTAACTGCTTAAATAAAAGCATTTTGCAACACTGCCGCGAATCGGTTTAATCAATGAAACGGTTATTAATAATCGGTTGTCTCATTCGCACTTACTTTATCTTGTATGGTGGTGGCTAGATGCGCGAAAGACTGAGTTAGAGGGAGATGGAAGTAGGAACTACTTGGCGCAAAAACCATTGGATTCAAATTTTATGTGCACCAAATAACAGTTGAATATCATATATTACTAACATTTATTTGTGGCCAGTAAAGTAAAGTTACCACTTAAAGGTAATTCAAAGAAAGCTTATTTGAATATGTTCTGCTTTGGTTTAATATAATTATCATTGATTGGCGGGCACTAAAGGAAAATTAAAAAAAAGTGGAACTAAACAAAGACTGAAACATAAGATTGTTTTGTTTTTTGACAAAAGCCGTTTTGTTCCTAATCTATTCTTAAGATTTTGAGAATTTCCCAACTCTCTACCAGTCAGGCGGGAAATCGGTTCCGGCTGCGGGCAGCATCGACTTTTCCTTTTAGTTTCCATCGTGTTTTACCACAAATAATCGGTGGCGCCTGCGTTGCAACCTCCAAGAGTCCAAGAGCCCTCGAAATGTTGCTTTGTCTGCGTTAAAGTGTCGCAACCCGAAGCCAAAAGCCTGTCCTCCGGTTTGAAGTCCATCCAAGCGCACCGCAGCTAGTTGTGCGTTCGCCGCTTGATTGCATCCACCGGCCACTGGCCACATCCACCGACAACCTCCACATCCGACTGAGCCACTCGTGCGGTGGTTGTCACCAGACTAGATGACGATCAGTATTTTGCCCACGTCACAGATACACTTCCCTTAACCCTGCTGGGCATACCAACGAAACTGGTTATCACTTTTAGCTTACGAATATTAAAAAATAAATTTACTTTTTATGAAATGGCATTCAAAATTAATGGCTATACCTACAGAATATTTGATCTTATGTTATTTAACTAATATATTTTACATTTTCAAATTGAAGTAGTAGTAGTAATGGGTTTTTTGTTTATAAATGGTAGTAATGGGTTTTTTATTTATATATAAAGATTGTTTATAAATATATTTGGCGGCTATTATAATAAAATAAAAATATGTACAATAGACTTGATTTATTATGAATATTGTTCAAATTATTATGTATTATTTTAAGTGTATATAATAAATTGATTGTTATTTAAATACGAATATTATGAATTCAATTATTTTAAAAATAAATTAGAATAGGTTAAAGTTTGCGTTTACTTTCCGTTTCTTACCAAAATATATAATAATTTACCTACAAGTTTTTAAGGTTTCGGGTTTCCAGGCTAAAATCTTTTTAAATCAATTCTGTAGTGTTATAATTTTCAAATGTTTTTGTCTTGGTCTCTAAGAAGGGGTTTGTTTATTTATTATTATAAAATATTAGGGTACAACCCATTGGGCTTTTAGCTAAGATGCCGGATTTGGCAACTTTCAGCTGCCACGCTTCACTCGCTCTGCGACTGGCGAAAGGTCAGCGGTTCTGCCTGCTTCCAAGCGGTGGTCATTAGCCAAGACAGAGTCGAAGCCCAACGAATTGTGGAGCAATCGCGGGCGGCAAGGTCGTTGGCTGGCCACCGCCATCGCCATCGTCATCACCATTGCCATCGCCTCCCCTTGTGGGCATCCCGTCAGCGGGCGTTCCTCATTTAGTTGGACGAGTGCTTTTCCCTCGACTGGATTTCCTTTTCGCTTTCGAGTGGGGGCGTCCGCGGCAAATGAGCAAATTCATTGCGTGCCGCCTGCTTGGCTGTCAGTTGGCGAGTCTTTCGACTGCCGTCTGCCTGCTGCCTGCTGCCTTCTGCTAATTGCGCCAAATTGCGGTGGTCGCGCATTCAATGTGGAATGAATGGCCGTGAAATTGAATCATTTCCAGCTGCAGCAGAAGCAGGGACAGCACACTCGACTCGGATCCGCATCCGAATACGAATCCGAATCCAACTTTGACATGGCACGCCACCCGTCCGTCCCCAAAACGGAGTTGAGTGAAAGGCACCCACGCCGTCATCCAGGTATTTCGCTTGCCTTTATGCAAGCAGTTACCTAAACCAACAAGAACTCACAGCCGATACTTGATATGCTCTTTTCAAAATAATTAATTAATTAATTTTTATTTTCATTAAATTGCTTTCAATCTTCTTAGATTTGGTGCCTCCATAAAGTCACAGAAAATCATTTTTAAATTTCTTAAAGTCGTCCAAATCTTAAAAAAGTTTAAAAGTTTACTTATCTGAAAATTGTGATAATTAAGACACGAAATTGAGCTATGAAAAAGTTTTGTATTGTTCAAGACGTTTATATCTTTAAAAATATTATGTTTTTTTTTGTTAACATGATGGTGAACAATTTTCAACACTTAGAAAGAGGAAAGCTTAATTTTCATATATTAAAAACATATTGTTTATAACATATATTTTATTTTTTTTTATTTTTATTTTAATTTTTGTGATGCTCAAACCAAGCGAAATTTCACAAACCAATATATATTATATATATAATTATTTCTGGCTTTGAAAATGTATTCGTATTTAATTACAGCATCTTGCCATTTAGCGTTGCAAATCTCCGGCTCAAATTGGCACAGCCCCTTCTGGGAGAGTATAAAAACTTAAGTGTCCAAATTATGCATAGATATACGGGTATGGGAATGCTGTGTGGACGGAGAAAAGAGCTGAAACGGAAACCGCAAAGGGAAAACAAGTAAAATGAAATTTGCATGTCGATGTCAGACAATTTGGTGAACTTTTTTAAATTGCCCATCAGCAGATGCATTCACATCAGCATTAACCCAAAAAGTAAATCCCCATATATGAGCACTCGTTAACAAGTTCGGTACATGTGTAGGGGTATGTGAGTGTTATACGCGAATCTTGTTTACATATTCATCAGGCACGTTGGTGGCAAATATTTAAACAAACGAACGAGTGAGCAAATATAAACGAAATTCGGCTTAAGTCCAGCACAAAAGAGCGTTGAATTAGAGGTGAATAGTTTTAGCATATTGTGTGAGCGGGGATTGGGAGCATGGGAGCAGGGAATAAGACCCACAAATGGCTTTGTTACGTGAGCCCATTGTCAAGTTCAGATTGGCAAAAGACCAAAAGACAAAACAATAGAGCAAAAGGGGGCTTATGAGGAGGATCTGTTAAAAAAAAACTCGGAGAAATCGTTGAGGTCAAGGAAGTGTGAGGTATTAAACTTACCTATTTAATTATAATATCAAAACAATTTTTACTTTCAATGACTTAATTGATTTTTATATATTTGTTTTCGTCAGTTAAATGCTAGATCTAGAAAAAATTTTGGTTTAAACACCTACCTTTCATTATTAATTTAATACACTTTATTCCTTGAAGATATCGATTAAAAGTATTTAATTTTTTCATTCGCTTAGCAGTGAAGAAATTGGGTTTTAAAAATAGCGAACAAGTAGTCATAGTTGTCCTCTTAATGTGTTCCAGAAATTTATAGACGAAAGTGTAAATCTAGTTTTTAGCCAAGGTTAATTCCCCTCATGAGGCTTTGCTCATCGATTACTTGAGTCCTGCTGTATGGTAATTATAATTCGGCTCCAACTTTCATAACGATTGCGGACGATGAGTTGAAATAGCAGGCTGTTGCAGAAAGATCAGCTCGGGCCGAGCTCAGCTGAGGAAGAAACTGCAGATCACCATCAACGTCACGCGCTCGCGCAAAAATTATGATTATTTGACGAAATCCCATGTTGAGTCTTATCCAGCTGCCGCAGCGTGGCGCCCCAAAAAAGATGAAAAACAAAAAAAAATGGGAAAAAGGAAAACGAAAACGAAAACGAAAAGAGGGAAAAACAGAAGAAGCAATCAGCCATAACAAACCAAGCAAGTATCCATCCATCCATCCATCCATCCATTCGAGAGCTGACCCCAAGCAATTAAGAAATTATGTATATTATGACGCGCGCTGTGATGATGGCAGCGCAGTCGAATAAAAAGCAATAAAATGTTACAGCAACAAATGCGAGTGTCGGCTGAGCATTATGTATACGCACCGCTGGACGCTGGAAGCTGGCGGGCCCTGCAGGCGGTTGGCTTTGCTCTATTCACTGCGGTAACCTTTCTTCGGTGCGACTACAATAACATAATTATCATTTGTTGCATCTCTTTTTCGGGGCCGGGGGATCATTATCCGCACCGCACGCCGAATATTGTTCAGAATGTACGAGTATTTATCATGGAAATGAGGGAGCTTACGCTTCCTGCAAAAACAAAAGACTCAAGACACGAACCTCAATCCGGGGTCGTCTTGGCCACGTTTTGACTTACGTAAGCGCGTGCTCGCCTTAAATTAAAGTCCACAATCACGCAGCGACGACAGGGGTCAAAAAAAAGTAAAGAAGAGAGAGAGAGAGGTGGGATCGAACGGGATGGATGGATGGCCTGCTGTGTAGGTGGAGAAATTATGTTGACATCATCGCCAAAAAATGGCCAAAGAGCGAGCGGCGATCGGGCAGCGGGCGCCTCTTGAAAAGCCCAAAAAAATAATTTTACTTTCCTTTTCGTTGCGGCGAACGCGCTGACTTGTTTTACTTTTTAATGATTACCTACTCTTTTTTTTTTGCTTTGCCAACATCTCCGAATCTATTTTTGGATTTTTGGCTTGTGCCACTTCAAAAAAACTGATTGCACTTTGATGCCAAAGAGACAGATGGGTTCCGTTCAGCCTCCGGTCGGACTAAATTTCCAATCGCCTGGCAGCCTGCAACTGGAGTTGCCTCCATTAAGTGGAGGCATTAGCAGGCTAACTGATCGATCGATCGATCCACAGATCGAGCGATGAAGTGAGCGGCTGCTGCAATAAGGAAACGTCTATTTATGAAAAGCTCTTCGAATGAAAGTCACCAGCGCTTGCCGTTTTGAATTATATTTTAATAGGCCAAAAGTCAATTTCCTGGCCCGCTGCCAAAAACGGTTGTTTGTTCGCCGATTGCTGTAAACGGTCCAATTTTATTGCCAATTTTGCGCCTTATGAAATATCTGGCATTGTCATGAAGCGCATGGAGCAATTTTCTAGGTCGCTCATCGGTACACATACGATGCTTACGAAATGTGTGATCTCTCCCACGCACTAATGTGCAAATTAAACGCATTTCCAAATGGCTTTGCATATATCATCTGCCAGGCAATTACGTTAACTCAACATAATTTCTTGCACTTTACTTTGATGGGCCTTTTAGCCTGCTCAGCGAGCGGTTAGTGGATGGTCTTGCCTGGTCCCGCATTCGTCATGTGGTATTTCTTGTCATATTTCAAAAGGAAAATACACCGAAACACCCCCGGTTACGCATGCCCCCCATCGAAGTCGGCGTGTTGGGTTGTATAAGCCTCGCTCTTCCCGCATGTGACACAAAAATGTGAAAAAGCTCTGCCAAGACAATTGTGTAATTAGCGAAAAGAAAGAAACCAGAAAGAGTCGCGATAGAGGGAGCAGCAGACAAAAAGATCTAAACGCCTATTCATACCGTCGCACATTGCCAGCTCTACGATCCCCCGTCAATTGTTTGCAGATGTCATTCGGTAATCCCAATCGAGGAAAGCCGCAGCTGCTGGCTTGAACTTCTTCTGTTTCCTCTTCATTTTTTCGACTACCGCATCTAAAATTGATTTATGGCTTTTCTGGTGTTTTATTTCTGGCTACTCTTCAGAAAGTGTATTGCACAACTTGGGGACTTATTAAATGAAACAATGGAAGTTTATCCATTGTGCCTTTGATATCCACTTTATATAAAAGTTTTAAATAGCCATTTGATTAATTTAAGTTCACAATTGTTAACACATTTCATGTTATTGAATGTTGGAAACGGTTAACCAACTGAACAATTTAAAATGGTAGTTGAACACCCAATAATTTATTTTTTACTGATACACAAACCAAATTATTAAAATTATTGTACAATGTACCTTTTCAACTGAACAATTTAATTTTTTTATTGATATTCAAAAAAAATTATTAAAAAAACAATAAAAGCATGTTGAACCCAAAAACTTAATGTTTTATGATCTTAGCTTCTTATTATACAATTCAACACACTTTTATTTGTTGGTAATTTGGTGGTTGCAAACCCACTCTTTCGTAATGAAGAGCATTTAAGATTCGTTAATTTTGTTTTTGCACTTTTACACCACAGCTCACTAATTGCCGCGAATTTCGCGATCGAATTTGGCTCGTGGCACAGACCCTACAACCATTGACTTTATGACTGCCTGGCAGTGGGATACACATATGTTCGTATTGTGTATATATGTGATTGACGGATCAGCTCTGTTTTCGACATCTCGAGTCAGGAATGGAAAGTTTTTAATATCCTAGCCACGCGTCTCTGGCAATATCCCCCTTGCCTGCATTCATTTCGGCTTTCCGCTCGGTTGTTTAGCTGTTCTGGTATTTATTATATGTTCCAACTGAACCGACATTTGCTAATGGGCTAACTAAATATTGGCAATTTGTCAAGCTTTGCTAATCGAATTAGAAGGTGTTATTGATAATCGTTAGCAACGATCGAATGGTGGTGCTAAATTCGCTTAAACAAAAGTTAGATTAGATCAGTCAGGGCCTCATTGTTCTTGGACTTGCAAATGGATTTGGGGGTGCTAAAATCGATCACGGGTTTGGTAAAATTCACAAAACCATTAGAGAAAAAAAAGAAATCAATTAATTGGCTATATTCGAATTTCACAATAAAAAAAAATACATAAAATCAGTTTATAACCATGAACTTACACTTCGTTTAACGGAACCCCACCACCCACAAAAGCCCTGGATTGCTAAAAGTTTATGATTTTATTATTATATTGTCTAGGAAGTATTCAGTGTAATAATTTGTTTTCGAACGGGCAAACCAAATTTTTTATTTAATGGTCATAAAACACATTACTACACCCACCAAAAATAATTAAAGTTTAGTTTTAATCAGATTTCTTGAAAATAAACTACAGACAGTTTTAAAGTTTAAATATTAATTCAATACTTAATAATATAACTTTTTAGTTTCATTTCTATACCAAAGAGTCTAACACTGTAGTCTCAGACCTTATTTGTAAATTTGTTTTAAAATAAAACTTTTGCGGTAACAAATTTTAAATTTTTTATATTTATATATATATTTTAGTTTATATAGCAATTTTGTTTGTGTATACATATCCTACTGTTAACTATCAAATACATTCATTTTCCGGTCTGCATACTGATTAGATTATAGCGATCATCGGCCATTAAAGGAAGAGGCGCAGATTAGTGCCCGTATCTCGTTTTATGGCTCAGGAAGAGGCATCTGGTGGCGCTGGTGACGTAGTCAGGGGCTCGCTGGGCTGCGTCCATTATATCACCTCTGGGTGAAAGTGATGATGGCATTCGCGAGGCCTCCGCGCCGATACTCGTTTGCGAATATTTTCCTGTATGTGGCACACAGGGTGTGCTCGCACTCCAGCGGATACACCCCGCAACACCCTGTTGGTTCAAATATATGCTAATGCCGCAGTTTTTGCCCGCAAACATTTTTTTTCAATTATCGATTTTTGCTTGCCATTTTCTTCAGAGGTGTGTGGAAAGGCACTGCGACTTCCTCATTGCTGATGTTGGTTTTTTGCGATGCTTCAGTTGCTGCTGATTTCTGCCAGGCACTGTAGTGTGGGGAGAGAAATCGCGCCGGCGAATTCCAAACACCAAACCAAATGCCTGTCATCGATTAATGAATATTCATAATTTTGGACAGGCCAAAAAGCCAAAAGCTGCGGCTGCCCCTTGGAAATTGTGCCACACGAAATTAAGAGCAATTGCTACTCGAATTTGCGGTTGTTGGTTGATGATTGCTGGCTGCTGGCTGCCAGCAGCATAAGCAGCAGCAGAAGCAGCAGCAGAAGCAGCGGCGGTGGTTGAGAGTGTATGCAAATATTTGCCCTGGCCGCAAAAAATTAAAACACGAAATGGAAAGAGCAAAGAGCCAAACACTTTCCAACTGTCGCAAGCATCCGCCAGCAGCTGGCGTTGGAGTTGAAGCGTTCACGCGGCACAGCACCCGCACCATTCCCAATCCCAATCCCAGTCCGAAGCCCCAGCTTCACCCCAATCCCCATCCCAATGCCAATGCCGATGCCAATGCCCATGCCCATGCCCCACAGCTACATAACACAGAAAACATTTTTTGTACTTTGCACTGCACTTTAAATTGATAGCTAGTTCAAATCATAAAATTGTATTTTGTGTTCCCCAACTAATGTGTTTTTTTTTGTTTATTTAAAAAGAATTACAAATAAGTTCAATAAGCTTAATGCCTTTCCATTTTAATTTATATTAATTCTTAACATTAAATTTATATTTAATACAAGAAAGAAAAATGCATATTGAATATTCAATTTTAATTTAAGAAATCTTATTGAAATCGATTTATTTTGATCTATATTTAAGGGTAATGAATAATTTTATATTGGAAATTTAAGAAAAATGCTTTTAATTTAATTTGAATTGCAAAAGCAAAAGATCAAGATTTAAAAAATTACATTGTAAAACGAAAAACAAATAAATTACGTTAATAAATATTGTTTACCTGTTTTTATTTGGTTTTTTTCTCCATATTTTCTGCTTTGGGTAATTTTATTTCTGTCTGTGCATTTGCGCAATGACAGCGACTGCAGATACAGATGAAGAAATGCTGCCGCAGCCGCTGCTCCTTTCACTTTCAGTTCGTGTGCGAATCGAGAGCAAAACGGACTCTTAGCTCCGCTAAATAGCAAGGGGCAGTAATCAAGAGTAAATAGAAGAAATCCGTCAAAAAAGCCGATGCCGGATGAATCATCATCATCTGAAAGCAGCAGCGGATGCTGTGTTTTGACCGTCTTGCGGTTTTCCAAAGGCCATTCCGCTGGCATGGGCGACACAAAAATCATCACATGCCATCCGTCGCTTTTTTGGTATCGGGTAAAACCCGTACCACCCCGATTTAAGATCAAGGCTTCCCCGTCCAGCCTTGACGTTGAATTGTTAAGTATCCACTGTACGGGCTTGAACGCTCGAGTGGCACAAACAGATAACAGATGAACCATTGTGGGGGGCGTTTTGTTCGATCCGTAAGTAAGTTGTCAGACTTCAGCTGTTGAACTCAGTAACCACATAGTTGTGGGCAGCTGCAGAAGGTCTGGGAACTTCAATTAAGATTATCAACAAAAGTCAATTTATGTTCGGTACAACTTTTTATATAGTTTTCTTATACTGATTTCGATTATTATTTACGAAATAGTATTCATTAATACAAGACTTTTTATGTACAACTAATAAAACTACTTAATACAACTAATAAACATATATGCTAAGACACAAAAGTCCCTCAGTTGCATAAAACTATCCTTTCATTAATTGTGTACCAGCAGGTTTCTATCATTTTTTCCTGTGATTATCTTGTCATTGGACCATGGACTTCTGAGACACCCTTGTGATACGGCTTGCACTTAGTTGATTTTGCTCGCCGTTGCTCATAAGTCGGTGTCAGCTGGACAAGGCGCACACGCTGCCTTATGTACATTTCAATCAAATCAACTGCAATTAGCTGTCACAGCCGAGTCACAGCCTGTCACAGTCTGTCAAAAGGCATTAAATGTTGCGACGCTTTCGTGAATTGCGGGTTCTGTTTTTCTGGTTATCTGGCTTGCGGTGCTTTGCTTCGCTTTCGGGCCAAAGGCATTGGGAAAAAATGAACTGAAAATGTTTAATTGGCGGCTGTCATGTTTGGTTGCTAACAAAAACTGAAATAAAACGGTGGTGCTTACTATTGGCCATGGTGGCCAATGATGCTTTACGACTTTATATCATAATTGCAGCTTACGACAGGGTGGTTAGGGGGAAGTTGATAGCTGGCAGAGGAGAGATAAATACACTGGTAAAAATTTAACATACGAAGGTCAACGGCCAAATAAAAAAAAAATGTTCATATAAATTTAATATAGATTTATAAAACTCTTGAAAATTAATTGCTCAAGTTCTATAATCCCTGCTCGGGCGCCACATAAAAGAAATAATTACATTTTTCCCAATGGCGCCCGAACAGAGCTAAGAAACGCTTTAATGTTCTTATACATTTTTTTAAATTTCGTAAGTTGTACATCTTTAGGTATAATTCAAAGTTTATTCTTTTGTACCATTAAAGCGAGCTAAACAAAGTCAAAAAGAATAGCTTAGATCGAATTGTTAAAAGTAGAAGAAAAAAAACGTAGAATAAATAGTGAGATCCAAGAACATTGTTTGTAAAGGCTGCAATGAGTTCAGGAGATCTTTTGTATCGTTTATATTTTTAATTTCGGTGTACGAACGTCTGCCGGCATTAAGCAATAATTTGTATTATTTGTACAATGCGGTGGCTGTTACTGTACTCCAACTCCCTGCTTGATCGGCCCGGTCCCCAACCCCTTTTTATATCTTTTACGCTTGTCTGTGCATTTATTGTTGCCTAATCGAAGCAGGGGCTCGGGGCAGCGACAGCGGGATGGGGTTTGGGGTTTGGGGCAGACAGCTGATTTTCCCAGTACCGCTTTAGCGCTGCTTCGTAGGAAGAGCAGTGGCGCAGCGCTGCGACTGCGCAGCTGCTTGAAAAGCTCGCGCTCAGCTTCGCTTAGCTTTTGCGCTTGCGCAGACCGTTCAGACTTCTTTGAGACTCCGCTCAAGAAGGTCGTGTTTGCGCTTCGCTTCGTTCAACTTCGGCTCAAGTTCGGTTCGCGCTCGCATATTCACAGTATACACTCGTATTCGCGATCGCTGTAAGTGCCAACTGTGTGAGTGTGCAGGATTAAGATAAAGCCCAGGACTCGAGGCGAAATACGGCCAAAAACTGCAATTAAGGTGGCACTCAGTAGTAGCTGAAATTCGAGAGAGTGAGTGCTACGGATTGGATTTAACTTGCAGTTGCCTTGCAGTTGCCTTGCAGTTGCCTGCAATTTCAAACGTCGACCCCCTCCCCTCAGCCACCGATCTGCGCCTGACAGTGAAAGTGATTTGATTTTGCAATTGGAGTCGCAGTCGCCGCTGTTGTTGTTGCGAGCGACTTTGAACAATATTGCTGCTTGTTTGCTGATCCGATCAGCCAGCAGCAAAAGCAACAAAAAATGAAAATAAAAGCATTTCTGTTTTTATTATTACTCTCGCTTTAACCAAACAAAACAAAGCTTCGGCAAAACAATAAAGAAAAGTGCAAAGAAAACAGCCCCATAAATTGCAAGCAATTTGTAATCGGTAACCTAATACAATTTCTTTCTCTCATTTCGCACAGTACTAGTACTGCCACTGTGCCCTTTAAGTAATCAACAAAAATTTGGATTAATTCTCAGCGTACTTGCACCTAACTGCAAAGGTAAGATATCTAAATTGGTTAATTAAATTCGTTTTATCGATTTTGGCCGCTGCCAGCGATTAAATCATTTGATCGTTGCAACATTCGCACGGCTCACGAACCGCAGAAAAAGAAACTACTCAGTTATGGTGCAAAAGTAAAGCGTCATTATCTAATAAATCTTACCATATATGTATGCCCACTCTGCAAAATGCATAAAACGCAAACCTCATGGCGTGGTCGTGGTCTCTTGCAAAATGTGGAAAGTATTTGCACTTAAATGCTTGCAAAATCCACCGCAGCCGTTTCATCGAGGTGTCCCGTTGGAGGAGTGGTTGTGGTTTTGGAGTTCCACCTGTGAAAGAAATGTATTTCGATCAGTCAAATCGACTAGAATCAGGTAGACCAATATACTAATTACTTTTCGTGCATGCATATCTAAAGTGGGGCACAGCTGGCTGGTTAAACAGGAAAATAACTTGTACAAGTCTTTAAGCTCCTTCCTTTTCAAAATAATTATTTTTTCTGTCAGATCAACAATCAAATCAAGTTTTTGATAGTTGAAAAATAACTTATTTTCAAGCAAACTTTAATTTTATTAGACATTTTTGTAACTGTCATAAAAAATTTCAATTAGGAGAGATAATATTTGTATACTAAAATATTTAAAAAATTGTATTACCTTAAAATCTTTCTAATTTGTATTAAGAAACACAATTTTAAATAATAAAAAATAAAGTCTATTTGTATGTATTAACCTATCAATATTTTAAAGTTGCAACTTCAATTAACCCCTAATTATTGGGGCTTTAAATCTTTAATATATGTTATAAGTAACATATATTTCACCTGTGAACTTCAAAAGTCATCAGGCTGTGACCCAATAATATGTCATTGCAATAAAACAATGCCACAATGCGGTCGATTATTCAATGTGTTTCCAAATTAACAGCTTGATAATTATTATATAACTGACACAGACTTGGAATAATAAATAGGTTGGCATGAAAGGGCTGAAACAAAACAAAAAAAAAAAACCATGTCAAGTAGCCAATAAAACAAATAAAAGCCAACGAAATGCAAAAAAGGAGGAAACAAGAAACCGGAAAACATAAATACTGAGACACACACAAAAGTGCGTAAAAGAAGGGCAAACGAAATGTGAAATGAGTCAAAAGCCAGAAAGAGGAAAAGAGAGGCGCATTGCCGCGGCGTCTTAGCCTCAATTTGGTTTACTGCAGCTTGAGCCACAAATTATTTGGCAACGTTTTTATGGCTCCGTCGATGTCTTGTGTTGACTACACAATATACTTTCGTACGAGTGTCTGTGTGTATAAGTATGACATGAACTTCATTATCAGCAACATTCAACGCCGACGCTGTCTTGTTATTTTGTTTTTTGTATTTTTTGGTAACATCTCATTATTTTTTTTTCGTTTTCCTGAAGTGGTTTTATTTTATTTTGCTTTTTCAATTTAGGGCTGGCTTATTGCATAAGCGGAGAAACTCGTCTTGCCCGCTCTCTGGAGCATGCTACAATTTATATATATAGGTGCCATATTTATATATGGCTTGGTTGTTGTGGCCGAGAACTTTCTTTCCAGCAGCCCGACACAAATTACTTAATTTTGGGAGCTGCTGCTGTGGCCTAAAATCCGGTTCGGGATTTGCGACCCTTTTTCATCATGTAATAAAATTCGAAATATACGACCCGAGCGTTGGAAAACAAGTTCCGCCAAATTGTGACCATGGCCATGGATTTCTTGGCTTCATTTGCCTTGCTTTTATTTTCTTTTTTGATGCTTTATGTAAATATTTTTCTCTCTTTCACCTTCTTTGTGCACTGCTGGCTTATGTAAGCCAATCGAAATGCTCGAAATTGTTGCTGGCTTTATGCAAATGATTTCTCAATTTTTGTTTTCATCATTTTTCTTTCTTCGCTTCGAGTCCAATTGATTATGCATTCGGGTTGTTTGTTTATCGGCTTGTTGTTGTTAATTGGGCGCTCAGTTTTTGAGGGGGAGGTGACCGCAGTAGCTACTGGCTATGGGTCAGCTAATTATTTGTATTTTACTGAGCTTAGGTCGGACAAGTTTGTGGCCTGAGTCTTTTATATGTGTTTATTTTTTGGAGGTGGAGGGCGGGATTTCCCCACATTTCCGGCTATGTAAGTTTGTGGCCTGAGTCTTTTGTTTTAGGCGAAGTGTGTCCTTAGTTCGTTGCCCGAGTCTTTTGTGGTTTTTCAGCACGCCACGAGTCATCAGCACGAAATTATCCGCAAGTTTATTGCGCTTATCTAATTCGGCGGCTCAAAGCTCTTACAATCTTTTGATTAATATTGCTCATACGCCGTGTGTTCCCTCCACAGTGTGAGTGGCGCTAATTGCATAACGTGTGCGATTTGCATGCACTGCTACATATGCATATACATATAAACTTATCAGTTGTTGTTAGTGCTGTTGCCATGGTCTACAGTCGGTCACTTCTTAACACTCGACTGCTGCCGGTGTTGACTTAACACATTCGTAACAATTGCGCAGCAGCCTTGCGTATTGAATATTAATTAACACTCTGGGCTCTGAACTTGTGTGCGTGTGTGGAGCAGACGTCACAGGTGCCATCAGTTGGCCCTCGATTGATTAGGTGAACGGGCGTTTTAAAACGCTCGTGGCTGCGGTTTACAACGGCACTTACCTTACCCAACTCTCGCGGCTCTAATATGTATATTTCGCTGTTGTCTCCTCTGTTTTGGGCCGGCCAAAATGTGCCAATGGCATGACACCAATTTCCACTTAATTTGACTTCGGCCCGGCCAAGACGAGCCCAGCTGTTTGACCCACTTGAGCCATAGGTGGTGGTGCTTTGGTGGTGGGAAAGTCAAGTGGGTTTAACCTTTCGGCTTGTGCAAACAATTCGTAATTGCAAATGGTAGCAATTCAAAATAATTGGGCAAATCTATTTTAATTCCACTTTGGCAAAACGACGACAACCGCCAAATAAGTGGGAGTGGATATACATTTTGTGGTTTCTGTGATTTTCTTTTGATTGCTTGCTTAAATAAATGTAAACGTTTAGCTAAAGGAAAGCTGAAAAAACACGAAAACTATGTTGACGAACGTGTGACGAGAAAACGTAGTGATTACAACATAAATTTTAAGTTATATACGTAAAAAAATTACGTTTTAAATTAAAATCTTCAGTTAAAGATCTTTTTAATAAAAAATTAATTTAATGCGAATATTTTTCAGACTTGTATATAATAAAATATATTCTGAACAATACTTATTTTTTGTATAACTTAACATAAATAAGCTTGAATAAGAAATTTTAACGAAACTTTTATAAGCATACAAAATATTTGAAATATTAATTTATAAAACTATGTTTTTTTTTTTACTTTAAGTTCTCTCTCACCTGAGAAGGAAATAAATAAAGATTTGTTTACAATTAGTTCAATGGCATTGTAACCAGTTGGCGCTTTTCACAGCTTACTTTGTAAGAAGCCGCTAACTAGGATCTGGCATAAAGCGACTTCAGCTGTCTTCTTTGGGCTTTCTTAATTTATTAGCCATGCGCTGCTCTGCCTCCTCCATAATTTAAGCATTTTCCCCCAATTCAACAAAATGAATAAAAATTTCATTGAGCCGGCGGCGCAGCTTGCCAGGCATTTATTTTATGCGCAACTCATCAGCCAGCGACAAACGGGAGACAACGAAAATGACAACTTTTGGCTAAGCTTTTGTGTTGCCATTGTTGTGGATGTTGTTGATGTTGCTGATGTTGCTGGCGATGTTGCTGCTGCAGCTATTGCCATTGTCATACGGCGCATTAGCCATTGTCTTCAGTGGCGGGGAGAATTCATTTGTCGTGAATTATGCGTGGCCAGATAAAAGAAAAGTCTTTGGGATTTGTGACGCACAATCGACTGCCCAAATGCAATGAGCAGCTGGGTATCGCATCTGCATACGCAACTGCAACCAGTTGCTGATGTTGCAGATGTTGCTGCTGCAGCTGCGGTGGTGCATTTAAAATGCATTTATCTCAATTACGAGCAGAAAAGCAACCAAATCGCTTGTTTACAACGAAATGGAAACGAAATGAACGACGCATTGTTAGCAGCTGAAAAAAACTTTCACTGCCAGCGCAAAGCTAAAACAAAAGTAATGAAGTTGCGGGCGGGAGGGATTTTGGGAATCCGCTCCGAAAACTCTTACAGAAAATCTCAGTAAAGTATTGTTAATTAAAACAAATAAACTGAAAGCAGGCAGAGCAATGCAAAGCGATTGTAAGTTATGCGTAAGTGTCGGAGAAAGAGAAAGAGCCGCAGAAAGCCAGTTTCCGGCGTCCTTCACTCAAGGCCGTTGCCATATGGAAACAACACGCATATGGTGCATTGTTTGCTGCCCAATGATGATGATGATGACGATGATGATGGTGGGGCAGCTGTCAGTAAAGTGCACTCTTATGTAACCCAATCCAGGAGACGAAGACGGGATGGATTAGCCCGGACTAAGCCTGCACTGCCCAAAATGTAAATTGAGTTTTGCAACGGTTGCATCACGGTGCGTCGGCAAGGCAAAAACAGAAACACCAGCTGGCAAAACCAGTTGAGTCGCCAAAAAACATTTCATAACCAACATCTATACACAAAGTGTCCGCAAAATGTGTTAACTATTATGCAAAGCTGTCGAAGCGCCGAGTCACGTTTCGGGAGGCAACTTCCCAGCTTCCTGGTGCATTGGAAATCGCTGCCCGGCACACCGCAAATCAAGTTCAAAATGTCAAGTTTTGAGCCAGGTTAGAGGAAGCGTTCGGCAGATCGGCGCACAAGCAAAAACTATTTGCCAAGCGGCTGGCCGCGTGGTGCTTGAACTCGAAATGAAAGTGAAAAGAGCTGCGGAGAGCGAAAAAGCTGGCAAACTCTTACTTTCAATGCAATTTCTGTTGCTTGGCCGACCAGCCGTACCAACTATGAGTTCTGAGATTGATCGACTATAGATTGCACTCACTGAGACTGACGGAAAGCAATAAATCTCCCACTAACCAAAACATATTATAATTATAAGTTCTAAATCTGAAAATTATTAATTTGATATTTAAAATAAAATTTGTTAAATCACGAAAAAAATGTATGAACAAAAAAAAAATAGTTAAGAAATGCATTGAAAACTTGCGTAATGAATTAATCGACTGAAAGAAGAAAATTTGAATTGAGAGGTTTTCCATAAAATTTATTTGATTTTTATTTTTAATGTTTATATTGAACGAAGTGGTATTAGCTTTATGCAACTTTTCGAAACATAAATCCCGTTTGAGTTAATTGTAGGTAATAAAATTAGAATAGAAATTGGAAACCAAAATTTATAAGCAATAATAACATACAATTTTGAAACAAACCACAAACAATCTAAGCTAATGTGCCATTTAGGCTGTCATAGGGTAGTGAACTACTCCTCGCATTAGCTTTTATTGCGCTTTTATTACATTCATTCATTTCCTTCTATCGTTAAACGTAAAATGTAAAAACAAGGCAGACAAAATAAGAAACGCGCAAAAAGCGAAAAAGGGAAATTAAATAAAAACACTGCGAGTTGGCAGGTGCTGATGATGGTTTTTCCAGTTTTCCCAGATGCTTTTAACGCGGCGACAGGTTTCCCAAAACTCAGCTGTGGCTTGTGACCGAGGAAACGCGTGTTGCAGGGGCAAGTCCAGCTCGGCTGCAACGGGTTTTTAGCGCAAATTGATGATTTAAAATTAATTTACTGCGGGATTAATGGGAATTTAATGCCCAAAGCGGAGATTATGCCTGCCAGACGAAAGCGCATTGCTGCATGTATGCACTTATGCATTTATGCATTTATGCATTCATGCATTATTAGTTATACGGTACACACTCCCTACACCCACTCTTAATTACCCGAAAATAAAACCGGTCCTTCAATCATATTCATTTCTGTTTATCCGTTGCAGGCAATTAAGGAAGTAATTCGTGGCCAGAGCTCAACTCGTGGACGTTGTCGCGATGCGGTGCAGCATGCAAGCACACGAAACCGCTTGAAACGTCGCTGTTAAAGCGTCAACAGCAATTGCCATAATTGCCATTGGAGCAGCACAGCACAGCACAGCACATCACAGCACAGCACAGTCCAATAACCGCTGGACCTGCACAGCACATATACCACACAACACTTACCCATACCCACACCCATACCCAAACACCCCATCCCATCCCGGCACCCGGCACCCGGACCAATTCGGCATCATCGAGTCGAAACTGGCATCGAAACCCGCCACACGAGCTAAGCTATCGGAGGCAGGCACACAGATTGCCGCAAATCCAGCTGAATTGTAACAGAGCCGCCGCTTTGCCGCTTTGCAACGCGCCGGAAAATCGCAAAAATCGGAAAATCGGAAAATCCGAAAAGTCGAGAGACGAAGACCAAGTGCAAGAGCAAGAGCAGGCCAAAAACCAGTGGAGAGATCAATGAACGCGGCACGCAGCTGACAAGCATTCGGTATCCATTCGGTATCCACATTTCAGCAGCCAGCGGAGCGTAAGAAAAGCGAAACGGACCAGCTTCGCTTTGCTTTTTGGGCGGCGTTCATCAGCGTTTAAGCGTTCAAGTTCAGGCGGCGCCAAGCAGGAAGTTGTGCGGCTGCGCCTTAATTGGAGCCAGTGTCATTACCACCAGGCAACCGACAGCAAACAACAGACAACAGAAAACAGACAACATCCACCATTCACCGACGCTCATCCTGCTCGATGTAAGATGTTAGTGGCCAACTATTCCAACAGTACTTGCATTGGCCAGAGCACACGCAACACATGGAGATGGAGTCGACTGGCGTTGGCCGTTAATCTGTTTGCCTACTGCTGCTGCGCCTCTTTGGTTGTCGGTGGCGGTTTCGGTGTCGGTGTCGGTGCCACGCCCACCACAGCGGTGACCACGGCCGCCCTCCTGACGGGCCACCAACTGCTGCCCTGGCAGACTTCTGCAGCGGCGGCCACCACGCCCTCCACCGCCCGCAATTTGTACGCCCCCTACCAGAGCTTTAGCCGGCAGGACGACATCAGCTTCAAGGATGTGCGCCAGCGCAGCGATGGCACGGTGGTGCAGTCCTTCGGTTCCTATCGCACCGCTCGCCAAATGGCTGGCACTGCCATGTCAGCCACCGCCCAGCGAAGATCGGACGCCGCCGTAGAGATCGTTCCGGCTCCGTCGGTGGAGCTGCCCCAGAGCGAGCTGATCACGGTGCCCAGGCAGCTGGTGCCCACCATGCCGGAGAATGTGACGCGACGCGAGGGTCGGCGGCGCAACTACATGTACATACCGCTGCAGACGGAGGGGGAGAACGGCTCGGCGGGATCCCTGCTGCAGCTGCGACCCAGCCGGAATGCCACACTCTCCGCCTTGGGCCCCCCCGCCGACGGAGTGGCCGCCGTGGCCCACGAGTTCGCAGCCGAACTGGCCACTCAGGGCAGTCCGGAACAGCAGCCCCTGGAGCTGGAGCTGGGTCCCGACCGCACCGAGCGCAGTGATCTCCTGGCCGCCGCCTCCAGTTCCACGGACAAGCTGGAGTACGCCGAGCCGGAGAACACCAGTCGGCGGGTGGGCTTCCAGTTTCCCAGCTACAGCCTCAAGCCCGCCAGTCCCTTCCACCCGCAGGCCTACCGCGAGGACAACCCCATCTTCGGGGAAACCAGTGCCGGGGACTATGAACCGCAGCCGTTCAGCGAGGATGCAGCGGCTCCCGCTCCGCCGCCCACGCAGTTCGAGCAGCACGAGACGCGCCACACACGTCAGCTCTACTTCGACACGGACACGGCCTCCTCCAGCTTCGAGTTCCCCGGCCTGGTGAGCAACGCCAAGCCACATGGCCTCAAGTTGTACCGTGACGATGTGACCAAGTTCGGGGACATCAATGGACCGATCACCGCCTTGCCGCAGCAGCGACCGCAGCGCGGATTCTACTTCGGCGACACCGAGTTCCGGACGGGACCACCCGCCCCGGTGCCGCCAATTTGGGCCGCAGAAGAACTTCCAGGAGTACGTGGGACCCAGCGAGTACCAGGGATCGCGCAAGAGCCGCTACTACCCGTACAAATCGTCGCGCAGTCCGCGCGTGGTCTTCCCCACCAACGACAACGTGGGCACCACCGGACCCAGTGGACCCGCAGGCAGCAGCGGACCTTCCGGCAACGGAGTTTACTTCAGCGACAATATTGCTTTTAGGTGGGTACTTGGACCATAACAAAAGCTAACAGGAAAGCCTACTTGGTTCAGTCAAAGTTTATGCATGTCCGCCAATGCTCTTGAGTATTACAAATGTCTCCCTCACTGCAATGAAAATTTCGGAAGAAAATTATATGCATGGTTAAACAAAATAAAACCAAGTTGCGATACCCAAAAACCTAGGAATGCAATAATTAATTTTTACTTGTTAATATTTCCACTTTGATTTTAATTTATTGCTGTTTTTACAAGTAGTATGTTAAATTTTAGCATTTTTGGAAAAGATTTTAATATCTGTAATATTTTATTTAAACTTATGTCACATTCAGATATTGTGTTTTTACTATTCCGTTTTGTTTTTTTTTTTTTTGTTGGCTGTTGATTTAATTTATATTTCATTTGTTTTAATTTTCGAGCTAGCTATAACAGTTATAAGTTGACCTTTTAAAATGAGCAAATGATTTGACTTAACTTCTCTGAAGATTTCAACAAATTCGTGAGTAATCTTTTGGTAGCTGTCAAATTCAAAATTCAAAATTATAACACCTCTTATCTAGTACAATATTATATGCTGTAAGTTGGGCCTGATCATAAGGGTAGGTTTAGATGAGGTTAAAAAATAAAAACTTCTGAATTGGCTATAATTTAAAGTAGCAAACATTTACAAACAGAAAAAGCCATGGCCAATGCCAACATTGTTTAAACAAACCACTTTATATAAGTTACAATGAGGAAAACTTATGCTGTATATTGACTCAAACTCTCTATCCCAACAACAGGGACCAGAACTTCGGCATCAACGAGCTGGCCGCCGTGCAGGATGTGCGGAACGACTACAGTCTGCAGGAGCTGGATCAGCGCTTCGGAGGCGACCAGCAGTCCGCAGTCGGCGAGTACGTTCAAGGAGAAAGGTAAGTGCCCGTCCACGCCCACGCCTGCGCCCGCGCACTCGACTCGACCCCTCCCCGCATTCGGTAGGGCTTAGGATGGGGTTTCAGCCAGCTGCTGGGAAACTGCTTGCACTAGGCCACTTGACCCCCAAAGAAAAAACCACTCACAAAACACCCCAGATTCCAATAACCACCAATACCACCCAAACACGAGAACATACCGATTGCAACTCCAACTCCAACTCCGATTCCCATTCGACAGTCGACATCACAACGGACACGGAGTGCCAGCACCGGGGCGGTACGTGCGAGTTCTTTTTGGGCTGCTGGCTGTCCGGCGGCCTCATTCAGGGCACCTGCGACGGACTGCTGCGCGGCTGTTGCCACCGCACGGCCAAGTCGGCCAATCTGGGCAGCTCGGACTTCGTCGGCAATGCCGTAGATCTGACCGATCTGCCGCAAAAGAACTACGGACCGGTCAACAACGAACCCAGTGAGTGTGGCAGCCTCAGCTCGGTTTGATTGGGAGCCAAACCAACTCAAACTAAAACTCAAATTCAAACTCAACTCCAAGCACGTGCACACTAAACCCAAATACCAAATACCAAAAAACCAAAAATATCTAAATAAAAAGCGGTTCAACAAAATAGTTGAGAAATAATTTGCATGCCACCTTTTAACAATTTACGTATATTTTGTAGTTCGTTTTGTTATGTAGCTATGCACTCGTAATTCGTATTTGTTATTGTTACACTCTTGGGTAGTTTTCAGTGCCTAATTAAGCCGCAATCTCTGCAACTATTTGGGCCTAGATGTACGCAGATGCCTATAACACACGCCACTAAAAAACAGCAAATACAGCAAAACCCACCCGCGAAGAAAGGCTGAGCACAACAAAAAAAAAAAACAAAAAAAAAAGATATATATAAGTTTAATTGCCCGGCATGAGCATGTTAATTACCACAGCACGCTAATGATAATTAAGCCATATATTACACATAGCTTAACGGCATTACGCTCCATGTCCAGACCCCGACCAAACTGAGACCCCAAATCCCATCAAGACGCGACGACTCGACTCTAGAAAGCTAATTTGAACCCGGCAGCAGCTGCACGTTGCCCGCTTGTTTGGCCAATTATAATTGCTTGCTTGTTGGTCACCCCGTTGTTAAATGCTTCACTAATCCAATCCAATCCAGTCCAATCCCGAAACTCCCCCGTATGCTAAGAGTTGTGTTTTCGATTTATTCTTACCTTGCTTTTCCAGGCTGCGGCATTTCGCTGGCCAAACAAACCGCCCAGCGGCGCATTGTGGGCGGCGATGATGCGGGCTTCGGCTCCTTTCCCTGGCAGGCCTACATCCGCATCGGTTCCTCCAGGTGAGCATCTTCAGGGCTGGCCTGCTCCCCCCCCTTTGGTATAACAGCTTCTCCGACTTTCCAATTTCCGCTTGGCAGATGTGGAGGTTCGTTGATCTCGCGGCGCCACGTGGTCACCGCCGGTCACTGTGTGGCCCGGGCCACTCCGCGCCAGGTGCACGTCACGCTGGGCGACTACGTGATCAACTCGGCCGTGGAACCACTGCCCGCCTACACTTTCGGAGTCCGGCGGATCGATGTGCACCCGTACTTCAAGTTCACTCCGCAGGCGGACCGCTTCGACATCTCCGTGCTGACGCTGGAACGCACCGTGCACTTTATGCCCCACATAGGTGAGTCTTCGGGGATTACAAATATAGTTTTTACATAAATATATGAGGGATTGACAATGCCATTTTAGCATACCAAATGATATGGGAGTGTAGGGAGTATATAATAATATTAAGAAATCTGTGTAAAATAAGACTAAATAAGTGAACTGAATTGAGTGCAACGAAAAACATTTAACTACGGAAACCTATATCCACATATACTATAAAAAATATATTTAGTAAAGCATGTTTTATTTATTAACGAAAAATAATACTTTCATAATATGATTTTCTATAAAACTTTCACTTAAAAACCAATTTCCTTATTAAAATGGTTTTCTAAATCTTGGTTCAACAATTTAGTTATGTTGAACCTTTTAACTGACCTAAAGTCATTAAATCTTAGTCTTATCGCTAAAGTAACTCGTAATGCATAACCTTAAAAAAATTGTCATAGTAAAGTTTTTTTTTGTTAATTCTACCAACTTAACTTTAAAAATATTAAAATTCAGATTAACCGCCAATACTCAAGAATACTAAAGGCCGACAAAAAAAAAACATTTTGTAACAAAAGAATTTAGTATTAGTAGCTAGTTTTAGGAGCTATTTTGACAGCTTTATTGTTGTTTTCAGATTGGAAATAGAAAAAGAGTAATAAAAGTGTTATAATATTTATACTGGATATGCTAAAAAGTTATTTATAAGTGACAAACTACCTTTTACTAATATTAATTTCAGCTCCCATCTGCCTGCCGGAGAAGAACGAGGATTTCCTGGGCAAGTTCGGCTGGGCCGCCGGCTGGGGAGCTCTGAATCCGGGCTCTCGGCTGCGTCCCAAGACGCTGCAGGCCGTCGATGTGCCGGTGATCGAGAACCGGATCTGCGAGCGCTGGCATCGGCAGAACGGCATCAACGTGGTCATCTACCAGGAGATGCTGTGCGCGGGATACCGGAACGGGGGCAAGGACTCGTGCCAGGGCGACTCGGGAGGACCCCTGATGCACGACAAGAACGGGCGTTGGTACCTGATTGGTGGGTGTTAGCCAGAGAGATGGGTCCTTATATATCCCCTAACATATCCCCTTCGATCTCCTCCAGGTGTGGTCTCCGCTGGTTACTCCTGCGCGTCCCGCGGCCAGCCAGGAATCTATCATAGCGTCAGCAAGACCGTCGACTGGGTGTCCTACGTCGTCGGACTCACGATGAACATCTAGGGACGACGACTCTAATTTATTCTCATCGCATTCGCATTCGCACTCGCACCTGCCTGCTAAGTGGGCCCCAGATTGTTTTGTACATAACTCACTTCATTCTGCTCCCGACACCGACTCCGAATCCGAATCCGCTTCTGATCCACGTCGACTTAATTTATGGTTACACAAGAAATATATTATTATAATTTAACAAAACAAATTAGCGCAGTACAATTTAGCAGTTAGGATTGGCTGTGTGTGTCTGCAAGATACACACGTGTGCGATATATTTGCAAACACCCTAAAACCTTTAAATTAATTATAACTGATAATTACGGTTAAATTTACTTAGTCATATGCGCTGTTATGTAATTTTAAAACTATTTATGAACTACATTTCGTGTGTAAATAAATTATACAAATGTTGAAATGAATTCGAACTTGTCAAACGTTTATTAATCGTGCCAACAAAGTCCAAATGTCATTCAAATATTTTTCTCTACTCGTTGCTGTTGCAGTTGCAGTTGTTGTGGTCGCAATTGTCTTGATGTTGCTACTGTGAATGTTACTTTTGGATGGGCAGACGCGGCAGATAGACCTGCTGATAGGGCACCCCAGTCCACGCATGCTCGGCATCCGGATAGTAGAACCCTCCCATTGCACCCTCCTTCGACTGCTGCTCCATCACACGAAATAGGGTGAAGACCTCGTGGTAGATCTTGTAAAAAATAACTGAAGTAAATATATATTAGCAGAGTGGTGTCTTCGGATGTTAAGCAGACCTACCCAGCACAAGGGTGAACACCAGAAGACACATCAGAAAGCTCGAAAGGTCAATAAAAAGACCTGCGGTCGCATAGAAAACCCCCAAGTAAAGACCAAAGCCAAAAATAACGCCGTGATAGATCAACCACGGATACATCAAACAACTTGAGTCCTTTAAAAGGGTGATAAACTATGTTAGTTGAATAAACAATATGGCCAATATTTTTCTCTATATTGGTATTTAATCAAAATAAAAATGACCTTATGCCACTTAAGCAAAATTCTGCCTAACCTTACGAATATCTTATGACTTGAAATATCCAAAAATAAAGAATCTAAAAAATGTGTAAGCAAATATCTATGTTTATCCTAAGAAGATATTTCTGACCTCATAAAGTATATACTAACATTATTAATCTGCATCACGAGAAGAGTCGATCAAGCCATGCCCGTCTGTCCGTTTTAAAGTAGTAAGTAGTTTTTTATGCAAAATAAAATAAATACAAATATAACTTTGCTGCTTTACACTTTATTTGACATTTTCAGAATTATTGATTTATTAATTATTATTTTATTAAAATCGGACAACGATATAATAAATCTGTCATTGGAACGATCAAAAAATAAAGCGGAAAATCGTCAAAGTTTCACTGCTTTTAACAATACACATACATAATATTCGAAAAATAGTCGTTGTAAGGAAGATTCTATTTTTAAAATAGCTGCAAAGTTATATAAACTTTGCCTGGCCGAAGTTGGCTTCCTTTCTTGTTTTTGTTAACATTAGAATGTGTTTAAAGAACCCGTCTGTTCATTTAACTTACCCGGGCAATACCTATTAGCAGCAGCAGACTAACTCCCATGTTGATCAGCGACAGTCCATACACAATAGAGCTAAAGATGGTCAACACTGGTGGCCAAAGATCAGTGATTAGTGCTTCCACCTTGAGTCGGTATTATCAGCTAATTGTACTCACAACTGATCAGTACCTGCTGCTCTGTAACCGGGACCAAGTTCATAGGCCATTGCTTGAGCAGCAGTTCGATGTCTGGCTGCAAGTGGATGGTCAGCAAGGAGCTGCCAAGGATAACGCTGGATATGATCACGCCCAGCCAGCCAAGGATGAGAACGTTGTACTTGAGGTTCTGGCACTGCACATACGAGATGCTTTGGCTGGCGGCCATCGCCACGGCAGACACGGATGCATTACCACCAGGAGGCGGTGGATCGTTGGGGGCCATTGGAACCGTTTGTTGGTTGTCAACTAAACGTACTTTTTGCCGGATTCCGCTGTTCTTGGGGTCCGTTTTTGGGGTTTGGCTTGTGTTGCTGTTTGAGTGTTTGCAACAGAACAAACAACGATATACTAACAACCAGTCAAACTAAGAACACGGTGACAGGAAAGCCAGAAATCAGGGCCTGCTGGGTGTGTTATTGGTTAAAGTCATTTTCAACACAATTGTTATTGTTACAAGAGAGAACAGTAAGAAAACTAATCAGTTAGATAATTCATCATGAAATTCCTTTAATTTATAGACAATCGTTACCAAAAGAAAACACAAAAGAAATTCATATGAAGTTATTTGTTTTGTAGATCTTAAAACTTCATTCTCACTTTTATGCTCAAATATACCTTAGAGAGTGCCACCTAAGAACCCTATTGAATATGGTAATACCACACAGCTCCGCCCAGCTGGCGACAAATTAGAAAGTTATATAAATAAATGTGTGGCCCCCATTTCGGTTAGTGGTTCTCCTTTGTCTAGATGGCCTAACCCAAAAACACTCCGATTGCCGTAAGAGAAGTGTTCCCATTCCGGCGAGAGACGCCAGCGGTTGTGGCAATTATGTCGCATAAAATAATTATAACAGACTGAGGGGAACATTTCCTGCGCCGCTGGCGGCGTCATCAGCATTTCGTAATAATTAGTAAGGCTGGGGAAGATCAGAGCAGCAGTGCCACAGAAGCTTCAGCAGCAACACCAACTGGCGGCAGCAGCAAACCCAAACAAGAACCAAGATCAACCTGTTGCTGCGTCTCGGCTAATGGCGTGAAGTTAGTTTGCTTTTGGCCAGCGGCGCGTGCGGTTGTGGCTTACGACACCATCTTCATCGCCCAACGCGAAGAATAGTTCTCGGCATCGGGAAATGTGTGAGGCTCGGGTGCGTGGCTGCTGGGAAAAGGAAAACCGCTGACGGAAAACTGTGCCATTGAGCCAGTTCCCACTATGAGTACGAGTGTTATATAAAAATCCATTAGCCCCACCGCCAGCGACCCATTTGCAAGCGACCCCGAAACTTGTTCGCCTATCAAGGACGCACATCTCTTTCACTCGAGAAGCTCTCGTGGCCGTGAGTCACCCAGACAGGCCCATAAACAGCAGCGTCTTCTAGTAAAAGTGGAGCAGCAATAATAGGAAGTGTAAGAAGAAAACGGCAGAAGCCAGCTTAAGAGTGAATAAGAAATTGTCATGCTTTCATTAGCAACAAAAGCGTTGTGGCCCATTCCAATGAGTGTTTAAGTGTCATCAAGTGAAGTGAAGTGAAGTGAGTATTCTTACCCCGAACAAGACGTTAAGATGCAGTTGCAGCTGTGCCTGTGCCTGTGCCTGTTCCTCCTGCTCCTCTGCCATTTGGACCGTGCCCAAGCCAGTGAGTAGATTGTTTATCGGTTCTGTAAGCCCCTAACGATCCCCATGCCGATCTCCTCCAGACATCCTGAACACTCTGCTGGGCGTGCCCGCGGAATGCGTGCACCAGAGCGGCGTCTGGCCCTGCAAGCTGAGCTTCTCCTGCTGGCTACAAGGCGGCAAGCACGCCAAGGGCTGCGGCAGCAACAAGTGGCTCTTCAGCTGCTGCGTCGCTGAGCCGCTGCAACACAACCAGAACCAGAACCAGCACCAGCACCACTCCCCATCGCCGCTGGCCAACCTCGTGGACTACGGCAAGCTGAAGCTGAGCCTCAACAGCCTGCCCAAACGCATCATGCTGCGCAGACGTGACGACAACGAGCTGCTCGGTCTCAAGGTGGGTCGGAGTCGGCAATAATTGAGCCATTGCAACCGCGCAGAGCGGGATAATTGAGCAATTTTACAGCCAATTGACAGACAGGCAGGATTTTACTCATCAAGGCCAGATCAAGAATTGATTCTCCCTCTATAGCTGTTAAAAAAAGACACAAATATCAACCTAAGACTTCAATAACACAGGTAGAGAGCCAAAAAAAACTCCACGAAACTATTTGTATTTTTTATAATATTTATTTGCTCTTGAGTAAAAGTCTTAAACAAATGTATTTTCACCACCAACAATTTCCGCGTTATAGTTAAGAATACCAAATTCCGGATATTTAAAATTTGGTATATTGGAATTATATATATATATATATTTTTTGCTGAATCACACTCTAAATTCAGCACCGCAATTAAAAAACTAAAATTCTGTATAGAAAAAGCCATTCAAGCCTTAAATAGTAGTAGAAGTATAGAAGTTTTTGGCAATTATGGTTTGTTCTGACGTCCCTGCTTATTTGAGAAACGGAGCTATGGATAATGAGGTGGGGAACTTGTCAATATATGTGTGCCGGCAGCGGTCCCTAGAAGCTTAACTTTAATATTTATTTGGAAATAATATTCTTTATAAGAACTAATTTGTATAAATTGCTTGCAGCCGGAGTGTGGATTGCCACGAACGGCGCAGAATACGCTGCAGAAGCGCATTATCGGCGGTCGTCCGGCGCAGTTTGCCGAATATCCGTGGCAGGCGCACATCCGCATCGCGGAGTACCAGTGCGGTGGAGTGCTCATCTCGGCCAACATGGTGGCCACGGCCGCCCACTGCATCCAGCAGGCCCAGCTGGCGGACATCACCGTGTATCTGGGGGAGCTGGACACGCAGGATCTAGGCCAGATCCATGAACCGCTGCCCGTGGAGAAGCACAGCGTGCTGCAGAAGATCATTCATCCGCGCTTCACCTTCCGCATGACCCAACCGGACCGCTATGACTTGGCCCTGCTGAAGCTGGCCCAGCCGACGGCCTTCACGGAGCACATCCTGCCCATCTGCCTGCCGCAGTACCCGATCCGGCTAATTGGCCGGAAGGGTCTGATCGCCGGATGGGGCAAGACGGAGGCGCACATGGGCCACGCGGGCACCAATATGCTTCAGGTGGCCAGTGTTCCCATTATAAGTGAGTGTTCATATAGCAGTACTCCAGTGAATAGAAAATAAATGGTGATTATTTCAGCCACCTTGGACTGCATTCGCTGGCACGAAAGCAAGCAGATAAATGTGGAGATTAAAGCGGAGATGTTCTGCGCCGGTCATTCCGATGGCCATATGGATGCGTGTTTGGGTGAGTTTCTACCATCCTTCCAAACGATTATGCGTAAATAACTATGAGCTGTAATTTTTAAGTTAATAATAATAATCATCAATACTCAGAGGTAAAGCAGGCCGACAAAACAAAAATATTAAAAAACACTGCATATTTTTAGGCTTTACTAAAGTAATTTCTGTTAAATTTAAATTGGCTAGACAAATGGTCTAAAAACCTTTTTAAAAATGCTGAGGGACTTACAATCAACAGTCAATTTTGTTTGGAAAATATATGTATATATTATAATAATAGAATTTAATAGAAAAAACAGATATTAAAAGATGGTCAATTCATACCAATAAATTCTTAGACGGTCTTAGTGCACACTTTTCATTTTTCATTATTCATTTATGTTGCAATATGTTTCTATTCATTTAAAATGGATTTTATTTTTTTCTGTGTATACAAACAGTTAGATTTAGATATGTTCAAAATTGTCTTATCGCAATTTTTTGCTCAAACACACCTAATTTGAAAAGACTTCAAAATCCCGGATGGTGCATTTAAAACTTAAAGGCGAAGTTTGGTTTTTTTTGTAAACTTGTATAAATGTTTAATTGCAATTATTTTCTTTTCATTAAAGCTGTTTAATTATTTTTCTATTTATTTAATAAACACCTTACCTATCATTGTATGTTTTTTAGGAGATTCCGGAGGTCCACTGGTGATCAGGGAACGAGGACGCTTTGTGCTTGTGGGCATTACCAGTGCAGGCTTTGGCTGCGGAGTAGATCATCAGCCAGGTGAGATTCCCTAGCCTGCAGACTATACAAAAAACTAACAACTAATTCGATTTCAATTCAATTTATTTGGAACAGGAATCTATCACAATATTCAGAAGACTGTGAGGTGGATACAGGAAGTGGTGACGCGCAACGAGTTATAGCTGCAGATGACCCTGAAAATCCCACCCGAACCTTTGGCAATGCAACCCATCTCATTAGTTTACGGCTCGTAGCATTAGGCAATGGAAATGTGCAATCCGCCGCCAGAGACACAATATTTACTAGATTTAATAAACAATACAATTAGCTAATGGTAATTACTTTTGCCATTCGGGGGAAGTGGGCTAGAGGCCGACCTTGAACGCCGCCCGCCGCCAGAAAAAAGAGAAAACCAGGCGGCCGAAAACAAACGAGCCTCTTGTCGGGTTATGTCACCGGTTTTGGCCTATTTGGTGGAGTGCCACAAATGGCACAATCCCTAAATGCCAGGCGGTAATTTGTACATTAGGCGCATTAAGCCCTGGCAGCCTGCGTTGCCCAATGCTGTTGCGCAGTGCAATTGCTGCTGCTGCTGCTGCTGCTGCTGCTGTTGCGATTGCTGTCGTGCTGCACCGCAGCAACATACGTATTTCGGTGGGCGGTGGCAATGAAATCGAAAATGTGTGCCACCGAACGGCCAATTATTATCGACTGGTAATCATTGGGCCCGGCTCGAAAGCTTCTTTGCGCCGAAAGCAAATGTCACGCTTGAGACAAAGCACCCATGTGGCTGAGTGGGATTTTCCGGCTGCAATTTGTTCGGCAATTGTTGGTTTTGCTAAAACACCAATTTGTGTTTGGGGGAAAACGCGACTTCCTCTTCGGAATGGTGAAGGTAGAGAGGCGCGAGTGGGCAAAGAAATTGGAGATTAGTCATGGCGACAACACAAGAGCCAGCGGCAACATGCAATTGCCAGTTGAGCGACAAAACTTGTTGCCTTGGCCACTTTCGTTTTCAATGCGGGTCTCTCGCCGTCTTGGATCGGCTTGGATTGACTTGGCTTTTCTCTCGGCCGCTCCGCTCTTCTGTGACTATTACTCAATAGTCAGCGCTCGGCGCTCGGCACGCTGCGTACCGCTCAGCAGTCGGTTGGCGGTGCTGATGGCATTTTGATTTTGAATTTGTCAGCCAACTGTTTATTAAGTGTTTTGACGCGACGGCACACTGTTCGCGAACTGCGGCTGCATTTGGGCGACGCGAGACCGCAGAAAACGGAGTGTGTAAGATATTAAAGATACCTCCCCCACCCCCTGAAATATTGGCGTAGCCGCGAAAAAAAAAACAGAAGAAGGCGGAGAAAATTGTGAACTTAATTCCATTTACTGGGCCACCCTCTCCGTTTCGGTGTGCTATGCAAACGAGGTGCGATTATTCAATCAAAAACTCGCGCCGCTACGTGAATTAAGTGAAACACAATTGCAGAAATCAGTGACAGCCGCGGCAACAACAAGTGTAAACAACAACGAAAGTATTGCAAAATGCGCTCGCCGCACCAACTGTTGCTGTTGCTGCTTGCAACAGTGGTTGCTGCTATTAATGCTGCCGCTGGCCACAACAATTACAACTCGGTGTACAACGAGGTGATCCCGCCGGAGCTCAAACAGGCCATCAACAAGGAGCTGCCCAAGGAGGCCAAGTTCTTCGATGAGCTGGACTGTGAGTATGGCACTTAAAGTTTCCCCTTTCTAATGGTCAAGTCAAATCGAGTTCGTTGCCTAAGTCTTCCGTTTCGCCTTACACAATTTGCATATTAGTTAACACGCCATGGCTAACCTTGATCTTCGCTGCTCCTCCATGTCAAGTTCGGCCCAATTCCCAATCGAGGCAATTGAGAAACCCCTTTTGCAAATCGGACTTGGGCAGCGGCGAAAGTTGAGCATTCCGTTCTTGGGCAGCCAATTCATCTTGTTTAATTGGACTTTCCAAGAGAAAGACACGAAAGCCAATTAAGCCCGAACTTAAGGTGATTACACATTAACATAAAGGCACAAACTGCGAGATGTAGATAGATCCACAAAGAAAGGCCGCGTTTTTGGGCAACTGTGAATGACTATTAAAGCGATGGCCAGCCAGGCAAAATATTATTAATCAAATGCCAGCATATGGCGGCTGCACAAGTTCAATGGCAGCTGCTGCCGCCACGGATATATGTAATACGAGTACAACTACGACTACGAGTGCGAGAAAAGCAAAAGCAAAAGTGTTTCCAGATACCGATACACAGACAGGAAAATCAACTGCAATTAACTTCAATTGCACACTCGGCGCATTGGAAAGTGTTACCAGCAACCGCCGTGAGTCGGCCATTTTCCCAAAGATTATAGATTATTTGGTTTGGCCTTTTATGTAAGCAGAAACCTTGGCCAAAAATGAAAAAAAAAAACCCAAACCCAAAAAAGACCAATTGAAGTCGAGCAAATTGATGCCCGGCAACATGTTGCAGCTCGCAGCTTCGCTGGCAACATTGTTGCGCCGCCGCTCTGCTCTGTTTTTTATTTATACGAAGCTGCTCTGCAAGTGAAATGGCCAAAAGCGGAATGTCTTCGGCTCTTCGGCTGCTTTTCGGACCTGGTAGCTGGCAGCTGGCAGCTGGCAGCTCGGCTCGTGGCCACAAAAGCTTGGCTTAGTTCTGAGCTGATTTTCCCGACGCGCGGTCGCCTTTCTGTTTGCTCGCTCCTCGCCGACTGTGTGCCCGTGCGTAAAGAAAGATAATTCCAGGGGCATAAAAGTGAAGCGGCGATTACAATTTTCTTTTTTCGAGCGTCGAAACTACGCATGCGTGAACCGCTCAAGAAAGCGCCCGATGAAAACAAAAGTGAAATCCTTGGTGAACTAGTGGCAGGACTGCAGCTTGTCGCGATCGACTTGCAGTGACAAAAATCAATCATAAGCCAGAAAGCGAAAGTGCAGCTACCCCCCCATCGAAAGTGAAAGTCCGTGAGGAGAATCCCCTTCATTTGCCATGCTGCCATTGCCCCCACATTCCAAGGACACCTGGCTTCGGTTGGTCATCCTGTTAGCGGTGGCCATGTGTTCGCTTTCCCCCCGTGGAGCAGATGGCCTGGGCTATCCCAGTGCCCAGCAGGAGCACGACATGCTCATCCTGGACGCCCTGTCCCGCCGCAGTGGAACCGGATACTATGGCGAGAATAGCGTGATGGAGATGCTTTCCCGAAGTACTTACCTCTGAGCCCCAACCAATTTGATTTGACTTGACTCGACAGACCCCCAAAACCAAACCCAAACCCAAACCCACGCCCTCCTCTTGACTAATCTCGTTCCCCCCCCGTTGCCCCTGTCTTTGCAGTGATACCGCAGTCGTGCCGCTTTCGTGGCCACAAGTTCGAGTGCGGCCTGTCCATCTCATGTGTCTTGGGCGGCGGCAAGCCGCTGGATCTCTGCTCCGGCGGCATGATCTGGTCGTGTTGCGTGGACAAAGATCTCGACGCCGAGGAGAGTCCGCATGCCGCCCCGGTCAACAACACGAGTAAGTATCACCCCCAACCAAACGCCTCACCCTCACCCTTTCCCATTCCCAGTCCCAAAAACCAGACAATCAGTTGATTCTGAAAGACATTTCACCTCCTGCTTTCCCCGCGCCGTTCCCGCGAGTTGCAAATTGTTGCGCTTTGAGTTATGCAACTCGGCTTTGTATAATAGAGCAATAAATTAGCTTGCATTTCGAAAATGACAACAAATTGCTCTGCCCGCAAGTACGCAAAGCATAGCCTTTGGGCCCGGTCCGGGGGAAATCACCTAAATAGCAAAAAACCTGGTGTTTTAATATATAATATAATATGTAATATAATATTGATAATACTGCAGATATTTTTTTATTCTTCAAGATCTTGAAAAAAAAAGGCTTTATTTGCTCGTCAAAATATTAATTACGTTCTAATATATTTATAAGATTATATCAGGGTTTCAAGAAAGCTTTAAATTCTTTAGCTAAAAATGGTTTTTCATTGGAAAATATTTAATAAGCGCATCAGCTTTTAATTCAGGTTTATGTTTGTAATCATTTATTTAAAAAAAAACGGAATTTTTAGAGTTAGAAAAACATGTGATATAAAAATGCCAATATTGCTAAAAGAAGTTTTACGCCAATCAGTTTCAAAACTAAAGGAAAAGCTTAAAATGCTATTGATGGAAATTGCTAGAACGCATACTTTTGACAAATGGTTAGTCTACTTCACTGTGTTGCAGAATTTTCATAAAACTTGAATACCTGGCACAAGCTTCTACGAAATTAGTTTACCCTATATCTCTCAGATCTTTCAGAAAAATTTATGACAGGCGTTTCCATGAATAGTCTTTTCTCTTGGGAACGGCTTAGAGAAATTCAGTATTTATATTTGAGACACCCAGTGCTTTTTTTTTAAGGAAAAGACTCAAGCACAAAGCCAAAACTGTGGGAAATTTCAATATGGTATTAATAAAAATACAAAAACTACATTCTTAACCAAAAATATAAAAAAAGTCATCTCAATACTTACGAATAAAGTAATATTAACGAATGTAAATTCGTTAATATTACTTTATTCGTAAGTATTACTTACTTTAAACGTTCACATTTGAACAGAGTATTCGCTGGTTTGTGGATCAATTGGTTTCCCATCAAGTGCATTGGTTATATCGTAATCGAGGTGGATGCAATTGCCAATTCGGCAATAAGTGCAGCAAGAAGACCTACGAATAAAGGCAGAGCCACTTATATTATGCCACACACGCATCGGTGTAGCCAACGGAGTTTTATTTATTTGGCTACTGTGAGCTGCCGTTTTCCTTCTTCAGCTGTTCCGCAGCTATTTTGTTGTGCTCTGTTTAATTTTCTAGATTTCTGCCTTCTTTTTTCGAATGCCCACGTTACAGACATAAAAGCAACCTGAACAATAACAAAGCATTACAACATAATATGAATAATTCTTAGTGGAAAATTTTGTTTTTCACCGCCTCTCTCTCTCTTTTTCTGCCCCTTTTTTTTCGGAAGCACATCAATCTCGTCTTCAACCTCTTCTTTTACCGCAATTTAACTTAATTTTGAGAGTTTTTTCCCCACTTTTCGGTAAACATTTCCTCGAAGCCTACAAAGAAGCGGGTTCTGCGTGCTTTCTTTGGTAGTTCATGTGTAAAGTTTTCCCAAGCCGTCTGGCGACAATGATAAAGCCGAAAACCGTAGTCAACCCCGAAATGGGCAAAACTCACTTGCGGAAATAAGCGAAGGTGAACGTTTTCGCATTTAAAAGTGAAATTTTTGGTTTTCTTTCTTTGTTTCAATTCGGCTGGTCTGGGCCCTGCACCACCCTGCACGCTGCCCCTTTCGAGGGTTTTATTATTTTGTTTGCTTTCAAATGTGGGAAAAATCACAGCGCAAAAGTTACGGCACAGCCAAACCAGGCCGAGCTCCTCGAAAGTGTTAATCAAGACATGACGCCGTTCTGTGTGTCCCCCCAAATGGCTTTCGGATTGGTTTGAATTACGTGCGAAAGACCCAGTCTTTGTCTTAATGGCCAGACTGGCCCCACTGTCCACTCTGCAGTCCATCTGGGCCTGAAATAATCGCGATCGTGTCTGGGGTCTCACTTTTTATTATGATTGCATGTCAGCTTTTGGGCGAAAGTCTGACTCTCTGAGTTGAGTGGTCATCAGATCATCATCCTGTATCACGATTCTCCCACACAGGCGACATAATACACTTGCATGACATTTACCCCGACCTGTCGACGAACGCCAACAAGCCGCAGCACCACCTGCACCACCACAGTGGCAACGGCCTGTCAGCGGCCCCATCCACATCGTCCACGGCGTCCTCCTCCGCCCGTCCGGCCTATCCCAGCAGCTACTACGGCACCAAGCGACCAGCCTTGTATAACGGCGGTTCCAATCCCTACAAGCCAGGCGCCACCCGCCCCTCCTCGTCCTCCTCGTCATCCAGCCTGAACAGCTGGGAGCACGAGGGTGGCGGCCACCTGGGCTCCAGCTCCATCAATGGGATCACCAACCACCTGGATAGCTTCTTCGATGCCGAAGCCACACCGCCGCTGGACTCGGGCGGCGCACCACCGCCCCACGAGCCACTGCCTAACGCCCAGGCCTTTGCGGTGGGAAATGTCCTGGATCTCAATGCTGGCGAGGCGGCGGATGAGTACCAGAGTGGCTACCACGGCGATGCCAGCTATCGTCCAGTGCCGGGTACAAAGCAATCTCACACTCTCTCCTCTCTGGCACCACTGCATTTGGGTTTCCTTTAAGCTGCACCGCACCACACAACCACTCACTTGCTCTGTCACACTGATCTCTTAGATTCTGTAGCTCTTCCTTAACTTTACTTTGGTGGACTTTTAAGGTTACCTATAAGAGTTTCCCTTTCTAAAACATAGCCCATTCTTTATTCGCAGGCTGTGGCGAGGTCTACACCCGATCCAATCGCATAGTGGGAGGCCATTCCACCGGCTTTGGATCCCATCCCTGGCAGGTAGCGCTGATCAAGAGTGGATTTCTCACCAGGAAGCTCAGCTGCGGTGGTGCCCTGATCTCCAATCGATGGGTGGTTACAGCCGCCCATTGTGTGGCCACGTAAGGCTTTCATGGAAACAATATAAAAACATTCAATATAATAATAATATCTTCGCAACCAGTACCACCAACTCCAACATGAAGATCCGCCTGGGCGAATGGGATGTTCGTGGGCAGGAGGAGCGGCTGAATCACGAGGAGTACGGCATCGAACGGAAGGAGGTGCATCCCCACTATAATCCCGCCGACTTCAAGAACGACGTGGCTCTGATCCGTTTGGACAGGAATGTGGTCTACAAGCAGCACATCATACCCGTCTGTCTGCCGCCTTCGTCCACGAAACTGACGGGAAAGATGGCCACCGTGGCGGGGTGGGGGCGAACCCGACATGGCCAGAGTACAGTGCCGTCCGTGCTGCAGGAGGTGGACGTGGAGGTGATCTCCAACGATCGCTGTCAGCGGTGGTTCCGCGCGGCAGGACGTCGCGAGGCCATCCATGATGTGAGTGCTCCACAACTGTGTTAGGACTACCTTCTGACCGTTATTATCCCTTTCAGGTTTTCCTGTGCGCAGGATACAAGGATGGCGGAAGGGATTCCTGCCAGGGCGACAGCGGCGGACCGCTCACGCTGACCATGGACGGTCGCAAGACGCTGATCGGACTCGTCTCCTGGGGCATCGGCTGTGGCCGGGAGCACCTGCCCGGCGTCTACACCAATATCCAGCGCTTCGTGCCCTGGATCAACAAGGTCATGGCCAATGACAATGCGTAGGAGGCACTGCATCGCACTAAACCACAAAACCAGAAAACCACAACCGGAAGACTGCAGTCACCGCTCGAGGAGTCCTGCAGTCGTGTGCGTCCGCTGCGGAGATGCATCCCGTTAGCCAGGCCATGTGATTCCTCTACGACTCGGGGTTGTTAGTGTGTAAGACCAAGGCCTTTGGGGCCTTGTATTTATTTGACTTTTACCCATATGCCTGTCCTCAATCAATTCGTTCGCCTTCATTCGTTTCTCATTGCATTCCACGCATTCGGTTTAAGTTTTCGATATTTATTATACACTGATCGACGAAAGATTCCTACATTTGAGACGATCCACTTTCACTTCCACGTACATTTATACTCCTAATTTTAATTATGTTTTAAAATACAAATAAAAAGTATTCAAGTTTATATGGCTAGTTTCTTTTTACTTATAAAGCTACTCGTAGACTAAAAGGTTATATTGTATTTGAATTTGTGTCTAAATGAAAATATTACGCCTAAGTGCAGGCAACACTTTTGTTATAGGAACTTTACACAAATCTTACATTTACATTGTGCACTTATAATTTCTACATAATTTGGTTTGTGTCTCCGACGGATAAAAATACACTGCATACTTTTCGCCAGCCTCTCATCCATGCAACTAAAATATGATTTCCAAATAGATGGGAATCTGTGTTTATCTTGTTAGACAAATAAAAATACAGGGGCAGCAAACATCAGCCAGAAAGGCACAAAAGACACGAACAACAAACATAGATATCTTCGGGAGTCGAGATAAAAAGATTTTGGGTTGATCGTAGAGTAACTGGGTCCATGCAACAGGTGCCACATGCGGCGCATGAGCTGAATTTCTAATGAGCCCAACTTCCGCTGGCTGGGCACTAGCCCCTGGACCTGGCCAATATCATCGCCGGGCATCAAGTGGATTGCGGGCCATCAAAATTCAATAACAAATTCGGGGGGGAGAGAGACACGGTTAATGAAGGAGCTTATCAGCCACTCTCTCTGCCGTCTCATCGCCCCGCTCTTAGCATCCACAATGGCATCCACTTCTTCGGGCATCGGCAATTGGCCAAAGTATCGGGGATCGGGGATCGCCTGGGTTTCCAGTCCCCAGTCAGTTGCCGTGGAGCAGCCCCAGTGTCAAGGTCTCTCGAGTTCAAGGAACGGCCAAAGACACGCGTCATCGCCAAGTCAGTCAGTGGTTGATAGTTAATTGTGCGTTGTGTTTTGTTTTGTTTGGCTTGGTTTGGCTGGATTCATTAAACCAAGATATTGTGAGACGCGTTTTGTGTGATTTATAATTGGGTTTCTTTGGCAGTTAAATGGCTTTTTCACGCAGCCTAATGATGTGTTACGAGTGTTTGGCGGTAGCGCTGGCATAATGTACAATACGAATTACTCAAGAAAGAGTGCATTCTAAAAAGCTAGAAAGTGCTGTTACCGATCATTTTAGCGGAAGTGTTAAAACATCAGTGGAGGAGTATTCAATTATTACCTGGTAGAAAGTGTTTATTTTCGCAGAATCACAAAGTTCCTTCTCAGAATACTGCAAAATAAAGGAAGTCACCATGCAATTCTTATCAGCCAACAGGTTTGCCTGTTAGCCTCAGCATAATAAAGATTGACTTTCTTAACCTGACGACGTGCATAAATTAAAAGACAAACAAACGGCGGCCCTCACACTCACAAAGGTGACAAAGAATGGCAAGCGGCAGCAAAAACAAAACTCATTTGCACCACAAAATATTAAAAGAAAAGGCCAGGCTATCTGCATATGCGTGTGTGTGTGTCTGCGTTTGTGTGTGTGTGTGTGTGGGTGTGTGTGTGTGTGTTGGCCGCTCTGTTGTCTTCTGCTTCTTGCTATTTTAATGTGAAAGCGCTGTTAACCCCAAACGCCTTTACCCCACCCCCCGCCAAACACCTTTTGCCGCCAATCAGCTGTGAGCCTTAAGCCTCAAGAAAAAAAGAGAGAGGTGGCCAAAAGAGAGAGAGGTGGTTCATTTGAATAAGAAACAGAAACAGAAACAGCGCCTAGCTTTTGGCCGTTCTCGCTGTTGGCCTTAATGGAAACCGTTATGCGCGTAGCGCAGTCGACGTCGACTGCACGCATGCGCACATGTTAGTGGCTTTAGTTTTGTTTCTGTTTTTGGTTTTGTTTTTGGTTTTGCCTTTACTCTTGGTTTTGGTTTTGCGCCAGAGCGAGCGAGAGAGTGAGCTTAGCTTACTTACTTACCAATTTCGCCTTACCAAGTTCTTCGGCTCTGCCGGCGTGGCCAAATCTCAGTCGCAGCGGGCAGCGGCAGTGGCAGAGCTTCAGCTGGCTTCACCTGGTTTGTGGATCTTTTGTGCGAGCTCCACTCCGCAGACGTGCGCAACTTGTCGCGCTCTTAACTTGGTCTTCTGCTCGTCTTCCGTATTCCGTATTCCGTACTCCGTCTACCGTCTACCGCGTGAGTGTGCGGGCCCCAAAGGAGTGTGTGTGTGTGTGTGCGTGTGTGTAACTGAAATAATTGGCCTGACCCAAAGTCTTGAGGCAAGTTCAAGTGCAAGAATACAAACCGAACGGAAACGAAATTCGGGAACTAAGATTTTCCCAGCCGGCCTAACAGTGCTTTGTGTGTGGATTTTTTTTCCAAAAAAATAACAAAGGTATAATTCCGGAAAAAGGCCAAGAGCCAGTGTCAAACAAACGAGCCAAAAGTGAAGAAACTCATAAAACGAACCAGCCACGAAGAGCTAAGAGTTATAATAACACTCATATGGTAACAGCAAATTAAAAGAAATGACCCAAAATAGCTGGCCGCAGTGAACCGATCCGCGACGTCAACAGAACTGGCAGCCAACGCAAGTAAATGCAAAAGATCCGAGACTAAGATACGCATCCGCCAGATATGCCGGCCCATTGTCTGTGTGTGCGAGTGTAGCGAGCTAGTGCCCAAAGTAGCTGTGCACTTTCTACCGCGTACAAGTCAATTAAGCGCCAACTCGCTACGGCCACAGATACAGAATCGGATACAGATGCCGAGATACAGATACAGCTACAGATACAGATACAAGTACAGATACAAGTACAGAGATACAGAGCAGCCGATAGATGCGCAGCATAACTGCAACTAACTGCACCAGCGCAGAGGCAGCAGCAAAACAAGAGCAACAAGTTCAAGCGCCGCAAACACGGCCAAAGCTCAGAAACGAGTCCAAAGCAAAAGTCGCCGTCCGCTCTGCTCCTTCTGTAAATTTATTGAAATTCCTGTAAAATGCACAAGAGTTAGCAACAACAGCAGCACCAGCAGCACCAGCTTACTATAGTACAAGTGTTTCAATTGCGCTGCGACTGCCGACTGCTTCTGCTTATGCTTCTGCCTTACCTCGGCTGTTGGGAAAAGACGAGAGCAGAACTTTGCCGTCTCCAGCTTCCCCGCCAATGGTTTCGCCTCCTTTGCACCTTGGCAAACGATTTTTGCTTTTCGGTTTTAAGAACTGGTCTGATAGTGGTTATGCCAATGCGCTGGCGAGGGTATGCCGGGTTGAATGAAACACTGAACACTATGCGAAGACAGTCTTAATGTTAATTTAGGGATATTATTGTAAATTTGACACTTTTAAGATGATATTTTTGTTCTTCTAAAGAAAGCATTTATTTCATCTAACGTAGGTGCTAGGATGGGGTATCCTTATTTCCCTTATGCCATTTCATTGGCAATTATTATTATATAAAAAGGACACAATTTAAAAACAACTTTTAACCAAAGACTTACTCTTAATAGTAATCTTTTTAAAGTTTATGTTTCGCAATGAGTACCAGTGGGTCGACTACACTCCAACACACACCAGCTCTTCCTTATTGTTTGTGAGGCCTGCCAGTCCGCCTGTCTTTGGTCTAAAACGCACTCGACAGCATTGGGGGTAGAGGTGCGAAGGGGACCGGCGACCAGCACGCTTGTCTTGCGGCCACAGATGATCTGGCAGTAGGATGCCTGTTGCGTTATTTGCATTTCACGTTCTGGGGCGCTCTGGTTTATACAGGTTTGCCGGGCCAGATCTCCTGCCTGGCCGATGATGATGGGATGATGGGATGATAGGATGAGGGGCTGCGTAGAGTGGCATAAAATGGCTGGGCGTAATTGTTGTAATTTGCATTCGGCATTTGCAATTGAGAAATTGCCATTGATGGTTGCATTGAACCTGCAGACGCAGCTGCCGAAACAATTAGCCGGCCCTCAGCGACAGGCGATGCGCACGCCTGCCCATCAAGTTTGTGCCCAGAGTCTTTCGTTTTCAACTAATGAACTGGGCCTCCCTTGGCCGCCAGTTGGGGGACCGGTAGCCCAGAGCTACCAATCCACTGAGCCATGGCAGCCCGCAGCTAAGTGGACACAATACCAAAAAAAAACAACAAAAAAAAAATAAAATACACACAAACCAAATTTCTCCGAGCTCCGTTTTTGGTAAGCAGAAATGAAAGCAGCGTCAAGCGAGACGCACTTCTTATTTGATTACACTACAAACGTAGTCGATGTGTATGTGGTTTCTTTTTGACGAACTAGTCGTTCCATGGCAAATGGCATAATTCTTTTGTTCAGCATTTGAAATTACAAGCTGCTGCTGGCATTTCACTTTTCTTTTAGGTAAATACTAAAAAAAAAGCCACAAAGAAATTCGTTGGCTTTCGCTTTTACTCGGGGTAAACTTGGTTGCAAAATGTATTTTTAATAACAAACAAAACAAATTGTAATTTCACTTTTAACGAGCAAATGAAATTGTCACTTGTATCGAGTCGCAAAGTGGAAATTACTTAATTGCCCATAAATTTGGAGCTGGAGGGACGGCCCCGGTGTTGGCCGATCCGATCCGATTCGATCGGATGGAAATCAAAATCATGCAAATCATCCGCTGCTTCTGACCCAGATCCGGCAACATCTCGCTATTCCCAGGCATTCTGGTTATCGCTCAGAAATTCATGTTAATTTGCACACACAGCCAACGCCGACACAATTATACAGATACGCATACCGATATGGTCTGAACGTGACCCAAATACACAAATAGCTGGCCAACATTTTTGAGGCTGCGAAAAGCCAAACAATCGTGGAACTGGACTTGAGATCGTGTGTAATGCTATTCTATGTATTTTTCGGTTCGATTCCAGTGTTTAATTGAGGTGATCCGCCTGCATACTTGTTACTTTTATGTTTTATGGCTTCCGTTCTTAATTACGGACTTGATACGGATTTAGCATTTGGGCTTAATTAAAGCCATTTACTAAGCTGCGGTCCAAGTTCCTCTGAGCCCGGTTCAACGACCGTATTACGCAACACACAGAACAGCCGCTAACAATGAGAGTTACTCTGCCCCTTCGCTCGCCAAACGCAGCTAATTTCTCAACGCTGCAGAATCGTGACTGAAAGAAAGGCCAAGCCATACCACACCAATCCAAAGCAAACAGAACAGAGCGGAGCGGAGCGGAGCTGAACAGAACGCTCGATCAATGAATGTGTTGTCACCGCAAGAGGCCTCCGGGCATGGGCATAAGTATGCGAGAAATAGACGCAAAAGCGACTCGCCTTGTCATCGGATCCCGGAGCAGGTCCAGTTAACTCCAGCCAACTCATCATCATCATTTGTTGTCGCCAGTTTATGGTTCGCTTTCTTTGAGTGCTCCGGTTTATGTCATCATTTCTGTACATTTTCCAGCCATGAACTTTCTTTGCCAGATCGAACTCCGGCTCAATTAGGCGTGTGTTGAACCTCGAGCTGGGATGGGTTGAGAACCAGTTGGCAGGCACCTGTGGCCCTGGGAATGGGAACCTGGGGTTAAATGCATTTCCGTGCGGTTATATAAACTGTGGGCAGATTATACAATCAGTTAAACGATTCCCGTTTGGGTCGCTTTCTATGCACACACACACTTTTGCTTTCCATTTGGGGCATTTTAGGCATGACTAAACCAAGCAATCCGCCATATTACACATACGCCCCGAGTGCCTCGGCAAATTTAGCTTCGTTCGGTTTCTGTTTCTGTGTTTTGTTTCATATTTCCCCGTTTTTGCATATGCAAGTCACCGGAGACAGACTTTCACCTACTTGAGTCAGCGGCGAAGTATTGCTTCTACGCACTTGTTGCTTCCTCTGTTTCGCCCGCTTCTTTTTGTTGTTGTTGCTGGGCCGTGCCCATCGGTTTTGGTGTAGAAAAAAAAAATATATGGATAAGTTTAGTGATCAATTTGAATATGGCCGTAAAAAACGTTTCACATTTCTCATGACTCATATGGAGGGAAGAAGACTAACCAACTTGCATGCTCTTTTTGCAGATGGGTGCACAACACACGGATTCAGACACCTACACGTACACAGCAGCCAGGGCGGTAGAAGCCTCAGATCTGACCCTCAACAAAAGCAGAGCATCAGCGATAGCCCCGGCCAAGATGCCACGCCCCAGCCTCGTCTTCAGCCTCCTCACACTGGGCAGCCTGCTGCTGCTGCCGACGACGATAGACGCCAGTCCCGTCTTTGTGGATAATCCCAGCTTAGCACAGTGTAAGTACCCGAATTGCCCACTCTCACTTCACTTATTGAATCATCGGCCCAATCAAGTTTACGGGTGTCAAGTCATTGACGCTCTCGCTTAGCTGGAATTACTCAGCTGCAGATGCAGATACCGATTTCATCAGGCCCTTTCTTCTACATTGTTTCCCAAGAACTCCAGCACTTTCTCTCACGTAGATAATTAAGTTTTTTTTTTTCTTTTGGAAACGCCCAGCCAGGGGAGCATCTAAAGAGATTACAATGAAATTAGGCTCAGGCCCTCCTTTATACAGAAGCTATAAGAAACTTAAACAAAATATAATAAGCACGTTCCAATTAAAGTAACAAGTATGAGATGTGAAGTCTGGCACACCCTTTGAAATATTTTAAAGTTAAGCCAAAGTTAATAACTTCATAGTTTCTATGCAACTAGGACACTTCAGGATGCAAAATGCCTTTAAAAGCATACAACCCATAATGAAGACAGCTTAGTGCCATACAAGCTTAAAAACTTTTCCCAAACTAGTTTTTAGGTGCACTTTTCTTAACATTATGTTAGAAAATTTTGTAACTAACATGTTTAAAGTCAACTATAAATAAAAGGACTTTTAACCATAAATTAACGGATAAACGATGATTAGAACTAAAGCTCAACTATTTTATAGTTAAAGTAGTTATCAGTTATTTAAACTCAAAAGATAAATTGAAAAAGTCTTACAGATTAACGTCGAAAAAATGAGGATAAACATAAATTTAAATAACCAAACGAGTTTTTTATTACATTTTTTTTCGAAGTATTAGCCATAAGTATTAAACCCATAGCGGATGAACAACTAGACAAACATAAACTTGAACTATATTAAGCCCTAAAGAAATTTATTTAATAGTCACTTCTTAAGCGATCAACTTTATGCTTAGAAAATGACTGTTGAAGGTACAATTCCTTTTTAGCACAACAGCAGCTGCTAGCTTTAGACTTTATTGCCAAAAAATCGCGAGCTTGGCAGCAGAAAACAAAAGACTCAAGCGACGAACTCGCAAGAAGTGAGACCAAATTGAGAACAGAAACAGAAACAGCGACAGAGCCAGAGCCAGAGCATTTCTAATGAAAGTAATCAAAATTAATGACAACAGAGACAGGCGTTGCCGGGAACGAAGATTAATTGGGTCAGAGCCATTAAGAATCAAATTTATACGCTATTAGCACTTCCTCTGCGTCCGCACACAGCTGCCAATTTGTCTGCCGAACGACAACAAAGCGCAGCCTTTGAGCGGCCAGCGGAGAGATGAAAATAAAACTACGAAACTTTCATATAAACCGGGGCTGGCCTGGCCAAAGAGCCAACTGGCAAACGTCAGCGAGCAAAAGCAATTGAGGTCAGCCATCAAAGAATGTTGCCATAAAATAAGCAACTGCCGCCGCCAGTCGGGCCAGTCCGACTAAAACACTCGGACATGGACATGGACACGGGCACGGACCGGGAATCGGAATTGGAATTGGAATCGGAATCATACTCGGACTTGGACTCGGACTCGGACTCGCACTCTTGCCAAGAAAGCGTGTGCCGGCGAGCATTTCATGTTTACGACTGGACCTCAGCGGCAACAAAGAAAATATAAATTATCTTGATACACACTGGCAGACCGACAGCCGGAGTACCGGAGACGGGAAGAGGCGGCTGCAGAAAGCGGAAAGTAAATTTGATGGCAAGTGAAAGGGAAATAAGACAAACAAACCCGGAGATCGAACCGCGTCCGCGGTTCTTGGCTTTTGGCTCTGGGCTGACGGTGACCCACTTAGCCGCTGCGCCACTCACCACAATCGGGCCACGAAAATGTGGTGCCGCATTCGCATGCCAAAAACGAATTTCCTACCTTGCAATGCGGGTCTGTCGCCGGTCCCACCTCCCACCTCCCAGCCAGCTCCCATCACCTCGGCAAGTTCGATTCTGGCTATTTGGTAGGCCAGGCGAGTGGCTAGCGAAACATATGCTAAGCTGTTGACCCAAAAAGCCACAAAACGAAATGCAAACAGAAACAGAAACAGAACCGCTGCCGACTGGGCCACGATCTATGAAACGTGACAATGTCTCGGTCTCGGGCTGAATCCACTTTTCGATGGATTGATTTTGGCTTTCGGCTCTGCTGCCCGCAAGTTCGTGCCTTGAGTCATCTGTTTTTGGTTCGCCTTTTAGGCATACAAACTGGAAAATGACCAGGAGAGCTCAGGCCAAAATGTAGTGTTAATTGCATAAGAAATGTGCGACACTTTATGGCTAAAGTTCAATAAACGCAAAACACCACAAAGGCAGTTGGCAAAATTTATTTGAATACCCTCCAAAAAAGTGGGAATATCAATGCATTGAGTTGCCTTAAATGCAAATTGTGTAACATGTCTTTGTTTTTTAATAATGATTTCATGTTGTTATTTCTGGCGCTTAATTTTAATTTTAATTTATAGTATATCGCAGTTTGAGAAGATAGATCAAAATGGTATACAGCTTATTCGATTGGCCAATGAATATTAAAAAAATTGTACATATCAGATTTTTTCTAAGTCTTAATCAATGCTATGGAATTAATAATTGAAACCCTATACAGAAAATGTTCACATTTAGCAAAAAGTATCATCTTAACAAAGATTTAGTTACTTAGAATAATTTTTGGAAAATATTTTTTTTATTAATATTAATAATTTCTAATATTTTCTACACCGCTCTCAACTTTTCCCAGAAATAGGTTTGCCTAAAGTAAAACTGTTAACAATCCTTTTAAAACCGATGTATGAGTAGCTCATATAATACTAAATGAAAGCATTTTCCGAAAATCGCACCTCCCATAATACTTTCCAAAGAGGTATTTAAGAAATCGCCTTGCACAAACGACGTTCGATTTATTTTCCTTACAATTAGCGCCAAAATCGAGCAAAGTGGCTTATTTATGTGCGAGTATATTAAGCGCTAAGCCCGAAATGTCTCGGCCTGCTTGCTAAGTAAATTTATGACCAAAATCAGGACCGCCAGCTGGGATTTCTTTGGAGGCTCTTGCTGTTCGAAGCTCCCTCGTCCCTGGCCGCGATCTGTCAGAACCCCGAAACACAAATAACTCTTGGCCCCGTGCTGCCGCGTGTAATTATATAAGTTCAAAGCTCGAGCTCTCGGATAATTCTTGGCTCGATTACACAATGACGGTGATGACGATGCTGGCGGTTCTTGGAGAAGCGGCAGCCGCAGAAAAGCAGAAATCATAAATAAATAACAATAATGCGGATGGGCTACTGTTGCCTCATCGGGCGGTCTTATGTGTATATTTTGGCCGGGTGATGATGACGCCCTTCAGCGATCTGGCGGCTTTTATGGGTTCTCCTCGTACTCTGGGCTTTGGCTTTGGGCTCATGTTCGTGTTCGCTTGTTGCCACTTCATTTTCACTTGTGTTAACTGTTTGCCTAACGGTAAAGGCCTGGCTCAAATTGGCGTACAAATTCGAAGGCGTTAATCGCCGCGGCAAACGGAAATGGTGTGGAGCAGTCCATTCGAGTTTGTGGCACCAGAATAGGAATCTTATTTGCTAAGTCCCTCCATCATCACCATCGCCATCATCATTATATTCGTTATTCTGTGTTACCATTATACTGATTGTTCTGGTAATTGTCTTGCTATTTACAGTCCAATCTGGTCGAAATATCCGTCATCTGCCCTGCATCGTTCGCAAATCGGGGCGCTCGGGAGTCTGCATGTTTGCCATTGATTGCATCAAGCAGAATGGCACGCATCTGGGAACCTGCATCGATCGCTTTTACTTTGGCTCGTGCTGTGCAATGAAGGTGAGTTATCCACATCCCTCAGTCTCCGCCAGAGTCCACTAATTATCCTTTTTATTTGCCGCAGGAGGAAGCCTCGCTCTTTGCCCCGGAAATCAACGACAACAGCATCGACCAGAACACCATATCCCACTTTGCCCACGAGTCCACCACGCTGCCCACCAGCGCCCTGTTCAAGCTAACCACCGAAAGCAGTCTCTCCAGTAGTAGCAGCACCCACCAGCACGCCACCAACGAGCTGCTGAGGAACGTCACTCAGTCGTACCTGAGCACCGCCAAGCCAGCACCTGTTCGACCCGCCAGCAACAGTTCGCTGTCAAGCACACGCCGCCCCCCGCTGGCCCACAGCACCCACAAGAACTCGCACTTTGTGGTGCGCACCACTGTGAAGCCCAGTGTGGTGCAGACAACGACGACACTAACGCCAACTATTAAGCCGCCACGCCGACGAACGACCACCGCCAAACCGGTGCTAACCACGGCTCCGATTGTGGTTGAGCAGCGCATTGAAACCACCACGGTGCCCACAAAGTTTGTAACTTTCCAAATTGTGGAGACCACGACGCCGTCGGTGACGGAACCCACCCACCTGCAGGAGACCACTACTGCCACCAGCACCAGGCGGCACACAAGACCAACGGGAAGCAGCAGCTCAGTGGCCAGCAGAACAACTAGTAAAACAACAACCACCAGTACCAGCACCACCCCTACCCCCACAACAACAACAACAACAGAAGCACCAGCCACAACAACAAGCACTAAAGCACCTGTAACCACGCAACGTCCAACACCGCCACTGCGAACCACCACGCCAACAAAACCACACAAAACCCATTCGAGCCGTAGGCCAGCGCCAGCGAAAAAGCCAGCGAGTTCGACAACAACCACTGCCAGTGGATCGCAGTCCACAAGGAAGCCGGCTGATAGTCTGGCGAGTAGCAGCACCACTGCTAATGCCACCACAGCCACCACCTTGCCAGCTCGCAGGCCTGTCATTCAGGCGAGCAGCAGCAGTTCCACATCAACTACAACCAACGTTTTCAAGGACGAATTGATTAAGAACGGCACCACAACAAGACTGCCAGAACGCACCACCCAGGCTCCGCGACCCAAACCAAAACCCACCGGGGAAATTGTCAAGGTGCCCGCTCTGCTGGCTGAGCCAGCAACAACTACCGGAACAACAGCGACATCGAGCAGCAGCGGTCCTTCAAAGTCGCCAGCCAGTGCCACCACACCTGTGGTAAGCAAAAAGAAGCCAAGCACCACCTCTGCAGCTCCTACAACTTCGACAACAACCACAACGCCGAAGCCCACTCGAAGATCCACAACAAAAGCTCCAACAACAACAACAACCACCACTAAGGCAACAACAACAACAACTAAGGCGACAACCACCACCACATCAACAACAACAACAACAACAACCACTGCAAAGCCTTTGCTCACCACCGAGGCACCGACAACAGCACCCCTAACAACAACCACCAAAAAGACCGGACTTATCACCTGGACAGATGTGGAGGCTGAGCCACCGACCAATGCTAGCATTTCCAACGATTGGCAACCAGCACCACCTTCAAATTGGCTGCCACTTGCCACCCAAACACCTGAGGCGGCGACCCAAACATTGGCAACAACAGGTGAGTCTTGCACCACTCAAAGAAAACAATTTACTTAGTGAAGTGTTATCAGCATTAATTTACAAGAAGCCTACCAAAATCCTTTGGAAGTCGTATATTAAACAAAAAAAATCAAGCAACGGTATTTAATTCCAAATAGGATTGATAACAGGGTAATCTGAAACATTCTTAAATTTTTTCGAAACAAATGAATATATTCATTATTATGCGATCGTATCCACATTTCTTACTTAAAGAAAACTAAAACATTAATAATAACAAAAAAACGTTTTTTTTTTAAATCTATTTTAAATGTATTTTAAATATGTAGTTACTGTTATTTTATTTTATGAAACCTTTTCGATAAACAAGCTCACGCTTGAGGATATTTTCTCAGTGCCTTTAATGGGCAAGCTAATGCCTGTTTTCCATTCCCTTCACAGCACCACCCAGCGCCACCGACAAAGTGGTCATCTCCGTGGCCACCAGCGTCAGTGAGGTGGAGACGCACGGACCAGGCAAGCCGCATAGGACCACGAAGCCACCGAAACCTTCCAGCACCGCCAAGCCCGCCACAACAACAACCACGGCAGCTACAAGCACAGAAAAAACCACAGAGGCACCACCGAGCAGCATAGAATTAGTCTCATCTACATCATCTTACACCGATATTAGCAGTGAGGTGGCAGCCAGCAGCAGCAGCAGTAGCAGCACCACTAGTACCACGACTAGCAGCCCAACAAGCACAGCTGAAACAACCGATTATAGCGGCGAAGAACCAAACACAACGACCATCGAGGCTACAGGCAGCACCACCGTGGCACCCGCCAATGCATTGGAGGGCGTCGATTACAAGGAAGGTAAGTGCCGAGCCGAGAAAACCCGTTTCCTGCGGGGAGAAATCTATTAATACCCTCGTGGCTGACTTTGGCCATAAGACAAAGCCAACGTGCGTGGCCATTAAATTCAATTTGAAGGCTAAACGCTGGCCTTGAGCCCGCATCGGGCTGAAGACCACGAAGCGGAGACATCTTCCGAGATTCTGCCCTGGGTCAGCTCATAAATGCTTACACCGGGAGAAAGTGCAACCAAAGTTGTAGTAGTAGTTTATACAGGCTGTTCTTGAGAGCACTTAAAACATAAGAACATAACACTATTTGGCTTATAGGTCTTCAAATCTATAATTTTAAATGAATTTTTAATCTAAAATCTCAGTCTAAATACCAGAAAATTATTTTAGGAAACGAAATTCAAATGAAATTATTTTTTTTTGTAGCCTTGACTTAGAGCAATCTAAAAACAATTTAAAGGAGAATGATCCGTCACACTTGCTTCTAAGCTTAAGCTTTGTGTAATTGTCTCTTCTAAACTTTTATATAAAGTCAACTAATCTACTATTCTATTAAAAATAGGAAGTGATATTTTTCCATGTGTAAGAACACTCCTAAGCTGGACTTTTGCTAGACGCAGTCCGCAACAATTTTTACAGCAATCATTTACAATAATGACTGCATCGTGTATGGGATCGCGTCGGTCATTGTGCCGCCTGGGTCACGTTGTCGGTCGTCTGCCAAAGCCAAAGCAAAAGCCAGAGCCAAAACCCACCAAAAACCAGCCAAGCCGCACCCCTGTTCCCTGCAGCCCGTTGACCGATTTGCGGCGGCCAGAGCAATCTTGATCCACGAACCGAAACGAGTCGCGGTTTGGTTCGGATCGGTTCGGTTCGGGCCAAGACAAGACAAGTTGCTGGCCATAAAGTAGGCCGTTGACTGCCTGTGCCTGCCTTGCGGCTGGCCAAAGTCAAGGACTGCGCTGCTGCGCCTCCATGGCCAAAGCACATTACATTTGGGCCGAGATGACTGAGTGCCAGGCGGAGTGATTAAAATGTTTAAGGCCCTGGCGGGCCCATTACTTTAATTGTGACCTGGCGCAGGCCTATTAGCCAAGAGATCCCACTCTTTTTTCACGTATGCTGTATGCTGTATGCTGTATTCTATATTCTGTTTCCTTTTCTCGCCAGTCTGCGGTCGTCGCATGTTCCCCGAGCCCCGGATCGTTGGAGGAGCTAATGCCGCCTTCGGCCGCTGGCCCTGGCAGATCTCCCTGCGTCAATGGCGCACCTCCACCTATCTGCACAAGTGCGGAGCTGCCCTGCTGAACGAGAACTGGGCAATTACGGCGGCCCATTGCGTGGACAAGTGAGTAGAGCGGCCAATGGCCTTTTCTCGAATCCCAGTTCCCATGAGTGCGACTTTCAGCGTGCCACCCTCTGATCTGCTGCTGCGCCTGGGCGAATACGACCTGGCCGAGGAGGAGGAGCCCTACGGCTATCAGGAGCGCCGTGTCCAGATAGTCGCCTCTCACCCGCAGTTCGATCCGCGCACCTTTGAGTACGACCTGGCCCTGCTGAGGTGAGTTTTGAGCTGCGCCCAGTGGGGGTAACCAATAAAGTGTTACGTTTACGTTTCCCCACAGGTTCTACGAGCCCGTGGTCTTCCAGCCCAACATCATTCCCGTTTGTGTGCCCGACAACGATGAGAACTTCATTGGACAGACGGCCTTCGTGACCGGCTGGGGCCGCCTGTACGAGGACGGACCCCTGCCCAGCGTGCTCCAGGAGGTGGCCGTGCCCGTGATCAACAACACTATCTGCGAGTCCATGTACCGCTCCGCGGGCTACATCGAGCACATACCGCACATATTCATCTGCGCCGGCTGGAAGAAGGGCGGCTACGACTCCTGCGAAGGTGAGTGATGCCGATGGCCAGCGATCGGGAACGGGCAATTCTGTAAACCAATCTGTCTTCTGTCCGCAGGCGATTCCGGTGGCCCGATGGTGCTGCAAAGGGAGACGGACAAGCGGTTCCAGCTGGGAGGCGTCATCTCGTGGGGCATCGGGTGTGCGGAGGCCAACCAGCCGGGCGTGTACACCCGCATCTCGGAGTTCCGGGACTGGATCAACCAGATATTGCAGTTCTAGTTCCCGCCTGGCCAGATCCTTAGCGAATGCCTAGCACGTCTTCCCCACAACGGCATCGGAATCCAACTCAAACTCGGACTCGTGCTCCGGTTATGAAGAGAGATCGGCGGATCAGATCGGCCATAACCCGAGCAACGATTCCAGTTGCCACCATTTACCTCCACCTGCCCGCACAGCAACCACTGAACCAGCAACTGATAGCACTTCCATTGTCATAATCGTAATCTTACACTTAGCGTTGCCTAGCCTAGCCTAGTCTAGACTAGCCTAGCCTAGCCTAGCCCTAAAACTAGTTAGTGAATGTGATTAACCAGAGGTCACTGATGCAGTCACGGCTCATGTAACGTATTAATCGATTGGACTCCTAATTTATTCCCATTTGCTGTACATAATTTTCTAAATTATTGCATAACATTTACACTTAGCTTTAGTCCAATACAATATTAATTTAGGAGACTCGACGGCGGTTGGGTCCTTCGGTAGGGCATATTATCTCGTAAGTCGCTTCTCCCCGAATCGAACCATGCGGCAGAAGCTATTGTAATTTTATTTTATAATTTACTTTAATTATTTATTTATAGCAGCTCATGCACGACAAAATTAATTCTATTAAAATGTTTAAAACAAACAAATTCAAATGAATTTATATTGACAGCGCTCACGGTATTTTTTTACTTTAATATTTTAAAGCCGAGCGAATAAATGGTAAAGAAAGGGACATAGAAAAAAAGGGAATATATATAAAGACTGTAAATCTGAATTGCTGAATTTCGGTCAGATGTTCCCCAGCAGTTTCATAACTGTTTGAATTTTCAGGGACAACCCAGTGGCTGCTGAAACGTTTCCTTCTACCTGCTACATATTTTTCTACCAATACATTATACCTTTTTACTCTACGAGTGACGTGTATAAAAATAGTCAAGTTTTGACCACAGACTCAAACCTTTTTTAAAGTCATATCAGAGACTCGAACCTGTAAGCCGTTTACATATGACTGTTCCTTCAAGAAGTTAATTTGTTAGTTCTTCCTAGTTCTTGGAATTTATAATATTATTAAATATATAAAAATCTTAGTTATAGTTAAAGAGACAATTTTAATTTATAACAAGAGTTGGGAGGTGAGAAAGAGTACCATTGTGGAGCTACTGACTGTTAAAATATAGGCTAGTTTACAGTTTCTGTATACTGTCGATAAGGTTGAGATAGTAAAAATAGTGCAAACAGAATAAAAGTTCTACCCCTTACGAATATAATGGTAAAGTTAATACTTTAAAATAATAACTTTGGTTGAATAACTCCATTAATTTTAGGTTATACTTCAACTTTAAGTAGGCCTTACAGCGAGTAAGAAGGCCTTACAGACAAATGAATATTCTCTTAAATAGAAAACCAACATTTTAGTACAATAAGCCCCTTAAATAAAAGACGACATATCAAACGGTTAAATTGAAGTTTTCACATTTAATATACACTCATTAGACATAAAATATCGGAGCTAGATAATCGAAACATGCATTCAAATTATAACATTTCACCACTCCACCACTGCTTACATTTATGGCTGACTTTTGCTCCTCCTTATATAAAGTGTTGTACAATCTGTGCAAATCGAGTGTGGTCTATCACTGTCCTATATAGTTTTCGGCTCGAATTCATTTATTCATGTTGAGCGAGAATAATACGCAGAATTCTGGACAAAAATGCAATTACAGCTATATTTTATCTATATGGTATAGATTAATTATATTACACATATGTAAGGATACACGTATTTTTTAAAGTTTCCTTCAATGCTGCAACTACTCCCATGCCTTGATATTTTTCAGAACACCAATCCGTTTAATTCCATTGTGCTGCAATTGTTGGTGATTATAATACTTAATGGACATCTATAATACATTTAATGGACATCTAGATTAGTACTGCCCGAGGGCAAATGGAATGGGTGCGTGTTTGCCCTAAGCTACTCGTGTTAACATTCAAATTTAAAGATATCAAAACTATCCATCCGACCGCAATATTTGATAGAGCAGATCGCAGCACACACAATAACAAAATGGTTTTGGTTTTGCTCTCGATTTTGTGGACCTTGTGTAAAATCACATATTGAATTAATGTTAAACTACGCTGACGTGAACCTAATAATAGCCCTTTTGTAAATCTAGTGTTTCTTGCATATTTCTGTTATCTTTGATTAATTTTGAAATGGTCCCGACTAACATGAGAAACCTAGGGCGTGCCAGTTGTAAGTGCACGATGGGCTTTTTCAAAAAAAGTTTAGGTTAACAATTATGGATAAATTTCTAGGACTATTTAAGCAAAATTGCACATTGTGGTTACTATATTTTCTGGTTCTCTTTCGATCAATCAAATTTTGAACATTTAATCCAATAACAATCGTGGTAATATTTATGTAATTTTAAAATGCAATTCAATACCATTACAAATGTAAAACTACACGTATATAATTAACAATAAGTTTCGTTCAGCCGACAAGCGCTAAATCCTCAAAAAATCAGTACAATTGGTATCATTAACTCTTCGTCTATGAACAAGGATAATATGGTATTGGATTTTTAAAAAATTATTGCTTTTTAATTTTGTTTGTTCTTTTGTATTTTCATTTCTTTCATTGAAATAGAACTAAATTAATCCAGTTCCGGACAGTTTCGAGCATTGAAAGTTATCCCAACTCATGCTTACAAGAAAACAAAAACCATAATAAACCAATTACAAATAATATGTTTATATTTAGACAAACTATATACAATGATTAATGGGGGAAATGACTAGCATAAATTAAAGCTAAAATTATACACAATATGTACAGTTGGGAATAATACCCCCGGTAGTTGTCGAGTCTGTTTTGTAACTTAGGCAATATTTATGTATAGGATATTGCATAGTCTATAGGAAACTTTTGGGATACACTTTGGATTATACTTTTAGCTTAGAGTACATGCAGATTCTCGCAGCTCTTGGACTTGGAGTCCCGAGTCCAGACGCGGCCCAACAGACCCTTAACTTTCAGGCTGGTGGATGTTCGTGAACCACGATATTTGCGAGGACTGCAAGTAAAGAGAGGGGTACATGAGCATTACGGGCTCATTTTGATTTTGACGGCCTGTCAGGGGCCGTGACTCACCTGCTTTGGGCACTGCCAGGGGGCGTGGCCACCGACTCCCCCAGCGGTCCCAGCGGGGTGCTGGCATTCAGGCATCCTGCATTCAGCGGTGAGCAAGCGCGCCGCTTTGACTTTCTAATCGAACGCTTCCGGAACAGATCCCTGCGCGAATAATAAGCATTAGCAAGTTCAATGAAATATAAGAGGTTCTCTTTACCCACCTGGACTTCTCGGGATTCTCCAGCTTGAGGCGTATCTGTGACAACAGACCCACCAGCAGCTCGTCCACGTTGTGATTGATGCCCACCGATGTCTCGATGAATTTACAATCATAGGCGGTCGCCATGGCCTTGCCCTCTGCAAGAGAATAAAAATATACGATGGAGAGGTTAAGTGAAAATGTGTGGAAATTATGGGCAAAGAGCATCGCTGTCAAGCTTAGTTGGCCGCCCATCACCCCAGTTAATCAAATCAAATGGCCTCGCTTAGTTAACTCTGAGTTGGCCATAAAAACCTCAACTTGGACTCGGATTTGTATCTAAACACGTTGGCGATTTGGTGTTGCCGGGCATCCCACCCTTCCCATTCGTCACGTCGTGTCCACAGTTGTGTACAGAAATCGTAAAATCTGAAGCATCAAAGTTCGCAGTGTGCGGAGGTACCTCATGCGTGTGACCCTCGTGGTGCAAATTTTATGACAGGCTCACATTTTTATTAACAATGTGACAAAAGTATATATTTATGTATATACTTTTCTGTTCGTTTTATTACAGTTTAATAGGGGATGCAGCCCTTACTAGGCTTTAAGGACATTAGCTCTTAACCTTTAGACTTTCGATTGGAGCCGAAGCCGGATTCTAATTAAAAGTAAACAGAAGTTCCCAGCATTTACCCCAATTGAATAATTAGTGTGGCACTAGAATGGGGCAGACATCATTAAATATGCCAACAGTGGAAAGGTAAAAATGGAATACGAGCAAAATGCATTAAAGTTTTAAAAGCTGTTTTGGATTCATGGAATGATAAGGCCCAATTTGACACACTACCTAACGTCCATAATTTTTGCAGACACTGCACATATTTTTCCCAATCACTGTGACAATCTATAGATTTATGAATATATCTTTTTCCAAGACATTTGTGTGCTATGCGCACATTTCATTGTTGCCAGAGGCATACAAAATTCTATAAATACTTTATGAAATTAGGGCGCCGCATTAGGTGGACAGGAACTCACCACCCAAATTCAGGACTGTGCGTGGGTGGCGGAGGGGTGCGTCGTCGTCCTGTTTACAACAATAGGCTTATGGGCCTTAAACCTTGAGCGGAACACATGCCACACGGGACGAAATGTAATCAATTTTGCGCTGAAACAATTTCCCTGCCATTACTCTCAAAAAACTGGGAAAACCCTTCGCTCAGCCACCCAACCACCCACTAGAGCCCCCACTTCCATAATAACAAACGTAATTTAACGGAAAATATTGAATTACTTAGATGAAAGCGCCCAAGTTACTTTGGTCTTAAAGGGAATCCGATATAAAAGTCAAGTGAAAGTACTTGAGTAGACAAAAAGACCCCCTGAAATTGGCGACCTTTAAATGGTGAAAACCCCGCCTATCTGCCCCACTTAAGACTCCGGCTGTTTGCGTAGGCGAACCGCCGGATGACTTCCGCTTGGGTAAACACTTCACCTGGCTTGGTCGAGGGTCCTGTCCGCACACTCAAACTATATCGCTGCCTATTTATAAAAGATCCAATCGAGCGCAATTTCGAGTGTTAATGATGGGAGATTTCCGCCGAACCTGGACAACGTATTTGTGGTATGCTTACCTTCTGAGGTGACCAGACGACTCCTGGCCAGGTCCGCCTTGTTCGAAACGAGGATGACGGCCTTCTGGGCGATGTTCTGATTGGTCCAGAGCACCTGCAACACCTGCTCCGCCACGCTGAAGCTGCTCCTGTCCGCGGCCGAATAGATGACGCAGTAACCGTGGGGATCATAGTTGGTCAGGCACTCATCCGGCTGTGAATGGAGAAGCATGGAGGTGACACCGAGGTGACATTGAGTGAGGTTGAGAGCTGGGCCATAGTGTGGGCTAGTTGATGGCCGTGCATGCTAATGGCATTATGAAATGTCACAGATAAAGTGCAGGGTGCCGGTCGGATGAGCAGGTATACATAATAGCACTGGTCACAATAATAGCAACAAGGCCCCTAAGGACACATAATGGATATTTTAAAAGCATCTATGCACTGTTTAAAAATCCATTTATTTTAAGTGGATCTAAGCACACTCTGACTACATATAAAGTGTGCAACTTCTGGTTTTAAAAATGTATTTTTAAAATGAGTAATGCATTTTATGCATTCATTGAAATCATTTTAATATTTAACTATTTTATGGAGGAGTTTGAGTAAAAATCCATTACCAAGAGTAATTATATGTTGTATTTGTTTAAAATTTTTTTATTCTAATATCTAAAATGTTTCAAGAACATTTATCGGTAGTAACTAGAAAATTGCAATATAAAAGATGAAATATTTCTTCCATGATTGTGACCTTTCGGGTGGGTTGAGTGCATGGAATGGTACTTACCGTCATTTCGGTGTATCCATGGTCGATGAATATCAGCTCGGACTCCTCGCCGCTGAGTAATACTGAAACGGCCTTCTCGCCGGACTCATCATCTGCACACATTGAAGAAGACAGTCTAGGTTAGAACCAATGAATTATCATGTGCGCAAAAGCGTAAGCTTAAGTTCGATAACTTAAATGGCAAGCAATGAAATGATTTACAACATCAATTTTTGGAAGTGCAAAACCAAAGAGTTTGTGCATGTTTTTGTTGTGCGTGTGTGTGATGTGTATATCTACGAGTGTCGTCCTCTACATGCGAGTATTCGGGTATCTATTAGTTAAGAAGAATGAAAACTCCCGCTCCTAAATGTATGCTAGTGTATGGCAAATTAAATTGGCCCCCACAAGTACGCAATGCAAAACTCATTGGCGAAAGGGGTGAAAAGTGCTGCGGAAAGTGCCTGGGGTGACTTTGTTTGTGTTGGTGAGTGCTTTCTCAATTATTATTCATTTAATGCGTTCTCAGATTTTTTATTTTAATTAAAAAGACTACAGAAGTTGCTGTGGCGTTTATAGGTTTGAATATATTATTTGTTTCCCGTCCCGAGTGGCAATCAATAATTGCAGCCACCATTCGAGGCCCAGCGCTTCTGACCAAATCATTAATTAAATTTCATTTGTTGTGTTTGTGATGTGGATAATCATTTCAATATCGTATGCCAGTCCTCAAGGCTGCCCATCTACTGGCCATAAATCACAAGCGAAACAAAGGCCGCAATCATTTGACAATCGATTGGAGGGGTCTATGGGACTATATATTATATATATGGGCATGGTGGTGTGTTTTTGGAGGTGGTGGTGTGGGTTCTAACTTCCGGGGCGTGACTGGTGGGCAGGTGTGTATCAGTTCTGGGCGAAGAGTTGGTCTAGCGTTTATTCGAACTCAATTGGGAATCGCAGGGCTAATGCATTTGTGGACTAGGTGTTTAGCTAGTTTGTTGTTTGGTTAAGTTGTTTGGAAAGTTGAAAAGCGTTTCAATTATATGTATAGAGATATTTGGATAAATATTAAGGAGTAGCATAATTAACAAGGTTATTATTATTATTGTTCAGTAGCTAGTTGCTTTTACCGTCGGCGGCTTTTTCAATTAGAATGCGTATATCACAGTTGCCTAATCTGATAACGATCACGATTTCGGTTTCAAATGCGATTTCGGTTTTCGGTTTAGTTGATGTATGTACAAAGATGTTGTTGTTAATTCGGTTGTTGTTGTTTTTCGAGTTTTGTAAAGTCAGTTTGAGACATTGAGTTGAATGATTGGTTGATATTCGGAATGGAGAGAAACAGAACAAATTATCATTTCTTTATAAAACAGTATGATACAATTGCGGATTATAGTATGAGGTTTTGTGTGTTGGATAAGCATTTACACGGGGACCATTGGCTAAATATTTCTAGGGAACATGGAACTGGTCACAATCCAATAACCTTCCGTTATTGAACGAAAAATTTCCAAATAAACGACAAACGACAAATTTATTTGTTTAAAATTTTCCATTTGCTGCTTTATTGTTTTATTAAAATTTTGCCCTCTTTCCTTTCAGCCAATAGAAATATTTATTCGAATCTTTTCATTCACTCCCTGCCAGAAACTGAAACATTTTTCACTGGCTAATTCCATTCCTTCATAGATTCGCAAAAATTCAAAAACGAGGCGAATTTATTTTCATTGCAGCAGCGTTTGTTATGCTTTATGCCAATATGTGTTGACCCATTGGGGGGCGGCAACAGCTATAGCTCGGCACACTCATAAAACGCCCAAAGCGAAGGAAACCAAACAGAAGGCAGCACTCAACGGAACAAAACAAGGCAGTACAACTGAAAAATATAAACTTTCCAAACACGGGATCATAAAAAGCCATGTGATACGGGGGCAAACAGACGGCACAGAGCAACAAAATCAAACTAATATAATAGCCAGTATAAGACAACATAATACAGTACACAGCTACAACATCAACTAGGAGAACGGAGGTAGTGCCAGCAAATGAATCATGAAATAATATCAACTAAAGCCAAAGCACTCACTCACGACTAACAGACAGACACAGGATGACATTGGGGCGGTTTGCTATGCAGTGCTTTCGGGGAGGGGACGGGCTAAGGCGGACTCTGGGGTTCCGGGATCCCGGATGCAAGCACCTCCGGAAGGGGATTCGAACTCACCGATGCTCGTGTCGTAGGCGTGCAAGTACTCCGACGTCATGAACTGCGAGACCAGGGAACTCTTACCCACCGCCGGGCCACCCAGCATGAGGACTCTGGAGTAGGGAAAAAGTAGAGTAATAAGCCACTTTGTTTATTTAAGCGAGACATTTTAAATAATAAAGAGCAAGATTCATATTTTAATGTTGATACTATGGCCTTAGGTTTAATCATTTTATTTTCAACGTTCTTCGTTTTACAAATGTATATTTATTGCACATTAACAAACATGTAAAAACAATACAATGACTTTATTTACTTTATTGATTATGTTTGTAGTAACAAACGGGAATAAAGTTATTTTTATTAATAAATGTTTTATTATATGTAGTTGTAGATTACTTTATATATGAATGTCAATGTATTTTCTTTTGCATCTAAAATAAAATTGAACTACATATAAATATAAATAGTGGAACAAAATCCCTATTTTTAACATCAGAGATGAGCGGTGGCCAACTGGATTTTTCCATAAGAACAACAAAATACTGACTCACCTGTAGGGACCGTTGCCGGGGTTGGATGTGCTGCTCTCCCTGCTGGAGGCCAGCGAGGTTCGCGCGGATACGGATGCGGGGGCGGACAGTTGCTGCTGGGCGGTCAGATGCTCGGTGCTGGAATTAGAACTGGCCACGCTGTTGTTGGAGCGACTGCGTCGGCTTTTGAGGGAGTCACCGCGGTTGACCACGCCCTTGCCCGTGATCGAGAAGTGGCGCAGCCTATAGTACTCCTCCTCCACCCCGGTATTCGGCATGGAAGCCACTCTAAATACGTCGGTAATATTCAAAATTTGTTAACTACGTGTTGGATAAGACACCCACCTGGATCTCTGCTGGGGCAGGCACAACTGATTCGGCCTTCCCGAGGCCCTGCTGCCAGGCATCTTGACCGATTGCGACCGGCTGTGATGTGGTGAGCCATATCTAAAAATCAAACAAGACGACATCGTTAGTACCAAAAGCTAAACTAGAAATTCGACTTCTCTGTGCATGTTCATGTTATGTCATCTTAGGAGATGAGGGGAAAACCAACTGAACAGCAGTCATAACAGAACTGCAGTTGACACAGCTTTAATGGACATCTAGATGTGCACATCTTACCCATCAACGCCGCTGGCTTCACCTGCCATGTCCTTGGACACTGTGAATGTCCAAAGACCAGAAAACATGTGGCTAGTGTCCTTGGGCTTTGAAACGAGTTAACCACAAGGCAGAATGGTTAAATATAGATAATTAAAATGCCCAATTAGTGGCAGGCTTCGGCAAACGCCAAAAAATTAATGAAAACTAATTCACTGCAGAAAGATTTGGGTGGTGCAATATTTTAAATATTTAAAATTGCAATATGTACAATCAAATGCAGGAACTGCGTCCACGAGCATGTCAAAAATGTTTATTTGTGCATGGAATTTTACTAAAACAAAACAAAATTCGCCCCCAAACACGAGCTCGCATGGAAAACCGGCAACAGGTCGTATGAGTAATTTGAAAAGTAATGGGACCATCATGGCTTTTTCCAATCTTCTTTCCACCCGAGTTTGTTACAATGCAAAACTGCTGGCAGGTGAAGGCCATTAAAGCGGTCCGCTGTTTTTTCTGTTTGCTACGTTTGGCCATTTAAAATTTGATTGCTTTGGTCCGAGCATTTTTACGAGAGTCTTGAAAATCGATTGGCATTCAATCGGAAATTAAATCTCAGGCTGGTGGGCCATAAAATGTTATCAGTCAAAGGTCAGGGCGGTGCGGAAACTGTATGGGAAGTGGACTCAATTACCGCATTTCAAAATCGCGCAGCTCCTCAATGGTGAGCGTATTGGTCACATCCAGCAGCTGCCTCATATTCTCGTCCCGCTTGTGTTGTTGTTGCTGCTGCTGCTGCTGCTGGTGATGATTGTGGCCGTGGGTCTGTGGGTGGTGCGAGTGCAAGTGCGCCGGCGGATGGGCCAACTGCTGGGAATTGCGCTTTCGGGCCACCAGCTCCTTGCCCTGCTCCACGCTGATGAAGTCCCCCTCGTTCTTGATTAGCAGCGTCTCCACTGTATTGTCCAGACTTAACGAGGGCTAAAAAAGAAAGAAAAACAAAAAAACGTAGAGGTTGATTGTTAACCGGATTGCAGCAATTTCAATTGAATCGCAACCACTCGACCAAGTACTCATGCCCCGATGACTTCATTCATTGCCTCCACGGCCTTATGATATTGTAGCACAATCCTTCGCAACCTTTCAAGGGTTTTCCATTGCAGTTCGGAAAAGTTTTTGCTTTATCTACACCTTGAACAGGTGTTCTGACAGCCCAAAGAAAAGCCAGGAAAATGTCGTAAGCCTCTGCATTGCGTGTCTGCAATTGCAAATTCAAATACTTCCCGGCATTCGTGTCGAGGTGAATTCTCGCAAATTTATGTTTTGCCTTCGGTTAACTGGCCAAGGACTATTGACCAGAATTTTGCTAGCTAACAGCCATTAGAGTCTAATGATACCCCTAATAAGCTGCTGCTACAGGCTTGTTTGACTGACGAAAATTGCCCTTAATTATTAACTACCTATCAACTATGACTTTTACCAAGCATAGCCATAGCCAGAATAATTACCGTTCGTATAAAATTCAAATACAAATTAGAGGCTTAAATATGATTTGAACAATTAAGCAAATGATTGCTGTTTTATAAGCAATTAGTCCATTTTTATTCAATTTAGTATTTATTTTGAAATTCTTTTTTTAAGTATAATTAATATATTGATGAATTCCCTGTCTTTGGATATCTAAAAAGCATTGTTACGATTTTTCCAGAAAAACACATATTAAATTGTGTAATCAATCGGTAACACAAATAACAAGGCATAAATAAAGCGCTATCCAAGTTCAGCTTTAAATTTGCCAGTCTGGGCGAAAACAAATGACTGCCGGAAACTTAAAATTATCGAGAATTTACGAAAGCAGAATTGCCTGGACCATAAATTACACAAACTCTAGCAAAAGTCTACCTACACATCTATTTATTCAGCAAATGCCCAAATTAATGTATGTATTTTATTGGCAGGAATGACAGTGGAGCAGAAAAAGAAAAAGTTGGCCTGCATTTCCCCGAAGCGCTAATTAATAATGTGCGAATGTATGTGTGATAGGTTCTAATGATTCCTCCCACAAAGCCGACTCGATTTCACAAGTCCACCTATTTGGGCGTTCCCACATTCGAATCAAGTAGTTTAAGTGGCCACCAGAGAAACTTTTTGGCTAATCCGACCCAGGGGAGCAATTCGATGGCGCCCAAACGGGGCTGTGACACTTTCACCGATGACGAAACTCGCAAGAGAGTCTCCAACATCCAAAGCACAAGCAATGACGCGTTACACGCGACGTATGAGTAATATTGCTTTGGACACGCTGCTATGACGTTGCTCTTTTTCATCTTAGCTGCCATTTCCCATTTTCCCCATTACACAAACGACGAAAATAGTTTTTCTTGCATCGCTTGGTGCGTTGCTTCTTTTTTTGTCAGATTATTTTTAGCAGCATATTGCATTGGGGAAAAAAGTTGCCACATACACCACAGAGCTCCCGAAAAAGCGCGTCAGAAGTGCTATAAAGAACAGAACTTTTACGGTAGCATTTGGAGAAAAGCGGTTGTTTCGTGTAATACTCATTTTATTTGTATTCTTCAGTTTTTTTTAGTTAAGTTCTTACTTTAAAGACAGAAAGAATTTGACCTTTATATAAAAGAAGCAGAAACATGCATTGAGCAGGTTTTGCCCATTACAATGTTTGGTTAGGCTAAGTGTGTGCTATACTGTAATTTACCAAAATTGCAGGAACTGTCAAAAACATTCCTGTACACAAAACTACTTTTGCACTATAAGTATTACTAAGTATTCATTCACACAATGAATTTAGCTTAGAAATGGTTAAAACTTTCATTGAAGTCGAATAAACTCTGTTAAAATGAATTTGTCACTTTTATTTTAAAATATTGCCTAAATTTTATAAATTACTTTGTGTATTTTTAAATCATAATATAAATTATTTTTGCTATATATAAAGCTGAAAGTTATAACACTACCGCTGTCGATGTCAAAAAGGACATTAGTTGACGTTCGTAGGTCTGGTTCTTGTTCAAGGGTAATTTAATTTTTACTCTAGTTTAAGTTTAATGGGTAACCGCAAGTCAAATTCACATTTTCATCCATTTTTAATAAAGAACTTTTTCCGAGATTTCATGCTGGCTCTGGATAGTACTACGCAGCGCATTTCTGTATCCAAACGCATGGGAATTGGCTATTAAAAAGCAAACCGACTCGAGGTGTTAGGAAAATATATAGCACTCCCCGAAAAACAGGCAAATAAAATGTTAGGAATTCGAATCGAGTGAAAGCGAGAAAAATCTTTCCCAAAAAATAGGATTGTCAAAGACGAGGACTACGTGCAGAGTGGCAGGAATCAATGCGTGATTGGCAAGAATTAATCCACTTCGGCTGGCCAAGTGGAGAAAACCAGAAACAATAGAACAGATTGGAATGCAATTAGATTCCGTTTTGTTTATGGAAAATGCAAACTGCAAACAGATTCGAGCGCAGGCTCAATCTCAGCCGCATGAATTATAATTGATATTACAGGAGCTGCCAGCACTCATTTCACACTCGATCGATTTGCCTCAGCCCGAGTTCCCCGCCTGCAGCGTTGGCATCGTTTAAAAATACATTTAGTTTGCTAAATATGTATTCAAAATAATCTCGCACACGGCTCCGTACGAGCGCCAAGCATGCAAATCACTTTTCATGTTTTTGTTTCATTTTTACGCCGTTCTGTGTTCAATCGCCTGTGAAATCCGCCAAAAGAGCCAGCGGTCGGGGTGGCCATGTTTTCTGACTATTTTCATGCGGCACGAATATTAAAAATAAAAAGCGTACTGGGGGGCTGACCCAACGATTTGTTTTGGGGCGAAAGGGAAACATAACATTACTTGGAGGCAGCCCCCGTTTAAATTGTGATATTCCACACACAATAATTTTCTCGCCACACACTAATCACGGAGTTGGGATGAAAATGTCTGGCATTTGATGGACCGCTCTTCGCTGGAACAAAGTGAAACATCTCGGGCGATTTTTTCTGGTTAGGGGATTTTTCCTCAAATTGTTCACGCGTCTGACGACTGAGCGGAAAAGTGCAAAGTGCAGCGTCTCAGGTTCAGGTAAATAACCTACAGCAAACTATTCGCGTTGCTGGGAAATGTTTCCGCGAACGATTACTTTTGGTATGTGTGGCATATGCACAATAACAAGAGCAGAACGCTAACATATCTATATCTCCTTGTACGTGTTTATTTATAGCAAAGGTTTATTTATGGCTCCGATGCATAAAGTGTAGATGCAGCTGTAGCTGCAGCAAATGCAGCAGTAGCCTTCGCCAAGCCGAATGGGGTCAATGAATTCGCCATCAAAGGCGGAGCATAGGCTGGCAGCTCAGGAAACTGGGCCCAGGTGCGGGGGCAGCTAATAAATCAACTAATTAATGTCACTTTATAAGGCAATTGGCCTCGGGCAGGCAGGCAAAACGGCAGAACGACCCACTGAAGCTGTCCAGAAACATAGTGCCCTCAAAAAAAAAGGAACTCAGCAGGGAGTGAATTAAGTAGCCGGCCCGTTGGCAATTATCAAGTATACGCAACGTCCAGCTGGGAGGAAAGTTCAGGTCAGGCTATTAGCGGGTTCAAATCGCTGTGCTAAGGTTGAGGTGAACCTAATCGAGTCCCTGACCACAACCCTAGACGCTGAACTCTGGCGAGTGTTTAGCCATTCCCGCGTTATAATTAGCCACGTTGTATTTTGCGGCCCTGGCAGAGTCAATAACCGTTTTGGCCATTTATCATTTATCAATGATCGGCAAGTTCTGCCATTTTTCGCCAACTAAAAGAGTGAATGGCCGCGGCGCTAAGCAAAAGTGCCAAGAAATGTTTGGGAAACTGACCTTTGAAGGTTGAGGCGGCGAAATAATGGCCAATAAATGTGGGTATTTCGGTGATACAAATAATGGCTAATTAGTATTTCGAGTCTTTAGCTCGTGTTTTTCTTTGATTGCGGTAATTATGGTGCACAGTTGAGCAGATTCACCGTTTAAAGGACTGTGGAAAAACTAGGCAAGGACACACACACACAATAACATCTAGTGTGTCGGATAAACCTTAAGCGTTTTTGCCAAGGCAAACGAGGCAAATGCATTCTCTCACACATTTGCCTGCAATCAAAGGAAACCATTCGACCACTCAATGTAAAATCAATAGGAAGCAGCCGACAATGGGAAAAACTGGAAACATGTTTGCGTTTCTGTCGATGTTCACTTTGAAGGTGGATTTGGCATAATGGGGAAGTGCTGGGGGAAGGGGGCAGCAGGACTAAGACAACCTCCAAACGCCACCACCCGCCACCCACAAGGCTGCACTAGCAACGAAGTGCGTGCCTGCTAATAATTCGCCAAAGAAGCGACCAAGGTGAGTGGTTGGAAGGGGAAAAATGGTAGATAAATCGCCAGGTATTGCTGGGACGCATGCAATTTATGTAGATTTATACGTCTCGATTCGCACACACGAGCACCCTGAATCCAAAACTTATGGGGGCAATCGATCTGCGCGAGAAACAATTACATATTACACCTGGTTGAAGGTTAAGTCACTAAATAAAGGAGGATGCTCCCGCTTGGTTCTTTGGAAAATCTCTGCTCCGGACGTCATTTCTTTTGGCTTGTTATGGATGGAAATTCACTTATATTTTCCTCCCCCTGTGTACTATATACATGTATGGGCTGTTGTTATTTGTTCACCAGGAAATGCCTTCGCGCCGAACATCTATAATCTATGCGAATCTGAATATGTATCTGAATACATACATATATGCATTTCTCCATCTCACCCAGCAATTCTCTCTTTATGCATCATGGGCAAAAGTTCGAAGAATGAAATGCTAACTCACTGCCGATTACAATGAAATCGTTAAATATACTCGACCAGCATCTATAGCAATATCTATATCTATATCTGTGTTTGGGTCTATGACAAGTCCCCGCCCCTTCCGCCCCTTTTGTTTTGCTGCGGCGGCCTTTGCTTTTATGTTTTTATGATCCGATTCGAGCAAGTAAATAAATAAGTTGAAAACAACCTGCGATCTGGCACTGGACCGATGCTTGGGCTCTATAAACTGGGCAACTGGGTCCCTCGCATCGCTCTCTGTTGTGGTAGTTTATTTTGACAGCTGTCATCTGCGAGATGCACGGAATAATAATAAAGAATACCCCCATATTTCGCTGTCAGTTGCAACATTTTAATTATTTACGACAAATTCATTGTGGGTCAGAAACTCATTCACTGAAGCGGCGACTGTGGCGCAATATTCAGAGCCATTAGTGGGTGTTCTCCCGATAACAAGTTACCCGAATTCCGATCTAGGCCGGAATTAATCCATAACCACTATCTCGGACACAAGCAGAGCGGAGCGGAGCGGAGTAAAGGGCAAATTTATGGCCAAATTGACGTCACTGTTAGTCGATAAATCTCGCATATCGGTTGTTCGATGGATCAAGGCATCAACTTGGTATCTATTCTAACTATGGAGGCTTATTCATGCCCCCGGCTGGTTGTTGGCTCATTAGCAAAATCAATCAAGCGGACGGGACAGGGATTTGTGGGATGTCGCCCATGGCTAAGGGACAATAGTTGTGAGATTTGTGGGATGTATCCCAGGTTGAATGGGGCTATAGTTACCTCCTTGTATCGCTTTGAAAGACTGCGGCAGATGCGCTTGTAGAAGGGCGCCATGATTAACTGCTTCACCGGATTTATAGACTTCGAAAATGAATTTATGTGACAATTGAATATTTATTTATTGTGTCTTTCTATATGTTCTTAAGTCACAGCGTTTACATATCGAGCACTAACAGGTTGGCACTTGATAACACGATCTGTGGTTAACGGTACTTAAGTTCGTATCTGATGGATTCTTCGCGATTCCGTATCTCAATTGGCGATGCTTTGCTTTCGGATTGCTCTCTTTAACTGACTGAGATCGGCGTTGCGCGCCCCTTTTTATTAGCTGTGAAAATCGACCGCGAGCGAGAGAAAGAGAGAGCGAAATGCGAGAGTGGGTGTGTGAGCAGAAAGAGAACAGACAAAGCTCTAGAGCGAGAGGCACGGAGCGGAGAACAGGATTGGACCCCCACAACGGAGCAAATCGAAGCTGGAGAGATGGACAAAGAGAGCATCCGTTATCTGGGTACATGCCCCCACAAATGGTTGCTCTCGGAAGACATTATCAATAGAACCTGCCCATAAATCAATGAGAACTCTTTATCTTTACAACTGGCGATTTCTAGGAAAATGGTGTTACACATCCAGTTATAAATGACCTTAAATCCAATAGGTTGTCAATAGATAGACAAAATTAAACGTGATTGATAATTTCATTTCGAAGAAAAAACAGCCCATTTATTAGAAAGTACTATTCGAAAAAAAAATTTTAAAAAGTATTTTAAGATGACAATTAAAAAAAAAATTTTACATATTAACTTTTTATTAAAAGCAAATAACGGATTTGCAATCAACTAAGCATTCAATATTTAAATTTTCCGAAATTAACGTAGTTTTATATTAAACATATTTGGACTTTTATTAGAACGTTATGAACTCTTTTTTCAGTTTAAGGTGAAAACACGTAAAACTTTGTAACAAATCTAATAAATGTTATTCCAAGATTCCAATAAATATTTATTTAGTTAAGTGAGAATAAAATCCTTTCAATTGTAACTAAAGAACAAATATGTGATATTTTGAAATTTTTAACCTCTAATTGAACTCACCTGCTGGACGACGATGGTGGCGCGTGGCTGTTTACAGACGGCGGCCGCCTCCAGCGGATTGGCGGTCACGTTGATGGGCCCGCTCCCACTGCCACCGCCTGTCCCGTTCCGATCCTCCGTCTGGATGTAGAAGTGCTCCTCCTTCTTCTGCTGCTGCTGCTGCTGCCGCTGCTTGCTCTTGAAGGACCTGCGGCGAGCGGAATCCGTGGGACTGACGGCGGACTCACTGCCCGGACTGGGTATCATGTGGTGCAGATTCAACAGGGAGCCGGACACCGATCCGGATGAGGAGCCGTGCTTGGGCGGAATCTGCTCGAACTTGCTGGCTATGTCCTCGAACTTGTTCAGCTCGGCGTAGGAGTGATCGCTGGGCGAGGAGGAGGACTTGGCCTGGGGATAGAAGGCATCCGACTGCGGCACATACTGCTGGTTCTCCCGGATGGTCGTATGGATCACCGAGTCCGGCCGGATGCGCTTGGAGTTCTTGCGCGAGGGCGGGCGATCCCGATCCCTATCCCGCTCCCAGTCCCGCTGCTCCTGGTAGTGCTGCTGCAGCTGCTCTTGGTGGCTCAGCCGCGAGTACTGCTGGAAAATGTCTGCTCCGGATTTCCTCTCATAAACAGAACAGTTTTCCGCCTCCGAATCGCTGCTGTTACTGGCCGTCGTGGAACTCGGGGCAAAGCACTCCCGCTGGATGCGCTCGTAGTCCAAAGCCTCCCGGTCGAAGGGGAACATGGTTCCGGGTCCGGTGGCTTCTCTCAAGCAGCGTTCACTGCTTCCGCTCGACGAACTGGAAGAGTACTTCCGCTGCTGCGAGGATGGTGAGAGCTGATGGGGCGGAATATTCTGCGTTTGCCGCTGCTTTTGCTTTCCGGAGCTCCCAAAGAAATTGGCCTCCTTCATTGTGGGCGGCGCCGAGCTGACCTTGGCTATAGCCCCTGTGGAGGCGATGGGCGTGCTCCGGCGCTTCTCCCGCTTAGGACTCGCCCGGCGACTGTGCGACGGCGAAACGCTGGGCGAGATGTGATTGGGGTCCCGCTCCCGGGGTCGAAGCTTCTTGCTGCGATTGCCGACGCTCTCGCCGCTGCGCTCGTCATCCTCCTCGTCGCCCTCGCTGGCGGCCACGATGCCATTGCCTCCACCCCCGGATCCAGGTCCTCCTCCTCCTGCCCCAGATCCTGCCGCTCCCATGCCCACCCCCGAGTCCTTTCCCATCTCATTACCATAGCTCTTGAAGGGAAAGTGGCTGGCGGACTTCTCGCTGCTGCGCGCCGACTTCGGTGACTGCGGGGGATCGAAGGTGAAGTGCTCCCGGGCTCGAGTGGGCGGTGGAGCCGTGCTGGGCTCCCGCTCCCTCCGCTCCCGCCACTCCTCCCGATGGCTGCCCGGCGAGTGACCTCCCGCCGTGTGGCGCCGCTGCGTGGAGAGCAGTGGAGTGGTGGAAGACGGCTCGCCGTTCAGGATGGATAAACAGGACTCCTGGCTCTGCAACGCAAAGGGGTGAAATAAAGGAACATGTAGTAACAATTTATAGGTTGCACCATAAGGCTAATGTTTTGCTCAAATAATAAATAAATAAATAACAAATCTAATTGCAACTTTAAGCATGGCTCTGCAAGGAAAAGGGGCAAAGTGTTGGACATTGTTGTTGCACCATTAGTTTTATATATTGCCTTAAAGGGAAATTCACGTCGAAAGCGGGAAAAAATTTTATTTATTTGCTTAGTAGTTATCCTTATTCACAGGATGCCTGTTTTCAACATTCTAACTTTAATATTCGAACCAAAAAATGTAAAAATAGACGAATCTAGCTAGTCCTATCATACTCGTGGTCACTCCCCACTAAGTGCAAAAAAAAAGGTTTATTATTATGTGCAACTTATTGTTTTGTTCGTTTTATTTAGAAAAATTCTTAAAGCGCTGTTGAAGGAGGTCAGTAGTCTGTTTAAATAAATACAAAAGTTAAACAAATAATTCATTTTACTTTAACTATATTTTGGGTTTTTGGAAAACTTTAATTTTCCTTTTATTTAACTATATCGAGTAAACTAAATCTTTTTAAAACAAGCCTTAAGTCAAATCTGCTGCAGTTTTTCAAATCTACATATATATATAAATGTTATGTAAATCAAATGTATCTTTTGGAAGTCGGTTTTGACTTTTATTCATTACAATAACAACCCCAAGTTGTGACAAGGGCCTAATATTTCATTTTCAGTTTTGAGGTACTTGAAGCAGAACGAAAACCATGGCCATGGCCATAAGAATAAGGAGGATTTGGGACTTTGAAGAGCAATAAAGCCCCATTTCAAGCTCTCTTCAGCAACTTCAGAGCACAATGCGAGGTAAATAATCACATGATTCAGTGCCGGACGTGATTGCTGGCCAAGCGGATCTAATCCGGATTTTAATTCCGTTTCGTACCTCGACGCTGTCCTGCAGATTCATGTCGGGCCTGGGCGGATACCTCGAACAGCTCGTTAGTTCCAGCTCAGTGGCTCCGCGTCCATTGGCACCTCCGCCTCCTATTCCTCCCCCACCCATGCCTCCGAATCCCTCGTGCTCCGAATCGATGTGGACGGCGGTGAGGAGCGGCTCCTCCAGCGAACTGAAAAGCGGCTCGCTGGGACCCGAGTTGTCACCTGAAGGAGCAACGAAACAAGGAATAGCAGAAGGCGCGGGCCAGATTGATTAGTTGATTAATTAATGCGGCTCCGCGAGCACATCAATCAAGCAATCAAATCAGGATGTGTGTTCTTACCCAGGTCCAGGGAGTCGCACGTCTCGGAGGTATCCGTGTGGGTCACATTCGTGATGAGCGTGCAGGCCGAGTCCGTGGACGTGTTGATTGTGGTGTCCGGAATAGAGGCCGACGAGGTTCCCATGACCACCAGCTGCAAAAAAAAACATTATTAATTAAGAGATGTCTATTTGGGCTCTTAATGACCGCTTTAAAAATACATTTTTAGTACTTAGTGCTCTTAAAAGCGATTATATAGGAGTAAAACAGATTGTAATTTGCTCGTTCTGTTAACTAGAATTGTTACAAGAGAATTCAGAACTGACAATAGCCAGACAAATTACCAACAAAAAATTAAAAGAACAAAGAGTTTAACCCAAAAATTAAATAAATGAAATTAAAATTATTGAGTCTCTTCAAATTAAATTTTCTTAGATATCAAAACATATGTTACTACTAAGATTAAACAAACTGTTTAGAGATTAAGATAGTTCCATTACTTGAACTTTCCTTACAAAAAAATTTCTTAAAGTCGAACTAGATAAAACCAACTCTTTAACTCAAAGACTAGTTTGAGTATTAAAATTTGGACTGCATTTTTAATTCGATTACTTACCTTCGGCACTCCACCTGCGGTCGTCATATTGTGCATGGGTCCAGCCACGGAGTTGTGATAGGCACTGGACACTGGATTTAAGGGTAGTCCGTTCAGCGGAGTCGCAGAAGTTGTTGAGGCGTTGATTTTGTTCTTGATGCTGCGTCCGCTTTTGAAGTAGAGCCTTCGGAGAGCTGTGGCTGCGGATGAGCCAGACGTACTGAATCCGTCGTTATCAGAGCCACTGGAGTTGCTTCCACCGGAAAAGACACTGGAACCATTAAGTTGGGCAGCAGCCCTAGTCGCCGTGGGAGTGGATGGCTTCGATCTCGATACATTGCCGGGTAGTGACGAGGCATTCGAAATCCTTCTGGCACTGGGATGCGGGGACTGCGACTGGGATTTGGAAGAGGTCTGCGGTTGGACGGGTGAAGCGGATCGAGGAGCGGGCGGTGACTTGTCGCTTCTGCCGCCCGATGGCTGACCCAAAGCCAAGGCCATCATCGCCGCCGATCGGGTGCTCATATATCCAGCCGGCGGCTTTGACTTTCCGGAATTGGAGTTGGTTTTGTTGCTGCTATTGTTGTTGTGGTTACCCTGAGCGGCATGAGCAAGAGATGCCGTCATGGCTGCGGGATATGAAAAACACAAACCAAAGACAAGTCGTTTATTTTCATTCAAACACAGATGCGGTTTCCTGTGGCCCTTTGGAGCCTGCGGTTTTTAATTGTGGTAGCTTAGAATAGGATAGTTTCACAACAAAAGTGCAAAACAAAAAGTTATTTTCTAAAAATTTGTGGCAATTTACTGTATGAACTCATCTCCGAAAAGTATAAAAAGCCTTGTTTAAGAATGTATGCAAACACCTTCAATGCAGTTTTCTGCAGTTTTGTGGTAGACGCTCTTGCCATGAATTCTTTAAATTAATTATAAATGCTGGTGTATGCAAATAAAGACAAAGCTTTTTGTGAGAATTTAAAATTATTGAAAAATAAAGTTGATCAATTTTCAATTAAAACTAATACCAAGAACTAATTGTATGAGTTGAAAATGCAATTTCCTCTGTATTCAGTGAAAACTAATACTAAGAATTCTTCAAATATTGCTATAACATGCTGTTCAAAGGCAACCGACCCGCTTGATTTTGCCATGGCACTCCACCTCCTGACCACAATCGGTGGTCTCCTCCTAAATCAACAAATAAAATCGATGGACTATAGCGTGACACGGGCACTTCGTTCGCCAGTGGCTCACATGTTGCGCCATTAAGTGACTCAACCCAAAACGGGGGTAACTGACGGGTAACTTTTCCCTGGCGGAGAGTGGCATTTCCCCGGGGATTTTCCCTAACCGCATATGCGGAGTGGGTGAGAGATTTTCGCACGTAAACAGGGCAAACTTTTCGTGGAAAAACAAAGCACACAATCAAACAGCGCTGAGATCATAATCATCAAATAATCGAATTCCATTCCACAATTAATTGTGTGGACGACAGAATGTCCCGGTCTTCTCGCCATCTGACCGACCGCCCACTCTCCTAATTGTGGTTGTTTATCCAAGCGCACTCAAAGAGATTCCCCATAAGTTTGCCCCGTTCCCAGTTAGTCCACTCGATAGGGGACAGTCGCAGGAGGTCAGGGAACCCGAGGCGCATAAAAAGAGGTCGACTCCGACGAAGACTGTGTCCCAGAATTCGCGCAAAGTTTGACAGGGCCGGAAATTATACGGGCAGGGCCATTTGCATGTTTCCATTGTACAATATTTACACAAATGTCGCGAAAACTGTGTCAACTATCAGCCATCGGGCCACTAATCTTATTCTACACTAGAAAAAATGGGCTAGAGCTTAAGAAATTGTTCTCGAATTCGCAAATTATGTTAAATAAATTAATATAATTTGGAAATTAAACTATTTTAAAAACAGAAAAGAAAACTCATGAAAATATGTTCTTATTAATTCCATATTACTCTATTACAAAAAGAGTTCTCCAAAATACTTATATAATTTGAACTTATACCTTGCAAAGGAAAAGTTAGCTGTTTTGCATTTATACTTATAGCAACTTTATGAAGTGCAAACGGTTTGTTGAAACAAATTTTTCATATTATGTACAATGTTAAAAATTTCAAATATAGTTTGTGCCTTTGTCTATTTTATACATTTAGTTTTTATATACAACATTATTCTTCCAAAGACACAATTGTTTTTCAAATACAAATATAACTTCTTAAAATAAAACCATTTATGTTATTATTATTATATAACAATTATTATAACAAGAGTGAAGAACTTTTTAGCTATAGTTAATCAAAAGTTGATTAAAGCTACTCGAGTATTATAAGAACAATGTGATTTCATTTCTTGAACCTTCTTGAACTTGTCCTTTGTATTTTTAAGAATGTAATAGTAATTTAAATAGTTATACCTCTGACTCCTCGACTCCTGGTCGCCGTGGATCCTCCTGCTCCTGGTGCGGTGGTGCTGCAGGCGGTGCTACTGGCGGTGGTGCTGGCGGTAGAGGCGGCGGCGGTGTAGGCGGTGGCGGTGTAGGCGGTGGCGGCGGTGCAGGGGGAGGCTGAGGCGGGCGGTGATGTTATAGGCCTCGCGAGGGCGGCGTGGGGCGTTGGGCTGCTGGTGTCGCGGAAGATGGGGGAGCCGGGGACATAGCGGTCGGGCTGCAAACAAGAAAAAGTGAAGTGTTTTCCATTAATTACAGCTCAAATATAGTTGCATTCCCGTGTTGTTGATACCGATAAGGTACTTGCGTATCGCACGTTGTTTACCATGTGTCAGACACCAATCACCAGGAACGAATATTGAGCCTCAGTCAGTCAGTCAGTCAGTCAGTCAGTCAAGTGCCAGCCGTTGAAACCAACGATTCCGGATTTCAAATTCCGGATTGGCGTTCGCAGCTGTCAGAGCGGAATTTGCAATAGAAGTCAGCACCATGAAGCTGCCGCTCGGACTGTCAAAATCCGTACTTTTCACGGGGTTATGTGTCGCCTTAATGTCAGCAGCCCTCTCGAACGGTATTTACATGGATTTTTTCAACCACCCAACCAACCAAATCCTAACCTAACCCACTGAGTGGCGCTGAGTGCTCGCTTAGCGGGTCGTTTTCCGTTTAACTTAATTAGCTGTTTTATTGCGAAATTGCCGTTCTACGACTCATAACTCAACGGAAATTTAGCGAGAAAAGTCAGGTGAATTTGAAATGTTCTTGGCACTCATTTTCCCTCATTTTTCTCGACATGGACATAGACCCTCATTTGATTCACAGAACTGAGTGCCTTCCGTTCTATTCTTACAAATCTGTTCGGCTATGCTCGCTTCATATCGTTCTATTTTGTTGAGTTCAGCTGTCGACGTCACTCGCCTGTGACCGCATTCAAATTTATTGATTGCCTCACAAAAGATGATACAAATCATTTTTCAGAGATCTCCGAGTGCCCCCAACTACGAGCTATTCCATACACAGTGGAATGGGAGGTGTTAGAAGCCAAACCTTGGAGGGCAACGAACTGAGGACACTCAGGCTCAATGGTTATTTTTACAATTGAAACTCAAATTTATGCGAATTAAAAGGACTTCAGTCATACTTATGCAAAAGCACTCACCCCTCTTAGAGTTGCTTTTCATTGTAAATAAGGCCTCCGATGGCATAAATTCTTTGGTTGTTTATATTCGATCATCTAAAAAAAAATGTTGAATATTTTTGCCAGTTGGCACTTGTATTAGTCACATAAAATTTATTTGTATGACTAATTGCATAAATCCCAAATTTTTATGCCATTTAATATAAGTAAATATCAGATAGTTTAAATTTTTTTGGGCAAATGTTGCATTGATCACATTAATTGATATGACTAACCGCTTCATTCGCACAAAATTATTTAGAGCATATATCAGATAAAATTATTTGAATATTTTCCCCGATTTGAGCCCATTGTGACTGTTCTACCCGAGGTGATACAATGTTCTATCTTTCAAATACCGCGAACCGCATCGCAGCGTGCCAAGAACAATCCCCGCTGTTAAACTTTTATGCAGAACTCATTATGCATAATAGAACTGTGTTCGCGGTAAGAGCTAAGGATTTCGATCCACACCATCTCAATGCCTTTTGACGGCTACCATTGTCGAGGGTCGGCCAAAAAGTCTCGTGTCATCAATCCGTTTACACATCTCGGGCCGATGGTGGCCACTAGTGGGGCCATTGACGTCATTGTTATTACACAAAAGGCTGATTCAAATATAGAATGTGCTTCGTGTACGCATATAGCCGGCGATACATGTCGAGGACGTTGTCGTGCCACTTGGCAAATAGACAGAAAGTCTGCTGCCAGAATTCTCACTTTAATTCAATTAATTATTGTGTTTTTATAGACGCTAATGTTTGTTGTTATTGCATCCACTGCTGGGGGGTGGATATTAATAAATTCTAAGAAAAGCACAGCGACAACACGATCATGACGATGATCATCAAAATCAAATATAAATTCGAAAGCAACAAAACGAAAACGAAAGGCAACGTCATGACCTCGTTCAATCCTCTATTATACTTATATCGTGTATTTTGCAGCGCTCGTTTGCTATGCGTGCTCCTATTTGGACGGCTACAGTGATACATCCTGCTTAAACAACGCCAGTGCAGTCAGCGTAATCAACTGTACCATGAAATACTGTGTGACGATGCGCGTCGAACTTAAGGTAAATGATATACATTATGTATGAACCTCGTGACAAAAGATATAATAGCCAATAGATATACCAAGGCAATATTTACATATTTCATAAAAAAAAAAAAAAAATTAAATCCTTGATGACATGTATCCCAAAAAGTTAAAATACTTCGTTTTTAGCATGTTATATAAGAAAAGTATACAACATTATAGGCAACTATTTTATAAAATTTTGAAATTATCTCACATCTCATATGTTAATCTATGAGAGGAATCTTAAAATTTGCATTCATAGTTTTCAAATGAAAATATTAATTGTATTGTGATTAAAGATTTCACGAGTTTTCTGCACTTTGGTAGAGTAAAAAGCACCGAGAGTACATATAGGTACAACTGCACACTTTCCCCCTACCATATGGGTGGAAATTTTGTGAAATTCGGAAAAACTTCTCCCTGGTCGTAAAACGCCCGTGGAACGTGCCACAAATGTTCCCAAGCGCCGGCGAACGGGAATTGCGGAGCGTTTAACTCTTCACGTACGCAGACAGAGTATACTCCGAATTCGAGCTGCCGCAACGCAGCTGTTGCGGCAACAAAGTAACACATGGAATGCCCGATTTTTATGCATCGCTCAACTTTGTTTGGATAAATGTTGCCACAGCTAAAGTTTCGCCCCTTTCTGAAATTAGCAACTCTCACGTAAAGGATGAGCAAAAAAAAAAAAAACAGAATGATATGGAACCATTAAATCCTGCCAGCACTCTGCTTCGACTAATTGAATCCAGAGCTGCAGTTTCATCCGGCACACGCGGCGTATGAGCAATGCGAGCTTTAACACTTTAATGACTGAAGAGAGCTAAAAGAGGTGATTTTATTTTTTAATGACAACGTTGGTTTTTCAGAGCCTTAACTTTACAAATTATAACCAAAACAAATCCAACGCTTCAACAGCAGAATAAAATATTGATACTAGACTTATGTAAACGGCTTTCAAATTATACTTTTTTAGCTAAGTTTTTCTTTTCTTTTCAAGAAAATACAAATTTCTGAATTTTGTTTCTGTTAGCAATCTTCGTTTCTACATAAAACAAAAAATGTATCCCTAGCGGACCTAATCTTTTCTTGTGAGTGTGAAGCAATCAAATGCAGACGTCTGATGAAGCACCATTCCTTGATTATTCCCGTGGTATTGACGAAGCTTGTCTGGCTTTAATTTTACCAGTAAGCAGCTCAAATCAAAAATCCCCCGGAGTAGGAGATAAAGTGGGAGTAAAGAAAGCACAAGAAACGAAAACAAAGTGCATAAAAAATCCATTACCATAATTTAATGGAAAGCCAGAAAGGCGTATAAAGAGCGCCACATACAGAGACGCCCATCGAGTTCATATAGCCCGGGTCCCAGCCCGTGGCTAGAAGGCTTAGGCCAGCTTACACCCCCACAAAGTCAACTTTGTCGTCTCTTTTTCGCCCCTCCATTAGCTTTAATACAACCAGATGAGGTTTCAAAATTTCCAAGTGCCTCATTAGACGGGCCGAACTCACTGATTGAATTTTTGGGGGATCAAAGACACCGTCGGCCAGCTCAGGGCTTGGATTGAAACTTATGTTATTCGCATTGCCGGCAAACTGCAATGCAATTAAAACTTTATCCACATCCACCATGTGTCCCTTGTGTGAACTTTGTTTACGCGTTAGCTCCGGGGCCATAGATTGCTTCGGTGCCGCATAGCTGCAGTCCTCCTTTTGTGGGTCTGGGGCTTTAATTACTTTGCCCGCTGAAACGAGGGCAAATGCAAATTCGATTCGCAGATACGAAACGCAAATAAGCCCTTGTGGACGAGTGTGATGATTGGTGTGGATGCGAGTATCATTAATCAGTCGCGCAGATATTTGTAATGTGGATTTCCATTTCCATTTCCATTTTAGCGCAACTCGAGCAAGGTGATGTCCTTTCTGCGCGACTGCCAGGACGAACCGGTGGTAAGTAAGCGCAGTAACAATTGCATATAAAAGCACATGTATATTTTCTTTTAATACAATACTTTTAACGATTTCAATGGTAAATTTACTGTTTCAAAAGATTAATAATCATAGATATGCAAATTTTATATCAAGTTTTATTCGCTTTCTTTCAATATAATTGAACTAGGGCATTTCTCTTTAATACAGATGCTTTATGGAAACATACCATATGAAACGTCTCGCACTTACTACTCATCCTGCCAGCAGAACCTCTGCAATGGGCACAATGGACGGGTTAAGAACTCAACAAATGGAACCGGAGGCGGTGGAATTCACAATGCCATAGTTCCAGGAAAAAATGCTGGCCAAAGGGTGTTTTTCTGGCCATGGTCAGTACTTTTTTTGCCTATCCTAAGAGTTTGGCAAATGCATTTAACACATGCCACGAACTTGGCATAAGCGAAGAAAGCTCTACATATCCCGCCATATCAAGCAATTTAAAATGCCTTGCAAATAAATTGTCTTGCTTTCATTAAATGACATTTCTCAAAGCAATACGTATTCTTTGTGGATTTATAATTAGATATTATGTTTTGCTAGTTTAAGATAGCTAACTTTTCAATGGAAAACCTTTAGCGATATCTAATTACATGGCTATTAACTTCCGAGCACACAAGCTAATTGCTGCGGTTAGAGGCTGATTATGATGCTTTGACAAACTTATGCGAGACTGTGATCAAGGATGCAGGATCCCGGGAGGCTCGCCATGAAACCACAACCTTAATGGCAGCGACCGCCAGGCTTTTAGGCAACCATCGTTGGATCAAAGGTCGCCGGCACTTCCGGAATGTCCACGCGCTCAAGAACGAATATGAATTCCAGCTAATGGCACTCTATGTTGACGCTAATTGCGTGAATCTAATGGATTCGCTGACATCTTTACGCAATGAAACATGAAAAGATGAAAACTCAAGTGCAAATTGGTCCGAGAAAATGTAATTCGTTTCAGGGTTGGGCCAAATGCAGGCCAGTTAGAGATGTATTTTTGGCCTCTCAATCCGGTTATAAATTGGGTAAACAATCAGCTCAACTGTTTGCTCTGCCTCATTTGAGTTGCACCAAATAAATCTGAGAACTTTTCGGGTCCTTGACTTTTTGTGTACACATTTGAATTTGTGTTTGCCCAGCTCCACGCATTAAAGTTGCCATGTGTAACGCCCGCCAGTTTCCAGTTTCGTTTGGCACGATTTCGGCGCTGGCGCTTTGCTTTTTGCCAACACGACGGCAAAAAGCAAACAACAAACAAACAGCCGCGTCAACAACAAGGACAACAGTAAAGTTGGCCACCCACACTGTCATGACAAGGGGCCGAACACGCCCCCTCCGCGTTTCCTGTTTAATTTCATTCCGGCCAGACGTCAAAAATCGAAACTGAATCCCAAAATGGCCGAGCGCTCAGACATGTGGTCCGAAAAAGTGGGATTCAAAATTAATTATGTTTGAATGTTAACAAAGTTACACTTTAAAGTGGGTTGGTGACAACTATGAAGTAGGATAACAGGAGGAAACTACAAATTTAAATATGTAATATACACTTCACTTAATGAAAAGCAAATAAATTAAAACCATTTAAACATAAACACATTAAATTACTTCTTCAAAAAACAAATACTAAAACTTAATCCTAAAATGCATATTTTCCTAAGGTGTTACAAAAATCATTTTATACTTAGTTCTGTATTTCCTGAATAAGTAATTTAATAATTCATGTTTAAAGATGAAGGAACAAAGTTAATCAAAAAAAAACAAAAGCACTTTAAAAAAAGTTTTCTTCTTCAGAGTGTAAATTAATTGTACGGGACACGAAGATAAAGCAAAGCATAAAGCATTTATTAAATAAACACTGACGCATTCAATTGTAAAAACATGAAAGATAAACAAACTTTTTTCATTACAAGATGACAAATTCTTGTGCACAAAGTTCAGAGCATTTCCTAATTAAAACGTTTTCGGTCACGTGAACCAAGTTATACAAACAATTATTTGTAATTTTAAAATTAAGACGGCAGCGGAATGCAAACATCTAGGTGGCGAGCACCAAAAGGGAATGAGCGTACTTAAGAAATGCCTGAATTTCAGGGCAGGAAGTAATTTTCACTCGACAAATATTGACTTGATCCCAATAACAAGACAGCGCCAAGAAATAAGTTGAAAGCATTCCTCCAGAGTTGAGGTGCTCTGCTGCCCGTGAAATGTGGGTGTCGTGAATGGGCGTTGGAAGATGTTCACTTGACAGTGGCCACCGCAGCGGACCATAAACAACGAAGACACACGAAAATGGGCAGCGGTTGCGGCTCACTTTTCCTCATTCTTATTTGCAGTTTTCCAGGTCCCACAGAGAGCTGTGGAATTTTACTTTTCCCATCTGCACTTGGGGAAAAAACAATTCGATCATAATAGTAATGATGAAAAAATTAAATTCCAGACTTTAGAAGTTTTCAGTAATTTAATCCTTGTCGGTTCGAATATTTTGTTGTGACCCAGACCAATTATACAAATATCAATTAAATCAAAATAGAGAACTATTAAATAATTTTTTATATCTAAAAAAAATAAAATCAAATCCGTTAGTTGAACACATAGTAAATCCAGCATTTAATTCTCAAGTTAAATATTTTTGGCTTAGATTTTCTTCAATATTTTATTTGATTGCCTTTGAAATGCTTAATTTAATTTTGAGCTATATTATACTTAAACATGAAGCATTAAAAACCAATACGATTTACGTCCAGTACTTTCCATATTAATTTATTTATTTTTATATTAAATCATACAATTTACTAAATATTTCGATTATATAATCTATGAAGAACAAATTTCTGGATTCAATTTATTTATTTATTTGTACCATCCCCTTTTTGGACCAGTAATGGAATGCCCATTCAGGTAAATTTATTTATCTCTGTGTAAACTGTAAAAAAGGTGTGCTCACTGCTGAAATTGTAAATTCTCTCGCCGCGAAATGGGGACGCCACAAAATGTGGACAGTTCTCGGGGGATGGGGCCACATTTCTGAGTCAGCGGGTTGTCTGCGCTTGATGTTCCGTGGGTCTGCTTTGGGGTTGGGGAATTGCAAATAGTTGAGTCGCCCGATTGTAATTCTTTGGTCTGGTTATGGCCAATCGCCATTCAACAATGATTGGGTCCACAGCCCGATGATTCCATCAGTGCGTTGAACTTTTCCGTCTGGACAGCGAGTCTGGTCGACTTTTTTCCAGCTGCGGGAATTGGAAATAAAATAATGGCACAAAGCGAGCGAAATGCGTGCCGGAAACTATGCAGCCCTTGTCTGCAATTGCCCATGCATTTGTGATTGTCTGGGCACCTTGCCCGATGCGGGGGATACTGTCCTATAAACCCGACAGTTTATTCCACCCAAAAAGGAAGAAAGCGGGCACACTTCACAATCATGATAAGTAGTCACCGGTACACGTTCGTATCTATAGATATGCCTCATCAAATAATACTGAGCATGTGTTATAAAATTCATTTTGACAAAATCCCCGCAATAATAATACAGATAAAAAAAATTAATATTCGACAAAAACAACAGCAAAATAAGATAAAACAGGCGAAGGCGGAACAGGCAGAAGTGAAAGTCACTTGATTTATGCCTTCTCGGGAATCTTGGAGCAAGGTGGGCGCCGAATAAACCTGAGAAAGTGGAACACTTTTGGGAAAGTGGGCGTGGTAGCTGCCAAGAGGCACGTCCGCGTCTCCTTGGCTTTTTGCACGATTTTTTGGATAGAATTGCTACAGTTGTTTTCTTTGTGGGTAACCAATGAATAAAATATGAGTATACTCTAGTGGCTGTGCCAAGTTTTTGCCGTTTTCTTTGATAAATGGAGATAATATTCAAGTATTAAAATTAAATAAATAAAGGACATAAAAAAATTGCGGTCAAAAAAAGTAGAGAGAAATATGTATCTTTGGAAAAATAAAATATGTTCAAGAGAATGGTTTGTCTTTTGTGGAAAATCCTTTGATGCCTATTTTAAAATATTTGGTATATTGAATCATAACAGCTCCCTCAGCCATGATTTGAATACATGTTTTTAAGTTGGTCCTTTATCAATGTTGAAAAACATTGATAACAAAGGTAAAGATGTTTTCCTATCTTGTGTCAGGAAATATAGGTGGAACTCTAACTGCATAGATTTACATGACATTTTCATTGTTATAGGTATTATTCGGTTTACCAAAAATCTATACCTTGCATTTAATGAAAACCAATCAAAAGTTTTCTAAAAAATCACGTGATTGGATTATTCCCCAGACCTTGCGGACAACTAGTTTTTAAAATGTGTGAAGGCTGCTCATAAAAATGGATTGCTATGCATGGTCCAACATATCTTCTGCGCCCGTTTGCGGGCTCTTTGTAAATGCTGTAAAAATGATTGCTTCGCTCACCGATCTTTACAGAAATGATTATTGATGAGCACTTTGGCCTATTTTATCAAAATCAAAGCAGACGCGACAACGTCACCGTCGCCCGCCAATGAAGCATGAAATGCGGACCGACATCGCGGGCAAAGCGCCAGCACACATTAAATCTTGCGAAAGTCTAACCCGCCCAGCCACAAAATTCCGCCTAGCACACCTTTGGACGGACTATAGATAGGTGAATAGATTTTTTTTTTGGCAAGTGCCGAGGAGCCGATGACGTCAAACGGCGGCAGTTGGCAGACATTCCGACCAGACCAATTTTTGGCCAACCTTTCAATCTGTTTTCATATCGTTTTTAAGGCACGCGTAGGTGGCTCTTGTCTCCAGGAAATCCCCGTGAATCACCCTGGTGACTGGATTTACTTTGGAGCCGTGTCAAGGGGATTGTGTAAACAGAAAAGTCGCCAAGGAATTCGACGGCAAAATGCCTGGAATGCCAAAATATTGATGGAAGCCAAGTCGAAAGGCTTTTAGCGTCGCGTGCCAATCGGTTAAGATCCGTTAATGTACATCGGAATATCGGGATATATAGTGAGTGAGTGGGCTGTGTGCGAGTGTAATTCCATAGCTGACAGCGGGCGGCATTATCATCTAAAGGCGACAACAAAGATCTCCCGCTGAATGACCAGACACATTTATTTGTTTACACAGCTCGGTTGCCGTTGGGCTGCCGTTGCCGTTGCCTCATCTTGACAATCAATTAATTTCCGACCACCTCCCGTCCCCCGGGAAAACTCCTGCCGTCGACAAAGAGAAAGTGGCGTCGCTGGTGATAATTGTTTTTAATGAAAATTGCTAAGGATTTAATAAGGAAGGCACAACAAATGGATTTTAAAATCCATTTCAATTATGCCATAAGTTTTCCATCAATTTGAGTGGTCACCACAATGATGACGTCAAAGATTGCAGCACAGGGCAGTTCGAATGCATTTTGTCTATATACTCGTGTATATATATATCTGATTTTTATCATCTTTGTCTGCGCTTAAAGTTCACTGACACTCTGCTCAGTCAGCCGACGACGAAAATAGTTTTCCACATTTAAATGAGCTTTGGGAAATAATAGAGAACTCCTGAATTCACTTCGCTTATGTTTGTTTTTTGTGTAATTGCAATTTCATTTTGGACTCGAGCTAATTAAAATTTGGCAAACATGTTTCCAAGCCAACAAATCGGCCGCAATTAGAACTAAAAGCCAGCCTCAGCTAACTATTTAGCCAACGCGCCCACAAAACCGAAATTTCAGAAGCCTGTCGACAAATTTGCATTTTCGCGAATGAAAATTCACAATACGAACAATAAATACTGAAAAAGGAGGCTAACCAATTTGTTCGTTTGCGGCTGGCGAAAGTGACAACGGAAAAACAAGCGGGGAGACATGGGTGCTTTTTACAAATGAGTTTCCGTATTTCATTGAATGCATATGCAGTTGCATTCCCTCTATAAATACATTAAACTTGTTCTTTTTCGCGTTTTCACTTTCAGCCAGTGCTCAGTGCTCAAAACTGAGTCAATGCGATGCGTGGGAGGAAGTGCAGCTGCAGTGGCAGAATTTTAATGACCCGTCAGCGCCAAAAATAAAATTCAAACATGTCGGCCAGCCAAATAAACGCGTCAATTGAAATAGAAATGATGGCGAAAGTGACAATTTAAATTTGCGTGGGCCGATGGCCAAATGCAAGGAGTCAATGCGCTCATTAAGCAAACTATTCCCCGCAGAAAAAGCGAAAGCCAAAATCAATCATGGGAACACCAGCGGAAAGAGTTGACAGTCGGACCAAAACACAATCGATTCGGAAGTTCAGGGTCCTTTCACTACGAAGGTGAGTTAGTGAACCCACAAAACACAAAAACCGAAAACCAAACTCAGCAAAAACAAGATTAAAAGACCTTGGGGATTTGCCAATATTTTGGTGAATTTGTCAACATTCAGGCAGATGCGAGATACTGATGAAGGAACTGAAGCGAAAGTCAAACTATTGCACAGAAATAACAGAATGATTGTTTTTATTTATTGATAATAAATGCAATAAAGAGTCTTAGACTGACACAGAATATAAAAGTTGGTATAGAAATCCCTTCTAAACTAATAGCTTCCCAACATCGAACAAAAGAGACTAAACACCAGACAAGGTCACGCCTTACCCTGTTTTCAAATTTCTCCTTCCTTTCAATTCCTTGAATATTTCATATGTTAAACGAATATGTGTCTTTTTAAAAATGCTCTTGAATGTACTATTTCAATTGGATCAAGGGTATATGTTTTCAGCTATATTTTGTTTGTGTTTGGCAAAGACAGATGCTCACGTTCCAACATAACTTTTATGTCACTCCTGACATTTCATTCGAGTTCTTCAGAAGTTTGTTACTCTCATTTTTTCATCGCCATTCCGCCATTGAACAAAAATGAGCGGTTCAATGTGGAAAATTGCAATTTCTTCTTTTACTTCCCTCTTAGGTGAATGCAATTTGCCAATAAGTCTTAAAGGCCTGAGCCTCTTTGAGCTGCCTACAACTGGGAGAAACTGTAAAAAGTGCAGCAATAAATTGCGCAGTGTTCAAGTCTGTTTCTCAATTCAATTAAGTGAGCCGAGGGTCTGGGCCTGAGTTTTATGTCGGCAAAACTTGGTTTTCCAGGCTCTAAAAGCCCCTTGTCGGTTGCAGTTAAAACTCATCCAACACTTTCGTCGCTAAATGCGTTATTTTGAATTCAATAAACTTTTTGCCGTCTAAAAGTATGCAACACTGGGCGGAACTTAAACTGGCATCCTAAAAAAAAGGGTTTCCACATATGCTGACCAATATATTGCAATAGAAAGTACTCGATACCATCGCACTTTCACCTATCGAAAACTTGGTAGGCGACAAACTGTCAAAATCGATGGCACATTCCTCGAACAGCAGATGTGGCGAGTCATTCTTTCAAAAATTGTCGCAGCGAGCAGAGCTCTTGAAAAGTAATAAAAAATAAAAATTAAATTCCTCTCATTGAGTCGTTGTGTTCCGTGTCGAGCAGAGTATTTGATTTTTGCAACCAGCACGCGCGTGTGCCGTTCTCGTTTAGATCCAGATACCAACCAAGTCCAGGCCCGGGTCCACCAAAGCACACAGTACAGTAGTCCCACACCAATCCACTGTTCACTGCCCACTGCCCACTGTCCACCGATTGCAAATCCGTACTAGAAGCTAAGCAAGATGGTCACCGACTCGCAGGACACCGTTCCACCGAAGACCAGCACCAGCAAGGAGGTGCAGTGCCAGGAAACCGGCTGCGATGAACCCCAGGTGGAGCCGACTGCTCCAGCCCCAGTGCCAGTGGCCACCCCGAAGAGCAGCCGTGTGGGCATTTTCAACGCCGAGGACTTCTTGTCCCGTGCCCAGATGAACGACAAGATCAACAACATCCTTCGCTCGCCCACCAAGGCGCCCAACGGGGTGCGCCAGCGCTCCGTCTACACCAACAACAGCCCGTCGCCGGTGAGTAGAGTTGCCCTGCCATTTTCAATTAATTTTCACCTAAAATACGCACCGTCATTGCTGAATTGACAGACGAGGACTGAAAATATAGTCCTCATCTGTCACTTTTTGACACATCCAAATTATTTTGGCAAAAATATACGCGAAAAGAGCCGTATTCAAGGACACAGCGGAGTAAGCCAAATTCTCAAAAATACTTTTCGTTTGCTTTAGTGCAATTTAGTTGTGGCCACGCCTGTCATAGCTCTAGAACAGTACCGCATGCTATAAATTTTAACATTAGTTTTCTGAGAGGAAGGCAGAACAGGCAGGGTTGTCCCCCCAAAGAAGTAGAACTTTTTTGGCGTCACGCTAAACAATAAAATGCTACATTTTCCCAATGCCTCGAAACATTTATCTATTTAAAAGCTAATATATTAATATAAGTTTTATGAACACTGGTAGATCATTTTAATACAAATTTGTAAATGTGAATCCAGTTCAGCCCAAAATTCTAAATACAAAACTAGCTATTAGAATTATCTGCAGACCATCCTAACATCCTTTCCTCTCCTAACCCTTAGCAAGCCACCATGCGCCTTGTGCCTTCGATGAGCGGCACGCTGGGCTCCCGTATGAGCAGCTTGTCGCTAAGTGCCGGCAGCGTGTGCGGCGTGAGGCGGGGCATGGAGCGAGGATTGGAGCGCGGCAGCAGCAGCAGCCTGGGAAACAGCGCCAGCGTGGGCACCAGCACCGCCGTCCTGGCCAAGGAGTGCTCCAGCCAGACGAGCAGCAGTGCCCGCCCCTTCATGCACCTGGGCGTCCATCCGTCCTCGCACTCGCCGTTCGGCGCCATTCCCCAGGTGGCTTCTGGCTTTGAGGCCGTGGGCATGGAGCTGGATGCCGGGAACATCACGCGCAGCGGCAAGAGTCTGACAGGACGCTACAACACCAGTTTTGGCTATGATGCTGAAGGAGCCTATTGTGTGGTGGGTGCCCTACCTTTCATTACCTGCCATCTAAATTCTTAAAGTATATTCCAAATTCCAAATATTCAGCCACAGGCGCACCACACCCAGCAGTTTCCGTCCCCAATGCCGCCGCCACCATACGCCCTGGGTCGCGTCAGCTCGCGCACCTTCGAGTTCGACAACAACACACCGCCGCCGTGCCCCGGATCCGGACCCATTGCCATGACCAACGGCACCATCCAGCTGCGTCTGCGCGAAGGTGTTCGGTGGGTGGAGTGGAAAGCTACCCTTAGTTACTATAATATGAATAAAACGAATCCCTTACAGCATTGACATGACCCTGGACAAGGCTGTGCGCGTGCTCAACCAGCGCAGCATGGTGGCCGTCGCTTTGTCGCGTAACTGCAGCAACTCGGCCCTCATCCATCCCAATGGACGCGTTCTGCAAAGCGGCTCCAAGGTGGAGATCGTCACCTTCGACGGAATGAAGGCCAATAACTTTGTGTAAGTTTCGCTTGGGTAACTTTTTAAGCATTAAGTTTTTTAGAGTCGATTTAGTAATTCATTGGGATATCGATATCATATTTATTACCATCGTAAGTATCGATATTCGAATCAATAATTAAAATTTTGTTAGAATTACATCACTAGTTTTTCCCAATTTTAGAAACTCTGTCACTAAGCTTTTTCGGTTTTAAATCAAAAACCAGAATTTTGGGAGACTGATGTTTTCAAGTTTTTAACCTCTATTAGCTAGTTTGAGAATAAAAATAAAATTCGACACAAAACCAAAAACTGAAATTTCCCGATTTCAATTAATTTTGTTCTTAAATTTTTATGTTTTTTTTATAATTGGTAGTAAAATACATTCCCTTTCAATTTGAAAATCTTCTAAAAACGGCAGATAGCTTCGCAATCGAGCAACGAATAAAAGCCCAACTAAAGTACTCTTTCCCCTTTTCAGACGTTATGCCAAAATGTGGTACAAGGGCGTCAGCTTCACCAGCGAGTCTTGCGCCCTCATCTATTTGGTGGACACAGCTGGCACGCGCACCACCACGGACACCTTCACCGACCTGACCAAGGACTACACACTGGCTGTGTTCTACGAGTGAGTATATCCCTCCCAGGACCAGACTGTCAAAATCGATTCGTCGAGCTCCTCTTTCTAATTAACGCTCCGCAGCGACTCTCGTCACGGTCCGTCCTTTATGGCGGATGCCCACGAGGTAATCGCCAACTCCACCTACAACTGCGCCGAGGACGGCAGCGAGGTGTACGATATCAACGGATTCCGCATCACACAGGCGGCCGACGGCCTGGTGAAGGTCACTCGCCAGCACAACAAGTGCCTGATTCGCACCAGTCCCAGCAACGGATCGGCCACCCTGACCACGCCTGGCATCCACTGCACGGCTTCGCTGGGAAAGACCTCGCACCTGTTCGTCCGGTGAGTAAGCCACTGCCCTGTGCATCGCTATTTGTTTCTCCCAATCTTTGAACTGACCTTTGACCTTTGATCTTAGGACTTACCAAAAACAATCATATTAGTATATATTTGTTTAATTTAACATTTTTTATATAAATTTCAAATATTTCCTTTCTTTCCTTCTTACTAACAACTCCTTGTTCTCCCCATTCCCTTGCAGTCGTAATGAGAAACGCATGCACTTCGACGGATCCTGTTTCATTGTACGCAACGCCGGTCACTCGGCTGGATTCAATGAGAACAACCTGCTGATTGTCTACTAAGTACAGCTCGCTAAATGGGAAGTGCCCGGCGTGGGGTGGTCCGCCCACCTACCGCCACCCAACCGAGCACCCGAAATCGGCCCCGTCCCACACACACACAAACACCACAGACACACACAAACAACGACTCGAGCGTCGATATTGACAACACCGACACCCATCCAAAAAATCCAAGATCGGGGGCCTCGACGTGGAGAGGGATCAGATCATATGAGAAAACAGAACCTAGGCTACGGTCAAAAAAAAAAAAATGATAAAAATGATAATCGTAAGACTGCAATTAGAAAAAGACAGCTCGAAAACAGTGCGCGAGCAACGAAAACTGTCAGTTCATGGAGGGCATGGTCTTCGCCGCCATGGGTTGCTCTTCGATTGCTCGACGTAGGCGCAACGCAACCACTAAGGAATTAGTTTTTAGACCCCGTCATAATCTCTCTACCCCTCGATATCTTTATTTTTATACGCTAAAACTGTTTCGTACTGGCCAGAAAGTTGGGAAGCTCGAACCCATACCTTCTGCCTGAAACGCCGGCCTAGACAATGGGATTTCGATCAGGGCCAGCGTTTGGTGTTAAAAAAAAAAGAATCTATTCGTTTCGCGTTCCACTTTATTTTCGGCTTCATCGATCTGTCCAAATTACTTTACGAATTTCAAAATATTTTGTTAATATGCAACATTCATGAAGAAAAATTTCAAAAGGAAAAAAATTAAGAGTTGCAAAATTTTCACAAAAAAAAATATTGAAATTATGTATATCAAAATTTTAACTCTAAATGGTGAGTTCAACAACGAATAGGCAGCACCGCGGCTGATTTCCGGACGAATTCTTTGGCATTATGTTCGGACCACGAAACGCCAGTGTCAATTCAGTTAGTTCTAAGTTATCAGTTAAGATTAGTTTACCCAGTTGATGCCATCCAAGCATGTTCATCCGCACCCATTTACCCACAGCGTACACGACCCCCAAAAACTCGACCCAATAATAAGCACACGTTGAAAGTAAAATGAACAGTCCTCAGTCAACAGAAAAGCGTGTGCTAAATTTCAAAGTGTAGGTAGTAGGTACTGTCTGGTTAGGTACGCACTACCCACCCTATATAAACTGACACATTCGCACACACAACTCATTCATTTAAGGACAGCAGCAAGGTGGGAAATTGCTACTACAACGAAATACTATTTTTAATTAGCTTACACTCGTCTAAGAGAAGAAAACCATCTTTGACAACTAAGTTAACACACAAGCACACTATAACACTATCACACATGCGAATACCCCTCCGAAAAAGTGATGGAGGGGGAAAAAGTGAAACACCACGCAATTAAACGTGTCTAGCCTTACGACAATCTCCAAAACCCCAAAATTTACCCCCATGTAAATCGAAATTTATGTGTACAAAAATCGATTTATACAAGTAATAAATGAAAATCCGAAATAAAGAATTTAACACATTTACTCAAAAAGAATGTTTGCCGAGTGTGGGTAATTGTCAAGCTCCTTCCGACACTCCTTACATTTCTTGATGCCTTTGTCTGTCGTGTTCTGTGGTATCGTAAATGTACAAGGAAATTGTTTTATGACTACAATTCACTTCACACTCCTCGACAAGGAGTTATTGCTCCTGAAGGGCCATCAGGAGTGGAAGTCTTTAAGGTCCAAGAGGGAAACTCCTATACATTTGATTCAGCCTTGATTTCAGAATGCCTTTTTAAAATTAATCAAAGAATTTAAGGTAAACACATTTATTTATATTTATATTTAGATCAAAGTAATCTTGAATGAGTATATTCTTAAACGAAATATTAATTGGTCTTATTGAGGTGTTTTGAAGTCATGGTCGTTACCTGCAAACAAATCCAAAAGCACAACGATATCGGATCGGCAGTCATGCAGACTAAACTCTCCAACAGACTTAGCCTGGCGTTGAAACTGGAGGAGCGGCTCGGCAGTGGCTGTTGGTAGAGATTATTGGATAATGGTTGGCGGAACTATATGCCACGTCTGTCTCTGTCATAAGAAGAAAGTTGGTCCATGGTTAGAGAGTACACTGGGAGAAAGACAGGCAGGCAAGCAGGCAGGGCTAGCAAAAAGGTGAGGAGGATAAGCGAGGGGCGGTGAGCGAGTGCGGAAGCCACGGCAGGGATACACAAGCGGCGGTGAGTGTCTCCAGCTCTCAAGCTGGCACACATATTCAAAAAATACATCTAAAAATGCCTTTATTCTAGTGCGAGTGCTGCGAACCAAATGAACCCCGAACCCTAAGGCCGAAGTTAACTTGGGAACCTTGGAGGCGAACAAAGGCCACCCCCCTCACATATGGCGTATTCAATGCTTACGCTTGCGTGACTGGTCGGAAAACTCGAGGGGGGAAGGGGGGTATCCCGTCGCCATTTGCCTCTCGCACCCGTGCTCGACATCAAACGCTTTTCACACTTAATTGGGCGTAAAATTAAATCAGAATTGATTAAAACACTCGAATGACAGCAGTAGTCGAAGCCAGAGCTACATGATGGTCTGGTCCCAACTGCCACGGCCGAGCTAAAAATTCTAAGCAAAAACAAACTTTTCGGTTTCCGTTCTTCCAGCTGACGCATGGCACGTAGCTTCTGTTGGCCGAACTGCCACCCCCTACCACCCCATCGCCATCCTCCTAAAAAGGACTAATTGCTGCCTAGAAACTCAACTCCAGCTCTCCGCTGCCTCGTCCTTAGAAAGTTTATCAAATTCAATTTTCGACAGAGGGAAGAACGGTCTGCTAAGGCAGGGCATCAATTTTTTTGCATTACCGTCTAATGGGCCGTCAATTATGCGAGTCTCGGATCACCGGTTACACGTACACATTTATATATATTAAATAGGGCTCAATTCATAGCCATAAATCCTCCAGTGTGTTCGATTCACCTGCCCTTCGTGTACCGGCCTGCCCAACCGGCAAATCAATTCGATTTCCGGCCAAAAAGGGAGTGCCATCAGATTGCAACTTCCCCCGATAATTGCATTTTAACCGATTCACCCAGGAAAAACCAAGAGCCGAGACACCGGTTATGGATGTATGCAAATTCAGCTGCTTTTAACTTAATGGGAAATGAATGGCACTGGGGGAAATAAAAAATTATGAACATTTACCCCTGAGGGTAAGTGGCTTAAATTGAACCAGGAGGATTACCCCAAAATACATCAACATTTAAGCGTATCCATCTGTCATGGCGAAGACCTCAAACGAGAGCTGACAAACTCGCTGGGACAAAGTGGCTCATCCGAATATGTAAGTCTGGCTGTCAGCCCACAGAGGTGACGGCAATCAAATCAATCAGCCCAGTTACCTGAGCAAAGTGAGTCCTCGGCAAATGTCTTTGCTTGGCGGAAACAACCCCTTTAACACCAAGCCCCATCCTGACATGGGAGATTTCTGGGCGAAAAGAGTGCAGCAGGCAAGGATGATTGCGGATGACAAGTTGCAAGTATATATATATAGTCCTTCAATGCCAAGCTGTCAGGGTTGATTGCTGGTTGCGATACCGTGCTCCAATTCATAAATTATTTAAAAATAGAATTTGCCCGAAAACAGATTGCGGTGCTGTGACATCAGTTGTAATTAAACTAATTGAGAGGCTGTCGAAATCACTACATTCAAAGTTTCGGAGGACTAATTGAAGTTGCACTCTTAACATTGCAGTGTGTTCTGGTTCCATTTACATTACGTTTACCCCAAGCGCCACTCAATATTCATTATGCCCAAAGAGTTACCCTTGTTTTCACTTCAACAAAAATAAATTAAAATTGTGTAAATGTTTTCTAACTCTCCGGCAATAACAATGGAAATGGAACAACAGACGAGCGTCAACATTATTATAATTGCGTTTAATTAAGCCGCCGAGTAAATCCTCTCAACACTTTAATTTGAACTGGCAGGCCAAGAAGCAACAAAAGGCAGAGCCGAGGGCCAAATATTGTTGCCCTAATCCTCTTGGCCGGCCCAAAAAGCTTTACAAATTGGCAAGGGATGCCGCCCTCTAGCTGATGCTGTCCAATAAGCAAAGTTTCGGGTTTATGAACAGGAGGCTTGGTAAATTGTCCAATATTTGCGCTTAACAGACCTCATACAATTGCTACACCGAGTCTCTTATATCAACGTTTTTGCGTGGCTTGTGGCCAAAAATGCTCTGTTTTTGGCCATAGCCGTTCATTTGTTTGCCAAACGCGGCAGATGTCACCCACCATCTGTGGCTCCCATCTACCGTCTGTGCGGCAGGTTTTTGCAAAATAATATGGTGGCTGTATTTGCCATGGCAATCCTAATTAGCATGCTTCATCCTAGGTGGTAATTTCAGTGCATGCAATCCCCTTAAATGCAATCCAAAAATCCACATTGCTTCTCATTAAAATTCATTAGTATGTGCCATCCAAATCAAGAGTCTCACTCTATTTTAAAGCTGGTTTTGTCCCCGATTCTCCAGCAGATTCATTTATTTTCAGTGCCATCTCCTAGCCAATAGCAGTTATTTTCAACGAACACTTTTCAGTTGACGATTTAATTAAGTCTAATGGTAAAATGTTGTTACGCAATTAAGTTGGTGTCGTTGTTTTCGAAAATGCCCTTTTTATTGGGCCCAACTCACGTGCTGACCCTGTTCGCTCCGCCCAGGGTAAACCAATTTCGGCCCACATAATGTGAAGTGAATGCAAATCGAATTACCAATAACGAGACTGTCACGAAATATCTGAGAGCTGTTAAGACATGAACGAAATGGTAGTTCAAAGCTGATCCAAGTTTCAGATCGTTGTACCTAAACTTTAATAGCTATGACTACTCTCTTATATAACGTAGACAAGACAAATTAATACCCAGTTATGCTTAAAAATGCATTACAAAAATGAATAGGAAACTGAATGTTTGCTAAGGTGTTCCGTCTAAACAGTCAAGAAAATATCTGTCTGATTTGTATAACGAAAATAAGAAAAATTTGTTCAGGAAGACAATTTAAATTTTCTTTTTATGTTTATCAAATGGTAAGAAACTTTTTGATTTGTTAGGAAATGTAAATGCTCTTAAAAATTGATTGGTTTTGCAGTCTCACTGCATTTAAAACATAAATCGTTTTATAGTTTTGTTTGCACAACTTTTATCTTTTCTATTCCCGAAGAAAGCTATTCGCCAGTAGGAAATCAAATTTTCCATGTGCACATGTTTACATATCTAACAATGCGGTTGCTGCAATTTCGGATTGTTCAAGCTTGCGGTGCACTATTAGGAGATATGCGTGTCAGGTATAAGATACAAGTATTACAGCGATAGCAGCTCCCTCTTAGCGGTAGTTACCTGCCCAAGATACGACTACGGATATATGGTACATTTATAGCAGTAGATGCATGTCGGGAGCTTGGCTTTCGTATTGCGCATCTGTGGAATAGCGAATGCGTACTTACATGATGGGCGAGGCCATTGATGTGGCTACCGTCTGCGGCAGGTCCTTTTCCTGATCCTACAGATGATGCGGTTTGCTTTCCCGCTTCACTTGGCTTTGGAACAGCGGCTGCGGAATTATTCGAGGACTCCTGGCAATAGCTGGCGCACCTGCCGACGCCTCTTTCGGAGATGTGGGCGTGGCTGTGGTTCTGGGCGAGGCTGTGGGTGCTGGCGAGGGGCAGGGGAGAGGCCGGCGGGGTGGGTTGTTGTGGAAGAGAGGGGCCCGTTCTGTTGCGTAAACGGGCCAAAGCACTGCGTAGACCCTCCGTATTGTCTTTGTCGGGCCCCTGTTCAAATGAAATGCATCCGCAGATCAATCCCTCAGCCACCCACGAACCGCTCCCAACTGGTGCCTCTCGTCGCTGCAGTGCTCCTTGGCCAACCAATTAAATCGTGATTTAATTGCACTTTAATCCAAGGACATTAGATGACTAGCCGCAAAGTTTGCAATAGCAAGCGGCGAAGTTGACAAGTTCAAAAGTTGTCCTCGCTCAGGGCAAATCAGAAAATCTAGTTTCCACTTGATTGTGTTATATGTGCTCGAGCTATAATGTTTTTAAATCGAATTTAAAAGGTTGAACAGCAGTAAGATTCGTTCGCAAAAGCCTGGGAAGTTCAGAAGCACTGCAATTTGAGAAAAGAAGAAAATGTATTTTTGACAATTGTTCATAATGAAAAGTAGTGTTTAAATTATTGCTTCTCCATGGAATGTGTAATTTGTAGTATTGACCAGATAATCAGATCGAAAGTAGTGTTTAAATTATTGCTTCTCCATGGAATGTGTAATTTGTGGTATTGACCAGATATTCAGATCGATTTTATTTCTCATCATTTCTCTTGACATAAATTCATAATCAATGTATGTACAACACATTGTTGAAAATCATAAAAATGTATATGCTAAAAATATTCAATGCCTAATATTAATATGAACATTAAATGAAAACAATAATACAATCCCAAAACAACACAATAACCAAGCACAAAGGCGTTGTACTTATTATTCGTTATTTGAAAAATTGTGTTTTTAATTAAGAAAGGCATTTCCAATTTCCCCTTCTACATTCACTGAATTCGTTAAAAACCCATTGAAACCGAATCAAGCATCAGAAAAAGAGTCAAATTAAATAGTTATACCTAACTGTAACATATTAGATAGAATTACAGCCAAAAACTGCTAGACAGAAAAACCAACAATTGAATTCCACGAAATTTTACCCTAGTTTTTTAACCATGTCTGTCAGGCACCCTCCAATTTGCAGTGCAGGGGAATCTTGCCTCGGGTTACTGGGAGGTAACAAAAGCCCGTCGAGGCTTGTTGATGATGTGCCGGAGGTGGAAAAAGTGAAACATAATTTCCGACACACAATTAAAAGCCAGGTCCTTTGGGCCCCGACCGTATTTCGTATTCCGCCCACCGGCAGCGCCGCTTAAGTCTTGGCCCTGTTGCTGCCGTTGCCATTTTTGTTATGCATACGGGGCCGGAGCTCAAGGCTGCGAGGGTGAGCATGTGTCACCAAGAAAAGTGAATAACAGCTTTGGCGGGTCAACAAAAGCAGAGCGACGAAAAACAAAACGAAGTTTGAATGCTCTTGGATTAACTTTACTGAAAGTCAGAGATTAAAATAGTTTCTGGATAAAACTCATAGAGCTTTTCTATCAATCTGTTAACGGGTAGATTTTTGAGTATTTAAAATAAAAATGCACACGAGCGTTACAAACCCAATTGCTTGGTCTACAACCCGCTTGCTCGGTTGTAGGATTTTAGTTGGGAGATCAAAAGCCGTAAATGCAAAATGAAATATTGTCGATACATCAAAATACATTACAAATCCTTTCATCGGCTTTGGTCCAGCCGGAAACGGATTTTCGGAGAAAGAGCTGGGAGTCTGCACTTGAATGAGTTCTGAATTCTGAGCTTTTGAATTTATTGTGGCACACAATCAGTAGTTATATTTTACTGTCCAAAATGCTATTATTGCTTATAAGCAGAATGGCGTTTAAAAGACTAAATTAAGCACCAAAAGGATAAAGTAAGTCATTCAAAACAAATGTAAATTTACCGAAATAATCAACGAAAATTGCGCCACAGGGGATTTGTGGTTCCTTTGCAGACATCATTGAAGCCTTTAAGCCATCGGCTTACTCCTAAGTCCTTGAACTACAATTTCGTCCACAGAGTTGAGAGGACCAGCCACGCCCAGATGTCCGCCCCTCAAGAAAACAGGTGTACGGTATGCAAATGTACAAAGTCATTAAAATGTTGCCCCTGATAATAATGATTTATGGCGAGTGCGAAAGGAGAAACATCCGCAGAGCAACGGCAATGACAGACTCGAGATTCGGGACTCGAGACTCTGGATGTGCAAGGAAATTCGGTGGAAGACTAACGAATGTTTTGGTCAACAAGAGGCCAATAAACACGGCCATAAAGGCACCATTTTTCGGCTTTTGGGGAATGTTGGTGTGGGAATGGGCAATGAACAAGGGAAACCATTGTAAACGAAATCATTTTCTGGGTTTTTTTTTCTGTTTAAAAAACTTTTGTGCAATCTCATCATTCTGGCCGTGTGTATGGGAGTGTGTGCCTTTCGGCTCGCTTCGAAAGCAATTTAGTCGCCAGGGCTTGCTGGCAGCAATTATTTTCTCGTATTACGTATACGCAACGCGTGCCCAATGCGCTGTTGGCAGATTTATTCTTTCATTATGAGGCAAACAATTTTCTATTACGCTGCTGACTTTTCATATTAAAAGTCAAAGAATGAAACGGGCAAAAGGGAACACGCAGGAGTCAAAGCTGACACAAATTGTTCCCCAGCATTATTTACATAATTTTTATCAAAAAACTGTGGCATGAATTGACAACAAAATTCTCATTAAAAGCTAGGGGACCGTGCGGAAAATTAACTTTGCAACCGCTACTAGCGATGGACTCCCATGTGGTCATCGAATTAATTTTCTGGGTGGATTGGGTAAAAGAAGATCGTAGTCCAAATTTGCATTCTTATTGAGTCTCTGCCTTTAGGGGAAAGTCTAAGTGTTATTATTGCCACACAGTGAAGTCTGGCAAGTGTAAATATAAACGGTAATTGATTTCCAGCATACACACATCATCACTCATTCGCACTGTGGCCGCTGGCAGCACAGCCATATAAATTTTCATAACAATAATTATAATCTCCATGAGCAACCAGTAATAATTTTTCGCATTACTGCAGATCCTCCCGTTCTACGGGAACCGATTACTTCCTGTTGAATTTGATTGATGTCTGGTTCCGTTCCTTGATAAAGATTATGCCAGCGGTGATATAACCAATTTACAATGCAGAGAAAAATCGAAACTGAATCGATTTCGGTCTTGCTGTCTGTTCATAAATCTCTTTACAGGTGACTCTTTAGGGAATAAACTGAAGAACTCAGATGGAAATAAATGATTGCATAAATGAAAAAAGGGATTAATCACTCATCAACGATGAAATGAAATACAAAATGCATTAATTATTCAAGCTCTTCAACTGCTCATCTCGAATTCCACAAACAACAAATGAGTTGAATATTTTCCTGATTGCTTTAACATATTCAACAAAATGCACAATTTAGTTAATTACAAAAACTGAAAATTAAAAATATTGTTGGGAAGGCAATTTATTTTTTAAAGCCTACAAATTGCAATTTTTTGTTTAAAGGATTTCAATGAATTTAGCCACAAGAAATGAGAGAGCTGTGGCGTTTTATTTAGTTTTAAATTCAGCTTTCATGTGGTTTGTGGGCTCTGTAATAGCTACTTAATTAACTATATGTAGGGCAACTTTTGTCTGCCCCCGCCTAATGGTGAAGTAACTTTATGTGCTCGACAAGAGGGTCACAAGGCTCAAGGGATAACGAGCAGGACACCATTGACGAGCCGACTACAGCGGACCTTTGTCAGTATCCCCGCCCATCCAGCGACAAGTCAAAGTCCCACTCATTGAACATCAAAAACATTCGTAAAGGCGTGTCTTTGTTTGTCCGATTTCCAGTCGAATGATTAGGCCAACATATCAGCAGCAGATACAGCCAGCTCATCACCAATGCCCACACACTCAAGCAAACAATCGATACAGGAATAAAAGTCGAAAAGGCTCTTCATTAAAGTGACTCAGTGTTCATGAACAAATTCGGAGAAGCATTGAACTGAAACTTTTATCATAAAATTTCGATATTACAGCGTTTATGTGGAGAAAACCATTTCCACTGCCTAAACCGGAAAAATAAACTGACCCGATTGAATGGAGCTGTCCGTCAAAGTGGTTGCCAAACATCATTATCCACTGCGATGAGTCTTCACATTCGCAGTCCAGACCGATTTAACCTTTTTCGGCAAGGATCTCGACCCAATCGGATAGAAAGTTACCTGGACAACAGATTTGATTATCCTGTCCGAGGAGTAGTGCTTAAGGACCCATCTCTTTGTGAATGTTTTCGGCGGCACTTAATGGAAACCCCTTCATGGATTCATCGCAGCCACACAGAAAAGAAATTGTAACGACTAGCAAAGGTCAAACGCTTCAACTAATAGAACTCCGTTACAAAATTCCATGACCACTTTACATGCATTTTATATAAGACCAACATAAATAGGTATCTTTTATGAAAATTTGTAATATATACATATTTTTGAAGTTGATGCTGACAATGAAGAATTATCCCGCTATCATTATTATAAGAAACTTAAAAACTTTTAATGGTTCACGGAGATAGAACTTTTGTAAAACAATAAATCACCGAGGAGATATGCATAGAAAGACAAAGTGGCAATTGCGAATGGAAAACCCTACTTTAAACCAATTCGGATAATAATTTTTGTCAGTGAAGAACTGTCACTCCAGATTGTTGCAAGTGCATTGAAGGGTCGCGTTTCTGCTACTGCATTCGCAACGAAACTCAAATCTGTTGTGGGGAGTGTCTTCTCGGCTGCATTGCTCTTTTGCTGACCAAGTACAAAAGTCATTGGCCGGGTCGAAAACTGCAGTGCAACAGCAGCATGAATAAGTCAATGTCTGCTGTATCATCTCAGGAATAAGGAGGAACCCTCTCCCCTCCTATTTGGTTGCCATTTCCATTTAGCAGTGCCGCTGGCATTGTGCTTGTGCAGAGCAACTTTCGACATTGAGTTATAAGTATTTTTGCTTAGTCGTTGGTTTAATCAAGCATGAAATAGTCCAATCGTTGTGCTTTTTTTATGTGCGGGAGAAGTATGATTAGGTTATTGACCCGCCAAGTTGAAAAACTTACAAGGGCACTGCTCTAAAAAGCACTTAAGTAAGGGATTAATAACCTGTCAGTATTAGAAACGGGAGACAGGGCATAAGTTTTCATTGGCGGATTACTCGGTGTATTCGTAGTTATATCACCGTAATTAATTTAACGCCCGCCAGCTGCAATCAAAATAAACGCAACGGAACCTGGAATTTACATTTACATAATCCTGAGCTTAAATGCTGTGCAATCAGTTAAGTAAAATGTTTGAACAGGGGAAAATTAGCAGATGAAAAAAGATTAAGCTTGTGAATACTGTTTGCTTGCTTTGTTCGCAATCAGTACTCCTAAGCTTTAATTAGCGCTATTCAAACTGGCTCCGCACAGGAAGAGACCAGGTAAAACTTTAAAGAACAACATCTGGCAGCCAATTAGCCTAATCCAGTTAGCTCCTGGGCTACAAATTTTGAAGCAATTATCGTGACAAGTGAACTGAAGCTTCACACATGCCCAACCAACCAGACACAACAACATCCATGGCTAGGCAACAACAACTGATTGATGCGTGTCACCTGTGTGAGGCAGTGAAAAAGGGGAGGCTCATCCTGCTCCTGCGGTGTTTGCTCATAAATCACAAAAGAATCAGCGAATGCTTCAAATGACTTCATTAAAAAGCGTAACACACGCACCCAGGGAAACGGATAAAATTGGGTGATAGACAAGGTGCACAGAGAAAAAGAAAACTTGTTTCCAAAAATAGAATTTTAGTTTGTTCTTTAATTAAAAGATTATTCTTAGGTTATTTGTTAAGCGGATTAAAAAAAAAACATTTAATTTATAGCACTTGTCGCCTTTAGCATAATACTCACAAAAAAAAAAAAAAAAGTTTTTTAATTCAATTATTAATTCAATACTAAATAATATAATACTTATATATATATACTTGTTGGTTTATTTTCTATACCGAAAAGTCTAAAACTGTTCTTTAAACCACTTAAGTATTATTTTGACATTTCTGTGGTATTAATTTAATTATGATCTTATTCAGAATTTTGTTACACCCAATAATTTAAAGTTCATATAACAACCTGTGACTTTATTTTCGCGAGCAAAGAACCAATATTTTTTGAAAAGTTTCTATAAGTAATAAGTAATAACGTAAAACATTAATTTATAAGTCAATACATATTCTCAGGATTGTAAATCAATATGTAATTTACATTGTAAATAAATAGATAATAGGTAATGATAATTATTTTTTTTTTAATTTAATTATTTATTTAATTATTTTTTTTTTTAATTTAATAATTTAATGAAAATAAAATAAGTATTATTATCTAAGTAGTATTAACAGAAAAAGCATATATATACGTTACTCATTTTTTTCTATGTTAAAAATAGGAGCAGCGTCAGCAGGCTCATTCAAGTGTGTTTGGGGATAAAATGGGGAGATAAAACAAGCGGAGTAGGGGCCAAATAGACCCATTCTCCTTATCCATTATCCACAGCCACACAGCGTGCTCATCCCTAGAGCCTCCGCTTCGATTCGCTATTAGCAAAAACTCAAATTCAATGAAATCCGGTCCTTTGTCTCTGAAAAACGCCAGCAGATGGGAAACTTTCCTAAGATCTCCGAACACCGCCCCAAGGACTTGAACTTTTCCCTTGACATTTTCCACCATTGTAAATAATTGTTAGCATTCCGTTTTTCGGAGCATGAGAAATTTTCTGCGAATCTATTCAAATAATAGCCAGGAGCTCCTAATTGGCAGCAAAATGTTTGAGTAGTGTCCAAAACAATTGATTGGTGTCATTCAGGGGGAAGCTAAATTGAAATCCAAGGCAATCAGAAGCAAAAAAAAAACAGTAAACTCCGAAACGAATCTGACATTTGTGAATTTCTGCCTTTTTTTTAAGGCATAACTCTTCTTGAGCCAACTACTTGGAACTTTAACTGGAAAAGTTTTCTGGTTTTTACCAGTTTTTGTTTTGTTTCTCCTTCTTTGTTTTCCTATATTATTCCTCTCATGTTCCACTTCCTTGCGTGCGCTTTGTTCTCTCCACATCCTGCCACTGATTTGCCGCTATTGTGTCATTGTCCAAAATTTTATTATGACCCACAAAAGTAAACGGAAAAAAATAAGGAAAAACTTGACTGCGTGGTGTGGGTTATTGTCGCATAAAAGAAATTTTGTTTCGCGGTGGGGGAATTTAACGGGAGGCTAATGATAATCGGCTTGGTCAACGACCTAATAGCCCCGCATATTAAGGTTTTTTAAGAGCCATCGGGGCTTGCTAAATCTGATTGACAACTTTAATAGAAATCAATAAACAAAAACTATCGGGTGAAAAACAATTGGAAAGTTTCAAACTGACAATGTGATTTCAACAAAGTTGGATTTCCCAAACTTTTGATTACAACTTTCAATTGATTTGCAATAAATATGGCTAGCTAGCTTAAGTTTTGTTTTAAAAGTCGGAAAACACCACAACAGAAATTCCAAACGTATTTGCTTTAGGAGCCACCTAATGCGCCACTGGATTACACAGTCTTCTTGAAGCGTTACCTCTAAATCACACTGATTTGCATGCGCCGCTTTTTTTATCCAATGTTTTTTGTAGACAAGACCCAAGTTAAGTATTTGAATACAAACGACACTCCTCCATTAAGTATGCAAACATTTCACGTGTTTTTTGCCCCCGCTTTTCGCCTGGCCAACAATCAGGCGGTTGTTACTCACAAATTGCGTATGTTCTTCTTCAGCTGGCTCCGTGTCTCCTTTTTTGAATACAATTTGCATTCGCTGGGGGTTTTATTAAAAATTATATAATTTTATTTTTAGCTAGGCAAACGGAACAGGCCGTGAGATAGACGCACACACACGCGCACACATAGACACGCGGCCCCTTTTTTTACTCCAAGCACATTTCAGTAGCGTTAGGGATCCTATGGGCTCTACTTTCTTTTGCAACTGTTTCCTTGGCAGCGAGCACGACCAAAAGCTTCGAGTGTTGAAACGCGACTGAGCCCTTAGCAGCGGCTCAACGGCGGAGAATGTGGCCAAAGAGAGAGAGAGAGAGTGGGTGAAAGAGAGCGGGTGGGCGAAGGAGGAAGAGGCAAAGCCAAGCGCGCCCCCAAATGAACGCGCAAAAGGAAGGCGGTTGGTAGGTGGATGGGTTGTAAGAGCACGAGGACGCGCGAATTTATGTCGAAAAGGCGGCAAGAAGAAGCAGCTGACACATATTTGGCTTTGTTTTGGTTGTGGCCCCAACCGGCAATCGCTCTCTAGCGCTTGCGCATTGAACATTTAACACTCTCTGTCAATTAGTCTTAAACTAGGCATAAATAAAGGCCAAATTCGTAGTTTAAACTCGTAGCTGGTCAGTGTTTTTCTAGCTCTGATTTTGGATCCTCTCTCTCGATTTTCCCTTAAATTCGTCGGAGTTCATTCTATCGATTATCCTTCGGCTCATGTTCCGATGAACTCTTTGTTTACGAATTTGATGGCCACAAGGCATCAATGAAAAAGTGAGTGAATGAGTGAGGGTGTTAGTGAAGGAATGAATGCGCGAGAGTAAATGGCACACGCACACAGTTAGACCCAACCCGTCTGTCTTCTTTTCGCATTTAGGTTGAATGACACTGCGCCTACCGCCCTCTCCCTTCTACATTCCCGCCCGACACCGTTATTGCATTTCCCGTTTTATGGCACATGTTTCTCACGTTGTCCTCAATTCCAAACGGGAAGCTCTCTCTGTGTGTGTGGTGTGAGTTTGTGCTGGGCACGTCACCATTTTCTATTGCACCTGCAAGCCAGAAAGAGACCGGCAGGGCACATAACTGTAAATGAGCAAAATTAACGGCTCTTACATGCCCCGTTTCTTTTGTTACGCTTTCCGTTTGTTTTGTTCACCAGTGTAAAGTTGTTTTCGAATTACCTCCCGAAAGTATGCAATTACAGATAAAACCTGTTTTCGTGCGATATTCAGTCCAGAGCGATAGTAATTTTAATCGAACGCCGCACACAATTATTGTTTGCACGCACACACATAAGTAAACAGCAAAACAAAGCGCCGGTAAAAACGTGTAAATAAAAACAACTAAGAATTGTCAACATACGCTGTCCAGGTTGAATAATTTATTGACTGCCGCAAGACTTTTTGGACCAGCGGTATTAAAGCGCGGCCTAACAGACTTTATTCCCACAATCGGTGACTGGAATTCACAGCGGCAACAACAACAACGCAGCATCAACATCGCAGCTAGAATCTGGAAGAAGAAAGCACCTCAGAATGAGCAGCGAAACGGAGGAAAAAAGAGCCAAGGTACAGATGCAGATTGCACTTTAAAAACAGAGAAAAGGTACATCTCAGTTTCAAAGTGCACTTAGAGAAAGTGGAAAGAAAGTTTCGGTGTATTATAAAATCGTCAAATGTAGTTTTTCATCTTTAAGACAAGAGGATAGGGCGCGAGCACTAAAACGAAAAGTGTGGAAAATTTAGTCAAAATAATTTTATTATTATTAAAATAATTTACCTTAAAAAGCTTTTACAGTGCCCTGTACTATAAAAATATTATACATTACGTTTGAAACTCGAAGTAATTTAAAGACTCTATTGTTCCAAATACCTTTATCGGGGTTGGAGCGTTAAAATGTTTACTAAAAATATGTACATGTACTCGAAAAATGAATTCAACAGCAATTTAAGCTATAATTTTGAGCTAATTTTTCCCGATTTCACTGCTTTAAAATATCTTACAAACATTTACAAGTTTTTTGCTTGCAATAAAGGTTTAAGAGCGTGTTGGTTGACTTTTGATGACTTTTACAATTGGTTTAGTTGAAAGGTGCACTTAAATCTATTATGTTTTTATTAACTATAAACACAGAAGGCTAAATACATTACCTTTTAAATACATACGACTTTATTGCTAGCATTTTGATTGCTAATTTTTAATTTCAAATTTAGTAGTAATTTATATTTAAGTGCATTAAGAATATACCTAGCGTGCGAATGTTGCATGCTAAAGATATTTATAAAAACTTTATAAGTCTTTAAAATATTATAATTTTGTGCATTTCTAAGGTATAAAAAAAGGAGAAAAAGTTTTCAAGTACTTAACTGGGGCTCTTATCAATTGATATATCGAGTTGGTCAAGTTCAAAATTATGTTTTATCCAAGCGGAAGTTATGTAGGCATTTCTCGCAGTCCACTGTTAATGAAAATTTTGCCTCCCACAATCTCCCTGCCACCCCATTGTTTATCCGCAAGATAAGAAACGCTAGTGAGCGACTGAAAGAGATAGAGGGAAATATGAGACCGGCAGAATGTGTTCGGAACTTTCGGATAGCCGATTCAGTCAAGCGTTCAGTTGAGCGTTAGACGCCGTCGCGATCGGTTGTTCGGTGGATCTTGACCAAAAAATGAGTGGCAGCGAGAAGAATGTGCGGCGGCGCGTCGTCACGCCGACCAGCGATCCTCCGAATACGGATCCATTGCTCCGGCCCCGTGGCTCCCAGCAGTATGAGGTAAGCACCCATTTCGGGTCCTTGATTAGATAGCTCTTCAATTGGGTGTGGCACGGGCTAATCTTCGGCGATCGAAGCAGCCGCAACATGAAGATTACCCACGGCTAAATTCCGAAAGAATCGATTATTTTTGGCGGCGGGAGTGCAGTACTTATCTGGGTACGAGGCGTTAATTAACGAACAGCGGATACCCTTGAGATAGCAGCGGCTATTCTGCCCTAGTTGCACCCTCCTTTTATCTATCTGTCTGGGTTTAGTTTAGTAGAGCAGCCCTCGAACACAAGGAAGCGTACTATCCACCAATAACCATTTGATTTTCGGTGGCAACAGGTTCTGCGACTTTAAATAGTGTCAGGTTGCCAGCGATAAGATAACCCTTGATGGATTAAATCTAACGTTCGACTTGATACATACAGTCGATTCCAATTGTGAAACTGACTCACGTCTAGTGCCAGACGTATCTATCTAGACGTATGTACATATCTACCTAATTCTGGGTAAAATCCAATTTTGGTGAATGGAGTTGACCCGAAAATATGCTTATCGTTAGGCTATTTGTAAATATATTTTATTACTCAAAAGCCGGCAAAACACTTTCGTTAAAAATAAAAAATTTAGTTTTTTTAATTGATTGCACATAACAATACTAGCAAGAGAAGAAAATAACTATTTTTGATTCAGTTATTTTTAATAGATTATGCTTTTGGGATATAGTTCTCTAACTTGGGTAAATCACAAGAAACTTGTCATTATCACCAAAGCAAGATATGAAAATATGGGCCGATTGTTGCAGCACCAGCTATCGCATAAACTCTTCGTGGTACTTGAGATATATATTTTATCAAGTTTTAATCTCAATTTCAGGCCCAGCCAAATGGTTGTGAGCGGGCCTTTGTGCAGCGGAACAAGATCAAGTGGTTCTGGGCACCAGCCTTTTTTGGATTCTGGTTGCTGCTTTACGTGGCCATCTCAATCCCCGCCTGCCATCGCCTTCCCCGCCCTCTGACCATTAAGGATGAGGCCAAGCACCCCGACCAGTTCATCGCCGAGCGGGCTGAGAACAATCTGCGGGAACTGGTGGGTCTGGGACCCCGAGTGGTGGGCAGCCGGCAGAATGAGATGGCCGCTCTGAAGATGCTGTCCCAAAGGATGCAGAAAATTCGATCGGGCACTGCCAACGATATTGAAGTGGATGTTCAGGTGGCCTCCGGCAGCTATGTGCACTGGTCGATGGTTAACATGTACCAGAGCATTCAGAATATTGTGGTTAAGATTAGTCCCAAGGGAACCAATAGTACTACTTACCTGCTGGTAAACAGTCACTACGATTCGGTGCCAGCTGGACCTGGTGCTGGTGACGATGGCTCCATGGTGGCCACCATGATGGAGGTCCTGCGTGTGCTGGCCAAGTCAGACAAGCCCCTGAAGAACCCAGTGGTGTTCCTCTTCAACGGAGCCGAGGAAAATCCCCTGCAAGCCTCGCATGCCTTCATTACACAGCACAAGTGGGCCAAATACTGCAAGTAGGTCAATGGAATACTTCTTATTTTACTCCAAGTTAAACTTATACTTGATTGATTAACTTAAAGAGCCCTTATCAACCTGGATTCCTGCGGTAATGGCGGTCGAGAGATCCTCTTCCAATCGGGTCCCAATCATCCCTGGCTGATGAAGAACTACCGTCGAGCCATCAAGCATCCTTATGCCTCCACCATGGGCGAGGAGATGTTCCAGCACAATTTCATTCCCTCTGACACGGATTTCCGCATCTTTCGTGACCATGGATCGGTTCCCGGATTAGATATGGCTTACACCTACAACGGTTATGTTTACCACACACGGCACGACAGGGCCGAGATCTTTCCGAGAGGAAGTTTTCAGCACACTGGTGACAATCTGCTGTCCCTGGTTCGAGAGATTGCTAACTGTCCGGAGATAGAGGATTCTTCGGTAAGATGGGCGAGGGAATATCACTTAAACCGAATAGTTCATTTTTTTTGGTTTCAATTTAAGAAATACGCCGAGGGACACACCATATACTTTGATGTGATGGGCTGGTTCCTGGTGTTCTACACCGAAACGGAAGGCATTATTCTTAATGTGATTGTGGCTTTGGCAACCATCGGTGTTTGTGGTTACGCCTTCAAGCTGATGTCGGTCAGCTCGGGCATAAAGCTGGAAAAGATCCTCAAGCGGGTTTTGCACACCCTCCTTGTACAGATACTATCCGTTATTGTGGGAGCCATTCTGCCAATCCTTCTTGGTCTCTTCATGGACGCAGTGCATTTGCCTCTGGCGTGGTTCACAAACTCCTGGCTCATCCTGGGTCTGTACTTTACCACATTCTTCTTTGGTTTGGCTATCGTTCCCGCTTTGTACTTCCACTGGACCAAGTATGTAAGTATTTCCGGCTTAGTTTGTTTGGATCTAAGGCTAAAAGAAGACTCTTTGCAGGATAAACTGGCCATTGGCCAGCGGATACAGCTGTTGCTACACTGTCACTGTGTGCTCTTGGCCATCCTTACTCTGGTGTTTACTATCTGTGGAATTCGCTCTGTTTTTGTCCTGATGCTCAGTTGTCTGTTCTATACAATGGGTTTGATCATCAATATTGCCACCAAACTGCACAGCAAGGGTAAGTTAATGAAAAATTTGAATTATATTTGTTTTTTAACAAGCTGCTTAATTTCCCCTAAAATAAAGATGTGGCCTGGGTAATTCCTCACATTGTCTGCACTGTTCCACCGTTTGTATTCTTCGCATATTTCTCGCACGGATTCTTCACCACCTTTGTTCCCATGTTCGGTCGTTTCGGAGAGAACCTTAACCCGGATCTGGCGGTGGCTGTTTTCAGTGTAGCCGTGGGCTTCCTTTGCTGCGGTTTTATCATTCCCGTACTGCAGCTGTTCAACAAATCGAAGACTATTATCTGTGGCCTGATGGGCATCACTTTGTTGTGCTTCATTATAGCCATGACTCCAGTGGGATTCCCCTATCGCCCAGACACCAATGTCCAGCGATTCGCAATACTGGTAAGGAATCACAATGTTGCTTTTGCAAGCCGCATATGCATAAAGTCTTCATTTCTTTATTAGCACACCAAACGTACCTTCCACGATGCCGAAAACCATGTGCGTCGTCAGGAATCGGGTTACTTTATAATGCCTCAGGACAGACGTACATATACAGTCAAAAGTGAGTTAAACTGATTTCCATTTTAGGGGCTTATGTACTCATTTAAGGACTTTCTGTCTTGCAGATGCCGTTATCAACATGACGCTTGCCCAACGGATCGGTAGTGATTGCGAGAAGGAAATCAATTGTGGACTGCCTCTGTACAATCAGCGATGGCATAAGACCAGAAAGAACAGCTTGTGGATTCCCGCTTCTGAGCCCGTTCTTGGCGAAGATTTGCCCACCGTCATAGTGTTGTCGAAGAAGCAGCTGTCTAAGACCAAAATTCATTATGAAATGCAGCTAAGTGGACCCAATCATATGGCGCTCTTTATTCAGCCATTGAATGGAGCGAAGATGATTGATTGGTCTTTCCATAAGGTAATGTTTTGATGTTTATGTTTAAACTCAGAATCCCATTTTAATATCTTAATAATTATAGGCTCCCCTACGCCTGAACTTTGAGACACCTTACTTCATCTACTTCTCCTGGGGCGTCAATGGAGATCCCCTTAAATTCTGGCTAGAGTTGGAGGTAAGTCATCATTGCAAAATACCAGAGATAATTTTTAAATGTATATGCTTTAACCTTTTCAGAAACCCAGTGGAAATTGGAATTCAACGACCGTGGAGCTGGGTATCGGAGGCCATTGGACGCACCACAAGGACTTGCTAACGCCTGACTTTAAGAAATTCCTTGACAGCTTCCCTAAATATGTAGATGCCACCCCGTGGCCAGCTTCGTTTGAGAGCCGGATCTACTAGGTTAAATTAAATTTGACCGTGATCTACTAGGCTATCCAAATGTGTAGATTTTTTATACCTAAGTTAAATAAACGCTTAAGTGTTCAACATTTTCTGTGAACTTTGATTTGGTAGATAAGAGCCGACTCAATGATTGATTTGCGTCACTAAAATGGTCTAAGTGCTTATGTGTTATGCCTTTACAGGTTTATTGGCCTGTTCATTGATCAACTATTAATTATAATTAATACCATAAGCTGTGCGGCCAATATCAAAGTGTTCTGATTGCAGAGTTCTAGCCAATCTAAAATTGCGTAAGGCTCACACGTAAAATGTATTTTAATCATGAAATGGAAATGTGAAATCTACATTTGACTTCCCAGATGAAGAATGTCAGTACTCTTATACTAAAAAGTAAAGTAAAATATATTTTCGGTGCCCGAAAAAAAAGATAAGCTGCTTTCGTATAAACTGGAATTTTATTGCATTGTCGGGGTATAGAAAAAGTTCACTGTGTCCATTCACCGAAAGTGTGATGCAGACTGATCCAACTGAAGATTACCAGATTAGCATTTGAAAATTTAATATGGGCGAATGCTTATCTGCATGAGTAGACTAATAATGTCGATGCTTATCTCTGGATTCAAATTTAATAAACGTGGGAGCCAAATTTATTTAGCCACTGATTTTCTTGCTGCTGAGTCGTATAATGTTTGTTATACATCCTGTTAAGACATATTTATATGTACTTATCTCTCTTTAAAAGTACAAATTTATTAGGGTGAAGTAAACAGGAACATAGAAATGGCATGGCCAAAGCGCCAGAAATAAGTGGCAATCTAACTAATAAAGGCTAATATACTGTGTGAACATTCAGTGTTATAAATTTATTGTGGGTTTTCGGGGTTTCCACGCTAACTTTTTAATTGATGAATTTTACGTGATTATGATTTGTGGTCTAGAATTTATTTTTTTGAGACCACCATTCATATAAAAGAGTAAAAATTCTCTTTAAATTCAAAATTCTATCACACTAATAAGTTTTGTAATTTCTTACATTACCATCCTAGTTTTTAACTGACTATTTTCCATTAGAAATAGGATTGGAATTATCGGTTAGTTTGAAGAATCTGTTGAAAGAGTCCAAGTTCCATTTGTAATGTTTATTGGCCCTTATTAGAGTAACACGTTTTGGATTTATGTGCTCCGATAAGATGGTAGCATTTCCCAAATTACCACACTTACTTATCTTAATACCTTATGTAGATTTTTTTAGATTTTGGACCCCACCGAAAGATATCTACCGAACGGAGGTCCTAATCGCTTTAACTACTGGCCAATAAAAATTTTTAAAGAGAAAATGCTTCTGGTATCGCCTATCGCAGGATGTAATCATTTTATGCGCCAGAATCAACGATTATAATCATAATATTTAATTATTATCGCTGCCATGGGGGCGATAAGCGATCCACAGCGGTGAACCTGGCCCTACTTAATTCTTGGGAACAGGCTCGAGACGTCTTAGTTGCCCAACGGTTGGGCTGTGGAGCGGTTGCGGTTGTATTTCATCCCGTTTGGTTCAGGTCCGAGTCGCGTGCGATCTGAAAATTGGTGCGTTGCCATAACTCACGGTGATCGACTGATAAGGATCTAAGAGTGTCCTCGTAGAGGTAGTGCCGCGATTTTAAAATATATAGGGCTGGCTGTCAAAAAAGTGAAAGGAAGGTCTGGCGATAAGTCAGCGATTTAACGGAAGAGTTAAAATCAAGAGATCGTTGCAAAAGGAAACCTTGTTTTCTTTGCTTTCTTCGAGTATCCATATGCGATAAGGAACTTTATATCGGTTATAAAATGAGACCTAGCTTTGTTATCGATTGCTGTTTTTAGACCAAGTGCTTGTTGCCTTTGAAATTACTAGACCATAAAGCTAATTAATTAGGGTGCTAATTGCTTTACGACCTTTCTACACTCTCCAACAAAGAATATTTTCTCTGTTTTAAGACCCTAATAAATAGTTGGTCAACTGTATGACTACAATTAAATCGAATGACTCTGAGATATTTTTAAATTAACAACGATCCTAGGATCGTAAGTAGGTACAATGTGTGAATGTCGTAAAATTTTAATATTTTGAAAATGCCTAAAGCGATACAGCGTTTTTTTAGAATTTGAGTTATTGAAAAGCACGAAAGTATGCAACAAACGATTTGTTAAAGAGTTTAATTCAAATAGTTTATTTAATTCTTTAAGATATAAGGTTAACATTAAATTTGTTCGCCTTAAGATATTTATTTACCAAAACCATTTTTATTTCAGATGTCTTTCTCAATCCTTGACATTACAGCCGAGAAGGATGGCGGCAAGTCCAGTGATAAAAAATGGCCTTGGTTTGGAGCCCCCATCTACGCGGCAGCCGCCTTTGCTCTCTTCTACGCCGCGGTCCTGCCCAGCTTCCATAGCTATCCGAAGATGTTGTACCAAAGCGATGAGGCACAGCATCCGGATGAGTTCATCGGCGAACGGGCGATGCGGCAGTTGGCCGAGTACTCAGCAATTGGCAACAAAATGAGCGGCTCTATCAACAACGAAGTGCATACGGTCAATTTCCTGTTGCGAGAGATTCAGAAGATCAAGGACGAGGCCCGCACGGATCTCTATGACATTGAGGTGGACACGCAGTACTCTTCAGGCGGCTTCCACCTGTGGGGCATGACCATCACCTATACCAACCTCTCCAACGTGGTGGTTAAAATATCACAAAAGAGTTCGAACAACGACAATTATCTGTTGGTGAACTCCCACTATGATTCGGAGGTCCAAACCCCTGCTGCAGGAGATGATGGCGTCATGGTAGTGGTCATGCTGGAATCCCTGCGCGTGATCTCGCGTTCTGAAAAGCCCCTTATCCATCCCGTGGTCTTCCTGTTCAACGGCGCCGAGGAGGCCTGCATGCTTGGCTCCCATGGGTTTATCACACAGCACAAATGGGCCAAGAACTGCAAGTATGTAAAGATAACTAACCTTGGAATCTTAGTACAATAATACGCAATTTGAAAAACAAATAAGTGTGATCTTTGTCCATTTCATTCTTTAAAACAAACTCCAATGGACAAAGCCAATGAAATTACTCTAGATCTCCCAAAGTCTCTTGATCTTATTTTAACTATGATATGTTTAATAAACCTGTTAAAATTTTTTTATAAAATTCAGAGCTTTGGTCAACCTGGACTCGACTGGTGCCGGAGGACGCGAGGTGCTTTTCCAGACAGGTCCCAACCATCCGTGGCTGGCTAAATACTACCAGGCGAGTGTGGCACATCCATACGCCCAGACCTTGGCCGAAGAGCTGTTCCAGAATAACTTCATACCCTCGGACACCGACTTTCGCATTTTCCGCGACTACGGAGGAGTTCCTGGTCTGGATATGGCCAGCGTGATGAATGGATATGTGTACCACACCGAGTTCGATAATTTCCGGAATGTGGAGCGCGGCACCTACCAGTCGACGGGGGAGAACGTTCTGCCCCTGGTTTGGGCTCTGGCCAATGCACCCGAATTGGATGACACCGCTGCCCACGAGAAAGGACACACCGTGTTCTTCGACTTCTTGGGCTGGTTCATGCTGACCTATACCACGTCCGTGAGCCTGGCCATAAATGTGGTGGTTTCCGTGGTGGCGTTTGTTTGCATTGGCACCTCCATTTACATCATGACATTGGACAACGGTACGGATGCCCCGAAGGCGGTGTTTATGCGGTTCGGCATCATCTTCTTGGTCCAAGCGGGAACTCTTCTCGTGGCATGTGGTCTGACCCTCCTGGTGGCTGTTTTTATGCAAGGCGTGGGACTAGCCGAATCCTGGTACTCCGGCAAATGGATGTCATTTGGCCTGTACTTCTGCACCCTGTTCTTCGTCTTTGGCCTGCTCCCTGCACTTTATATTGGATTCACGAAGAGGAAAACGAACATGAAGTTGGATCAGACCATCGCCTGCTTCATGCATGCCCAATGCATCCTGCTGGCATTGCTCTGCATTATCATGACCAGCATGGGCATAAGATCCAGCTATTTCCCCATGGTTGGCATCTTCTTCTACGCGATTTCCGTCCTTGTACAGATCATTCTCAAGCTTACGCTGAAGAGTAGGTTTTCTTTGTCATACTCTACCCCATTTTGGAAACTCTAAATTAATATATTTCCTACAGAAAGCTACTTTGTGACGGTCCATCTGTTGTGCCAGATACTGCCCTTCTTCTTCTACACCTACATCTGCTATGCCACCCTCGTGACTTTTGTGCCAATGGAGGGTCGCGATGGTCCCGAGAGCAGTCCCGACATAATGGTGTCTGTCTTTGTCATTGCAACCGCAATAAACTACGCCGGATTTGTGGTAAGTTGCCTAAATTAGCCTCATTTATTGAAGAAAATCTAACTATTTCCCCTTACAGATTCCCATCATGCACAAGTTCCGCAAGCCAAAGATTATATTTTCTTCATTTGGAGTGATGACAATTGTATTTATTATCTTGGCTGCAACATCCGCCGGATTTCCATTTGTAAAGGAAGTGGCTCCCCAGCGTTACTATGTGCTGGTAGGTTTTTGAAATTTTGAAAGGTATTCATGAAGTTAGTTATTAAATTCATCAACCCTTTTCAGCACACTCAGCGTACCTTCCATGGTTTGGATGGTGCCGCTAAACAGGACTCTGGCTATTATATTCAGCCCGTGGATACGCGTCTTCATGAACTAGATGACACCACATTCAAGAATGCAGAGCCTGCCAGTTGGACGGCAGCAACCTGTGCCGCCGAGCCCTTTTGTGGTCTGCCCCTGTACAGTGGACGCTGGATTGATTGGAAGTGAGTTGAAGATCAAAAACCCAATCTTACCTATGGTTAACCTTATGTATGATTTATCCCTAATCGCAGAGATTCGGCTCGTTGGATATACAGCACGGCACCGGTTTTCCCAATGAGCATCAATCTCACCCAGCTTTCTAAACAATCTGCGGGGGGCAACAAGGTGCGCTATGAGTACAACCTGAGGGCCAGCGATCGGGTTATGCTGTACATAGATCCCCTTGATAAGGTCAGGGTGACCGACTGGTCCTTCGACCAGACTCCTTTGGAGGAGCAGCACACACCGCCGTACCTAATCTACGCCATATACTCCTTCACCGAAGAGCCCCTCAACTTTTGGGTAGAGCTCGAGCACGAGGAGAGCAACACAGAAGGACCCTACCTAAAGCTGGTGGTCACCCAGCACTTCCAGTACCACCCGGAGCACTATACCGAGGACTACAAGCAGTTCCTCGCCACTTTCCCCGACTGGACCTACACCACCGACTGGTTCTCGGCCCTCGAGAGCTGGATCGTATAGTCAGCGATGAGAATATAGACTCCAAAGTTTGTTTATCTTAATAAATAATTTATAGTATATTTTAATAAAATTACAAAGTAGTAACTACACTGATCTAATTGTAAATACAAGTACAATTTAAGGCGTGTCAAGGGTATCGACACTTTGTTCGTTGGATTAGGGTTATTGGTAAAACCAACTAGTAGTACCAAAGTTAACAGTAGCTGAGGTGTCATGGCAAAAAGGGGGATTGGGATGGCCTATGCTTAAAGTTGCCAACTGTTGTAGGATCCAAGCCAGGAGCTAACATACGTCCAGGGTGGAAATGTGGCCAAGAACTCCCTGAAGTCCTCCGTTATGAACATGTCGTCGTGTATTCGGTGGCCCATGAGGGCTATTTTAAAAGTGCCTCCCGACCAATCTGGATCGTCGTGCTGGAAGAAGATGTTTAACAAGAAAACTCAGGGTAAGACATCTAAATAGAGTAACTACCTCGAATTCCAGTGAAAACTGCAGGGGCTTGGGATCTAATGCGTATGACCAGTACACATAATAAGGAGGCTTTACATTGTTTTTAATCGGCTCTTTGGTGAACGACCAATCCACTAGTTTGGTGTCGTTTAAGGGCTGAATGAATATGCTCGTGTGATCCGGTCCTGAGATCTCCAGATCGAATTTAATATTCGTCGCCGAACTACTCGTTTTATCCAAAATGGTCAGCGTAGGAATATACGCCTTATTGGGTTCGGGCCCGGGTACGAAATAGCTGTTGTCACTGTAAATAAATTAAAAGATATAAATAGGCTAATCGATTTGTGGCCAACTTACACTGCATTCAGCCAACGTGAGCTGTAAATGGGATAGCCGCACATGAGCTCCGAATCGCAGTCCATCCGTTCTGCCTTAGTAAAGTTGGTGTTCTCGAATAGAATATCATCCACAGTGTGGGGACGACGATCGACCGGAAGGACAAAGTATCCCGAATCCGTGTGGCTGACGGTGCTTAGCTGCATCGCCAGTTATGGAAGGTCCGGGCTGTGTGCTTTAAAAATAAATTTGTATTCAAGATATATAAGATATACAAGATATAAAAACCCTAAAACAAAAAACTTACCACAGCGAAGAATCGTTGAGCAGCCGTTTTCTCGGCGTAAGGAAAGGCAATCGGTGTGGCAGCAAATATAATGAATACCACCGTACAAACGCCAAACATTGAGATAATCGTTTTCGACTTGCGGAACAGGCAGAACAAGGGCACCAGAAAGGGTGCAAATAGCAGGACCATCAGTGCCGTAAAGAAACCCATTAGAATCTCTGGATTGGTGTTACATTCGCGTCCCTGCATGGGCACAAAAACCACATAGAAGGCATAGCAGCAGTAGGTATAGAACATGAAGGGCAACACTTGGCAAGTGCAGTGCGGTATGAGCCAGAGGAAATCTATCAAATAAAATGTATATCAAATTAAATTATAATTTAAATTGCATAATATGCTCACTAGTTTTATGGGCCTTAGTGACCATGTTGATCAGCACGGATAGTGTATAGAAACCTATGCAGAGCATTATGATAAAGGCCGAACGAATACTGTAGCTGACCATTACGGCGGTGACAACGGTCAAGATCAGGCAATGCGAATGCATCAATAGCTGAATGCCATAGCCCAAAGGCAAACCAGTGCTAGGAAAAAAAGAATTAAATTAACTTAAATATTTATTTATGCCCATCTTGACTTACCTCTTTGGTGCGACTAAAGTAAATAGCAGGCACTATGCCCATGCCAAATATCATGGGACAGAAGTACAGACCGAAGAGCATCCAGTTCTGCGAAAACCAGGACATTGGAAGATTCACTGCGTCCAGGAACAGGGCTATCGACATGACCAGGCCAATGCCCAAGGCTACTCCTGCCACCTGGAGAGCGGTCAGAATGCCAAACTTTGCCCAGATGCGTCGGCGGAACATTCCTGTGCTGCTGGACATGATCCAGATGTATCCCACAATCGTAATGCACACCAGGACACACACGGATATATTGATGATGACACCCGTGCTCTCCGGATAGTACACAAAGAACCAGCCCATCATGTCAAAGAATATCATATGACCCTCGGCGTATTTCTAAATGGATTAAATTGTAATTTAAAATATATTCTTTGGACAAAGTTTGACGAACCCACCGATGGATTCTCCAGCTCTTCAGCATTCGCCAGGGCCTTGACCAGAGCCAAGATATTTTCGCCAGTCAATTGATAAGTGCGCCGCGGGATGAGATTAAAACGATCATATTTGGTGTGGTACACATAGCCATTCAAAGTCTGCGCCATATCGAGACCTGACCAGAATAAATGTATTAGCGATTAGGATTTTCGTACTTCACTTTATATTACCGGGTATATGGCCGTAGTCGCGGAACACGCGATAGTCCGTCTCTGAGGGCACAAAGCCATTTTGGAACAATTCCTCTCCGATAGTGGAGGCAAACGGATGAACTATGTTTTTGCCGTAATACTTAAAAGATACGAAGAAAATATATAACAATCCACAAATAGTCTAAACACTAATGTGAGAAATACCTTCATCAGCCAAGGATGATCGGGTCCGGATTGAAATAGAATTTCCCGTCCACCACTGCCCGCCGAATCCAAGTTCATAACCGCTCTGGAAAAGAGTAAAGCTTAAATCATTAACAATATAGCTGACAGGCTTTACATTTACATTTTTTATGTAACTTTTTAGTGAAAATTTTTAATTTAATTTGAGTTTAACATATTCTGAAAATGCTAGGGGGTAAAAAACATACTTTTAAGGTTTAGAAAATATATTACTTTAACTTATCATAAGGTTTGTTTACCAAAATGAGAAAAAAACTTTTATATTGGTTTAATTTTTGAAGGATAATCATTTTCAAATAATCACCTTTTTTAATATAACAAAAATCATTATAATTCCTTATTATGGGTTTCTAAAACTAAACTCTTTTTTCTTTAAACTTTATAATTATTTATAATATTTATACTTATGTTTTTAGTTTATAGTATTTTCTTCACGAAAATATAAAAAAGTGTTTAAATTAAACTACTAGAGCTACCACTTACTTGACGTTCTGGGCCCAAGGATGCTGGGTGATGAACGCGTGGCTGCCCTGCAGTGGATTCTCCTCGGCTCCGTTGAAAAGGAACACCACCGAGTAGGTGAGGGGGGTCTCGAACTTGGTGATTACCCGCAGCACCTCCAGCATGACCACACACATCATGCCGGCATCCCCGGCTCCCGAGCTACCCGGCACTGAATCAAAGTGGGTATTGATCAAGAGAGCGGCCTCACTGGTGGCATTCCTGGGCGACAGCTTGACCACCACATTCTGGATTGTCTGATAGACATTGACCATGGACCAGAGCAGATAGTTTCCGGAGGCGACCTGGACATCCTTTTCGATGTCGTAGAGATCCAGTCGTGCATCGGCTATGATGTCTCCGATTTCGCTAAGCAGGAACTGAACGGCCACCTGTTCATTGGCCGCACTGCCCACGACCTTGGGTCCGATCTTCGAGAGCCTCAGTAGGGTGTTCTCCGCCCGTTCCCCGATGAATTGACCCGGCTGCTGGCGCTCATCCTCGAGGGTTTTCAGCTTGGGCATGCGATGGAAACTGGGAATCACCACCAGGTAGAAGAGCAGGAACCAGCAGGACACAAACAGGGGAGCCCAATACCAGCCGATCTTGCTACGATTGTAGATGATCTTCATGTTCTCGTACTTTGATTTCATTGTGGTCTGAAAAGGATCAACGAAATCACTTTATTGCTCATGAATGAAATGAAAAGAGTGTCAGTGCACCCCACTAATTAAGTTCAATTGTCGAATTCCGATTGTGACGCACTCGACTGATAAAGCTCCGCGGATATGGTCGCATGTATAGCTTGTCATCGCAGCTAATCACCCCCTTTTTTGACCGATGTGGAGAGGGATAAGCTAATGCAACTACTCGAGCGTCGAGCATCGATTAAATAATTAGCGGGCGTGATAAGCGAGTGCGAGAAACTTAAACCTGTCACTGCAAACGGATTGCACCCATTCAATGTTTCATTGAAATCAATCAGAAAATATATTGATAGCCATGAACACAAACCTCGAAACATGAATGAGGTTCTTGCTGGCTGAATACTCCACTCTATTGAGTCCAAGCAGTGATTATTCAAAGCATCGAAGCCATAGATAACACTTATCGGATCCTCAAGTGGGCAGGAAATGAAGTAGGCTACAAAGTTTTGAGTACTCGAAAGTTTGTGAAAAAGAATAGAATGAAAATGCTCTCATAGGAATAGCTGAGAAAACTTCTCCCCATTTTGTAAAAAAAAATTTTTTAAGTGTACATAAAATTGAAATCAAACTGTTGACCGGAAAACATCTGTTGACCATTCGGTGCTAAACAAAAATAAAAACCGCCCGTTTAAATGAAAAGTATCGAAAAACGCAAATTAGCTAACGACATTGAAATAATGCAGCTTTAAAAAATAAACAATGAGTCCATATTTATATTCTACATTTGGGGATCTAACAAATTGAGCAAATAAAACATCGGCATTCGGAGGAAATCAGCATTGAACGAGACATTTTGTAATTTTTTGAGTTGTATTTCATTCTTATTTATAGCCAACTGGGCTAATATATATTATCGTTTAATGTTCACACATGTGATGCGGCTGAGTTTTTGTGTGGGAAATATTTAATAACAAATTTTGTTTGTTTGCTTGTAGCGAAATGAAAATACACTATTGTTGCGTCATGTTGATAAGACAAATAATTGAAACAATTTTATTCATTTGTGTAATAAAGCAATTACCTTCCGAAAGCTATATTTCATGAGATAAGCAATTTTTATGTGGATAATGCTTAGATAAAGAAATACAATTTGTTTTAATGCGTAAAAAAAAGGACTGCTTTGAAAAGATCGATAAATTGTCAGATTAATAATATTTTTGGATTCAATGTGATTTAGTTACTTTAGAATTTCATTTTATGTAGCATCCCATAAAGGATTTTAAGTTCGTGATCTTCGTTTCATAATGACCACTAAAATGTTGTTCGTAGTTTTTAAGATGAACAGTCACTTAAATGAGATTGACGGCAAGTGTGTCCTAAAAACGTATAAAAGGCAGCGGGTGGGGACACAAAAAGTACTGGCTACTGAGGCAATTAAGCGAAATGTTTTTATTTATTTTCCGTTTTCCGCGACTGAATGCAAAATACCATTTGGATTACAGTGCAACATCGACCCATTTTCCACTGACTTCTAGGTGACCCGCGCCGGCGGCAAAAAGTTGAGCGTGAAGGCAACTTCTCGGCGATTAAAAGTGAGGCAGACAAAAACAAATGGGATGTGCAAAGAAATCTCCTCGTTTTTTACCCATCTGAAGCGCTTATCGATTGAACTAATCACTTCCCACAAAAACAAACAAACAAATAGAGGGAACGCTCTGTGCGGGAACCACGCCTACTTAATATCAAAAATAAAAAGAAGAAAACATGGGGGGAGCTAAGAAAAAACTATTTAGAGACAATTTGAATGAGGGTATTGGGAAAGAAGGAAAATCCAAAACAAAACTTGGGTTCACAGAGGCGTCGGCAATCAACTGTGACAACAACGGGAAAGCAAAGCCGGCAAATGCAACAAACAAATAACAGCGCTTTGGACTATAAGATACCTGTTGGAAATCATTATAGATTATGATATACTGAATCTGTTTAATGGGAGTATAATTATTAACAAAACAAATTCTACAATTTAAAATGATTGAAAATGTACTATTATTTATTGCTATTCATTTACTAGAGCTTAATGGGAAGTGTTTGGTAAATTGTTTAACCAAGTTTTACTTTTAAACAGATTTTTAGATTGCATTTAAATGCCGATTCCGAAATCCTTCTAATGCAGTCACAACATAAAATTGAACACGTCTTAATCACGACACAGTGTTTGATATTCTTTTCAAATAGTCCCTCCATCACACTCCGATTACGGGGTATAAAAACAACATCAGCTCGCGACAAGAACCGCATTTGTTTGGACTAAACTCAGGCAGACGCATCAAAGAAAAGAAGTTGGGACGAAAACAATCACCAGCACAGATACAGATACGGGGATACAACTGCGGATGCATATGCAGACGGCATTCAAACATAAGCACACATAGAACGCGACACGCTGCAAGGGCTTGAGTCAATAACCTGCTGAAGAAAGGAAGTTGCGGCTGCACTTGCGGTTGTTTGTTGAAAGAATAAAGGCCCTGCAGAAGGAGGGGGGGGGGGGGGGGGGGGGGGGGGGGAAAGAAGAAGCCTGGCAACTGTTTGTGTTACCTTCGGCCTGCAGAAAGAGTCTTTCCCTTTGTTTTTGGGAAGACGATCACTTGCACTGCGGAATGGCCGGCACAATTGGTTGGCACTCGCGCGATTATTAGCACATATCTGACCGAAAATAAACTGAAACTAGTGGGCGAAACTTTTTGGCTGCTGAAAATCAGCTGGCTGGCAGCGGAGGCGGAGGCGTAGAGAGACTGTCCTCTTCGACGGTCGGCGATCGTCTGCGGCTGCTGCGCTGCTCGCTTGGCGACACAACTCTCCGGTCCTCTCGCTCTCTCTCTCTCTTTCTCTCTCTTCGGCAGGAGATCGGGATCACCAAACGGCAACGCTCTTTTTTTCCCCATCTCTGCCCCACTTGTCGCTCCCACACTCACTCACGTGTGTGGTGTTGACTGAATGACTGGTCAAAATAATCCAAAACAGCCGGAATCGGAGTGGGAATTGGATTCTCCTGATTTTCTCCTGATTTTTGCACTACCGTAATGTAACCGCCTAACGGATGGAGGACAACTAAAACGCCGGACACTGGCACTGGCAATTTTATACGCGAGTTGGCGGATTTGTTTGCTGATTTCAGCGCTCAGCAGCTCAAGAGCCAGAGGCTTATCACAAGTATCGAGTTATCAAAGGCGAACTAGGTAATCACATAATTTGACAGGTACAACGGAATATTGGGGGCAGCAGGACGTAAGAAGAGAATCGCCTGTTTTATCCGTATTGGCATTGCGATTACAACCGTAATTGCCGGTAATCGAGACTAAGTGCAGGCGATTACTGGGTATTAGTGGGTGCTTACTGTGATTTCACCGATTCCTTCAATACAATTTGAGTAGCGAAAAGTGACAGTGCTCAGGAGATAAGGACCGGCCAGACAAAAGACACTTGAGACGAGTTCCCCCTTAGTCGACAAAAAATAAAAAGCTTTGTTTCTCAAATTTGTTTATATTTATTGCATGGGTAAGAATCGCAACAATGCAATCTAAACAATTGGAAATTACACAAAAGCTGAATCTAAAGTTTTTTTTTTACAGATAAGATGAACAAGGAATGTCATGGAAAATATAATTTATATATGCAGACTACCAGCGTTAATTAGGTGTTTTTATTTGTCCACTTCGATGGAGATGATATTATAAGAAACTAATTTGTTTTTAATTTTTCACAAACAAGAATTGACAAAATACACTTCAATAAAGAAGTTCAATTTCTGAAAGATATGAAGGGTTTGAAATTCGGTTATAGAGACATGTATATATTCTTAAAAAATATTCTCTTTTTTTCCTATTACTAAGGTTTGCTGTAATGTAATCTAAGCCGTTGGGAATTGCAAACAAAAAACCATAAAAGTTATTTTCTGATTGATAAGGGGCATAACAACCAGTGGAACTTGTATCAGCTTGTATACCTTGGACAAAAGACAGCGCTTAATTAGGTAATTACAAGTTGTTAATTGCCCCAGGTATAAACTAACAAGTGTAATTTTGTTTGAATTGCCTGCAGAATAGGTGGTTTATACATAACTATGCATATCAGAGAATATTTATGATGTTTTAGCCTGCTAATCCTTTGCGTTGTTCAATGTCTATTTTTTATTTTTTTAAATCAGAAAATTACTTTCCTTTTATTTCCCTCCATTGTACATTTAGAAACTTAATTACAGAAAAACCTACGAACGAAATAAGACTTTCGCCCAACATACAAAACAATCAGTTGCCGTAAGAACTAACCATATTATGGTATATCGTTCAAAAAGACATTGATTTGTTACTTAATTACCAACTTGAAAGTGATGTTTAAGCGAAATCAATAAAGTTTCTACGCGGAATTCCTAGGTGATTAGACGCATCTAAAACTGGCAGATAGGTAGCTCTATGGTTCGTGCAGTCGAGCGAGAAAACGGTTGACATAATTTGATAGCCGCCCGCCAGTTTCCCAGCTATCGAATCCATTCGGGCGGAACAACCTACAGCGACAATTACGAATAGACAGGTGTATCTGAAATACATGCGAAAGCAATTCAAATACGTAAACAATCTGTTAATCAAGCGAAATCAGCGGAACCCAAAACCCAGCAGAGGACTTGCCTCTACGGGTAAAAATTGAGATAGAAAATTCAGCAGACAAAGGTGGAATGACACATAAACGAAAATGGAATGAAATCGGCGACAATCGTACAACAGCAGTGCACAAATTAATTAGTAAACTCTGTAAAAAGGCTAAACAAGTGGATTGGCACTGGGTGTGCCCGGGAGCTGGAACCCGAACCCAGTCAGTCGGAGGCAACGCTAGCTAAGGGCCACATCTCGGCATTACGGGGAGCACCATACGGCACCTATAGCATTCCACTGTCCAATATTTTATGGGCATCATCGAAGTGACGGCAGCAGATTATATAGCACCAAACTTCTAATTCGCCAGTGCCGCCGTGCCGAGTATCTCAAGAACTGCCCTCTATATCGAGGAAATTGTTGCTGTACCCTTTACGATACTGGACACTTTGTCCGCCATAAAGATATAATTCGGTTAGCAATTGCTGTTGCCCCCATGTAGCGCATCGAACGCGAAAACAAGAAATCTAATAAAATCCCCGCCCATTTTAGCCCGAAGTGTTTATCGTACAGCTGCTCCGATATCGGAGAAACTACCGATAATTCCCCGATTTGGCGAGTACTCCAGACCTTCAATATCGCCGGGCTTCATATATCTTTAGGGTGCCAGAGCGATTTGCACCTCAATTGGAACTCGAAGGTTCAGGTCCCCGGTTGCGGGCGAACTTAACGTTACATAATCCGAAGTAGTGTTTAAAAGAGTCCTTAAGGTGCAAATTTATCAGGTGTTCGGAAGGATCTAAAAGAACAAAACGGGATACCAGTTTATTAAAATCTAACACAACATGAGTGTACGTATTTAAAGTGATCCCAAATGTGAAATTAAAAATATAAAAGGAAGAGTTAAAGAAATTCACCAGTTACCAGAAAATTTGTTTTAGCTGCCGAAATACCAACCTTTCCAAAAATCTTGCTAATTAAAAAGCCACCTCATAAATTAAGAACATCATAAATCATAAGAAGTGCAACTAGTTGAAATCTATATTTGAGCAACCTAATCAAAGCAATTCAAAGAATGTGAATTTAATCACCACCAATCAAGGAATTTAAATATAATTATAGAGATTGCAATTATAAAGTGTGTGAAAAACATCATTAGTTGCCAGGATACGTGTAGAATCTCTGGTCAATGTACAATGTGTAGTCATGAAAAATCAGCAAAAATTACATGATTAAAATTAAAAAGTCATTTAGATAGGAAAACGGTTAAGAAACCTTCACAGAATTACATACTTCAAAGCCGCCGCAATACAGCAAAAATTGCGAATTTCTTAGCATTTCCGAGCGATAAAAGGTGCTGATACTTATTTATTAAGGCGTTATCGTTTTATGGGAGCAACTTCAGCGGTTTTATGATCCTCGACAATCTCTCGTTGACCACACGCCCGTGAATCGAGAAGTGAACACGCGACGAAAGCACGATTTCAATGCCGAGCATTGTTTACTCAGAAAATCAAAAGGAAAATAAAAAAACCGTGCCTGCGAAACACTCTTATCGACTTAAGATGGATTGCAATAAAAGTTGATTTTCGAGCCGATATTCCCGGGAATTATGAGCCTCCATATCGATGCCTTTTCAGTTCGTATAGACATTTTGAAGTTCACGCACAGCTCCAGACTCAGCCCGAATTTTTTCATTAGGTTAGACATGCAGCTGCCAGACCGAGATTAGAATTGATTGGTCATATATCTAAGCCATAATTATTCATTTAGAATCCCCGGGGAAATTCTTGAAAGCAATTCCACTAGAAATTAGAAAAGCTGTCAAGTTTATTGAATCCTCTTTTTCTTTGGCTTTGACTAAATACAAGCAAAGCATAATGATTTCCCTTAATATCTACAAAGTTTACAAAAAGAAGGTTATCTAATATTCGGAAACAAAATATATGTAATACCTTCTTAAGGAATGCGTAAGATATTCAATGAAATACCGCGCGGATAAAAGAGCTTTACAAACTTTCTAATTTTATTTATATTTAATAAATTTGGAAGTCCTATTAAAACCCAAGTGATAACCAAAATGAAACTTTGACCAATCCTCTCTTACTTTCATCAGTTCAACTCCAAATATCACATTGATGTGGACTTCGAGGTGCCCAAAAAGCTGCAATGGTACTATGCTCCCGCCTTTTTTGGCTTCTGGCTGGTGCTCTTCCTCTCGCTGGTCAACACCCAGATGAACCACATGCCCCAGCCCCTGACCCGCAGCGATGAGGCCAGTCATCCTGGCTCCTTCATCGCCCAGCGGGCCGAGGACACACTGATTGAGCTGACCCGGTTCGGACCACGAGTGGTGGGCAGCATGGCAAACGAGGAGTCCACCGTGGAGTTCCTGCGCGCCGAGGTCGCGAAGGTTGAGGCCGAGATGAGCGACCGCCTGGAGCTCGATGTGGACGTGCAGCAGGCCAGCGGGGCCTACATGCACTGGGAGATGGTGAACATGTACCAGGGCATCCAGAACGTGGTGGTGAAGCTGTCCGAAAAGAATTCCACCAACGAGAACTACCTGCTGATCAACAGTCACTATGACTCGGTGCCCGGAAGTCCAGGTGCCGGTGACGATGGGTCCATGGTCGTCACCATGCTGGAGGTGATGCGTGTGATAGCCAAGTCCGATGAGCCACTGGCCCATCCCATTGTTTTCCTGTTCAACGGTGCTGAGGAAAATCCCCTGCAGGCATCGCACGCCTTCATCACCCAACACAAGTGGGCCAAGAACTGCAAGTAAGTGTGATCTTTGTTTTACAAATTTTTAAACAAGTTTCCCGAAATTATAATTATGATGCGAGACTTCTGGAGCTTTTTAGTTATTGTTACGACTTAAAATTTTTAAAGATTGTATTTCTTTATATTTTTATCGTGTCGGACTCATCGATTTAAAAAAAAAGTTGTAAAGTTGTAGATCTTGTAAGTGTTCATGAGAAATATATATTTTTTAAAGTTTGAAACCTATAAATCATTTTCGAATATTATGTTTATATTTTCTATGCTTTAAATATACTATTGTATACTTTTAGGCAGAATCACACATTGAAATCACTAGAGATTTTGGGTGCATATACAATAAGTAATTGACCTAATGTATTTTTTACCTGCTCAGAGCTCTTATCAACCTTGATTCCGCTGGCAGCGGTGGTCGGGAGATCCTGTTCCAGTCGGGACCGAATCATCCTTGGCTGATGAACTATTATAGAAATGTGCCGCATCCCTTTGCCAATACACTGGCCGAGGAACTTTTTCAAGCTGGATATATTCCGTCCGACACGGATTTCCGAATTTTCCGTGATTACGGAGGAGTTCCCGGTCTAGACATGGCTTACATCTTCAATGGCTATGTTTATCACACCAAATATGATAGGATTAACGCATTTCCCAGGGCCTCTTTCCAGCATACCGGTGATAATGTATTATCACTGGCCCGGTCCTTGGCCAATGCTCCGGAAATGGATGATACGGCTGTAAGTCTAATTGGGAGATAATTACTAACGAGTCCTAATCATACTCCAATTTCAGGCTCACTCCGAGGGGCACAATATATTCTATGACTTTCTGGGCTGGTTCATGATCTTCTACACGGAGACGACGAGCATTATCGTAAATGTGGTGGTCACATTACTTGCCCTTCTGGGAATCGGCATATCCCTGTATTTTATGTCCGTTCGATCGGGCTGCAGTTGGAAGGGTGTCCTCATACGCTTTTCCATCACCATTTCCATCCAGTTCATCTCGCTCGTTTTGGCCCTGGGTCTGGCCCTTTTGGTCGCTCTTTTCATGGATGGTGTAGATCGTTCGTTGTCCTGGTTCTCCTCTTCCTGGACTATCTTTGGCCTGTACCAGGCACCCATTATCTTCGGGATGAGTATTCTGCCGGCTCTGTATCTGGAGAAGACGAAAAGGGATCCCTTGGGACTGGGCTTCCGCATCCAGCTCTTCATGCACTCGCACTGCATCTGCCTGATTGTGATAATGCTCACCCTGACTGGGCTGAGTATCCGGTCGGCCTATCTGATCATGCTCTGCGTGCTGTTCGACATTGTAGCGCTGATTGTCAACCTGGTAACAAAGTGGCACCGCAAGGGTAAGGAAATAGGTTATTCATATGTTAGGGTATAGGCTTATATATTGTTCTACCTTACAGCCTATTTGTTTGCCATCGCCGTCACCGTCTGCCAAATCCTGCCCTTCGTCTACTTCACATATCTGTGCATAGTGGCTCTGGCTACTCTGATACCGATGCAAGGACGTTCGGGATCCTCCACAAATCCGGATATGGTTATTGCAGTTCTGATCTGGCTTTTTTCCCTTATGTTCGCCGGCTTTATTGTAAGTAAGCATATTCTAATTATCAAGCACTTTTCACAAGAATTTTTTTTACTACATCGAATAAAATGTTTGCTAAAAAATGTATTAACATTTTAAACCAATTCTAGTTTTAAATGTTTGAAAAGAGAATAATTTAATACAATTTTGTTTGGCATTAGGTTTTTTTAACCTGAATAATTAATGAAACGCAAAAATAAATACTTAAAACTTACTTTACTTTCAAAAGTATTATTTCAATTAAATGTTTGATTTAATAAAAAATTCTATATATATTAACTAGTTTAATGAGTTCTCCAGTATATTCGAATTTTATAACAGTATAATGTTTAATAACAAAAAATTAATAAATACCTGCAGGCCCCACTTATCATGTTCTTCCGCAAAACGAGAACGATAGTCCTGTGCTTCCTGGGAATCACCATTCTGTTCATCATTATTGCTGTCACAAATGCAGGATTTCCATACAAGGAGAAGACCGCTCCACAACGTTATTCTTTGATTGTAAGTTTTGCTTTTTGCTAATGATTAAATAACATTTACATTTTAAAATTAATAACAAATTAGCATGCCCACCGTCGTTTGCACAATGCCGATGGAAGTACTCGTATCGATGAGTCTGGCTTGTATATTTATCCCCAGGACAGACGCTTTAAGATTGCTCGAGGTAAGCTTTTAAATGAATAGAAAAAAGATGTTACTCCAATTTGTTTTATTTGTTTAGATGAGATCGATGCCCTTGGAGAGGCGCACAAAGTAAGTGACTTTTGCGACGAGGAAATGTTTTGCGGAATGCCGCTTTATAACCACCGTTGGAACAAAGCCCGGCAATATAGCCTGTGGATCGAGACATCGGAACAGCCGGAGATCCCCACCGAATACCCCTTGCTGGTTCTGCAGGACAGCAGCGAACTGGAAATTCCCACGCAAAGGCGATTTAATTTCACCCTGGCAGGACCCTCTCACATGGGAATATTCATAAATGTGAAAAACGATGCCAGGATACTGAAGTGGTCCTTCAACGACACACTCATTCGAGAGCAGGTGGAACCGCCGTATATGGTGTACTTCTCCTACGGACTGGACGACAGTCCTCTGGAGTTCACCATCGATGTTGAGGTGGTGCAAATACATGCTAATTACCTGTAATTATAGGTATGGCTGACAACCGAACTATTTACTATTTGCAGAAGACGACCTCAATGTTTGACACACCCACCCTGGAGATTGGAATCGGTGGTCACTGGGTGACCCAAGACATCACTGCCATCGAAAAACTCAGCAGCTACATCACTCGATTTCCGTCATACGCCTATATTCAGGGCTGGGTGGGCACATACGAGACCTGGTACTTTTAGGCCAAGCCGCAAATGATTAACTAATAGTAGTCATTAAGCGTTAACGATTAACTGTATAGAATCTGAAAGAGAATTTACATATTTTATTAAACTACAATACGAATACTATAATTACAATCAAAAGCCTTTGACTTTGTTATTTATTAAACATACCTACCATGCATGAAGAAATTCAATAAATATATCAACGCAACATTGGTTTACTTTGTGCAAACAAAACATGGAAAATGTAAACAAAAAGGTGCGTAGAGAAATTCCTCTGTGACCATCCATTAAGAGTGTTCGATTCGGTAGCGAATTGCACAATTTTGTTAATAGCAAGATTAGAATTCGCTGAGCATAGTAGCCGTTCTCTGCGGTTTTCGAGATTAAAAACTATGTTGAGAGTCTATAAATATATAAGCATAGACTGTAGGAACGCAAAAATATTTATATATATTGAGAATACGGATTTCCATTCGAATCAAACTGATTAAGATGATGCGCCTAAGCGGAATCGCGTCTCAGTTGAATTGTTTACCCACAGCGGAGATGTGGCAGGCCCTACGCTCCCGATTTGATTCTTGCCAAAACAAGGTAGGAAGTATTTAATATTGTGTGTGTGTATACTTATCGAAGTTAAAAGTTTGTATTATATGTAAAGCATCTACAGACCAATTAAGCAAAACTTATATCTTCATTCGTAAATAAAATGGGCGGGGGAAAATTAAAAACCGTAAAAAAATGTGTTAATTGAACTTATTTTTACACTTGGAAACAATCTTGCACTTGTACTCCCCTATAACAGTGATTGGGTTGTGGTGGGTCTAGTTTATTTAGACGCATAAACTCAATAACCGTTTATTTTCTTGATAATTTTTATGAGTTTTATACATACATATATCCCAATAGTCCCATACCAACTGAGTATGAACTGATAAGTAAAGAGGGCGTAGAATCAAGTCCCAATAAATTCGTTGAAAAGGGGCAGCACCTGTTAAGGATAGACACCTAAAATTAAAACATAAAACTATTGCTCATTTTCGAGGGTAGCTCAAACAGTTATTAAAAAAAACCTTAAAAAGAAGGTTTAAAACGAAACTTGGGTAATATAAGTTTTTGTTTTTTACCTAATTTAATTTTGTTTTAGTTTGCTAAATACTTTTTTTGTAAAAAAAAATGTATGAACTCATATTAATGTTTAATTTTGTGAAATTTAAAACCATTTTTGTATAAGCCATGACACTTTATCGAATTTAACAGCTCAATATTTATCTTAATTAGCTGAGACAACAATATTGCTCATATAAATCCATTATAATTTTTATCGCTTTTAACTGGTACCCAATGATTTTTGAAGGTATAAAAGAACATGATTTTTGTTAAGGCAAATCAGTCTGGTTTTGAAGCTGCCTTAATAGATTGACAAAATGGGAGACAAGGACAAACTGGTAATGGCATTTGGGAATCAGGATTCCATTTGAAGTCTGACTGACTTTGCCCTTTCTCCAGATTTCAGATGAAGCAGTTGAAGGTGGCGTCGGATCGGCATGCTCCAAAAAGGTCAGAAATCCGGAGCAAAACCTCCGAGGACCCTGGTACTTGGCCAGCGGTTTCCTTCTGTTCTGGGCACTACTATTTTTTGCGGTTGTGATGCCTCTGTTCTATCGCCTTCCGAAAGGCTTAACCATCGAGGATGCGTCCAAGGGCGTCTTCATCGCCGAACGCGCCCACAACAATCTGTACGAATTTGACGAAATCGGAACCAAGGTAGTTGGCAGCGATGGTAATGAGAACAAGACCGTCGATTACCTGTTGGGATTAGTGGCCAAGATACAGGAGAATGTCCTGGACGAGTTCTTTGATATTGAGGTCGATCTGCAAGAGGTCTCGGGATCCTACATTCATTGGACCATGATAAACAAGTATCAGGGTGTGCAGAATATCGTCATTAAGCTGACTCCCAAGAACACCACTAGTGAATCTTACCTCCTAGTCAACAGTCACTTTGACTCTAAGCCAACCAGTCGATCTGCCGGCGATGCCGGTCAAATGATAGTCGCCATCCTTGAAGTCCTGCGCGTCATGTCCACGACCAGGCAAACGTTCCGGCATCCAATCGTCTTTCTGCTGAACGGCGCTGAGGAGAATCCCTTGCAGGCTTCGCATGGTTTCATCACCCAGCACAAGTGGGCTAAGAACTGCAAGTTAGTGTTTAAATATCATAATTTTCATACATATTTACCTATTCATATTTACCTTTTGTACACATACTAATAATACATTTTCAGGGGATTAATCAACTTGGATTCCGCTGGCGGTGGAGGTAAGGAGATTTTATTCCAAAGTGGACCAAATCATTCCTGGCTAATGAAAGTATGTTAGTATTACTATAATTTTTGATTGTTTTAATCAAAATCGAAACTTCTTACAGTACTATAAGAACTATGCCAAGCACCCAATGGCTACCAGCATGGCTGAGGAAATCTTTCAAACTGGTATCTTGCCGTCCGACACGGACTTCAGTATCTTTGTAAAATATGGAAAACTAATTGGTAGGATAAAAATACCATTAAAATAGTTGTGTGTATTCATAAAGTAATTTACCGCATTCTTGTAGGTCTGGATATTGCCCAATTCATCAATGGTTACACCTACCACACCAAGTACGACCGATTCGCCAATATTCCCCGAGAGTCCATACAGAACACTGGGGAGAATTTGCTAAGTTTAGTGCGAGCTCTTTCGAATGCCACAGAGTTGGATAACACAGCGGTAAGATGCCTTAGTTTTGGTGAGATATTTAATGAAACCCTAACCATTCTTAGGCTTACGCAACGGGGCACGCAGTTTTCTTCGATTTCCTGGGATTGTACTTCATCAACTATACGGAGAGCACTGGTATTATTCTGAACTATTCCGTTGCCGGAGCAGCACTCATCCTGATCTTTGTATCCATTTGGCGCACTGCGAGCATTTCCTGTGTGTCCACCGGTTACGTACTCTGCTGGTTCATTCTGATCCTAGTACTCCAAGTCATAGCTTTTGTGCTGGGTCTGGTACTGCCCATAGCCATAGCCTACGCATTTGACAAGTACGGACTCTCGCTGACCTACTTCAGCACTCCGGCCCTGATGATCGGTCTGTACATATGCCCAAGTCTGCTTGGATTGGTTCTGCCCTCCTACATCTACTTGAAGTTACAGCGAAGCGTAAGTTTAAGGGCTTTACAGATGTGAGAACATTAAATTGAGATATATACTCATCTTAACCTCTGTGCAGGATAAGGTGCCATTTGCCCATCGACTGCAACTAGTTCTCCATGGTCACGCCGTTGTATTAGCTATCCTGGGCATTGGATTGACTCTTTATGGTCTGCGATCTGCTTATGTGGTCACCTGGACTCTTATATTCTACGTAGTTCCCTTGGTCATTAACCTACTGACCACTCTGCACGATCGCGGCTTTTCCTGGACTGGTGTGCTAAAGATTTTCCAGATCATTCCCTTCCTGTACAATAGCTATCTGATTTACACTTTCGTGGTGACCCTGACTTCCATGATGGGACGTTTCGGCAGGTGAGATGACACAGCTTTGGCTTGATACTACGTTTTACTTATATCTTTCTTATTCAAGATCAACCAACCCAGATTTGATTATATCTGCTTTGAACGGTTTGGGAACCATTTTGGCAATGGGATTCTTGGTAAGAGAATGATAACTTCAATTAAACCAGATTTATCTACTATGGTAATTTATTTGTCTAGATTCCCCTAGTTAATATGTTTCGACGACCCAGCCTGATCGTGTTCAGCCTTTTGATCGTGAGTGCTTTGACCATTTACACGGCTACCTCCACTCAAATTGGTTTTCCCTATAGACCAAAGACCAATGTAGAGCGCGTACCTTACTTGGTTGGTATTTTTATTTGATATAGTAGACCTTAGCTTACATCCTATACCTGTTGCAGCACGTGCGGCGAACTTTCTACGAATACGATGGCACAGTTGTGAAGGATGACTCCGGCTACCTGTTTAATTTCCAGGATCGTCGAGGACCGGCTCCCTTGAAGATGTCCAAGGCCAATCTGACGGGCTTAGTTAGCATCGCTGCTGATTGTGACAAGATCATGATGTGCGGCATGCCCCTTTACGATCACCGTTGGGTCAAGAATCAAAAGCAGATAATGTGGCTGCCGCGCGAAGAGCTCATCAATCCACCATATGTACCTGAACTGGAGCTTTTGGGAAAAACGGAACTGGGAAACAACACAGTTCGATTGGAATTTAGGACCCAAACCACGGATCACAGCAGCGTTTTTATCAAACCACATGAGGACGTGAGCATAGTAAACTGGTCATTTGACTTGGCGTACCTCGGACAGCAGACTACTTATCATATATATTTCTCATATGGCAAGAATAAAGCAGCATTGACCTTTTTCATTGACTTATGGGTAAGTAAAACATAGATCTACACAATGTTTAGAGCTCATTTAAAACATTTTTCCCCTAGAAACAAGATGGTGATTTTAATGTACCCATGTGTCAGATTGGATTATCAGCTCATTTTATTGGCGACAAAGGCGATGCGTCCAGTCAAAAGTTTGCCAGTCTGCTCCATCATTTGCCGCCTTAGTGGAATGGCCAACCTCCTATCAACGGTTCATTTACTAAGCAAACAGGGCTGGTTAGCTCGTCGAGATCTAATAAACATGATCGTTATCTGAAAGCGCGAAATAAAGCAACAATTGTATTGATAAACTATAAAACAATTAAGATACGATATAACTTTAATTGGGGCTATTATTATGACTGTCACTTTGTGTAAGTCATGATTTATTCTATTATCGGAAAGGACTTGATCACAAATTAAAATATGATTATCATTATTATATCTGTGCAAAGGATATTATAATATTACTCAAAGAGATTTCCAACCCTACAAATGAGTTAAATACTGAATAAAACACTTTAAAACAAAAACACAAAAATAGTTAATGTTAAGAATTCTATGATAATGAGCAGTATTAAACAATAATCATATTATTTTATTTTGAGTATCACTTGCCAAATTCATTATGTTTTTAATTTTTAAAAAGCAATTTGCAATAATAAAATAAAAAAATACAGTTATGTCTAAAATTGACTATAGACTTTAATTTAAAGCTCATGTGCATGCACCAAAAACACTGATGTCCAGTGAAATTTAAATGGTGTTGCCTTATTTCGTTTTCCATCTTAGTGGACGGAATCATTTTGAATTATATTTATAATTTATTGACCATCAAATTTTGTACACTTTTCATGCCAATTTTATTTTTTATCTAATGCTGTGGCTATCGATTTTATTTAACTAAAAATCGGTAGTTTAATTTAATACGTTAGCAGAGAAGACTCCGGCTACTTGTTCAATTTCCAGGATCACCGTGGACCCGCTCCCTTGGAAGGCACCAATGTAAATTTGACTGGATTGGTGGGCATTCCAACTGAGTGCGAGAAGCGTTTGATGTGTGGCCAGCCACTTTACGATCACCAGTGGGTCAAGAATCGTCTGAATGCCATGTGGCTGCCTCGAGAGGATCTGATCGATCCTCCGTATGTGCCCAAGGTGCAGCTCATAAGCAAAATTATCCAGGCCGACAAGACAAGAGTGCGCTTCAAGTTCACAATTAATACCACGGATCACACCAGTCTGTTCATCCAACCATTTGAGTTCGTGAACATCACCAACTGGTCCTTCCAACTAGAATACATCGGGCAGCAAACCACCTACCATGTGTACTTCTCCTATGGCAAGGACAGCTCGCCGTTATCCTTCTTTATCGAACTCCCGGTGAGTTGGTCCTTCTTGAATAAACTTTGTACAAGTAATTTGTATGTTTTCTGCCCACAGAAAGCCAACGGTGACTTCCAAAATCCCCTCTTTCAGTTGGGTGTGTCTGCACACTTTATTGGCAACAAGGGCGATGAACTGAGCCAGAAATTCGCCCAGTCTTTTCCGGACTATGCCGTGCTGATCGAGTGGTCAACCTCCTACCAACGATTCATTTTCTAAAAAAGTTTTACATCTAATGTGTGAGTTGGAATCGGAAAACCAAGCCAACTATCGATGCCATAAAACCATATAATATAATCAAACATGTTTAACAACACCAGTAACACAAGTGCCAGTAATTAACTTTTTTTTCGATCTTACTTTTTTTCTGATTTGAAATGGCGAAAAAATTATAATCTTAATTATATGGCTACGTCTGAAGATAACTGGAAATCGGCTCTGTTAAATATGATTGTATATTTCCAGATCTCTTTTATTGAGATTTTATTACTATTAAGATGAACACATAAATAAAGCAAATATGTATGTTCTTAAAAGAACATTTAAGTTAATAAACAAGAAATGAATAAATTTCTGGTTTGAATTCGATATGACAATGCTCTGTTTAAACCTTTTAATATCAAATGATTGAAATTGAAAGCGAACATAAATATCATGCTAATTTTCCATTCAACACATATGTTACCGTCAACAAGAAGGAAAGCAAACTTCGGCAAGCCGAAGTTCATATACCCTTGCAGCTATTGCATTAATTAAATACTTTTGAAAACATTTAAATTATGATTTACTTGAGTATGTGCTAAAAAAAAACATTGAAACTATGATTATTTGCAGCTCAATTATTAGATAGTTATTTTATATATTTTTATTATTTCTATGGGAGCTATATGCTATAGACGTCCGATTTTGATAAAATTTATACCATAATTCTGAAATAATTAAACATTGCTATATGTCGAAGAACTAAACAAAAAATTAAAAAACAGAAAAGTTATAATTTTTTTCATTTATTTTTCCGATTGTTCCTATGGGAGCTATATGCTATAGTCGTCCGATTTTGATGAAATTGAAACCGTAATTCTGAAATATTAAACCATTACTATATCTCGAAGAACTAAACAAAAAATTAAAAAACAGCAAAGTTATAATTTTTTTTCATTTATTTTTCCGATTGTTCCTATGGGAGCTATATGCTATAGTCGTCCGATTTTGATGAAATTTAAACCGTAAATCGGAAATATTTTACCATTACTATATGTCGAAGAACTAAACAAAAAATTAAAAAACAGCAAAGTTATAATTTTTTTTCATTTATTTTTCCGATTGTTCCTATGGGAGCTATATGCTATAGTCGTCCGATCCGGCTCGTTCCGACTTATATACTACCTGCAATAGAAAGACAACTTTTGGGAAAGTTTCATGCAGATAGCTTTAAAACTGAGAGACTAGTTTGCATATAAACGGACGGACAGACGGACAGACGGACATGGCTAGATCGACTCTCCTAGTGATGCTGATCAAGAATATATATACTTTATAGGGTCGGAAACGTCTCCTTCACTGCGTTGCAAACTTCTGACTGAAATTATAATACCCTCTGCAAGGGTATAAAAATACATAAATATTTAATTGCCAATCGCGTGTTGCATATTAAAGTGATCACTTTATGAATCCATAAATTAAGTCATAATAATTAAGATTACCTACAATAAAGTACTTCAAAGCCACGGGCTGGTGTAATATAAGTAAGAAATAGTTGTTGGGATATGCTACTCCTCTGAGGTACTTGGGAACAACTTATGTCGGATTGCGCTGGGCATGAAACCAATCCCTAATCTCTTATCTCTTAGAAATCGAATTTGTTTGAATGTAACCAATAACCACATATCGGCAAGTTTTAAGGTAATTACACTCTTGAAAAAGCGTGGCCCTCCCGAAAGCTGTTCAAATAGTTAAGAAGGTAGGTCTGTTGAAAACTTTAACTACTTTATAAAATTTAATATTTGATAAGAGTTTTCAAACAAAAATTGTCGTTAAGTAATAAATGTTTACATTTCCAAAAATAGTTAAATTATATAACCCTCAATTAAAAAAGGTTTGGTTCTGTTCCAGCAACCCTCGCCGCACTTACAATTTTTGAAAAAGGCCTTAAAGAGAGATTTGTGCTATTAACAAATTAAAGAAGATATGATTAGAAATTCTAGATTATTTTACGAATATAAAGACGGCTAAATTATGATCCCAGTCAGTCTCGCTTTGGCTCCCTTTTTGCAGACAGTGTGCTCAACTGTGCCAATAAGCCGAAAATATGGGTGACAAGGACCAACTTGTAAGGACAACTTAACTAATTTGGTTTATTTAATAAATTAAAAGTACTTTTCTTTTCCTTTCCTATTCAGATCCTAGACGAACCCGTCGAAGAAGGAGTGAAATCCTATTCTAGAAGGTCTGGCAAAAAACAGAAAGGGTACTTTCAAGTTCCCTGGTACTTTGCCGGTGGCATTGTTCTTTTTTGGGGGCTGCTCTTCGTCGCGGTAGTGAAGCCACTGTTCTACCGACTTCCCGAACCACTGACCGTCGAGGATGCCTCAAAGGGAGTCTTCATTGCCGAACGTGCCCATGCCAATCTGTACGAATTTGAAGCCATCGGTACCAAGGTGGTCGGCAGCGATGGAAACGAGCATAAGACTGTCCAGTTCCTCCTCAAAGAGTTGAATTTGATCAAGGAAAATATGCAGACGGATTATTTTGACATGGAAATCGATCTGCAATATGCCTACGGTGCGTATGTGAAATGGAACCTGGTCAACATGTATCAGGGCATCCAGAATGTCGTGGTGAAGCTCACTCCCAAGGGCAGTACCAGCGAAAACTACATTCTGGTGAACAGTCACTTCGACTCCCAGCCCACTAGTCCATCCGCCGGTGACGATGGCCACATGGTGGTCTCCATTCTGGAAGTGCTGCGCGTGCTGTCGTCGTCCAAACAATCGTTCGAGCACCCAATTGTCTTCCTGATCAACGGATCCGAGGAGAACTCGCTGCAGGCCTCCCACGGATTTATTGCATACCACAAATGGGCCAATAACTGCAAGTAAGTTGAGGGATAAGACTTAACTGGAGTGCCCAAAACCTATTGAAATTATTTCCTTAAAGGGTTGTTATCAATCTGGATGCAGGTGGCAGTGGAGGCCGCGAACTTATGTTCCAGACAGGACCAAACAACCCATGGCTAGTCAATGTAAGAATATTTTGGATTGACTTTTTAATACATATACCTAATAATTTAATGTATCATAGATATACAGGAAGGGCGCTAAGCATTACTTCTCCACCACCATGGCTGAGGAAATCTTCCAGACAGGTCTGGTGCCCTCTTATACCGATTTTAATATTTTTGTGGAGTACGGAAACCTTATTGGTGAGCTAAGCTAACTCTTAAATTAAATGCTTGCAAGGACTAAGTCTGATTTCATGGCAGGTTTGGATATTGGCCAGTGCATCAATGGATTCGTCTATCACACCAAGTACGATCGCATTGATGTGATTCCCCGGGCTTCTCTTCAAAACACTGGAGACAACCTTCTCGGTCTGCTTCGAACTCTGTCCAATGCCACCGAGTTGCGTGACCTCAGCGTAAGTTACTCTATATTATTAACAATTCTTTGATTTAACCATTACACATCTGTTATTTAGGCGAACCCGAATGGAAACACCATCTTCTTTGACGTCCTGGGACTGTACCTCATCAGCTATTCGGCCGATACTGGCGTGAAGCTTAACTATGCCGTGGCTGCAGCCGCCATTATCCTGGTCTACGTATCCTTGCTCCGCATTGCTGATAGGTCAAATGTCGGCTCCGAACAGGTCTTGAGCTCCTTCGTCTTGGTCCTAGTTGTCCAGGTGGTCGCCTTTGTTTTGGGTCTGGCCCTGCCTATGGTGGTGGCATATGGATTGGACAAGTACGGCTTATCCCTCAGCTATTACGCCACCCCATCACTTTTGGTCGGCCTGTATGTGTGCCCGAGTCTCATTGGACTCGCTCTGCCCAGTTTCATCTACCTGAAGCTGAAGAGTAATGTGAGTTAATGGTTTAGGGCTAAGACTTTAGAGGATTAACAACTAGTATCTCAACAGGATAAGGTTTCGTTTGCCCAACAAGTTCAGATGACTCTTCATGGACACGCCGCTGTGCTCTCCGTCTTCTGCATTGCTATTAATTTCTATGGACTACGCACCACCTACGTTGTAACATGGACACTGGTCTTTTACGTAATCCCCTTGGCTTTCAATCTGCTTACCACTTTGCATGATCGTGGCTTTTCGTGGACGGGCATCCTGAAAATTGTCCAAGTAGCTCCGTTCCTGTACAACAGCTACCTCTTCTACTGCTTCATTGTGATACTTACTCCAATGATGGGCCGCTTTGGACAGTAAGTGCTGTTTATTAAATATAATTAAGGCAGAATTGATAGGAATTTATCTATATTAAGGGACACCAATCCAGACATAATCATTGGTGCTTTGACAGCCTTGGGAACCATACTTTCTATGGGTTTTTTGGTAAGTTTTCCTTCTCTTCAAGGTCCTTAGCTTTACTCTTGGCTAATCCCTTTCAGATTTTACTGGTTAATATATCCCGTCGATCCGGTTTCGTTATCCTGACTCTGTTCGCCGTGGCCGCCGCCTCTGTGTCTTTTGCTGCTTCCGATTTGGGATTCCCCTACCGCGCCAAGACCAACGTGCAGCGAGTTCCCTACTTGGTTAGTTGTAAATTACTTAAGAATTTTACTGACATCCAACTCAATTGCAGCAAGTGCGCCGGGTGTTCTACGAGTACGATGGAACCGTCAGCAAGGATGAGTCCGGATATCTGTTCAACTTTCAGGATCGTCGCGGAGTTACTCCGCTGGAGGACTCTAATGTGGATCTGACTGGCCTGGTCAACATGACGTCCGATTGTGCGAAGTACATGATGTGCGGCATGCCCCTTTACGATCACCGTTGGGTAGAGGCGATGGATGCTACCATGTGGTTGCCTCGACAGAATCCCGTCTGGACCCCAGCGGAACCGATCCTGGAGCTTCTCAGCAGAACAGTCCTGCCCGATGGCAAGACCATTCGCTTTGAGTTCAACTTGACCTGCACGGACCACACCAGCATTTTCATCCAGCCCAACGAGGATGTGACAGTCAGCGGTTGGTCGTTCCTCAAGGAATACTTAACTACCGTCACGCCTCCGTATCACATTTACTACTCCTACGGAATCGACAATACTCCACTGAAATTCTCCATGGATCTAACGGTATGCAAATCGATCATTATGATTAAACTCAAGATTTCATTACAAATTATTTCTTTAGAAACCCGATGCCGACTTTAATGTTCCACTTTTTGAAATTGGCATTTCGGCCCAGTATATGCACGTTGATGGCGATGCAGAAGCCGTGGCGTTTGCTAAAACTTTCCCCGACTACGCCGTCACTATTCAGTGGCCAGCTATCTATAAGAAATATGTATATTAAATTGTTATCATATAACAAAACACAAAATAAACAAAAACATACAATCAGTTAAACAATTTATTTTATTTAAATCAAGAAAGAAATCAAACTTTGGCAAGATATAGGAACAATCGAAATATTACAAAAAAAAAAATAAATGAAAAAAAGTAACTTTTCTGTTTCTTAATTGTTTTTAAAAATTCTCTCGGACATAGTAATGGTTTAAAATTTCTGAATTAGTATTTTAATTTTATTAAAATCAAAATCAAAATAAAACATATAAGCGTGTAAATCCAAATTTCGAAGTTGTAATGAATATTTAATTTTTTAAAAGCTTCAAGGGTATATAAACTTGCCGAAGTTTCCTTCCTTTCTTGTTTCTAATTTTTTTTTTATTGACATTTTGAGCCAAAAAAAAAATAAAAAACAAAAAATGCTGATCTTTAAAAAAACCGGTTTGTCCTGGTTGACATAATTTCAATTTTCTAGTGATTTCAAAAAAATTAAACAAATTCTTCATTAATAAAGATGCCGCTTTCGGATTGACTACTTTCAAATAAATAAAAATAACAGAAAGGCGTCAACTTAAAAACAAAAAAATGTTGTTTTATACCCAATTTTTTTGATCATTTCGAATATTTTAAAGATACTTATGATCAAAATTTTCATTTGTAGCGCCTAAAATAATTCGAATTTTGAAAACCTTTTAAAAATATTTAAAAATGCCCCCTTAATAACACAGGTGAAGAGTGTGTCAAATACGTTTCGAGGTAACGCACACTGCTTTTTTTACATACATGTCAATCATTTTTTTGACACGGTAAATTAAGATTTTTCTTGGGCTTAACATATGCCTGTATAGAATCCTGCCTAGAAGTGCTGGTTTTGGGTCACTTTTCTGCAGCAATTTTTTTTTTAATCTGGAAATCATTCAATCGTTAACAACATCGAACCAAAATGAACGACTAAAATTTGAAAGCTACAATTTAAATCGTTACAATGAGCATTCAAATGTATAACATAATTCACATTCAAATTACAAAGACGCAGAAAATTGAGCTTTTATCGTTCCTTGATTATAAATTTTTAAGAGCAAAGACGAAAACGTGTGCGGTATGGTTAGGTATATGTAAAACGCGTTTAATTCGGAATAAGCTATTCAAACTTAAAAATACATGTAAACAATGAAAAGCTGTCCGCTACTGGCTGTGCAGCAGCTTATTGAAGTCGGCGTAGGCCGACTCCAGGTCGAAGAGGAACTGGCGCACCTGCCCCTCGCTCAGTTCGTCGGAGGCCTGCATCTCGTTTAGGCTGCCCAGCCACTTCTCCACCTTCAGCTTGGCATCGAAGTCCTCCGGTATGAGGGACAGGCGGTTCATATTGTCGGCCAGATCCTTAACGTCCGGCTGCAGGGCGTCCATGGTGTTGATCTGCAGGCGCAGCTTGTCCATGATGGTAATGAAAAGCGACACGATTTCGGCGATGCACTTGGAGGTGTTGCCCTTGTCGTCGCGTATGGTAATGGGTCGATCCTCGCGAATCCGCTCCAGCGCCGCCGGGCAGTCCAGCCGGAACTTCTTGACGAACGTCTCCACCGTGGGAAACTCGTCGCACTGCACCTGTTGAAGGCCACCTTGTACTGGACCAGGTATTTGGAGCAGGCGGCCGTGTATTCCTGCGGCGTAATGCAGTCGCGGATGTAGGCCTTTTCCAGCTGCTGGATGGTGTTGGTGATTGCGTACAGATCGGCCATGTTGTCGTACCGCTCGCGCTCACGGGCGTTCCGGAAGAGCTTCACCTCCTCGTACAGCTCGGGACTCTGATCCTGCATCCTGGGTTTGGCTTAAAATTTATCAGGTTTTAAAAAAAAAACAATGATTCACAAAAAGATTTTGCCAGGCAGTGTGACCGTACCGCATTGCAATTAAAATACCGCATTTAGGAGTTGGTAAGCCCTCAAACCAGTGTTGGAAAACACACCATAAATAGCAGTCACTCAGTTCAAACTTAAATTTTGGACAGGGGATTATTTACGATCTGGTTTAATCATTTCCGCCCCTGGAAAACCTTATCGATGCTGTGCGTTTTCGGCTTGCCGAATATAGAACACCTCTTTATCGGATTGCATGCTTACTGGTTAATTCCACGCATGCCGATAACGACTATTATTGAATTACGACAAGGTTTTCATTGATCGAACCCCCCCTTGCGCCACGAAACCTTTTCATTAAATCAGATGTGCAAAATAGCCAGTATAGGGGTGCTTAATTTACCTGTTTATGACCGGAGTATCAGCATATCAGCTTATCGATACCATTGACCGCAGCCCAGCAAAGTGCACCAGGTTCTCTTATTAGTATTCCCACAGTCAGCAAACCGCTCGCAATCTGTTAAGACCTGGCCGAATCCGATTCGGGGCTTTGTTTTTATCTGCGACCAGATCAAATTAACAAGTGTTGTTTCGGTTATTCAATCTTTAAAGGTGTTTTGGTTTCACAAGTATACAGATTACAGAGGACACATTCAAATGGGCGCTACCGAACAGCAAGGCAATGTAAGTAGCCGCAACTTCGAGGCAAATCTTCGGGGTTTAATAAATATTTTACAATAAATATAGGCTTACCGTTACGTATGTCTATAGTTAATAAGCTTGGCGTCTAAGCAGCATGTTCGACCATAAAGTTATACTAAAATATAAATCCTGTATGCGACACGCTCAAATGCCAAAGCGAAATGCGAAATCAGTTCCCTAAAACGGCACAGCCTGTTCGACCAGCTTGTAGCCATGGCCGGAGTAACTTCGTGGCGGGTACAGGACAAACAGGCCCAACTGCAGCAGCGACAGTATGCAGCCCAGAAAGTTGGGTATCTGAAAAGCAAAGCAAACAATTGCTTCCGTAAGTGATTTGCTGTCTGGTCAGTCGTGGGAACTGGGTCACCTGGATGAATGAGTCCGATATCAGTATGCCGTAGATGAGCCACTGCAGGCTGACCAAAAAGGACGTGGCTATCAGGGGCAGGGGTAGGCTCTCAGAGTTCTTCGCCCGTATCACATGCAGCAAACTAGCCAGCGGGGCAGCGAAGAAACACACGGTCACGACGCAGCACACAATTCCTTAAAATATTCATATTTGGGAATTAAGCACACACGACTTTGGCTAAATAGTTGCACGTTGCTCTTACCCGTGAGGTGTATCATTCGATCGCGCTGATCTTCCAGCTGATTGGTGAAAATAATGACCACGACAAGTACGGTCAGTGCGAATCCAAACTGCTTGACACAGGCACGTTTGTTGACGGTGAACACATAGTAGATCAGCGTGTAGACCAGAAAGAGCGTCGATCCGATGATGTTGACCAGCACAATGCTCTGCTCGTTGGTTAAGACTCCGTAGCGCAACCAAAAGCTGCACCTGTACAAATAAAATTCAATTCAATTCCGTTGAGTTGGTTAAACGCCAAAAACATGGTTAAACTGCCAACCAAGCAGGCAGAGTTCCCACAATTAGAGGGAATATTATAGCAGGTGCAGGGATTAACTATGCATGCTGTTTGCTTTTGGCAATGTAAAGGTACCGCAATAACTTGTATATAAGCGTAAACTATGCTATTTATTTAGTTGATTCTCTCAATAATATTTGTGTTATTTTAAATAGTTTAAAAAATATTTTATAATTTGATTTATGTTCAAGATATTTGAGCCAATTCTTAAGAACTAGATGTGCCACATTAGGTGTGCTAAGTCTAAATAATTATTTCTCTATTTGAAAGTTCAAAATATTAATCATAGGATTGTAAATTTATTAGCTATTGAAAGCTTTTCCATTGCCAGATAGGGTTTTTTTTATTGGTGGCGCACTACACCACAATGTACACTATTTCTGCTTTTAGCTGTCAAACCTTCTATTGTTGTTTACCCCGTTAAACCCCAACAAAACTAAACTCCAACCGCGACCAATTCGAATTTATCTCGGTGGTGCCAACGTCGGCAGTTTCTACTCACGATAAGAAGCCGCATATGAAGGGAACTCCGGAAGAGTCGCCCGTGCTTTTTTTCTGTATGTACTTTCGGCATATCATGCTGCAAGTAAAGCGAACAATTGTTATTCGGATTGGCCAATTTTGATGAGTTTGGTACTTACGCGCCGGAAAGGAACTGGAAGACGGTGCTGACCACCGCCGTCGTGGACAGCAAGGAATCGTAAGCCACCGCCGACATAGCAGTTGCAAATTCACCATGGGACCGAATTGCAAGTTCGATCCAAAAACTGAAAAGTGGGGTGGGAAATCAAGGTTAGCTTCGAACATGGCTCTCAGCAGAGCTTGGGCAGAGGTCCGGGCAGAGCAAATGGTGCCTCTATACATTTCTTACTCTATGGCTAAACCTAAATGCTGCTAAAGACGCTACGCTTCCAAATACAACGTCAACAAAAAAATTGAACAGCTGTTGAGGACGTAGAGATGACACTTTCGAATAGCGATGGGTGCGTGTCCAACTTTTCCAACACAGCTCAAACACACAAAATAATTGAGTGAATGTAATTTGAATTTTGTAGTGGTTTTTAACGTTTCAAATCGAAAAGATAAGATGCCTGTATTAAACAAATGTTTAATACGAAGCTTGAAAAGTTTGTTGCTATTGAACAAACCTGAAAGCATTTAAGGTTTCGTGTCACGACAAATTCCACAATTCTGCAGCTAACAACACTGGCAGCGCGCGCACGTTTTAAAAAATGTGCTGCCATATTTGAAATGAAAGTACTTTTCAAAAAATTAGCATATTTTCCTTTACTCCTTTAAAATTGGATCAAATTTTGAATAATTGACTGTTTTTTGATTGCTTTTTAGTAACTATTCTCCCCGCTGCCAACAGCATATTTCAGTTAAAACTCTGGCAACAGTGCATGAAAAGAGCTTTTTATACCCTCTCAAAGAGTATACAAATATTTTAAGTAGTTGTTGGGAGGTAAAAGTATAACAAGGATGCATCATAGACCTTTTTCATATAATGGACTCATTTTAACTTGTTAGCTAAGATTAAAAACTTTTTAGACTAATCGACAATTATGTCGTAATTTCTACTATGGAAAAAAAGTCTTTTAACAGTTTTAAATAATGATAGAAAATAAAACCACAAAAGCTTAGAATTATTTTAGTTTAGGAACTGGGTTAGTGTTTCGCATTTAATTAAAATACGTCTATGGGTATTAAAATGTTCGGTAGTCATTATTGTTTTGGTCATATCTTATGCCGGCAATCAGCATTTGGCTGTCGTGTGTTCTTGGCAGAAGCTTTTACTGGCCACCAACCACGCCGCTCAGCTGGCGTGTTCAGTCGCGTTCACAACTCCAGAGCTGCCATAACGTAGCGCTTCCACCCGATTCCGTGTGCACCGCTGGCGGTGCTGCGTTTACAAACAATTGTAATTATTATTCCAATTTGTTGGGATCGGGAAATGTTAGAATCTGCATACGTTGACCGTTACACAACACTGATTCAAAACAGCCGACTTTTCCTTACCGCCAATTGTTTACAAATGTGTTAACACACGCGTGTGATTCCGAGTGCCTTAAAAATTGTTCCTTCAAAATAAGTGGTAGAACGAAAGCAAAGTCCATAATTATGGCCAGCAAAGGTCAGCAGGCGGAGGCCCAGCAATTATATCCGCAGCCCTCAAGAGTGGAACTGCTCACCGCCCAGACGGAAACCAACCAGGTGAGACTCCCAATCCGAATCCGGATGCCATGTACCACAGGTGAGAGAGAGCGGGAAGATCGCCGAACTACTACCACCAATCCATCGATGTTGTTGTTGTTCTTCTTCTTTTGGACTGTATCTGCATATGCACATTTTCTTTGTTTTTGTTTCGATGACGTTGTTATTTCTCTCTCTTCTCGGATGCTGTTGTCATTTTTTTTATCTCACGCATTTTATTTTGAATATTTTTCTACTCTCTACTTTTGTGCTTTTGTGTGTAAATTTACTTCGCTAATGCGCTTGTACTTATGTATGTATGTATATATATTATGTTCATGAATCGTTGTTTTCCAAGTTGAATATAGATTTATATACACGCACATACACAAATGACGAATTTAGTTAGCATATGGTTGATTCATATACAGTGGACCCAAGTTGACATTGAGTAATTTATGTACATATGTACATACAGTGTGGGAACAAATTATAGAACTGAAATATTTATATGTTTTTTAGTTAAGAGCTTCCATTATTTGCTAATTTTTGTATTGCCAAAAGTTTGACTTTGAAATACCAATAAATATTTTTCTTTTAGTTAATTCAAAAATTCGATTACCTTTAATGTTGGATTAGAAGAGAGGGGCTTAAATGATCGCAGTGTGTATTTTTAAAGAATACAAGGGAATTAACAAGCTAAGTAAATATCTCAGTATTCTAAATATATTGAGCTATAGTTTTACGGTGCAAAGTGCTGTCTTATTGACCTCTATTGCTTACGAGTACTTTGGTAGCGTCGTTTTTTTTTTTTTTTTGGCAAATAAGCCGATCTCACTGTGTGTATAATCAGCTGAATTCTCAGTCATCGCTTATCAGTTATAAAGCGACACCGCCTGCACAAATTTATTCAATTAGAGCGTTTTGATTATAAATAGTATTCCGTTTAATTGCGTCTGATCCCAAATGCTCCTGCTGAGAAATGGAAAGTTTTACCCTCGGATCAAGTTAGGCCGTAAATAGCGAAAGTTACAGATTATGACAGGGGGGAACTAATCAGTCTGATAACGCAACCGCCATTCGAATTTCCAAATGACCCCCACACAATGACGCACTGAATCGCTATCAAGTTCCATATTTTAGGCACTGAAAAGGAATGCGTTTATTTTTTTTGCGGAGTAACTAATTGTGCTTGGAACACTTGCAGAAACCACGATGGAGCAGTCTCTTGCTATTGGTGGCCCTGGCAACCACATTTGGAGGCGCGGTATCCACCGGTTACTGCATTGGCGTTATCAACGCCCCCTCCAAGGTAAGATATCTACAGAGCGAAAAACCCAGTCAAGGGAACCAATTCAAGCCCTATCTTTACAGCTCATGAAAGTTTGGTGCAATCAGACCATACATGAAACCTATGGCAGTAACCTCGGTAAGAGCGGTCTGGATCTCCTGTGGTCGTGCATTGTTTCTGTGTTCCTAGTCGGCGGCGCCATCGGTTCGCTGGGCGGAGCTGGAGCGGCCAATAAATTCGGCAGGTAGCTATTAATCAACTCAGATAAGCCCCTTGGATTTTCTCGAGTGCTTTGAATCCATCAGCTAATCCGCATATCAATAAAAGCCATTCAGAAGAGGACTGTATTATGTCGTAACAGTCATTGAAGGTACTAGTTCGATAGGGTGAACACTCTTTTAAGTAATGATCGTGGGAAAATAGCTAAAAAGTTTTTTTATTTCTCTAATAAATATTTTTTCTATAATGCAATTGAATTTCTAAAAATTAAAATGTGTTTTAAAAAGAATCAGTATAATTCTGAAATACATTTGCTAACATGAAGTTTTGAAAATGAGCCTTGGTGAATCCTGCAGAGTCCTTCGAAAATAATATCCTAATCCTTAAAGCTCATCCTGCTATATGCGATGAAAATAATAGCCCTAATCTCTTACAGAAAAGCATGCTTCCTCATCTGCGGTGGTCTATTCACCGTGGGAGCGGTGCTCTTCTTCTTCTGCCGTGCCGCCGGCTCCGTGGAGATGCTGATGATCGGTAGATTTGTGGTGGGACTGGCCTCCGGACTCGTGACCGCCACCCAGCCCATGTACCTGTCCGAGGTGGCTCCTTTGGCGCTGCGCGGCACACTGGGCGTCTTCTGCGCCGTGGGCGTGACAGGGGGCGTGGTCGTGGGACAGGTCTTCACCCTGGCCGATGTCTTCGGCACCGAGGAACTCTGGCACTATGCGTTGGCCGCCTACATGCTTCTGATCATTGTGTGCTACCTGCCATCGTACAAGTTCCCCGAGAGCCCCAAATTCCTGTATATTGTGAAGGGAAATCGGGCGGCTGCCAAACGAGAGCTTCAACGACTGCGTGGCAAGAATGCGGATGAGCTTATCGCCCAAGAGATCGCCGAGATGGAGGCGGAGACCAATGCCAAGGTGCAGACCAGCAGCTTCTGCGATGTGCTGCGCGATCCTCGCCTCACATTGCCCCTGATCATTGTCTGCTGTTTCCATGGCGGCCAACAATTGTCGGGCATTAATGCGGTGAGTGGAGTAATCCCTATTTTCTGAGCCTGGCTAATCAGTTTTTGGGTTTCCACAGATATTCTACTACTCGGTGAGCATCTTTGAAAAGGCCGGGCTCTCCAATGAAAATGCCCAGTGGGCTAATTTGGGTGCTGGCTGCCTGAATTTGACCATATCTCTTTTGGGACCCTGGCTGATGGCCTGCCGTAATAGGCGAACCCTCATGATGTTCTCCTGCGCCCTGTGCTCCGTCTTCCTGTTCACCCTTTCCTTCGTTTTGTTCTATATTGTGAGTATTTTTTGATTTGCCCAAAAACTTTGGTTCTTTTTTAAAATATAAATAAGTTCAGTAAAGAAAGTGGTTGATTTCTTTTGTTTTGTCGACCTAATTTTAACTCGATGTTACTTTTTTTACAGGACCAAGTCAGCTGGTTTGCCATCGCCTGCATCGTCTGCATCATGGGCTACATCTTCTTTTTCCAATTCGGATTGGGTCCCATTCCCTACTTCATTGGCTCAGGTATTTAGTCGCGTGACTTTATTGTATGTACGAATTGCTATTGCTCCAATAGTCGTGACTGAGACAGCTGCTCGTGTTTCGGAGAAATGGATCTGCAATTGAGGCGGAATTGGAATCGTTCGAGGTTCATTGGCTCTAGACTCAATTGTTTACGACTTTTTTGAAGACCTTCCCAGACACATCGACTTTATTACTGGATGACTGGTTGTTTATTTTTAGACCCCTAACTGATTTGAATTGTGCTCTCCAATTTGCAGAACTATTCGAGGTGGCTCCCCGCTCCGTGGCCATGTCGATGGGCAGCCTGGCCTCGTGGTCGTGCAATTTCATCATTGGCATCTCGTTCCCGCTGCTGCAGAATGCGTGGGGTGCCTTCGTCTTCCTGCCCTTCTCCATTACCTGTGTGCTGCTCTTCCTGCTGACGAAATTCTATCTGCCGGAAACGCGTGGTCGAGATCCTTCCGAGGTGGCGCCACTCGTATCGAAGGGCTTCCGCTCCAAGGTCAAATAAGGCCAAGCCCCGTGGGCTCATCTTACAATTAGTTTTAAGTAGTCGGTGGTACGTGGTAATTCGTTTGGGCTCAGATGGCAGAATGGGACCACTCAATGATTCCTCCAGGTCATGTGCCTTTGTGTAATTGCCGACAATAAACCGGGATCCACATTGTTCAGGGTCAAATTGCTGCAACTAAATGCAATTCCCCGTCTAGTCTGTAAGCTCTTTTGTACAAACCAACAAATGCTAAATCGGATCTAACTTTAGGAGTCACCCTGTATGAAAGCTTTGAGCGCTCCGTTCCCTTATCACTACTGCACAAGTTCAATTAAAATACCTTGGGACTGAGCGCCAAGTAATACTCGGTTAATTAGATTTATTGTTAAGCAGAATGCCCTTCCACGGCGTTGGGTTAGGTGGTTAAGTGCCAAACTTTTGCCAAACAAATGTTAAATGCTTCGAAAATAGTTTAAAATATTGCCTGACTTGCCTGTTGTTAATGCCTAAGTGCCCGCTAATAAAACCTGTTTTTTTTCAAGACCTAAGCTTCCCGATCGAATGCGAAAGAGTATATAACTATTGACTTACTTTCACGGCTAGTAGTTGTTAGAACAAACAAACGCTCCCGTGTCGATGATAAGAAAACAAGTACTCGTAAGACAAAAAGGTTGAATTTATCTACGCTCGGTTATGAGCTGTAACCGTATTCCCAGTGAAGATGTGTCTATCTGATTGATATACAAGGGGAAGGGATGACTCAGTAAGCTGTCGAATGGCACCGAGTGAGCCGCCGGATGCGAGTCACTTTCGGTTTAGCTTTCGGCGCGCCAGCATCGCTCCATCGCCATGGTTGTTGTAATGGTGATTACCCCTGACGGATCACTTTCTCCCCTTCCTCCGGGACGAGTTTGTTGCTTTAGTCTTTCGTTTGCCCCAGATGCAAAGTGCTAATCGTGTGAATCTCTCGTGTGCTCTCCTTGCAGCATGTGACCCCGCCAAGGGTCAAAGGCTGGACCCCGCTCCTGCTGCTCATCTGCCTCACCGTAACGCTGGGCACCACGGTTCCGGTGGGCTACTTCTTCGGCGTGCTCAACGCCCCAGCAGAGATTATCAAGAAGTGGTGCCAGGACATCCTGGCGAGCGAATACGACACCATCGTCACTGCCGGCCAACTGGACATCCTCTGGACGAGCATTGTGTCCATCTACCTGATTGGCGGCATCTGCGGATCCTGCTTCAGCGCGCTGCTTAGCGACAAATATGGCCGGTGAGATGTCATTTAATGATTTACAATAGTATACAAATAGTTTTTTGCTCGAAAATCTTAAAAATATTATATAAAACAAAAATTATTACTGATGAGTAAATAATCTTTGTTGACTTAAATGATAATTTTTTACAAAATGAAATGTACTTACACTTATATTATTTTTATTATAATTATTTTAGGTAATCATTACTTGAGATTTTTTTATTCTAAACAAATCTCAGAAAAATGTTTCATCGGATTTTTTTTTAAACAAATATCAAATATTCGTTAGTTTAGATTAATATTAAAAAAAAAAATTAAACGGTTTACTTACGGTACGAAATTTATATAAAAGATAAAGCTAATTTGGTGATGCCTTTGTTTGAGTGTAAAAAATGGCTATTATCTTCTGAAGAACTAACGGTTGCTGTTGAAAAACAAGATATCAAGATAAGGTAATGGCCATATGGTCGTTATACCCAAAAAAAGGTGCCTTTTGAATCATATAAGATTCATTAAGATCATAAGAAACCCGATTTGTATACACCTTGTAGACGAACTGGCAAAAGACACCTAAGCAAAACTGCTAAAAAAAATCCCTTGCAAGATAAAAAAAAAAGAAAAATAGACATTTTTATATATAAAGAGAAGCTTACTTCGGCAAGCCGAAGTTAATAACCCTTGCAGCGATTAACAAAATTAAATACTCTTTAAAACATCTGAATTCCGATTTAAATGCGTTTATGTCAAAAAAAAACATTGAAGTTATGATGATTTTTAGCTCAATTATTCGATCGTTCTGCCTGTTTCCAGTAAGGGTTGTCTGCTGATCAGCGGCGTGCTGCTCGTGATCTCTGGCATCCTCTTCAAGTGGTGCCGTGCAGCCAAATCCCTGGAGATGCTGATGACGGGTCGCTTTCTGGGCGGAATTGCCTCCGCACTGATCTTTACCGCCCAACCCATGTACCTGCTGGAGCTGGCTCCTTCGGAGCTCAGTGGCAGCGTAGGAGTGTTCACGTGCATCGGTGTCACGGGTGGCATCCTGCTCGCCCAGGTGTTCACTCTGACCCACCTGCTGGGCAACGAGCGACTGTGGCCCTATGCCCTCAGTGCCTATAGCCTGTTGGTGATGGCCTTGTTGCTGCTCCTGTGGTGGTTTCCCGAGAGTCCTCGGTGGCTCTTCCTGCACAAACGGGATTCAGCAGCCAGCGAACGGGCTTTGCTTCGTGTGCGTGGCAAGAACACAGAGGAGGAAGTGCAGCAGGAGCTGCTCGAGATGAGGGACACTCTGGAGGCCAAGGCCAGCTCCGAGGCCAGCTCTTTGTGCTCGGTGCTGGGAGACAGGGAACTGTGGCTGCCACTCCTGTTGGTCTGCTCCTTTCAGGCAACCCAGCAACTGAGTGGCGTCAATGCTGTGAGTCAGTGTGTAAAGATCTTTATTCAAGTTGGTAATCATTTTCGATTTCTCCTAAAGATATTTTTCTACTCGCTGTCCATTCTGACAGGTGCGGGCTTCTCGGCAGGCGCTGCCACTTGGCTGAACCTGGGGATCGGAGGCTTCAATCTGGGCACCTCGCTCCTGGGACCGCTGCTGATTCGCAGGTTTCCACGTCGCCCTCTGATGATGATCTCCTGCTCCACATGTGCTCTGGCCCTGCTGGCCATGTCCTTAGGACTCTTTTTTCTGGAGAGATCCGAGAGCACGGTGCTCACTTACTTCTGTGCCGCCTTCATTCTCACTTTTATTCTGGGATTCCAGCTGGGACTGGGTCCCATTGCCTACTTCATTGGCTCAGGTTTGTTTCCACAAAGACAGATATTCATTTTATTGATACATATTTTTGTCTCAGAGCTACTAGAGGACTCGCCTCGCCCCGTGGCCATGTCGATGGGCAGTCTCTTCTCGTGGATTGGCAACTTCCTCGTGGGCATAGTGCTTCCCCCTGCTCCAGAGTGTCTGGAGCTCGTTCGCCTTCATCCCGTGCATGTGCGTGTGCCTCTACTGCCTGCTCCTCACCTGGCGATTCCTGCCGGAGACACGTGGTAACGAACCCAAGGATGTCAAGCCCCTGATGAGCCAAGGTCTTCGCTCCAAGCGGAAGTGAGTCATGCATAAAGAATAACACAAGCTGGTCTTTTGTATAAATAAATAAGGTGTATAAACTAATTTCTTTTCTTTGATTATTAATTGAAATGGGTGGAAATTATATTGGTCCCTGTCTATTGCGGTCAGATTTGGTTCTACTCCGCATGGATTTTCACTCAATCCGGTTTCACTCTTACGGTGGCTCTGTGGCTCAAAATTGCCTTGTGGTTTGAGAACTAATCGCCCTCTTGAAACCCGTGCTGATGGGGAGAAACAACAGACGGCACATGATGATCTTCTCCTGCCTGTTCTGTGCCAAATTCTTGATCCCACCCGTCGTTGGTCTAGAGTTTATGGTGGGGTCGTAGCGTATATATGTATGTATATATTTTGGTCTCACTTTCATAAATATAAATTGGTTTGGTATCCAGGATCAATTGGGGTTTAAATTAAATTTTTTCGAATAGAGGGTTTTAAATATATTATGCAGATATGCAGGGAGGAGCAGAAATCTCCTGCATCCCTTTTTCAAATTAGCACTTAACAAATTCGAAATCGGGATAATAATTGGACAGTAATGTTATCTTTTGATTTTAAGCTAGAACATGGAACAATAGCAGTCATAAACTTTAAATTAAACTAAATGCTCTTCATTGTTTCCAAAGCTATCCTTTAGACTGAAATTGTTGAATTATATTTAAATATCTTGACAATTGTTGAGATTTTTGACACTTTTTGGCTAAGAGAATCGCTTAAAACTAGCCCTTTGGTTGGTTTTAAATTCTCGGAATATTTTCAACTTTTATGTACTGGCATATTTTAAATTATTTCATCTTACATTTTAAATTTTAAGAAATATTTCAAAAATTATCTTTTTGATATCCGTACAGGGCATGCTCAGGTCGGTGCAATCTGCTCCAATTGAGAGGGGAATTCCTCTCTCTCTCTCTCTCTTTCCGTGGCGAAAGATCGCCGATTCCCATTCCGAATCCAACAATGGAGAAGCAGCGACGTCACAGGTAGAGCGTCAACATCGGCGTCTATAAATACGGATAAATACGGGTGCGAGTACGGATTTTAGTGGGCAACGGAACGTCGAGCAGGGCGCACGGCCGGCGAATGAGGCACTTGCTCAGGAATCGCATTCGTAGTGTCGGGAAATGGCCGGAGATGGCCAAATGAAGTGAAGTGTGGTGCGGTTAAAAATAAACATGGCATGCGAAACAAGCCAAGAAGTTATTCAGTGAAGATCAGCCGTGTGGAAATGGGAAAACTCTCGTGGAAAACCTGTAAAATAGCTTGACGGAGGAATTTCGTGGCATGCGTTGAATAATTCTGATAAAACAATATACAGAGCGCGCAAACATAAATAATATTCCATATGCATAGTTCGGAAATACATCAGCTGCTAAAATAAACGGATCGGCCGAAGCACCAACAAAATCGCCAGCCGATCCGCAGCTCGTACCGTGTCCGCTCATGACGTCACGGGTGAGCATCTGGCAAGGAGCATCATAGTATCAACAGCATCATCAACTGCAGCACAACAAACTAACATAATAAACAAGTTCGTAATACCTTAAAATTACCTACATTTAATTTTTCTACTGCTGCTTTGAAATAAAAACTTATCAAACAATAAAACAAAAGTTTACTATAGTTATTTTCCAAAATAATGTTCATATATTGACACAAAATTTCAAAATTTACATCGAATAGGAAATGTAATATATTTTGTTAACAATATGTCTGTTTACAAGAACAATGAACAATATACAAGGTATCAACTTAAAAAAATTTTTTTTCCAAAACCACAACATCTTAAAAAGAAAATCAAAAAAACAACTTATATTTAGCCCAATAAGAAAATTAATTTTAAATCAAAAAAATTAAAATCAATAAAATTTTTTTTTTTTGAACCATTTTTTAACAAACTATTTAAATTTTCTAAACATGTTTAAATCGACAGCTTGTTGAACTCAAATCATATTGCATCTTACATTTATTAGCGAGTATCTCCAAATAATGAAGTATTTTTAGTTCCAGTATAACCACAGAAGGGAATATTGTGAATTGAAATTTATTTGGTTTATTTATTTCAAGCTTAAATTGGAAAATTATGTTTTTGGAACCTAAGAACAGCTTCTTTGCTTGAGTACATTGATAGACTATGAGTATGATGACTTTAAATTTTCTCTATTTTGTTTTTTTGCTAAGAAATCTTTATTTCTTCTACATTCACTTTTGTTTTTAATTTTCCCGGCGTGCAGGATCAGAAAAAGCAACACGATACGCAACCAATTCTTTTATTTTGCGGTCAATGCACGAAAATTAGTTTTCGACTCACACACGTTCTCGGTTTTGTGCCGATCTGTCATGTCAATTGGACCGCTGGCCTGGCCATCAATGTGCGGTGATGATGTCGTCGCCGTAATTTCTTTATTTTCATGCCAGCCGGCTTTTCGCCCCGCCATTGTCACCGAATTTTCACTGTAATTAAATTTTAAAATCTCCTCTCGTGTAGCCGCTGACACTTAACATTCTGGGGCTGTCTGTCATATTTAAACATTTCTTGCTTTCAATTTTACTCTTGGCGTGGCAAATTAAATGTTGAGAATTAATTGTGCAAATGTGCTGGCCGAAGGACCTGCGCAATATAATACACAGCATATATACATAGTATTGGGATGAGCTATGATTGACAACTGTCACTGATGATTGGCTAAAGAAAAATAAATTCTGGGCTCCTACATGAAGTAATACCTTGGTAAACAAAAGTGAAAAGTGTGTTTCTGAACGCTGTCGTCATCGCTCGCATAAACAAAACCTGGGACATGACGCAATCTAGTTACTTACTAAAAGGCAACTCAATTGGCCAAGTGGAAGATCGGAAAAAAGCCACTTCCAAGAGTCAAGGAGAATGCTCAACTTAATGGCGCCTAGATTAAATTATTTTTTTTGGTTTTCCCATTCCTAGATCTGAATACAATACATTAGCTGGCCGTTTCCTGCGCCTTCTGCTTTGATCTTTTCGGTAATCTTCCAATTCGGGTTAGAATGTCTAAGAATTATTAAGAGCAATTATAATTTAATTTTTGATGCTTTGGGAAACAGACATTTCGAGCTAATGAGTGTTCGGGCCAAACGGAAAACGGCTTTATTGCCGCTGGCCAAAAATATTCCGTCAAACCGAAGTGCATTTTAATTGCCGGCCACAAAATGCACTCGATCTTGGCCAGACTATACACCTCCCCGTACTCGTCACTTCCCTTAATTGCATTAAAAACATAAACATACCAATTGACAGTGGTCATATTTTTTATGTCAACCCCTCAAGATTTGCCCTGCGAAAAAGAGGCATCCATCCACTAATGTGTTTTCCTCCTGTGGTTTGTGTATTTTCATTGGAAACACATTGGCCCAGGCTGGCTGGCGACTTGTGTTTGTTTTGTGTTTGGATTTTTTAATTATGTATGTATGTATGTTCTGGCCTGTAAATAAGGCAGACATCAATTGCAAATTGATTTTAATTTATGCCCGCTGGCAGAGAGGTGCGTGCAGGATTGAGCGAATCAATAAAAATATTCGAATTCGTATGGCGCACCTGCCAGCCTCCCACCGATCCGATACGCTAGGCGAATGCGTGAGGTGGGCAGATAGCCCAAGGCTAAGCAGATCCACAAATCAACCTAGTGACTGTCGGCCCCGTCCAGAACAGAAACAGAAGTTTATAAAAATAATCCCCCAATGAACTCGTATTTCACACCCATTAAATAAAACCCTAAAAAAAGATTGAAAACCAAACAAAAACAATCAGCATTTGGCAACCGCAGACGACGCATAGGTGGTTCGTATGGGATCGTCGTTAGGAACTTTCCAATTTGACGCCACGGCTACGCCATCAATTCTCGAATCTAGACGAGTGTCATCCGCCGGCCACGCGAGAAAAATGAAATTGAAATACCACACACAAACGATCCGTGCGGATGAGTGGCGATGAGGCGGGATGATGTGACTGTTCCGTAGGCCAGCTGCCAAGATTGTAGTCCAATAATTCATGTTCATGTTGGCCATTTATTAGAGAACATGGAAAACACTGTATTAAAAATAAGAATCCATTCATGCTGCTAAGCAAAATATTTGGTATCTCTCGAAAATGCCCGCAAACTGTCACTGCGAATGAGTTACATGCAGTTTCGAAATTTTCAACGGTCCAAGGAAGAAGTAATCGGATCAAATATAATTAATTATGTTATAGGATTCCAAAAGTCCAAAATTATGTGGTTTTCAATGGCAATTTTTTGTAGTAATATTTATTGATTTGAAATTCTTTCACTTATTAATTTGTCAATATGCCAATTTAGTGTGCGTGCTTTAATTTACAAACCCACAAATCGTACAGAAATTCTGAAGATTCCAAAATTATATGTTTTAGAGGGATCTCTAAAACTGGTAATGATTTTTATTCTTTCCCATACAAATAAAATTAGCTCAATGAAATCCCTATCAAATGTAAAAATTGTAATCATTTTTGTGAAGCAAATTTCAAAAAAAGGAATAGGCTTATTAGTTTGGAACATTTGTTACTTTCTGGCAAAGTTATTGAAATAATCAATACAATATTTTGAAGAAATTTATCAAACAATTTATTCTTTTTTATTTCATTATATTGAAAATTATATCTTTAATGATATATTTAAAGATACCTATTTTCATAGCTTTCTTTTTAACTTTTAGCTAATAATTGAAGCTGTCATTAAATCGAGAAAAATTTTTTTAAGGGAGTACCATTGTATTGATAATCTTTTTATATAACATAAATTAAAGCTTACCAAAGTTAATACAATGTTTTATTCAAGACAAGGCAACAGTGTATAACAGAGAAGATCGTATATTTCACGATAATCCCAAACCGTGAAAATATACCACCCACACACATCAGCATTTTCCCCGGGGAGATTTATGCCGCCCAAACACTTTGATAGTGTAGCAATGTAGCGGCAGATTTGTTTATTTACCACTCTGCACTTGGGATTTAGTAGACTAATTGTGGATATATTTTTAGCGATAGGTAGCCGGAAATCCTTCCAGTCGTCATCGATGCGAGTTTCGGACCAGACCCGAGCATGTCAAGGCCAGGAGCGCCAGTCGAGGGCCAATCGAAACCGGAACCGGAACTAAAGCCGAAACGGAAGCGAGCCGCCAACAAACATGTCCTCGCGACGGAGCTCCTTTCGCCGGCGAGAGAAGCCGGCCTTCGAGCGCTTCAAGGACCATTGCCGCCACTTCACGGCCTTCATGTTCAGCAACGTGGGCATCATTCTGCTGGTCACATTCTACATAATCGGCGGAGCGTTCATATTCCAGGGCATCGAGATATTCGAGTACGAAAAGCTCAAGTCGGCGAAACCCCATCGGTTCATCGCCAGGAACTTTAGCGGGGAGTGTCTGACGCGTATTTGGGAGATTACGGCTGAGAACATAAGCTTCTTTGACCACCATGCCTACAGGAGGCGGTAAGTCAGCTTGGCTCACAAAGTACACACATAAAAGAATATATATAAAATCAACATAGAACAATTTTTAAATTACTATTTGTAACTTTACTGTTTAATAATTTGGGATCTTTGTTTTATACACATAGTATTTAACAAATGTTTATGTATTTTAGGGTTTTAAAAAATGATATTCTGAATTTTAAAAACCTATTTTAATAGATAATCATGGAATCTTTATTTCTTCAGAACAGTTTTGACTTTACTATTTGTTACTTTAATGTTTTATATTTTGTAATATTTAAAACTCATGTTCTTTGGAATCTCCTGGGAATTTGAGGTTCATTGGCTAGTAATCTGTGTGTCATGAGCTTGTGCAGTGAATTTTTTTTAAAATTAAATGTTGATTTTAAGCCCACAAATGCCACTCTAAAAACATAGGGTCTTAGACTAAACGTTGTCCTTGCAGGGTTAACGATGTGCTGCTGGATTACCAGCGGGCCATAGTAAAGAAACAGCTCAGGGGACCCGACGTGGAGCAGTGGAGCTTCTCCGGCGCCTTCCTCTACTCGCTGACTGTGATCACGACGATCGGATATGGGAACATTACGCCCCAATCCGAGTGGGGCAAGCTGGTGACCATTCTCTATGCGATTATTGGCATGCCACTGTTCCTGCTCTACCTGTCCAACATTGGCGATGTCCTGGCCAAGTCCTTCAAGTGGATATACTCCAAGGTTTGCCTGTGTCGCATATGTCCCGGTGTGGCCAAGCGACGAATCATCCGTGAGAGGCGAAAAATGAGACAATTGGCCAGAGCGGTGGGTTGAAAGTACCTCAAAAAGTATGATGACATTCCATCAGTTCCTTCGTCTCTCATTGCAGCTGCAAATGCACGACATGGAGAACGCCCGGGGCAGCAGCAGTTACACCAGCACCAGCAGCACCACCACCTCCAACAGCAGCAGTAGCGACTATACCAGGAGCTCCCGGCAGAGTTCCAGCCTGGTGGATATTCCGTACAGTGACTCCGACTCGGATATTGAGCGGGAAATACGAGGCAGCACGGACGAGATTACAGTTCCAGTCACCGTCTGCATATTTGTCATGGTCGGGTAGGTTGAACTTTGCCTCTAAGTGTACCCTCATCTTCTAAGGGTTCCGGTTTCCTTTCCTTTTCAGATACATACTCTGGGGTGCCCTGCTCTTCGGGCGCTGGGAGGACTGGAACTATCTGGATGGCAGCTACTTCTGTCTCATATCGCTTAGCAGCATTGGATTCGGGGATCTAGTGCCAGGTGATCGTGTGGTAAGACGATTTATAAAGCAGTTTTTGAATATTTCTTTAAGCCCTTTCAGAGAAATTACAATTTCAGTCAAGAGTTTCCTAGTCTTTCAGTTTAAAAGATATCCGTATTGATATATATCCCAGACAAAATAACCATACAATACAAAAATTACAAAAGATATTTTGAAAAATACAATTTTTATTGGACTCATCGGTATATTAAAATTCAAGGTTAAACGTTTTTTCCATGATAAATCGTTCTTCTCAGATAACCGCCGATAAAGATAAAGTGGAGGTCAGCTTTATTCTCTGCGCCATTTATCTGCTGCTTGGCATGGCCGTGATTGCCATGTGCTTCAATCTGATGCAGGTAAATGGGACATTAGTTGACCACTACTTTCATTCTAATGCAAACTCTCTCTTCCAGGAGCAGGTCGTCCACAATATACGGGCTATTAAGCGGGGATTCAAGGCCTGCTTTCGGTGTCGCAGCTCTTAAGAGGCTACGTGGCTTTGGCCGTCTAACCACAAAGATGTTTCGTCGTACAAAGTCATATTATTATTCACTGTTAATGTAGGCTAATCTAGACTAGCTTAAGGTAGAACTGTACATATAACTAAGCAGAATGTGTTCCTTTTCTGGTAAATGTATAATACTTATAAATATAAAAACGGAGGTTAAAGTCTTCTATGTTTAATCTGAATGGCAAGGACATACAATGCATGTGTAATATAAGTTGAGATCAAAGAACACCCTTTTAAGTCATCTATGTTTAATCTGATTGGCAAGGACATACAGCCAGGTGATTCTAGGTGAACTCACCACCGGGACACCCTAGACCACCTTGCTCTTGCGCGAAATACGACATTTCGGTCTCTGGCTCAACTGCTCCATCCTCTTTTGAGCGGCCACCAGCGACTTCACCTGTCGATCCATTATTAGTGTTGAGGCGACTGCAATCTCTGCGTAGTTGGGCACCGTGGTGGTCACCTTGTTCACACAGGACTCCTGGAATTGTTTGTTAAGATGCTGGGTCATGTGCCCCACAGACGGATTGGTCAGCAGGTCAAACGCTGTGACCTTCAGGGCTTCGAATTGCTTGCGTGTCTTGCCCGTCACCTGTTTCCGGATGATCTTCTTCTTTGTGATGATCACGGGCTCTACCTTGGTGGGATCATAGGCGGCCAAGGTCGTCTTGGGGTCCAAGATCAGTCTGCGCTTGCGCACCTCCAACTTCATGGTGGGATTGGGAACCTTGGTGGAGGATACCGTCGAGTTCGTTTTCTTCTTTTGGAGAGGTGACCAGGTGGGTGGTGACGGCTTTGCTTTGCTGACGGTGCCCGCCTTTTTGCGAGTGTATGTCCGTATGGGCGCCAACTTGGGAGTGTAGTTGTGGATTACCGGTACCGTTATATGTGGTGAAACAGTGACCTGGTTGTAGCTGGCAAAATTTTGGGACATAGAGAGGCTTTCAGCTGGTGGCTGAGGTTCGGGAGAAGGCAGGCGCAGGCTCGTGTAGATCTGCTCCTGGCAGAGATCCACATCCATTGCCATCTCAGTCGAAGGAAGTCCGCTGAAAGGCTCGTTGTCCTTGTGGCGTCAGGTCGGACGGCAGGACGTTCTCCTTGCCAGCCCGAGTTCTTAGCGAGGACGTACTCGACGGAGTGCTTTTGGCCAGCGGCGTTGAAGAGTTACCTTCGGGAAAGGAGCACCGCAGGGGGCTCTTCACTGTCGTAGTCATCGTGGACAAATCCCCCTGCAAGTGATCCGATAGCATTCTGCTCTCGGCACAACACCTTCGGTCTGGGAGGATGTTTTGGAAGGTGATCCGTCCACCGACGATTTGAGGCATGAACAGCTCGCTCTCGTAGCCCGGACAATCCACCAAGGCAACATTCTTGCCGGAAAGCAGCTGGATCTTGAAGTTCAATTCCTTTGGGGGTGCGGATTGGGGTTGCATGTTTAAGATTTGGATGGGTAACACAAATGCAAGTGCTTGAACAAAATTGACCTTATCTGCGAAATGCAGAGATAAGTAACAAGAACTATAGTGTTGTTTTTTTGACATACAAAACGAAGTGATGGAAAACGAAATGTTAACAGTGTCAAAAACAAATAATAGCAAACATTTGTACTATTAAAACGCGACGCTACTGTTTTCAAAACACAGGGTTGCATGGCAACTGATCTTAAGGATCGCGTTAGTGATGGTAGCTAATGATCAAGAGATAAATATTCTGTTGGTAAAGAAATATAATATATTACCAGTTTTGGGGTGTACCTAGATACTTGTACCTAGGTATGTACCTGTACCTTACCCAGGTAAACAAATAAGAGGCTACATTTTACCTTACCTAGGTAAAGATTTTTATTTATCTTAAAAATTAGCTATACCATGAATTTAGGTACTGAAATATTTGTATTCTTCCCCCAATATGTAAAAAAAATGAATCATTTCACTGCAAATTAAAGAAAAGTTAATTCCACCGCACATGTAAGATAAAATATGTTTCTTTTAACATGTTTACGCTACAACATAATACAATATCACAATTCCTCTGCAACTTCGTGAAGAACAAAACGATTAAATTAAAAAAAAATGGTATCAAAAATGTTTTTTATCTCTATTGTAACTTTTACTTTACCTAGATACATAACAAATTGTATACCTTTTATCTAACTTGAGAAAATTTTCAAAAATACCTTGTACCTTACCTAGATCCAAAAAACTATTACCCTTCCCAACACTGTATATTACACGTATAAATATAAAAAGGAATGTAAATTTTTTTTATTAACCACATACTTAAATTTTAAACTGTAAAAACAAGTTTATTTCAAAGCTTCTAAAAAACAATAAAGTATAATGTCGTCTGTAAACGACTACCGCTATTGCCTTCGAATTATCGATAAGTAGCAGTGCCGTATCGATAACAGATAGCAAAATGCAATGAAGAAGCGAAAGGCAATTATTTCATAAAATTTTTACGACACAAACCTGGTTTTATTGATGTGCAATTGAAAATATACAAAGCTGCTGTTTAATGTGGAGTTGAACAAGAGAATTTACCAGAAATCATGAATTTCAGCCAAGGTATGAGTGTAATCGCAGTGAAAAGAAAGTGGATAACAATCATTAACACTTGGCCAGGCCAGTAAATCTGTGGCAAATCATTAAATTAATATAAGTATAACTACATTGCATTTTGCACAATTGCCACGCGACAGACCCACTGCGAAAATAATTTTTGATGATTCATTTCGAAAACAAAAAGCAAAAAAGAGAGGAGGGTGGTGGACCAACATGACGTAGTGCTTCCTCCCCCCACAAACAACCACCCCCTTACCTTTCCACACAAAAACATGTTTAAATCGTCTATTATCTCATTTCTAAAACCCACTTTAACCTCTTTGCTGGTGTTTTTATAGCTTTGCTCACAACGATACAACTTCATATCTGTTGTATGCAAAGTGTTTAGATTTAAATGGAGTAATCTGTCCCCACATTTCAATGCATTTTGCAGTCTAGCATCTGCGGTCTTTGTTTAGTTTGACCGAGTGACCCAAAAAGATTAAAGTGTCTGGGGGACATGGGAAGATCACGATCATCGGGCACTGAGTAGTTATTTCTTATTAGCTGCAGCAATATATATAAGTTTTTCTATCTTTAATAAATTCTATGTGAGCACAAACAACTAATTGATTCGAAGAAACCCCGATCAGCTGTGCTCTTATCATGGCTTTGTTGGGGTTCAGTATATCTTTAAAAACAGACAAGTAATTAATGGCTTCTGATTTCTTTGTGTTTTCAGTGAGTCACCTGCGGGCCATGTCGGAAATTAGTAACATTTCCTACTGCCAGGCGGTGGCCAATCGCACCTCGTTCTTCACCACCGCCTACAATGGCATACCGGAGACCCTGATACTGAACACCATCTTCTGGGTCCTGCTCATCCTCTTGTTTACGACTCTGCGACACCAGGCCGGTGATTTTGGACGCCTGGCCCTGGTCAACAGCCATGGGAGTAAAAAGCGCTGGACGGAGATCTTCTATTCGCGGGCCGCCAGTGTGGTGGATCCGCAGCCGAGCACCTCCGCGCAGGTGTCGCCCAGGCCAAGTTCCGCCTCCCAGGGGATCGCCGACTCCACACCCTTGTCGCCTATTCAGCCGGAGGAGGGTATATTCGGCTGGATCAAGGTCACGCTGAAGCTGCGCAAGGAGACAATTCTGCTGCACACTGGACCGGATGCCGTGCACTACCTGTCCTTTCAGCAGCACCTGATGGCCGTCATGGCTCTGGTCACCATCGTCTCGCTGGTCATCATTCTGCCCGTGAACTTCTTGAACGGGCCCAAGGAAAACCCCTACGATGTAAATGCCTTTGGCCGCACCACGATGGCCAACCTATCGCCGGACTCACCCTGGCTTTGGGTGCACACGATCGTCACAATTCTCTACATACCGCTTGTGGTGCTCATCATGCGGCGAGCCTCGGGACGGAATGCTTTTAAGAAGGCCGCCACGCGCACCATTATGATATCGAACATCTCGTCCAGCGATCGTAACAAAACTGTGGTGCGGAACTACATGCAGGAACTCTTCCCGGACGTCACCATCGAGAATGTCTCAATCGCCTACAACATTTCACGGCTCTATGTAAGGAACGCGGAGTTCGAGCGAGTTCACGATGCCCGTTTGTACTGCGAACATCACCGGAACCGGGATACCCTGATGGTAAGTTCGTTTTCCCCAAAATTCAATTCAATCATATAATCCTCTAATTTGCAGGCCAAGCCAGACTTGTGTTCCTGCAAGAAGGAGAACGCCTACGAGTTCTATCAGCGGGAGGAGCGAAAGCTATCCGGAGATGTGGCCCGCCTGCGTGCCTCCACGATGAACGAGCCCCTGGACATTGCCTTTATCACCGTGTCCACTGTGCAGGAGGCGCAGAATATTGTCACCCACTTCACACCCGGCACCTACCGCCAATGGCATTTGGTTTTCGCCCCATCGCCGGACGACCTCTTTTGGGAGAACCTAAACGTGAACAAGAGCCACTGGTACTTGAAGTTCTTCTGCGTGAACGCGGTGCTCTTTGTTTTGCTGTTCTTTCTGTCCACTCCCGCCATGGTGGTAAGCCTTCTGAACAGCCGGCCTTGGATAAAGGAAACGGAGGGCAAGATCTCACCGCTTGTTGCTGACTTCCTGCCCACTCTGATGCTCTGGACCCTGTCGGCACTGATGCCTGTCATTGTGGCCATTTCGGACAAATGGATGCGTCACTACACACGCTCCAAGCAAAACTATTCGATCATGACGAAGTGCTTTGGCTATTTGCTAATGATGATCCTTGTTCTGCCGTCTCTGGGATTGACCTCGGCACAAGCGCTGCTGGAGTGGGGATTCACGAATGAGACTGATCGCTGGCAGTGCATCTTCCTGCCGGACCGTGGCTCCTTCTACGTAAACTACATCATTACGGCTGCGTTCATTGGTACTGCATTGGAGCTGTTGCGCTTCCCGGAGCTCATTGTCTACATCTGGTCATTGCTGACGGCCAAGTCCAAGGCCGAGACACCGTACATCCGCAAGGCGATCCTAATCGAGTTTCCCTTTGGGACACACTATGCCTGGACAACGCTCGTGTTTTCCATAGCCATTGTGTACAGCGTGGCCTGCCCCCTGATCATGCCCTTCGCCATGATCTACATCTGCCTGAAACACTTTGTGGACCGCCACAACCTCTACTTTGCCTACGGACCATCGAACATGATCTCACGCAAGGGTGGCAAGATCCACTCGACGGCCGTCACGATGACCAAGTTCTCGGTCGTGATCCTGGTTCTGGTCATGGCCATGATATGCTACTTCCGCGGCGACGACGGCATGGCGCGCTTCCTGCTGCTTATTATCAGTCTGGCCATCACCCTGGTCCTGTTCACCTTCATGTCACCGATTAAACGCTGTGCGGCGACACGACGACCCAGTATTGTGGAGATTGCCGGTCCGGCGCCCATCTACGTGCCCGATGTGCTGAAAGATAATGTGGTTAGGACCAGCAGCGTGCGACCCTCGGTGGCCGGATTCGGGGGCTATGGCTCGGACAGCGTGTCCGAGTACGACAGCTCCCAGTACAGCGTGGAGGCGTAAATGGTATTAATTAATGTCGAAAGACACTACATTTAGTTTTGTAAAATATCTTAAGAAGCCACTGATAGCCACTTTGCAAGTTGACGGCTTTGATTTGCATACGAAACAATGACAGGAGGATAACAGCAAGAGAATTTGTGATACCTAGACCAGCCTCAATGTCGTTCTCGATATGAACCCTGCACGCGAACGCGATAGAAGTATTTATTTCTGATCTGTATATAATCCACGTAACCTAATTTCCCCAATTTTATCTGTAACAACTCTGTATATACTATATATCTTTGCTGAGTGCATAACAAAGGGCTCGATGCTAGTTTTTTCGAGGCAGTAACGCTGATAATATTAAGCAAATGAAACACAGTGCATTATTAATATTTTCACGTAATTTTTTTTATTTATGGTAAATAAAAAACTATTAAGTTTATGCGTATCCGTTTTGCATACAGAGTTACGAGTACGAGTTATAATTATTTAAATATTTCCTTTAGAAAATTAGCCTGCAAGTGTCACTTCTATTGTTAATTGAAGGAAAACTATCAATTAAAGTAAACAAAATACAATTAGTCCAATAAATGAGTTTATTGAACGCTTGGTTCTTTTATCGGTTTGAGGACATTTCTATATTGCTGGCGTTTTCTACATTCCGACGGCGATGACCTCTTCCACGGGGCATGGCTTGTAAATCAAACGCTTAATTTATTGGTTGATAAGGTAACTTACAAAAAGAACTGTAGCAACTATACTACCATTAGCTGGGGGATAGTTCAACGATCTAGTTATAGAAAAAACCAAATGTCAGATGACAAAACTGAGCATCGCTGAACGGACCAGAAACACTCCAAAAACTTCATTAGACTGTTAGTATGTATGTATGCGTATGGTATATAGAACGAATTACAATCGAATCGGTGTTCGGAGTTCACAGAAGCTGGGGCCACTTATGCCACATAGTTGTATTGGTTTTGATTATCCTTATCCCGCTCCATGTAGTCGCGATCGATAAGCGACTCGATGCGTTTTTTTAAGTCAGCGGGCTGGAATGCAAAACAAATTCATTAGGCTAATGCCGCTAATAATAGGAATGACTAATGGGCGAGCCTACCTTGACGGGGAAGGTGAGCTGGTTGAACAGCTCTGTGATGAGTAGATTGTGGCTAAGCGTTTTTCTCATTTTCATGATACGCACAATAGCCGCGTCTATTTGATACTGTCGATCCTGGAAAACACGCTCCTCCGTCGCCTTTTGCTCCTCATTCTGGGTGAAGAAAGGATATGTTAGTTACTGTTAATGCAATATATAGTCAAGAATACGCACCGTCTCCTTCATCTGTATTTGGTTGATCTTGATTCTGAACAATTTGTTTGTGAACTCATTGTTAAAGTCGAACTGATCGCCATCCAAAATTTCGCGACCTTTCGGTGTTTTCGTTATGACGCGGGCGCGACCACAAGCAAGGGACTGAAGCGTTCGCCGCAACTCACCATCCTCAATGAGGGTGGCGGCCAAAATCTCCTCGTAACTTAAAATGGGCTTGTCGTTGAACAGCAGCAGCACGAGCGCTTGAAACAGCGAGACCAATAGTTCTTTCGGACCCTACAGAAGTAAAGCAAACGTTAAATAAAATATATTAAAAAATTATAAACAACATTTTACAAACCGCATCAAATTGCGCACGTAGCATGCAGTTCCCCAGCGTTGGCTGCCACTGCAACTTCCGCCCACTGTGCTTTTCCAGATAAAACTTATTAAAATCTGCTGCGGATTGATGAACTGTGGCGGCATTGTGACTTCCGTGGGCGCATATGTTGGCCAGTAGCCCATTGTCAGAATGCTAACGCACAAGTCCAAGTTGTGAACATCGCGGTTGTTGCTCAACGCGTGTCCGCGGAACGCTATGTTGATATCCCGGCTCAACTCCATGTCCTTGAACATGCCTTCCAGCTTGGACGTAAATCCTCCTCCGCACTCCTGTTTTAACTTGGACAGCATACTCTTTTCAGAATCCACTGAGGCCGATTTCCCCACCAGCAACCGTTTGGCCAAGTCCTAGAAAAATGTTGGCGATTGCTTAGATGCGAAATATTATTAGGGGCCACAAACCTTTTTGTAAAACGCCTCAAAGACATCCTTGCCATGAATAAATCGAAACAGGACCATGATTTTGTCCAAAGTCTTCTCCAATTCTTCATCGGTGGTTCCCTTGTTGCCAGATCGCAGTTTCATGTCTACGTATTTGGCTAATGGATGAGTTAGGTGTCATTATTCTGTTTAAAACATTAAGTAAACGTGGTGGCTTACCAATGAGCTCGGCCGGTTTGTTGGCACGCTGATTAATAAAGAACTCGAAGGCCTCTCGCAAGGAGTTGGTAAATTTCTCATTGTGCTCGAAGCAGCTGCGAACGATCACATCCATTTTATCCTTGAAATCGAGCAAATCTTGGACCATACTCTTGTCCTTCTCAGGATCGATGACAATGGTGCGTCCCTTTTTCTGTAAATCAAAAAAGAAATATACAAATATGTTGATAATTCGAGAGTGTGTATACTTTTGAATTAGGAAAGCATACCTTAATGAAACCGTTGAAGTTGCCGCACAGTTCAGAAGTTCCATTTTTGACTCGGCTAAGCAGCCCGTATAAGAGTGTGAGGTCGTTCAGTCTGTTGTCTTCCAACAACGAATCCAAGCCCTTCTGCAATATTGATGTTAGATGCTCCGCGAGCAATTCTTTTTCCACATTATATATCAGCGGATGTCTGGGGAAAATACAAGTTTATATTCTGTTTTTGGTGGTGGACCTAGTATCGCTTACTTTGTGCTAGAGTCCAGATAGTGTCGCAAGCGCTCGTTCTCCTCGGCCAAGCGCTTGTTGACGTGCTGTAAGTACTCGGGCACCTCCAGTTCCTGCATCTTGCGTTGACTCTCAGCCTTGTACAATTGGTTGGTTGCATCGAGGAACTTCTCCTCAAAGGAGCTTGTGTAGATTTGCAGATCGCACAGCATGCGGACCAAACTCTTCAGCAGACCGCGATCCACAGTGGAACCCTGTCGTTCCTTTTCTATCAGTGTTAGTAAACCGTCGACGGTCCGCTTCTGGACGACGCTGTTCTGAGCAAAATGGATGCGAAAAAGGTCCAGCCCCATGTCCCAAATCGAGTGAATGGACGAGTTCTGCAGCACATAGGTCCGGTCCATGTAGAGGAATATGCTGCGAATCATGATCATCTGCTGGCAGAACGAGAGCCACCAGTGGTTGATCTTCTCCAGCAGGATCTGCAAGGCGAAAGGGTTTGTTAAATCAGCTTCTATCTATACTTTCTGTGGGCAGTTTCTTACCAGTTTGTCCATGCTGCCGCCGGTGAGCTCCTTGAGCTTTATATTACGCTTCACATGCTGCTCCGTCAGCTCCTTGAGTTTTGAGTACAACTGTGCATCCATTTTGTGACTGCACATGTTCACCACCGCCTGGTAGAGCTCTTCCAGCGAATATTTAATGGGCTTTGACAGTTGGATGGCGATAACAGCCTCCTCGAGCTTCACGTACGTGTCCTCGGAGTAGTTATCGGGCAGTGTGGGCTTAGCTAAGGGAACCAGATGACAAAGGTGGGGAAAATAACTATCTCTAGGCAGAACATACCCTTGAAGTTCTTAATCACTATCTTCTTGACATCGCCGGGCTTGCTGTTGTGTATGGCCCCCACGCGATTGAGGAGGTTTGAGGTAGTTGAAGCCGTGCGAATCTCGCCATGGCTGCCGCTTAGCTTGGAGAAGTTTGGCAGGCGTTCGCCGTTGGTGGACGCGGAGTTCATGTTTTGGGCAGCAAAGGCACTGCGGCCCAGGCTCGAGGCGGCTGCACCGGCGGCAGCAACGGATTCGGCCTTCTTCAGGCACGCGGCGATATTCTCGGTGTTCTCGTGTAGCTCAGTTGTGTCCATGGGCTTGTACTTCTTGGCAGCACTCATAGTTTTGGAACCCAGCTGCCCGCGGGCTCGACTCCACTCCTGCTCCTGCTTCTGATCCGGTCCTGCTTTCGTCGCACCGGCCTGGCCTTGTCCTGCCAGAAAAAATATATTACTGTTTGCAGGTTCTGCTTTCGCTTACGAGGGTTATAATCGGTTGGTTACTTACCCGTTAGAGGACTACCAGCAATTACCACTGACGATTTTTTCGACTTTTGCACAGGGTCCGACAACAAATTGGCAACTGGCGACCTCAAGGCAAAGACACTTCTCTTGCAATTTCCGGCTGCGGAGTGGGCTTGTCCGACAGTCGGCTTCCGGGGTGCCAATTGGTAGTCTTTCGGCCACTGATGGGTTATCCAAATCGTTTAAACTTCGCAATTACGATTCCACAGCTAGCATTATAATATTTGGTTTTTGGTTGCATGCGGAAAATATTGCTTTGTAGTAGGGATGTGGATATCGGGCGAATCAAAACATCGATTGGCTGCAAACTATCGATATCATAACGGGGAGAACGTTAAACGCCATTGCTGTTATTCAGGTTAACATTGTTTATCGCTGTGAGCAGGCAGCAATTGTTTTTGTTCTTGAAACTCAATTTAAGGTAAATATTGTTAATCTAACAATTAAAGTGAAAACTGTTTTCATCCATTTGCCGCTTGCAACTCAAATGTAACAAGCAAAACTAGTTTATTTAATATCAATCTTGACTTGACCCTTACCAAACTTTTTGTGGAAATTCTAGAAATCCCCCCGCGTGTAAAATGAAAGTGAAGAACCCGGAAAAGCCACCTGAGCAAAATGCACAGCGGAAAATAGATGTTTACAACTTTCCAGCCAGAAGAATACCCAAGAATGTCTTAAATCGCACTCTTAAAATCGCAACTAACTCCGAGGATGGCTTTTGGCTCAATAAAAACACATCATGTGTTCCTTCAACCCACTATGAACTATACAATCGGACAAAACGGTCTGTTACCTCTGAGAAACTCCGAATGGCGAGGGATTGCCTTATGCAGCGGGATTACAAGAATTTGGCCAAAATCCTAGGCCTCCAACCATTTAGGGGACACTGTGCTGCAAAGGGCCTCGTTCACAGTTTTTACGGAGTACGCCGGATTACTTCAAAAATGCCCAAACTTAAAGGCAAATACTGAAAAAGCCCAAAAAGAATCGACTGCTCCAAAAGATCCCATAGTTGAAGAGGAAACATAACAATTTGTAATCTTTCGTGACACTCATTTCATTTAAAACATCAATGAAAATTTTTAATTCACCCCACAATTAAAAATATATTCTATTCTTTTTGGTAAAAACAAAAACTTGCAAGCGACTCTTCCAAAAAGTTCCACAGTATAGGAATAAACATTACATTCTATACTTATAGACTTATTTAACTAAAAAAAAAACACATTTCATATTTTCATAAAAATCCACCCGAATAATTAAAAAGACTTTTTGTTATTTTTGGTAAAAACACAACCTTATATATGTGTATTTGTAATAAGCGTTATGTTCTTCCTTTTATTTGACTTAAATATAATATCAATATGTTTTAAGGTTTTGCTAAATAAATACTGAAACGTGTGTACAAAATGTGTGAAAAGAAAAAGAGTGTGGTGTCCTAAAAAAAATTATTATGTACAGTTTAGATTTTCAAAATGATCATATGTGTCAAACAAGTCTCAATAGTAGATACCTCGTACATAGTTTATAATATTTAAATACTTTTATATATTGGGTACTTAATTGGTAACAACTTCTAGGTACAAAGGGTTTATATTATCCTTTTTGCATAACTATGCTCGATTTTCTTTATAATAGCATTGGTGGCTTTTGAATTGGGTTAGTCTGGGTAAATTGATATTTCTTTCAACGTTGTTTTATAAACTCTTCGTCAAACCATCAACAACAGATTTAGAATACTTGAGTACGAGTGTAAGCCAAGATCCCGACCAGGTCGGGCCTCATGTGGATATCATTAGTATCTGTTTATGGCAGCATATAGTATAAGCATACAATACATAATTTCAGCTCCTGACAACTCATCTGACATTGAGTAACTTTTGCGCACAGCGTGTTAGGCTAAGATAAAGTTATATTTAGTTACGGTACGAATTCCAGCATTTACAGGATATATATTCAGTTATCAAAGCAATTCATTCGGGCGCTAACTTTGGGCAGGCAATGCACAGCAAGGATCTCTACTAAAAGGATCTGATTGAAATACAAGTGTAAATGAGTAATTGGCTTCTAGGCTAATAGTGGCTCACTTGAGACGTTTACATGTTTAGTCTTAGGCAAATAAATAGTCGCACGCTTTGTGATAAAATGCTTGTAATAAATAAAAACTTGTCTTATATATCATTAGAATTTAAAAAGACGCATACACACATCTATATTTATATATATATATATATCTATATATGTATATATATCTATATACAATCACGCGCAGCCACACACTCAGCACAAACAAAAGATTGATTAATCAGGCAGCATATGCACGAAGCTGACGGGAAACATGCCCTTTCTGGCTGGCTGTCCCTCGATGATGCCCTCCATCCAGTTCTCGTCGTCGGTGCGCTCATTCAGCACGATCAGGATCTCGCCCTCCTTGAACTCCAGTTCATCATCGTTGTCGGCCACGCAGTCATACAGAGCGCGGCACCGCCGTTGACCATTCTGTTTAAAATAATATATATTAGTTTATTAAGGGATGACTTTGATAAGATCTAGATCATATGAGTCTTACATAGTGGAACTTCCCGCCTGGACCTGCTCCACCGCTTTTCGATGGATTGTCTGGCGAAGAGTTGAGTCGATCGTTATCGCTCGAGGACACATTCGACTCGGCGGAGTGATCCAGACCGCCGCCAGAGCTGTCCATATCCGTGTGCCAGGACTCATAGTCAGGGAAGTTGGCCGACTGATTGATCAACTGCAATTTTTCAAAGGATAATCATTAGCCAAGCTGAACAGCACAAGAACGTAGAGAGCAAACAAAATGCAACACAGAGAAAGATCGTTTCGATTTAATGCAGTCTGTGAGTATGGGCGTTTGGGGTTAGAGCTTTTGGGGGATGCACTAAACGAGACACTTAGTAGAAGAACGACAACTGGAACAGCAACAACAACATTTAGTTTGGATAGTTCGCTTGGCAAAGAATGAAAGTGCAAATGAGCGGTGGTGCTTGCCATTTACCGTCTCCTCGCTGGCCTGGCATCTCAGTGCGATGATTTGTTGCTTGCGCTGCAATTCGTTTGCCGAGTGCGGATCAGATTAAATACAGAGAAAGGTATGGGGTTTTTCAGCTACAGGTCCTTTCAATCACCCACTACACGCTATTTGTGAGGCACTTACCTTGCGGGGAGGCGCCACTGGACCCTCGTCCATGGAACTGATGCTCTCGTTCGATTGTCCGTTTGAAATTTCACGCTCTGTTGGTGGTAAAAAGTTACAATTACAGATATTGCCAAAACGATTCTGCCCTATGCAGAAGCTTACCAGATGGCGGACCTGGCGGAGGAATCTTTGGCCTTGTCAGCGCTGATTTGTCCACATGCTTCAGCGTGGGCAACTCGCCGGTGGGCGGCAGGACCAGCTTGGCGCCCGCCAAATGGATATTTCGGTTCAGCGACTCACCGCTGGGCGATCGCTTGTGGCCAAAGGTGGTCATGGCGGGCATGAGACTGTTGTTACTCCCGTTGCCCGATCCGCCCGGATCCTGAGACACGCCGTAACCGTATCCTCCTCCTCCTCCTCCACCTCCACCCCGAGGACTGCTCTCCACACTCCGAAGGTGTGGCAGCGTGCCGTACGCCACGTCGAGCGACTGGTTCTTGTGATTGATGGCGCGAATGTCGTTGGCATCGAAGTTTTGCGAGTGCCGCGGCGGATGGGGCAATGTGCCGTAGAAGGAGCTGGACGAAGCGCTGCCCAGTGTTCCGGGCGGCGGTGCCGGCGCCGTACGCTTCTTCAGCGAGTTCATGTTGGCCGTGGACGTGGACTTCCGGGCGCCCGTCACATGACCGCCCAGATCACTCTGCATGTTCAGGCTGTTCCGCGCCGCGCGGACGCTCTGGCTGGAAGCGGAACTGGGACTGGAGCCACCGTTTCCGGCCCCACCGCCTCCCACATTGGTGGCACTGCCCAGGTACTGGCCCACGCTGATGTGCTGCTTGGGCGATGTGCCCGCCGAATGTGTGTAGCTGGGCAGGCCCGAGGGCAGCGTGAATTGGCGGCTCGGACAGTTGGCGATTGGACTAGAACTGGACTGTATGGAGTCGCAAGTGGAGGAACGTGAGCGCAGAACAGGCGAGTCCCCGCCAGCGAAACTGGGGGGACGCGAACGGGATTTCTGCAAGTAAACCAAAAAGGAATCAGCATGGATATCGACTGGATTAGTAGCGTTACCTACGCGCTCATCGATGACCGTCTCATCGTCGCTGAAATCCGTGGAACCATCCTCGTTGGGCAGATTCCAGTCAGTGTTGATGTGGTCGAAGGCGCTCTTCTCCCGCTTAATGGCACATTCAATCTGCAAATAATCAAATATGGATTACTATGAAACAGGGGGTGTTCATTTTGAAAGTATTACCAGCTCCCTGCAGCTATTGTGTCCCATCTCTTTGGCAATATCCAGCGCTGTCTTATTATGTGAGTTCTTGAGCTCGTAATCCGCCCCCGAGCGGAGCAGCAGCTTCATGCACTCCCTGCGATCATGAAGAGCGCACAGATGCAGCGCCGTATTCTTTCCGGTAACGTCTAGCAGGCCGGCAGGATTGGTGGCCTTGTTGAGACCCTTGGGCGGCATATTTTGGATGAGGAAGTCGACTATATGCAGCGTGGATCCCATCTCGCGCAGCACGGCCAGATGGAGGGCCGTCTCGCCAGCATCCGAGCTGGGCAGACAACAGGTGAGATCCGCTCCCTCCGCCCACACCTGGAGCAGCTGACTCATGTCCGCATTGACCACCGCTTGCTCCAAATCGCAGCGCAAGTCGTTGTCATCCGAGCAGGTGCGCATTACATAGCGCTTGGCCACATACTTGGCGCGGATGAAGTCGTATCGCTCCTCCCTGGAAACACAGAATGCAACTAGTTAAGCGGAAACTGTCATCCACCACCCGTATGAGACTTACATGCTGCTCTCGTGCTGGAGTTTGCCCCTGCCGAGTTTTGCCTCCATAATGTCGTTCAGCGTGCTGTTTCCCATGGCACGAGCGATAAGCAGGTTGGCCGTGGTCAGGTTGTCCAGCGTGAGGCTCTGGATGCGCGAGTGGTGCACGCCCAGGTCGCGATGCACGCCAGAGCACTGGATGCACACCAGGATGCCAAAGTTCAGGCTGATCCAGGTCACATCGTTCCGCGATCCACAGTCGCAGCACCGATCGTTGCCCGGAAGCAGCTGAACGTAGCGGATCACAGTCTTCTGCAGCTCCACCAGACTGGGACTCATCTGCGGATTGGCGTGCTGGAAGGCCTTGGTCAGCGCCTTCTCCTTGCAGTTCACCAGCACGGCCATCCAGGCCTTCTGGTCGCCCTCATCCTCCGCCTGAAAGTGATACGGACGATTGTCTACGAAATGGAAAAGGTGGAAGAGTCATTCAATTTAAATTTAGAACTACAAATGTTTCAGCAGTCCACTTACAGCTTATCAGATCGAAGCCGCGCTTGTCATCCGGCACCGGCTTGATCTGGCAGGTGAGCAGATTGACCCGCGTTGGCGGCTTGGACTCGTCCGCATGAAAGATGTCGAGGAAGCCGTCGCTGGTGACCCGGCAACGTCGTTTCTGCCACACGCGGCGCACCTTTCCCTCGCTCTTCTTGAGCAGGTGGCCCTGCCGGGTGACGCCGTGGTGCTTGTCGCCCTGCAACTGGTGGAGGGAGTAGCCAGCTCCTCCGCTCCGGCTCTCCGACGACGGCACATTGTCCACCCGCTCGAAGTCCGGAGTGCTGCGCAGGACTGTTCGCAGGTCCAGCAAACTGCGACGATCCTCGTCCTGCTTCTGCTTAATCTCGTGCAGCTTCTCGCTGAGATCGCCGATGTAGGTGCCGAAGTGCTCGATCGTCTGCAGACCGTCCTTGAAGTAGCTGTGTGGATTGTTAGCAATAAAGTTAATTAAGTTAAGATTTTGTCCTGGGCTTATGGTTTATATTCACTTACTTGCTCAGCGCATGATAGTACTCAATGAGGTGCTGCAACAGCTCGATGCCCGTTTTGGTTTTGATGTCCTTGTACTTGAGCAGATACTCGCAGGTCTGCAGCTGGTAGAGACGGCGCTCCTTCTCCATTTCGTCGGCCACCACGGCGGCATCGATCTCCGTGCGCACCATGCCCGCCTCCTTGGCCTGGGCCTTCTTCTCCTTCTCGATCTTGATGAACTTGGCCTCGTAATCCTTGGCAGCCTTGTCGAAGGGCCGCTTCATATCGCCCTTGACGCCCCGCAGTTCGCTCTTTAGCATCGAGTCCACCGGAAACATCACAATATTGTTGATGTTTTGCATCTGTTTTGGTGGGTAAAGAAGTTAGTAAACAGATAACGCTGTACAAGCTACAGATATATACCAGGGTTTTCATCAGCGCACTGAGCTCCTTGGTAACCACGCTGAACTTGAGGAACGCGGCACCAATGTCCGGCTCATCCTGTTCGATGACCTTGCCACCCAGACGCTCCAATGCCCGCACCATAAACATTTCATTGTCCACATGTGCTGTAGGATAAAAGCGTTACCACAGATTATTAGCAAAGAAATAACGCATATTGTGTGATATCTCTCGGAGGCTGCACTCACTGTTTCCCGAGTTGTGGATGGCCTTGACCGCCTTTTTAAGCTTGGTTAGACCCTCCCGATCAAACTCCAATCGCTGTAAGAGAAAACAATAATTAGTCATTAAGTTCTGATCAACAAACAAAAATCAACATCACAAATATCAAGTAAATAGACATGTTTTTCTTAAGGTAAACAGGGAAAAGTTAAAAAAACCTTAGACAAAAACTTGAAATTATTTTTTTAAATTACCCGAAGATAATATTATTAAATAAATAAGAGAAAGCTATTTATGATTTAATTAAATTAAAGTTATTAATTTTAAACTCATATAACAAGTATTTTCTCATAAAACAAGGTGATATAAATATTAAAAAAGAAAGAAAATTAAAAAAGATTGGCGTTAACCCTAGTTTTTTTTTTTTTCAATTTAAGAAACTTTATGGGTTTTTTAATCAATAGGCGGCACCTTCTGTGCCGTAAAGGAGCAGCCACAATGCATTCCCAAGCTCAGCCAAAAATGGGAAGGCAAAATAGAGGAAACGCCTTGGATGGACTCCAAATGAACAATATTCTCTGATTGAGTGCGCGTCAATATCGGCATTAGGTATTCAGTTCGCCTGTTGGCTGACCAACCCCTTCGATGCTCAACCATATTTTATGGCACTGGCTAATTGAAAATGTACGACAAGGTCACTTCTATTATTAAACTTAATAACCGAACATGCCCCATTTTGTAATGCAGTCGCATGCACCAATTAAGACACCAAGTAAAAAATATTTGAAGCATTTCACCCCACCGATACAGCATTAATGTTTTATGCAGCTTGAGGTCGTCGATAAACAAAAACCGGAAGCACATAAAGCATTATTTTATCCCATTTCTGAAGTGGAAGGAAAGAGTTCGTTTCCCCCATTGACCCATTGACTCTCCCAATTGCTTTCAATTCAAATTGTTCAATAGAAAATTAAATTAGCCGCAAGGAACTCAAATTCGCCTGAGAATCACATAGAAATCGGTAGAGATCGTTTACATTTCAGCTGAAAAAGAAATATGAGCTCCAGTCAAGCAACTGGCCAATAAAAACAGAAGATTAGATTAAATTTATATGGGCTGAAAAAATGTACAAGCGAATCGGCGAAGAACGGGCTCCAGGGAAACCCGAACTATTTGCGATTGCAATTCGATCCAAAGCGATAGCAGCAAACATCTGGGGACAAACGAACTCCTAGCAATCGGCTGGAGAAGATTAGTCATGGGCAGAGCAAAAGAGTTGAGCAAATTACGGGGAATGCAAACAACACGCCTAGAACGAAAACAAAAACCAGCTAACAATATTCGTCAACTTGTTTCTCTTTCATTCACTTGACGAGTTGCCCGGCCAGTTGGTTGCTTTGATAACAAAAGATGCTAATTTATAATAAGTCAAAGCCCCAGAAGAAGGCTAAAACCGCAACACTTTTGTTATAGAAGCGGCTAAATGAATGGCACACAGAGAAACTCTTGGCTGAACCAAATTAAATTTCATTTTAGACAGTTTTACAGCTGCTCCAAATATAATAAACACGCAATGGGAGAGACTGGCTGAAAAAAAAAAATGAAATAAAATTCATTTAACTGGGCGGAATGGAGGTCATTGCTTGGGCTGTTTGGGCTACACCAAAAGTCCATCAGCGAAATTAAATATTAAATGTTTGACGTGGTGTCCAAGAAGGCGGCCCAGAGTTCCGGGAAAAAGTGGGAATGTCGTGACCAATAAATCGTCTAATTTTGTTTCGCTGGGCGCTGCATTTGCCCGGGGGGAATTGGAGCATATACGAGTATATTGCACAATCGGTCCACTCTGTGGCTCATTTCGAGTGACAAAATGTATGAATTTTCCACTTAGGCAGTCGGTGTTTCATGTGGGCGACATACATCCCCAACCGACTTAGTGTCCGTACGGGAATAGCTATAGCCCTCGGTCTCGCCTTTCTTATCACACGCCTTTTCCGGCCTTTTCTTTGTGTGCTTAGCTTTATCAGCGGGCGGACGGGGTGTACGTAATATAATATATATATATATACATATATATATACCTATACTTGTATGAGGCGACATCACAGCTGCCGTGAACAAATATAGAAATTGCAGCATGCTCATGTGGCAACCACTCCCTGATCCCCTAGCTCCATTTGCATTGAAACAGTCAGGAATGCACTTTGAATTTTCATAATACTATTTTTATGGAATCGAGGAAAACCACCTTGCGGGGGAGAAAGAGAGAGCGAGAGCGAGAGCTGGTGAGAGAGAGACCGCATTTAAATAACAGGCGGTGGCTCATTTTGGCGCCGAGCCAATTTACAAATCTTTTTGCTGCTCCCCCTGTGCAAATAATAACAATCATCACCGCTTTGCAGGGGGCGTGGGCGTCGTCTACCACGTTTACTGCAGTATTGCACGGCAGTATGTTGCAATATAGCTAGTCATCCTCTGGTTTTCACTTTCAAGGAATTCCTACTTATAAATTATTACTAATCGATTCGTATTCAAATGAGCAGCCCTCGTAGAACACACACCAATAAATAAATAAGGCAAGAAGGACTAAGTGCAATCAATATTATCAATATCTTTCTAAATTTTAAGAATACTTTGTTTTGGAAACGTAATTATTTCCTTATTTTTCTGTTTGCTACAACTAAAAATTATGATTAAAGGAGTGATTTAATATTATTTAGTATTTTATTGAAGACTGAGGGGAACTTATATTAAAGGCTTTCAAAAGTATACAAAAAATGTCATCTGACTCTTGGTAACTATCAAATAATGTTTAAAATTACATCGGTTCAAATTCAAGGACCGCTAAGAGGAATAACAATGATAAGATACTCTTAAGCCTGATATACATACATATATTAAATATATGCGGTTTTGTAAACATTGTTTGAACATTAGTTAGTTCACTACTATCCTAACCCTACCTTTCATTTTTTTCCAAGCCTAATCCCAGTAACTTAAAAGAACGATAATGTTTGCTGAACACTAAGTTAAATTGTTAGTATATCACACTTTTCACACATCTGTTTTGCACTTTTAATCCCATTAAAACACTAAAATACTAGTGATTGATTGAAAATCCCGGAACACACCTGTAAAATGCCTTAATTTGCTCATCGGCTACCTTGAAATTTTCTTTTGGTTTTCGGTACACAAATACGCAGATGGGCATTGGCTACCTCAAGGATACAACGGGATATCTTTTGGATAGGACTTACCTCCTCCAGTACGCCAATAGTGTGGCGGCAGTCGGGCATCCGGGAGGCGAAGGTGGAGGTGGTTGGCGAGCTGTAGTCGGAGCGCGTCTCCTCCACAAATTCGGACACGGCAATCAGGGATGGCGGCATTTTGCTCAGGATACGTATCACTCACAAGCACACGGCACACACACACACGGCACGCACACAGACGCGGGGCACACGCACACCAGCTTGCGCCCAAGGCCGAATGGAAGTGGGAGCGGGACGGCGAATAGCAGAGAAACCAGGATAACGCCTATACACTGTACGTAGTATTATCTCTACGCCTTTGTTCACTCCCGATTTGTGTTGTTGCTCGTCGCACTTTCCCTGGCACTGGCACTATATCCATATATCCAAGCACTGGCGTTCTCATCCTCTCGCGATTTGTGTTTTTTTTGCTATTCGCTTTTCTGCGTTTTCGGTTGTAGTACTAGTGAATCGTACTCCACACACAATTAACGATGACGGAGGAAAATGCGCATTGCCCGGGCAGCAGTGGGTCCTAAAATCGCGGGCCCCATGACAGCGGAAACAGGAAGAACACACTCGGACTGGGATTCGCGGCACTGGACATGGTCGACGTCGACCTAACTTTAGGCGTGATTTAATACTTTTGTTTTATTGCGATTTTTGTGCTGCTGGCGTCTCGCTGCGTACAGTGAGTGTTGTTGTTGTAGCCCTATCGATAGATGGACACGGTCATCGGTAGTCGATGACCAAGGCGCAGGACTCAGAACTGCGTTCGCCGCGAGCTCGATAACACTTATCGGCTAGCAGCAACGCGGTGTGGATTTCGTTCAGTTTTCCTACATTTTCACCTGGCATTTGCTTTGCAATACAATACAGACTGCATTTAAGATGGCTGGCAAGCGACAGGCGACCTCGAACCTGAACCACGACAACTGGGACCAGGAGGAGGAGCCCGAGGAGCGCGGCACTTTCCGCACGGCCAGCGAGCAGGAGCTGAAGACTCGCGTTATCAAGAAGGCGCGCCGCAAGATTGCCGGCGGATCCGCCGCCGCTGGCGAGGATGCCGCCGATGAGGCGCCATCGGAGCCCAAGAGCGTGTTCAGCGGATTCTCTGGTGAGTTTCTGATTCTTTCCATTTGTCTGGGGTTTGCTCACCCACCCTCGTGAATTGCTTTCAGGTTTCGGCAAGCCGGCTGCAACAGCTGCGGCTTCATCGCCATTCTCCTTCCTGGCCAACCTGCCGTCGAGTAGTACTAAAACCTCAACCAGTAGCGAGCCAGCCAAACCCTTGTTCTCCTCCTTGGCCAGCTCCAGTGCGGCCGATAAGCCGCTCACCTCCAACATTTTCGGAAGCGGCAGCGTCAGCAGCACAGCGCCGTCCACGGTGAAGGAATCAACAAGTACCACCGACGGCGCCAAGCCGTCCACGTCGATTTTCGGCAACATATCAGTGGCCAAGAAGGAGAGCAGCGAGCCCAAGTTGTCGGTGGCCAGCAGCAGCAGCAGTGGGAAGTCTGAGAGCCCCGCCGCGGAATCTTCCGAGTATCGAGAGAGCGTGGCCGAACTGAATCGGGCCGTCATGAAGTTCCTGCAGGAACACATGGAGAAGGGTCCCTACTGCATACTTACGCCAGTGTTTAAGAACTACGAGAAGCACCTGAAGGAGCTGCAGGACGGGGAGAGCGCCAGAACAAACACCTCAAAGTCCACACCCCCGCCGCCACTTTTTGGGGTGCCAGCTGCGGTCGTGTCTAGTGCATCGTCGCCATCTAAGCCGGCTGCCACGTTTTCGTTTGGCAAGCCCAGCACCCCCATTGGCGGCACCACGTCGCCCTCGGCCAAGAAGCCCAACTGCACCGTAACCAGTGGTGGGACAACTACCACATCCACAACACCGCTGTTCTCCTTCGGCAGTACGGCAGCTTCCAGTGCTTCGCCGTCGACTGCCGCCAAATCTGCAGTTCCTCCAGCCACCAGTATCTTTAGCTTGGCCTCAAAGCCTGCGGACGAAGCCAAGGCCGATGATGCACCTAAGCCCAGCATCTTCAGTTTCGGTACTAAGCCACCTATCACCAAAAAGGATGAGCCTCTGGCGCCGCCACCGAAAACTAATGGCTTTAGCTTCGGACTTAAGAGCAATAGCGACGACAAGCCCAGTACCTCGTTGTTTGCCGGTTTTGGAAAGGCACCCGACGGAGCTGGAGATGGAATAAAGGGTTTTTCATTCACCGCCAATGCCACGCCCTTCTCCTTTGGAAACATCCAACCGCCAGCAGCAGCAGCTGTTGCCAGCGAAGAAGCGGAGGACGAGGAAGACAAGCCGCCAAAGGTCGAGTTCAAACAGGTGAATTGATTACGGAACGCGTTACTTAATGGATTGCTAATACAGAGGTTATCTCTAAACAGGTCGTGGAGGATGACGCCGTTTTCTCAAAACGATGCAAGGTGTTTATAAAGAAAGACAAGGACTTTGGCGACCGCGGCGTGGGCACGCTGTACTTGAAGCCGGTCAAGGACACGGAGAAGACCCAGCTGCTCGTGCGCGCCGACACCAATCTGGGCAACATCCTGGTCAACCTCATTCTAAGCGAGGGCATACCCTGCCAGCGGATGGGCAAGAACAACGTCATGATGGTCTGCGTGCCCACGCCGGAAGACACCAAGGCCACATCGCTGTTGCTGCGTGTAAAAACCGGCGACGAGGCCGACGACTTGCTAGAGAAGATCAAGGAGCACATCAAATAGGAGAAAGACAGCTACAAATAATTCATTCGTACATCTAAATGTTGTTTAATCGTTTATATTTTAAAACTATTACGAACCCCTGAAAATAGAACACAAGAATGTACACAAAATCAATCGACTGAGGCAACCACGATCTTGGCATCTATCATGTGTTTAAGATTTATACTCAAAGAAGGCAGTTCTTCAGCAGAATCGTCTAATGCGTTCACATATTGGCTCATTATCCGACCGATTCCAGGGGGACAGGCTTGAAAATGGATTTGAAGTCAAATTTGGAAATGTGTCTAGAGATCCGGCGACTTACTTATGGTCTCCACAGTGATCGTTTTGGTGCGGCGGTTGACGTAGGTGCAGTTGCCGGCGAGATATCCGGTTGTCCCGGAACTCGCAACTCCCTTGGTATTATGCAGCTTGAACAGAATCGTATCGGCTCTGGCTGGCAAGTTTGTCAGTGGTGTTGCACTCTGCATAAGGTCCTTAATAATATCTGATGTTTCTAAGAAAAGATGGCTACTTAAATGTAATTTCAAAACTAAAGGATCGCACCTGGTATGGCCTCCACATCTGAGTCTGAGTCTATATTAGTGTCATCCACCAGCATCACGTCATCATCGGAATCCGAAATGAAATTATCAGCGCAAACGCGCGCCGGTGCCACTTGTATGTCTTCCGATTTCACCTTAGCATCGATCAGGGACTCGTCTGGCATTAATTCGGTGTTAGTTGCGTCTGTTTTAGTTGGATCTTTTTTATCAACCGAATGAAATTCCTCAGCTACAGTCGAATCGTCAGGAACAGGTGCTTCAGCATCAGTTGTATCGACCTCAGCTATAGTAGAATCGTCCGGAAGAGTTGATTCATCTTTAGTTGTATCGTCCGGATGAATTTCTTCAGCTACCGTAGAATCGTCTGGAAGAGTTAACTCAGCTTTAGTTGTATCATCTGGAAGAGTTACTTCAGCTGCAGTAGAATTGACTGGGTGTTCGATTTCAGCTTCAGTTGTATCTCCAGGAAACGTGACTTCTGCATTTGTTTTATCTTCAGGAAGAGTTGTATCTTTTGGCAGAGTTGTTTCAGCTGCAACGTGAAGGGATGCGGATTGTGGTTTGTCTTTATCTTCAACTTCTTTTATGATTTTTGATGTAGACACTTTGCCATTGACTGGCAGTTGGTCAGCTTCATTGTCAACTGACAACGGCTTTGCAATCTCTTTTTTAGACTTTTTCTGGGAAAGAAAGTTTCTATCAAACCCATTGAGTATTATAGTTTCTAATATTTGAACCTTAGTTTTTTTAACTGGAAACTCGAATATGCGCGCAATGTTGGAGTCCAGCTCCATGAGAGGGCATCGAAATAAAACCGAAGGACGAGGCGGTATCTCATATTCCGACTCCACCGCATAATCAATAATCTTAGACGATTTAAGGTGGCTCTTGTTTTTGAAACATTCTGGCTCCTTGAAAGTGGAAACCGCGGGTGCAGTTTCCTCCTCTGCCGCTGTTAAATGAGATGTTTCCGAAAGAATTTCAGCCGATTTCGGGACACTTTTGTTTTTGGAACGCTCGAATGTGAAAGGATTTTTTAGAACTTCGTCTTGCTCCAGTGTTTCCTCCTGAATGTCAGCCGTTTTCGCATGGGTATTCTTTTTAGATTTTTTGGTTCCCTTGACATTGCAACGCGACGAAATCGTTGAAGCAGGTGCCTTATCTTCCTTCTCAGCAGCAACCAAATCAAAAGATTCCGCTGGAATCCTGGGCGATTTTGTGTGGTTTTTATTCTTGGAGGAAGAAGTTGCCTTCTTTACTGCCTCATCCTCTACAGCCAAATGGTTATTGAAACGCTTAAGAATGATAGGACTGTGTTCCTCATGTGCTGTTACATGAATCTTTTTTTTTGCTTTTTTAGTTTCCTTGATATCCTTCTCCGCAGCTGTCATATCAAATGATTCCATTGGAACCCTGTGCGAGTTCGGGTGGCTTTTGTTTTTGGAAGGGGCAGATCCCTTCTTTGGTGAATCATCTTCTACAGCCACATGGGTTGTTTCTGTTCGAATTTGAGAACGCCTTGAGTCCACAGAGGGTCCAGGCGCCTCCTCCACATCCTCTTCCTCCTCCACTGCATTCACATTGTTTGTTCCTGGCGCAATTTTCTTGGGGCTACCGAGGTTTTTAGAGCGTTTTGTATGTCGAATGGGAGTCGAGGCGGATATGTGAACCTCTTCTTCGTCGGACCGATTCTTGCGCTTTTTACTTAATTTTACAGGAGCCGGGCTTACAAAGGTGTCCTTGTCATGACTGGCGAACCGAAAGGCCCTGCAAATAAACGAATAGTCTTATATTTCCTCTTAAAGCAATGACAGTTCACATACTTCAGTCCTTGGGCTGATTTGAGCACCTTGATGGACTCCCTTGGGGCCAGAAAACATCCATCTGTGGTGAGCAGGCTAATGTCCTTCTGCAGGATGCAGTTTTGTTTAAAATAAAATGAATACAATATCTCACAAGACATACCAAATTGAAAAGACTTTGAATGTGATCTTGCAGGTCCTTAATGTTTTGCCATGTTGCATCAATAAAAACCAATGACTGCCGGCGTTCGTCCTTGAAAAAATTTGATAGATCCACCTTCATGCTTGAGTGGTGCATCCTTTTTTTAGGCTTATTTTTTTATTGGCAAAAAAATGCAGATTTAAAAGCCGCCTACTAGATTAGGGGTGGTATTAAATTCGATTTCGCTATCGTTACATCGATGTTTTTTAATTTATCAAGGTTTATTGTACATACAATTTAAGAAAAGCTATTTTTTTATTTCAAACAGTTTACATATAAATATAACTAAAAAGTTTTCAAATAAACCACAAAAATAAATTAATTTAAATCCATAGAGTTTTAAAAATGTGGATATACTATTTTTAAGAACATTTTCAGTTTAATTAAAGCCATGGGCATATACAAAAATACAGATTACTTAAATAAAATGATAAGTAAATTTGACCCAGTAAGCAATAATCATCGATAATCTATCGATAGCACATCCGATAACGATAGGCCACTTCTTGTGTACTCACTTCCAACGAAAACAAATAGTTCTTATCACAATACAGTTTGGAATTAATCACGACTCCGAATTAGATCAATGATGTGATACCGCCACGAGGGTACCAATCCCACTCCAAAATGAGCCACGGCGACCAGAGTCGCAGCCAGCGGAGCCAGGAGCGCTCTGGAGGAGGGGACTCCACCAAGGACAGGGAGAAGGAGAAGAAGGGCTGGTTCCACTCGCTGACCAGGCGCAAGAAGTCCGACTCGGCGCTGGCCGTGTCCGCATCCGCTTCCGCCTCCACCAGTGGATCCCAGAACAACAACAACGAGGTGTGCGTCCTTGAGCCAGCGGACTCTTCCATGGCCAGCTGCAGCAATGGGGGCACTGGTACAGGCACGGGAACACTGCGCAGGCGGAGGGACAAGCAGGACAAGGACAAGCGGAACGTGTTCGCCAGATTGCGGAGGAAGGTGGGCCAGGGGCTCAGCTCCCTGCGCAACTGGCACTCGATGGGCGACTGCGACGATGGCGGCACCACGGATGCCACCTACGAGTTCCTCACCCCGGCCATCTGCCCGGAACCCACGCTCCCATTCACGCACGACTACTTGCGCTTCATCCGGAAGAAGTGGCTGGAGCGCGAGGACGCCCACTCGCCCAACCAGGTCATGTACAAGGCCTGCTCCGAGATGCTCAAGTAAGTGACGTCTTTCCCCATCGAACGGTCAACGATCGGTGACTCATGCCCTTTGTTTGTTTTCAGCCAAGTGTGGTACTGGGGCGAGATCTCCAGGCGCGATTCGCAGCGGCAGCTGAGCGACAAGCCGACCGGGTCGTTTCTGGTCCGCGACTCGGAGACGAGCGGATCCCAGTTCACACTGAGCTTCCGGATTGTGAACGTAACGCTGCACTATCGGCTGGAGTTCCGCGACGACTTCTGGCACTTCGAGGAGCTCAAGTACGGTTCGATTGTGGAGATGATCAAGGATATCTTGCACCGCTGCACCAACGACAACTTTGTCTGCTTTGTGAAGGTGCCCAACGAGATGCAGCCGCCGTTTCCGGTGATCCTCAAGTATCCGCTGAGTCGGTACGCCAACATGCCCAAGCTGCAGGACCTGTGCCGCCGCGTCCTGCAGCGCCAGATGTCCCGCGAGCAGCTGGCCAAGCTGCCTGTGCCCGCGCAGATGCTGGAGTACTTGTCGGTGGAACGGGAACTGGTCTTCCAGAGCTAGACGCCCGCCCCGTCCACCGCCGAGCATCCGCTGGTCAAAGCTTTAACACGGAAGTAAACGCAAGCACGTACACCAAAGAGGTCCGGGCGAATCGAATCGAATCCAAGCCTGCAGTTACTCGTTATGATATTTGTTGGTCGGGTCGTCGGATTGGCAATATGTTTTTGATGCATTTCTACGCCCCAGTAACTAAGCGCACAGTCTCTCACCACACAAGTGCACGCCGGAATACCAGTGTGCAGGTTTTTACTGTATTGTACTGCTTAAAGTACCACTAGTACTAGTATCTTGTCTAGGATAAATAACTATGTTATTGGCCATAATTAGTCTATTGGTTTGTTTTCAATGGGTCTTGGTCAAGTCTTTACTCTGCACGCAAGTGCGCCTATCCTTAAATTTTTGTAAAAATCGAACTATTGCATATATGTATTAACGTTAGTCCTAAGTCAGATGTATTGTAATATTTACGTTGTTCGCATTTTTGTATTCCTAACTTGGACACTAACTTTTTGCTAAACTAGATTTGCATGGAATTAGGCAGCTTTACGGCATTCGAATCTGTTCAATGCCCAATTACTCTTGTTGCAATGTGTATGTATTTTATTTAAATCTATCTACGAATATTTTACAACAATAAAATATTAATCAACTCATTGAGCGATCTTGCAGTCAATGAATGGAGTTCGCAAATAAAACAAACATCACGTATGATATTCTATGTTTTATTGTAAACTAGTAAGTAATTATTGATGGTAAAATCTGTATTTGTAGTAAAACAAGATTTATAATTTCCCATATGCAGTTGTTTGGTATATTTGACATATTTCTATCATGTTCCAAATGTAAACTTAATTGTCGCCTCCTTTATGCTCATCCTCCTCTTCCTCCGCCTCCGCATGGTCATATATGCGATAGGCCTTGAACTGACCAACCTTTTGGCCATCCACGTAGTGGAAACTTAAGAGACAGCTGCGGCACAGGTAGGAGGGATTGTGCAGCTGTCGTCGGGATTGATCGACAATGAAGCTGTAGCTGCGAATGCCGCACAAGTAGCAGGTCCTTCGATTAAAGGTGCTAAAGGCGTGAGGATAGGGATATAGACTGCGTTCGGGGCGTTTACTGCGCGGCGTTAGCACCTCGATCTGCGAGATTACAAACAGGTGTTCGCAGTTGCCGTGATGCAGGTAGTGCAGCGGTGATCCTGGACTAACCGTGAGATCTATGAAGCGTTTGCCCTCCATATTCTCCACCTTAAGCGATTCTCCTTGCACTCCGTTTGCACGAGCCGCCCACTTTAACACGGTCTGCGAATAGTCGGGATTGTTGGGATTGCGTTTGTCATTGTAGAAGGTGTCGTTGATAAAGAAGTACCCCGGATTTGTGTCGATTGTGGGCAGCGGAGCATCCGGATCGTTACTGATGTCCACGAAGCGTTTTCCGCGGCACACGCAGCTGATCTTGTCGCGCAGCTCGGTCAGATAGTTGCTGCCCAGGCAGACGTACTCCTCGGCGAACACGGGGATCTCCACCTTGAATCCCCGATGGTAGGCACGTGGTGGCCGGTAGATACGCACGGTTAGCTCCAGTTCGCAGGCATCCAACTGGAGATCCTGGCAGTCCGCCGGCGGCGGATTCAATTTGTGAGTGTATTGGGTGCGTCCAAAGGCACATTTGCGCGACTTGGCCTTGTAGTTGGTTAGGGCCGTAAAGGTGGCGGGCACATGCTGATCTTCCTGGGGCCGGACACCAGTTTGGCGAAATACATCTGCGCCGGGCTGAAAGTTTGCGATCGATACGTCGTCTGGGGATTCGATCAGGTCCAGGGAACAGCTGTCACCCACGTCCACGAGCACGGGATTGGCTTGCAGATAGAACGGCATATCGTTCTCAGAGCCAGTTAATTTTCGCTGATAATCGGCAAGAAAATGTTGCAGATTCAAAGCCGTATGGGTGCTGTCCATGGTGCTAAAGAAGATTGTTCTTAGTATGGGGGATTCTCTTGTGTATTTTATTGAACTCACTTAATGCTCCTCTCCGAACTTGTTAATGGCTTCTTTATAGGTAATATTCAACTTTAATGACTCCGCCTTGGCCTCGTCCTGCTCTCCCTCCTCAGCTTTGACTGATTTCTCGGCCTCCAGGTGCAAATTGTCGACGTAGACTCGTTCGAAGGATATTACCTTCGTGGACTTGTCCACGTACTGGTAACGCTGACGACACACAGACTCGAAGAGCGGATCGCTGGCCAGATTGTCCTTGTCCTTCTCGAAGAACACGTTGGTTCCAACGGAATGTTCGTAGCGCCCCCGGTAGATATTGCCATTCACCTCCGCCATGGGCGTGTCACTCTCGATCCCTATGACCTTGATGGCCGCGTCCTCGTGCTTCAACTGGTGCGGCTGAATGTGGTTCTTGAAATCAGCAAATACCAGGTACTCTGTGTCTTCGTACTCCGAATCGGAAGAATCGTTCATTTTCCCTCTTAATGGCGATTCATCGGCGTTTACTGATGTTTAGATTTGAAGATACATTCCACATCGAAACAAACGAATATTTTTCGACTTTTCGATCTTTAATAAACATCAATGTTTGGCCTTGGGTAGTAAACAAACAGTTATGGACTGTTCACACTCGTTTCGCAACAGGCGGGTTTGCTAAACAACTAAGCACCTATCGGTTTTTATTCCTGTGGACTTTTTTAATTCAATAAACATTTGATTACATGGGGCAGGGCCAATCAGATATTTTAACAACAACAGCGGTAATCTAACCATTTTGCAACAAATTTTCTCAATTGCTTTTTTAAGAAACAGTCCAGTGTGACATAGGTGTAACACAAAAACACAGCTCACTAATAAATACAAAACGCTATCGATGTGACATGCCACTCCAAAATATATCGGGGCGAAAACTGTACCGCACTGCCATCTCTAGAAACGAGGCGAATACAAATCTGTTTTCGGTGGCAAAATTTACGTGCGTTCTCGTATTCCTGTAAATATTAGTCGATAATAAACACTACAATTAAGTGCTTAGGTGGTCTTGTGTGCAAATAAAACCAAATACACTGCGACACAGGTGACTTTGCACCAAAAAACATCAATTTAAAGTACGTGTTTTTTCACGGCACAGCGGCCATTTTGGGCGAACTCAACGTCAGCAGAGCGAGCACCCCTCTTTGTACATATTTTCAACGTAAGAATAGTGGTTGGAAATGGCATGTGGAAGGAAAAAAGCGGATCTAAACTATGTGTATATGGCTCTTCGCGACCTAAATTTATTATTTTGAGTGCCAAGACTTCCACTGCATTCCTTTTTTATTCTGGATCTCTTCGTGCTAACTTTCGCCGCCCTTTCTCATTGACAGTTAGCTACTACGACAACTGCCGTTTTTCGGACCACGCCGTAAGCTTTTGCGCCACCAAAAAGCCGAGCTTTTACAGCCAACGTAAACGTAAACAAAAACTAAAACAATGGCCGATGAGGATATCACACTGAACGAGGATCAGCTCCTAGAGTCGTTGGACGAGACGAACGGCGAGCAGGAGACTGAAATCATCACAGAGACCGAGGTGAGTTTTGGAGTTTAGATAAGGGGCGACTCGATGATGATGATGGTCAAAAACCAGTTTGTTGGCCCGCCCTGCGAAAGCCCGCCGATTCCCTGGAAAAGCTCGCAAAGCTTTTGGGGGATATACAAAGGCGAAAGTCACCGCAATGGCTGCCATTTTCAAAGCGTCGCTTCGCATTGTCTGCCGTGTTTTTGGGCGTTTCGCTAATTGATCCAAATCCAATTCAAATCCTTTTCAATTCCATCTCTTCCGGGTCACAAGGAGGAGGGCAGCATGCAAATCGATCCCGAACTGGAGGCCATTAAGGCGCGCGTCAAGGAGATGGAAGAGGAGGCCGAGAAGATCAAGCAAATGCAGTCGGAAGTCGACAAACAAATGGCTGGCGGCTCCACCACCGGTTTGGCCACCGTTCCGCTTTCCCTTGAAGAGAAGCAGGAGATAGACACGCGGTCCGTCTATGTGGGCAATGTGGACTACGGAGCATCGGCCGAGGAACTGGAGGCCCACTTTCACGGCTGCGGCACCATCAACCGCGTCACCATACTCTGCAACAAGGCCGATGGCCATCCCAAGGGATTCGCGTACATCGAGTTCGGATCGAAGGAGTTCGTCGAGACGGCACTGGCCATGAATGAAACCCTCTTCCGAGGGCGTCAAATAAAGGTGGATACCAGAGACACTTATTCCCTATAAAAGAGTTTTCGATCCCTTTCCGGATAAACTTTCAAATTTGTTTCTTGCATTCTGTTACATAATATATCGGTTTAAATTACATTTTTTTTTAAATAGTTAGGGTTAATTTGCCCAGTTTTTTAACCTCGAAGAATGTCTGGTAACTTTAAATTCAAAAGAAAATTGACTTAGGGGCAAAACAGAACACGTATATTGCCTTGTGTTCTGGTTCACTATTAACTGACGAATCAATATAAGCATGTCAGTCCGATCAGAGCTCCATATCAATTAGAGCTGTGGGGGACTGGAATTATTATGCCACCACATTTTAATGGTAAAACTAATAAGATTACTCTAAAAAAAATATACCGAGTTATTGATTTAAGTCGCATTTTATGTTCGCCTTTGATTACATTATTGCTCTAAGCTAGCCAGTATAGTTTATTACATGATTTTGATTATCGGATCGGATTAAATATTGTATCTTATTTTGTAGTTTACATTCTAACCTTTTTTCCATGCTCTGCAGGTGATGTCGAAGCGCACAAACCGCCCTGGCCTGTCCACCACAAACCGATTTGCCCGAGGCAGCTTCCGTGGTCGAGGAGCCCGCGTTTCCCGAGCGTGCTGTCACTCTACCTTCCGTGGAGCCCGACGCGCTATGTAAGTGCGCCCTGGTTAATCGCGATTGGATCCAGCTAATCCCGGTCTGTCTTTCGTTTCAGAAGGGGTTACCGCGGTCGCGCCAATTACTACGCTCCATATTGATTATTGTTTTATTAAAACCCTAGTAAGGTAAGCCCACAATTTTGAACTCATCTAAAAACCCAAACGAACGAGACTGCTTGTTATCTACGTTTCACCTTGACCGATTATTTATTTTTGAGATTTTATTTATGAGACTCTGTCCGTTCTATGCAAGTAAGCGTAATGCCTTTTTTTTATTATCTTGGGAATAGCATAAACGAATGATTAAAATAACATTTTTGTACACGATTTTAAAATCCATATACTCTGGATCTAAAGTGTAATAAGATATTTTTTAATTTAATAACTATAGGTTTTGAATAAGCAATCTTTTTAAACGTCATTTCGACATCTGAAATATCCGTAACGAATTCCACGAATCATTGAAGCAATCAGTTGTACTTTTGGATAATTAGTCACCTGGGGGCATTTAAAATTAAAAACGTTAGGACCAGAACCCTTTCTGTGAGTGCCTTATCTTTCATCCGCATCGCATTGGGACGAATAATAATGCCTTCATTTAATTTACAGACACTCTTCTTTAATCCAATAACTATTTGATTTCAGATTTTTTTACAATATTATTTCAAAAAACATTATTTTATTGCCAAACTTCTTTGCTAAATAAAAACAAAAAAGAGAAAACAATCACAAGAGAAAACGCCAGAAAAAAATCGTTTCAATAAAAAAAAGCATCAACAGCAAGAAAAGAGGCGAAAAAGAAGAGACTTCGAAAATAATAAAAAATCAACATGGAAAAACGAATATCTTGACTTGGCTATAATGTTTTTTGAAGCACCCAACACCAAACACCCCTTTTCACACATTTTAATTTTCAAATAAAAAATCAAAAAAAGATTATGAAAAACAAGAAGTTGATTTAGAAAAACAAAAAAATATATATCAATAAATATATATAAAAGAAACGCAAAAGAAAACCACAAATCGTAATAAAAGAAGTTAAAAGATGGCAAAAACAAGTTAAAGAAGGAAGAAAATAATAAAAAAAAAATCAAAAGAACACAAGACTCTTGGGAAAGAAGTTAATCAACAAAATAGATAAAAAGAAAGTGCGTAATTTATATATTCAAAAAAATATATAGAGTAAAGAAAAGAAGTTGAATTTTACTGAACTGAAAAAGAAGATGACAAATATAATCGAAATAAACAAGAGTTCAATGCCTTTCCTTTGGGCGGGACAAGGTTTTTGGGAATCATGATGTCACGATGTCAAACTGCTCCAACCAATCCAGTCCTGCGAATCAATACTTATGCATGTGTGGCAGCGAAATAAACAGAACACTCTTTCTTCAAGCACTATTATATGGTTTTTATTTCAATTGTAGGATTGCAGAGCCTGAGCGGATTTCGACTCGATGAAATACCCGCCACGTTCGATGGCGGTTTGTGTTTTAGCGCTTCTAAAATTGACCCGGCTCCTAGTTCTTTTGGACGGCGGCCTGCACCAAAGGCAGGTTCTTGCCCAGGAAGCACTTGAATCCGCGGTAGGCCCAGGTGTTGGCGGGCGACTTCTGCTCGTTCTTGTCGGCGCACTTCTCGATGTCGGCCTTCAGCGCTGCCTTGTCCTCCTTGCCCTGGCCCAGCTGCGCCACCAAATTGTCCACCTTGAAGCCCTTGGTCTCATCGAACAGGTCGAATTTGACGAAGATACACTGGATGTAGTTGCGGGTGATCTCGTCCTCGGGATAGTCGAAGGTCTTGTACTTGGCGATCAGGGCCTCGGTCACCTTGCTGGTGGCGCCGCACTCCTTGCGCACATTCTGCAGATCCTCGGCGGTGCGGAGTTTGTACTCGGCGGCGGAGGTCTGGATGGATAATGTGAATTACTGACTGAATGCGATCAGCTCTTCAGTTACTTTGTACTCACCAGACCCAGCAGGGCGCACAGCAGAATGGCAACGGCGTTCTTCATACTGGAAGAGGTTTTTGGTTTGCTTTTAAAGAGGATTAGTGCTTGCTCTGTGATCACCCGGAGGAATCTGTTGGCTGTGGACTGGTCTGCTCCAGCTTTTATACTTTCGAGCACGGCTCAATGTGCTGTATGTGTACATATGTCGCACTCAATTGTGGGGCGATTTTGAGTGTCGCTCAATTGAGTTGCACTCGCTGGCTGTAATTTAAATCTTATGGAATTTTTTATGAGCTCGAATTTGCCCTTAGGACGTGTTGATTAAAATTTTAAAGTAATAGATAGTTTGTAAATCCTTTATCAGCAACCAAACAATTTAATTTGTTTCATGGTTCCAAGTAAAAAGTTTCTAACTGTTAATTAATTAATTAACTCAAATTTCAGATAAAGAAGTACTTTTTTAATTAATTTCGGGTCTCCTAATCTAAATCAGGTAATAAAAAAGTTTCTGCGTGACAGCACTAAAAAAATGGTTTAAGTTTGAAATAATGACGACTTTGAGAGTTTTAAAAATTAAATTAATTAATTAAAACTGTCCACGCTGGCAGATTTAAAATCTCTACAGCGATATCTATGATATACGCATAATAATATATTTGTGTAGTCTTATTAAAACAGCTAAAAATAGTCAAGTCATCAGGTTTAACAAAATGTGAACCCATTTTAAACACATTTTAAGTTTTTGCTTCTGTTCTTTTTATAAGAAATCATAATCAGAAAGTGTCATTTTCAGGAGAGCCACTGTACTTATAAAAACTTTTGTGGCATACAACAAAATTATAAGCACTAGTCTCGGATAGATCAGCTGAGTTTGATTTGAGTTGTGGCATTATTAACAGTTAAATCAGTTTAAAATTTCCATTGTTTGTCTGGAGGGAGCGTAAGCGAAGTCTATAAACCAAACATAAATGCGATTTGCATGGGTGGGGCTCTAATAGCGAAGGGGTCCAAGTAGATTACGTTTTTTTCTTTTAATTAAACAGTAGAAAATCGAAATCTTATAAATCTCCGATAGAATGCTTATTACATTTTTTAACTTATAATGAAAGCCACACAATTATTTCTTGTAGATGTTATATAAAAAGACCAAAAGTTTTTTTAAAATAAAGAAATAATATTGGAAATTAAAAAGTTTATGCAATTAATTCAACGTCAAATTATGAACATGCTTTAAGCGTTTCTTTTAAACAGTGATAAATACATAACGAATAGATACCATCTTAAAATGTTTAAAACTTTCAATGTTAAAAGCTGAGATTTCTTTGGTACCTAAATACAAAATTATAGAACAAATACAGAGTATTCATTACGCGTAAGAAAATTCTCTTATAAATAATAACAACTTTTGAGCCCGAAAAGCAAGAGTAATACTTAGTGTTCACTTCTGTAAAATCTTTTGTTACAAACCCCCTATTTTTGGGAAGTTTTGACCCCCAGAAATTGTGGATCTGCCACTGCGTTTGCATGACCGACCATTTGTGGTCACTTAAACTGCCCACTTGGACGTCTGTGGGCTTTTGTGTATGCTGTTGGATGGACAGTCGGTCTGCTCTGCATTAAATGAGCATTAATTGAATTGGCAAAATTACGTTGACAAATGAAATTCGCCCCCCGCCAACGCACATTGGATGTCATAGATTGCTGCCCCCAGCCTACCGATTTAGCACCCACTTTCGAGAATTTTCCATTGCAACATGAGTGGCCCCATGGGAATTGAGTGACCAAGTCCACTCATAGGTATGTTTATGTACATATCATATATCAACAGCCAGACAGGTGGTTTTTCATTCGCAAACAGAGACGAGTCCATTTCGGCTTTCTTTGAATTTGAAGCATTTATTTGTATTGAAACACTATCAGTTAAGTATACATACATAGGTCTAAAGCACAGTTTTCATAAAAACTCCAAAAAAAACCTCATCACAATGAACTAAATTTAAATGATCACATACGAAAAAATAATGAAATCGAAAATCACAACTCCCATACGCCATTTGGAATATGCATCTTCTAAGAACCTGCAGGAGTCTCAAAGGAACTAACTATATAGTAATTATAATAACTCAATTTTGATTACAACTTAAGTCCACTCATTTGACGAGAAACGATCGAATGATAATGTTCGAAATGATAATGAAACCAAGGCAATCGCGAATCCTGGCTAAGCTTATGCAAAGTTATACATATTTCGTTTTTGGTAAGCACATCTAGAGGGTTTGAGGCTAAGCAAACAAATTGGAAAAGCGCTATCTGCTATATAGAGTGTGTGTGTTGCATATCCGTATAAATATGGTAATATAGTAAGGAACCAGTTCACTTCTCGGGAATGGGTCGCAGGGTGGCCAAGTCCACCTTGTTGCTCGGCGGCACCAGTGCCGTCTCCAGTTCGGGGATCTCAAAGTCGGGGATGGGGTCGCGCCAGTAGTTAAAGTTGGAGAACTCAGCAGAGGCTTCGTCGTGTTTCACCGGCGGGAACAGTTGATCCACAATGTACGTCATGCTGCAGTATCTGGAAGCAAAAAGGCAGGCTTGATCAGATCATGTACAACATTAGAGCCCATAGCCCAGGGTTATGCTATGATCTTTGTCGATCGAGAGCAGCCCGAGGGTATGCTATGGTATATCTTGGAATGCCAGAATCAGGATATACGCCCTGGGATATACTTCGTTTTTTTTTATATTCTGATACAGTAAACTCGCAAAACACGAGCTATGGAAAACTAATACTTACGGTTACGTAACGGTTACGTCTAAGAATTTTCGGATTTTAAGTAATCATCTAGATATACTCTAACTACAGATATACGAAATTACAGGATCTTGCTCAGAACTCATGCCACACTCAGCGAACGATGTCGAAAATAAAAGATTACCATCACAGCGAAAATAAAAGTATATTTTGTTGAGTACTTCATATAATTGTCATACTTAAAACTAGACATCAAGACCTGCTGGGAGCAGAATACTTTCCAAACATAACTGGTCGGCGAACTTGGAACTCGCGGACCTGGCACATCAGGCACAGACATAAATAGGACACTCCTAACTCTCTCTCTTTCTAAGAAAACTTATCACAATTTGTAAGCTGCACAACCATCGGCTTGGGATAGGACTGTGGCTAATCTAGGAATTCAACCACTTGGGAGGCGAGGCCAAGATGACCTCGTTTTTGGTGGAGACGCGGCGGACCCGCATAATGAGACCCACATTGGCCGACTGATCGTCGCCGGAGGCCACGTCCGCCTGGATGCCATCATCGTCGTTGGCAAAATCATCATTGTAGAGGGCCTCGTCATCGTCATCGTCCTCATCTTCATCGCTGCTCTCCTCACTGTGAATGTGAAGCACCTCGTCGTCGTAATCGTCGCTGAACTGCAGCTCATCCTCCGACTCTTCGTCGTCGAAGACGTCCGTCCGGTAATCGAAATCATCCTGGTTCGTGAGCAGCGGAAAGTATTCGTCGACTTCTAGCGACTGATTGATGTAGCCACTGTGTAAATTTGACAACCAAAATGCTTGAATTGGATTTGGCAGGCTTTTCGATCGTTTGATTGATTGAGTGGGGTGCGATTTTTGGGTGGGTAGTACAATGGATAGATACTACACAGATAGGAAGTACACTCAAACAGCTTAGAGACACCTAGCGTTACGTGATGAAGTTAATTCGACTTGAGCCAATTAGCGTTTGTTGTTTGGATTGATTGGTTTGGTTTTGTTTTGCGAATAAGTTAACGTTATCGGATGTGGCATGAGTTCAGTAATGAGCAACACCGGAACCATATAGTATACATGGGAGAGACACATGTGCAGTTAGAGCTAAACACTAGGCTAGGGTATCAACGGATCGCTACTTACGAGGACTGGAATGTTTGGGTCAGCTCGTGCTTCAGCTCGCCCTTGGTGTTGATGGTGAAGATGCGCATGATGGGAATGCCCACGGCTCGATACGCCCACACGTCCTGGAAGGGATTACAAATAGGGTGGATTGAATAATATAACTCAGACAGTTCTATGTTCTATTAAGATTTGCCAAGCTCTGACTGCATATCCACGTCTATGCTTCAATAAGTGATTGAATCAGGGCTAGTGTAAATTTGATTGAGCTGCTTTTGCCAGACTTACATTGATGCGATTGCCATAGCCGGCGTAGAAGGGCTCCTTGTCGGGGAAGAGATCGCGTATATCCGATAGACAGGCGATCTTGAACTGCTCCGGCTTCTTCTCGATCACCTCGCGGTGGAAGGCCGAAATGAGGGACGTGGGATTGAGCAGCAGCGGACCCTCCGGCAGCATCACATTACCCTGCCGGATCGACCGGAGATACTCGCGTGTCACTCGGCTCTGGCCGATGGCACGGGCCGACAGATAGAGCAGCTTGTAGCCATTCTGCTCGATCTTCGAGAAGAGCTGCGCCACCCCCAGCTGCGCCCAGTCCTTGCCCACCATGGGCAAAATGTGGCCTAGCACATCCGACCTGGTGATGGTGCCGTCAATGTCCGAGATCACCACCTTGTCGTTGTGCTTCCAGCGGAACAAGTAGCACTTGCAGCGCGTCGTTCCCTGATAGGCGGTGGTCACGCTGAACTCGATCTCGTTCATGCCCTCCTTGAGGTTTAGTTTTTTCTATGATGGACAAAGAATCGTTTTATATTTGGACAAATATGGGAAGGATTTCAGAGCTTACAATGGCAGCAGAGCTGAGACGCAGCGATTTCTTGTAGCGCTCCTTCGGCTCGTCGCTCTTGTTGGAGGCCATGGTCAGCTCCTCCAGGTTGTCCACCAACGCCGAGGTGTTCTCCGCGTTCACCAGTGAGTCGCTCTTGCTCAGCGTGGGATCGCTGATGTCGGGAGAAGTGGGCCTTGAGGTTTGGGTGCCAACCGCTGCCTGATCGCCATCTGGAGGAGATTGAGTTATAGGATTGGCTATCTCTTTGCAGTTGCAGTTTTTCCATTTATCTTACCCTTCTCATCCTTGCCCAGTGGCATGCCATGACCGCTGTTCACGTGGTTGGGCGCAGCGTCCTGCGAGCGCCGCCAGCTCCACCAGTAGCGCTTGGTCTGGCCAACAGTGTCCGCCTCGGCGGCCGCCTCCTGCTTGTCGTCTCCGGACAGGCACTTGTCCTCCACCGTCTGCGACATTAGCTGCTCAATGGCATCCTGATTGGATAGGAATATCAGATATCGTCTAGTTAGAGCAGAAAGCAGGCAGAGCGGGCTACACAAAAGGCTTGGCGTTTGGGGCCAACTTACATGGGTTAGTGGCTTCTGGAAGGTGATCATTGTCATGACAATAGGACATGCAGCCATCCAGGTGTAGTATTTGCCATTCAGCCGTACGACTAGGTTAGGCGATGAGAAAATGCTGGGGCTTTTGCACACCTGCGCGCATGGTACGAATGAGGGCGTGGCATGGGAAGAGACTGGTTAACAAGGCGGGATGCAGTGCGTGGGGGGCGCAGTGAATAGTGCATGGAACTTAAACACACACACAGAACATAGCACCAATGGCCATTGGCGGGATAATACTCACGTCTGGATAATTGACCAGGTGGCGGTCGAACTCCTCGTCCGAGGGCGCTGCTCCCTGCTCCGACATTCCGCACATGGACATGGCCACAAAGTCCAAATATCTGTGAGCGATATGAAGGATTTAAGGTATTGTATTAGAATCTACTCCTAAGTTCAACTCACTTGTTGTCCCGCTGCTGCTTGGTCTCGTCAAAGTCCGAGTCAATACTCTTCTGACCCTCCTCCAGCGAGCTGGGCGAGTGGGGCAGGCTGGTTCCATTGCCACTCTCACCATCCTCCTCCGGCGGCGCGGAGGTCTCCTTGGACTTAGGCGTGGGGAAGTAAAGGGCCGCCATCTCGGGATCCATGCTGCCGGCGTCCAGATCGGATAGATATATGTCGCCCACCTCGCCAACGCCCTTCTCCTTGCGCAACCGATTGGCCCGCTTCATGAAGCTGAACATGTGACCTAACATCGACTGGTGCTCGCTCTGCTGCACCTGGTCGGCGCTCATGGCCTCGTTCTTGGCCTGCTCCGGCGTTGGCAGCTCGCCCCACTTCCACGAGGCGGCGATCTCGTCCTCATCCATGCACGTATGCCGCATTGTCGTCTCCAGCTCACTGTCGCTCTGGATGGGCGTCGAGGGTCGTCCGCCGGCACGACCAGATCCGCCAACACCACCACCCACTGGAGTGGTGATTTCCGTGTCGCTGAAGAAGTGAATGTCCAAATCCAGACGCTGATTCACTGTGGGAGTGTGCGGGATCTCGCTTAGCGGGCTATCGTTGCCAGAGCGGGCGGTGACCAGAGGAGCCGACGGTTGCTCATCATTTGACGAGGAGTTGTTGTTGTTGTTGTTGGTGGCACTGGATGATATGGGGGTATCGCCCTCATCGATGTTGCTGACCAACAAGGAGGCCGTTTCCGCCGAGAGCAAATCACCACCGCCAGCACTGCCCACGGAGCTGCTGGAGGAGGTCTTCCGCTGGGCATTCTTCTTCATCTGCGACTTCTTGCGCCGCTTCTTGGTCTTGCTCTTGGACACCTCCTTGGTGGCTTCGCTGGTGGTGACCGGGGTGAGGGTTAAGTCCGGCTTGGGCTGCTCTTCCTCCTTTACCTTCTGCACATCCTTCCCTGTTTCAGCTTCGTTGGAAGCTTTGCTTTGGTTCTCCAGCTCCGACTCCGTCGATTTCTTTTCGCCCTGGAACAGCTCCTCATGCTCGGCCCACTCCTGGCGAATCTTCTGGGTGGTGAATTCCTTAAGCTTCTCGCTCAGATTGCGACGCTCCAGCGTGTTGTCTGTGTGCCTGTTAGGGTTACAAAATGCGTTTGCTTAGACATGTCCCCGGATTGCTTGGGTATGGATAGGCATTGTGTACCTGCGCTGCGAGTAATCTGAGACCTGGTTCTCGAACTTGCCGCCCTCGACGGCGGCTTGCTTGGGCTCCTCCTTGGAAAAGTCAATGGAGTTGCGTCGCGGCAATGGCAGGGGCAGGAGCAAATCCTCGCTAGCGTTTCTAAAATGGTTTCGCAAGTGACAGGATAAGTCTGGTGCTAGTGGAGAACCAAGCAAATCACACTTACTTGTCGGCCGCCACACCACTGATGTCCTCCATGGTGTCGTTGGCCTTGTCTCGCGACTGCAGGAAGCTATTGGGAATGGGCGAGGTGGCCAGGTTGGCCGGCAGCTCCTCGTCCTCATCCTCCAGGCATTCCTCCACGAAGAAAGCCTCGCCGGAGTCGCCCAGCTTCATTTGTATGTCCACGGGGGCGCCATTTATCTCAATGTCCACCTAGTTGAGGGAAAATAAAAATCAATAAATAAGTAATTCAAATGCCTTTCTAATGTATACTTCTCTAATATATTAAAAAAAAATTAAAAATTGCAAAAATAATGAAATGTTGACATTGACACTGACACGGTATATATTTTATTTATTCTTTCTGTATTTATTATGATTGCATATCTATAAGAACGATAAGCACTCAGGCAATATCTCGTTCACAAGATTTGTGTACACTTGATATATAATACCTTAGGTCCAAATTCCTCAAGTTTAAAGTTTGTTAGTTACAACAATCAAAGTCGCTCTATGTTTATTTTCACATTAGGCAAATTACCCTAGGTATAGATGAGATCACTTATTTTTTGCATTGATTTAATAATAAAAAAAATCTCTTCCGAAACTAGAAAAATTATTGGATTACTTTATAGTTTATAGAATAAAGGATTTGGTATCAAAGCTTTGTCCTTCTACATTTGATTTTACTGGACTAATGGTTACACTTACCACCTTCTCCCGGCTCCTTAGCACTCCCAGCTTGCCAAAGCGAACGTGGAAGGGCGAGCACTGGAATTCGCCATCCCGCTGCTCCACCACGATCACATCGATGGCTCCCGTGAGGGTGGCTGCATTTATGTCGTTGTAGAAGTCGCGGAAGTTGTTGAAGACGCGCGCCAGGCTGTTCATCTTCGATCTGCTTCGGTTGTTGGTCTTCCCGGAAAATGGGTTTCCTTACTGCTGGGGATTTCTCTCCTTGATCTCCCCGAAAATTGCTTGTCTAATCTCAAAGCTCCGACTTTGTGTGTTTGCCTATGCCGTGTGTGGTTATATGGCAGCCATAATTATTGGCAGGCGTTCAAATGCGCCGCTTATTGACGAAGAAATCGGCACTGCGACTTTGGACCCGCCTCTGAGATACGGCAGCTGTAAAGGGCAAAGCGGAAACGGTCATGAGTAATTTATATAGGCCATCATTTTCTCGACGTTCATTTCGGCTTGGCAACGGCGAGCGTCTGCAGAAAATAGATAAATTGCATCAGAGGAGAGGACATCCCGTGCTTGGAAGCCCCAACAATGCACCTAAATTGTATTTTTAACCTTTTCGTCTCTCTGTCACTCTACTCTGGGTGCTCAAAGTCAAGGTGAGTTGCTATAGAGCAGAGACAAAGCCGACTAGCAATGTGTTGCTGACCGCCGGCAACATCCCTGCAGCAACAGCAATGTCACCGCGGCAACACGGTACATTTGCGCTGAAATGTTGCCAGTCGGCGGACGTGACGTCGAAAATACAAACACAGAATGAAAATTATAAACAAAGCAGCTACCTACATATAATGTATTCAACACTTGGGGTCACAACCATAGCAACCAAATGAAAAATAAATGGAACTTCCAATATAAAACAAAACATAAAGGGTGCAAATTTGGTCGTGCCAACGATAATCGTTAGGAATTGTTTTCTGCACTTAGAAATCAGTTGCCTATTAGAATATCTAACACACCAAAAAACAAATTTTTCCGTTGATGAAATTCAATACCATAATATGAAAATAGCTTTTTATATGAAACCTATTTCCTATAGCCATTTGGGCCATGTTTAAAAGAATTGCATTATTATTTTGGCCAATGTTGTAATGTGCGAATGCTATTTAAATGTAATTCATTTAATTTTCCCTGCGCGCGATTAAGTTTATTTACCACAAGTTCAAGGCAAGATAAAACGTTGAAAGGCAGGGTAAATATAATTATACGGGCTGTCGGCCCCGATGAAGGCACTTTCGAATGGTTATCTGGGATAAAAACTATTTACGAGTGTCAACGATGAATTGGGGCGATAAACCTAGTCGAACGCTGCTTATCAACGACCGTTACCGATGCCAGTGGCGTGTTCTACTGTTCGCAAATGATAAAACACAGAATAAATAACCCCACAGAATACAAACACATTGGCGTTCAGTAAGTATGAATTAATCATGGCCACCGCCGAAAGACATCACGCGATATCGAGTGGAACGCAGGCTTTACAACTTGAACTACACACGAACAAGTCAGTTAATAGCTAGCCATAGAGTTCAATGTCCAACATTGCACAATAATTAAGCGAATTTAACAAACAATAATTGCTAGATTTTTGGATTTTGGAAGCCGTGCCAACGGTCGACGATATCGCACTTCACATACTCGACAATCTGACGAGATTATTGAATTTACCTTGGTTGGGAATTCGAAAGAATTTGTAGATAAAGCATGAATTGATCTGCATAGGCAAAAACAAATAGATTCTTTGTTAAATTTAATTTTGATTTTATCAATTGCCATACATTAAAAAACTTCAAATTTAACAAAATTCTCAAATATTTAGGTACTACCTTATCAAAAGTTTCGATAAGCGTAAAAGTTCTTGTTTATTTGATTAAATATTTAAAAAAAAAAATTGTCCCTTTCTATTTGTTTTACTTGAAACCAATAATCTAATCAATATTTTTTCATTATTAATTTTTTTTTCAGTTAAAATCGCTGAAATAATAAAACTAATAAATAATACAATGTTTTAATGAAAAACAAGATTATTTATCACGCTTGTTTGTTAAGATAGTTTGACTGTTTATTGTAATGTTATGTTCAAATTGTTTAGTTGGACAATTTTGATACAATAAAAAAAACATATTTTCCTTTTTGATATTGTTTTTGGAAATGTAACATATAGTTCATTATTTGTAGATCTTCAATTAGAATATTATTTAAGGAGCAAAATTGATTACAAATTATTTTAGTAATGAGACTAAAAAGACACATATTTTTCTCTCCGTGTAGGAAAGGAGGGTGCTCAATCGGGAGTCCTACAAATGCACGCAGCAAACGAACAGCAGACATCACGCCATCTGTCACGCGTTGCGGCCCCACTTCACTTTCACCTGCGAAGCTGTGGAGCCATGTTAAGCGTGAATCGTGGAGCAGAAGCGGGTAGCAAAACAACATACGATGAAACACATGGAAATCAGCCGATGGTAACAAGAGTAACTGCGGTAAGTCACAGCAGTAACTAACAAAGAAACCCCAGAATGGGGCCAACTTCAAGAGAAGCTAAGTACATACCATGTATCCAGACAAAGACACAAAGGGAACTCGGGTTTCCACACAAATAATAACTCTGAGATAACGCTTCACATACAACTAAAATATTTATATTTCGGACGATTTCAAACAAAAGTTAATGTCATTGTTTCTACGAGAGTAGACCAAAAAAACCACAGTGATTTAAATAATATAAAAATTAATAATATATAAACTAACAAGTTTATATTAAACTTTGACTTTTCTCTGACCAGACAGTGTATAACACGCAAACTTTGTTCCCGCACCAAATCGAAAATTAAATCGAGGCAGATTGGTTCAATTTCGCGATGAGTTTAGTTTTAATATGCATTTTAATGGGTCTGGGTCTGCAACTGTTTGCTGTTTTGTGTTGAGTCACGATCAAAGTCCAGGGAATCGGGGAATGCGAGCGAATAAAAAGATGCGACCGAACAAACAAACAAACACGGGCACAAAGTCTAACCAAAGATCTTGCCAAGAAATACGTCTGCAGGCGTACGTTCTCGACTGATCTCTAGTATAATGGAAATTTTCAAAAAATTCGTTGGTTTTCGGTATGTAATCCACTCTACCTCTGGCACTATATTGGCCGCACAGCTGTATAAAATTGTTGCCCTTGAAAACACTAGCGAAACTATGGCGAATCACTCTGCTTTCCGTGTTATTTTGAGGGTTTTTTTTTCACAATATTTTTAAAGAGTTCTTGTGTGTTTCTTCGGTCTTTTAGATTATTCACTGTTCGGATTCCTCCGTATACTTGTTGCTCCGTCGAATCTTTTTTGAAGACTGAGCGTTGGAGCAGTGCGGCTAATCGAATTAGGCAGGTGCCCGATTGAGTGAGAGAACGCTGAGAGAGGGAGAGAGTGCAAAAGCTTCGCCACAAACCTGTAAAACCGGAAAGTCATGTAACTTTTGTTGCCATGTCATATCTATGTACTAAACAGCGGAGGTAAGAATAATAGGAAAATGTTTGGTAGCCAGCCAAAAAAGTTGATCGATTTTTATGAGTGTGCCGAACCTTAGGTTTTTGTTTGAAGACAAAATTGACTTAATTTATTTTCATTTTAATAAAATTATAGAATCGAGAAATATTCTTTTTTAAACTTTGGAAACACTACTATAAATTTGATTATAACTGTATATAAGCATGTGTTTGAGTTTTGCTCTCTCTCTCCCTCTCTTTTGGCGAGACATAATAACTGTGCTTATCAGCTGCTCGCACGCCAAACAGCAGCTGTTTATGTGCAATCGAAAGCTCTGTACATAAATGTAATAAATAAAATAATTGTATGTGCTCATATCATCTGATCCGAGTCCGGGACCCCAGAAAAAAGCGTCATTGTGGGATGGTACGATCTCTACGTCACTGGAAATGTTTTCGGGTTAACAAGATGAATTTTTTGATACAGGAAGTGTCTAGAGAATACTAATGAGTCCTCAAATGATCCATGGTCAAAATATGCTCGACGGCAATATAAGCAAATGGTGGGAAAACAATAAAAGCGCTAAGAGAAAAACAGCCAAACAACTCGTCACAGTTTGGGACTGTGGAATATTTTTCGAATGCCAATGGGTGCCAACAAAAGACGCCTACGAAAGACTTATAGTTCGTATTTATGAATCAAATTTAGTACTGATCAAATAAACAAAACTTACCAATTCAAACAATAATGATAACCAAAAAGAAAACAAATAAACAAAATCAATTACGATTTAAATAATTTAAATGTATTTGCATAGTTTAAGTGATAAAACTAAAGAAATATAGTTATACGTATGTATGTACATCGAACAAATTGTACCAAGAATATATAGTATGGATGCCTCATCATTTCCTCCCGTCCATCTGAACGAATATATATGTATGTATATAATAAATAGGTTACCGTGAAGAGTACAAATAACTAAATAATTGGCAAAGGCAGACGACATATGTTTGTATATGGGATTGTAGCATGATATATGATAAATATAACTAGGCTCTAAAACAAAACATATTCAGATAGAAGATAGATAATAGCCATTACTAAGAACAACACCTCGTTTCAATGGTTTTATTGGACCCCAACAATAAGCAGGCAAACTCTAGCTCTGGTACGGAAGCCCAATTACTTGGGACTGGTCGTGGACTTGCGCCGGGCATCCGTTATGGCACCCCACAGTTCGATGATGAAGTCATCCGTGAAGCCGAAGGACTCCAGGTCCGAGTTGTCGATGGCCTCGGCAAAGTCCATCGAGTTGGACTTTTGGTCGCCCAAATCCCAGATCTGCGACGCCAGCTCCGTGTCGTTGATGCCCATGAAGGACTCGAGCAGGTTGTTGATGGCCTCGATCCCGGCCACTGTCGCCTCATCGAACTTTGGCTCGATCTGGGCATTGCCATTGGCCTTGAACCGCAGCGTCTCCTTGCCGCTGCCGTAATTGCGTCCTCCGGCCAATCCGCTGCCCGACGCCCTCGACTGGCTGCGCGGTCCGATGCCCTGGAAGCCGCTCCTCACCGGCTCCACCAGGCGCAGGGTGAACGTCTCGCCGGTGGCTATGTCCTTGAGCATGCGCGCCACCTCGTAGTGGCGCTTGCCCACCATATTCTGGCCATTCAGCTTCTCGATGTGATCGCCCACGCAGATGTGCTCGATGCGATCGATGATTGAGTCCTCCTTGATCCGCTTGATAAAGGCGTAGCCAGCGCCATTGTCCGTGATCGTCAGGCCCAAAGCATCCTGCGACTTTACAATCTCGATCTCCTTGGGCCGACCCTTGCGGTGGGCGAAGATGAAGTCGTCCAGGCCGATCTGACCGCCCAGCAGACGCGTCATGTCCACCTTGTGCGAGTTGAGGGTGCAAAAGAGGATGTCCTTCTCGGATATATCAAAGCACTCGGCGATCTTCTGATACAGCTCTCGAACGCTGGAGAAGTCGTGGATGAGGCCTGTGGGACTGCCGTGGGCCAGTTGGCAGTGGAAAACCAGTGGTGGCTTTGACTTCTCCGGGGTGCCGTTGTTGTTGTTATTGTTATTGCTGATGTGGCTGCCCTGTGAGGATCCCGAATTCATGGAGGATCGACTACCAAACTGTGAGCCCCCGTCCACAGTGGGTCCCTGCTTGGGTGATTTTCTCGTGAACAGCGGCATGATGGGATGGGATGGTGTCCTTAATTAATCCTTGGGTCGGAAAACTGCCTCTAGTTGTGGAACATGTAGTGCTGCGATCGTCCGTTGCCCGTTACCTTGCTCTTGATCCCGATCTGTGTGCGTAGAAGAAATGGGGATGCTCTTGCGATTAGGCGATTACACTCGATGTTAGGCGTTGCGTTTTAGTAAGTTTTGTGGCAGTCGTTTCGACTTGGACTTAGTCATAGGTGGGTGAGTTAGTGGCGATTAATTGGAGGGGGGGATGTGTGTGAGTGTGAGTTAACACTGTAAAGTACAGCCCACAACCAGGCTACGCGTACAGGTTTATCTAATCGTACAGGTTTGTCGGTTCAAATCGGTCGTAAATTGCAAACGGGAAGTGCAAATACCAAGGCCAGTTATTTGGAACTATGAATCAGAAATCGATCTGGCCAGATTAGGATTAGGGTCAGTACGATCTCGTACTCTTCGATTACACCTTATCACCGGTCTTTGATTTAATTTTAAGTCAACTCATCGATTTTTTTTACTATTTGAGGTTATACACGTGTCGAAGCTCTTAAATTTTGTAAATAGTTCTTAGCTTGGGTCTTAAAACACATAAGCACTTCACTAATTGTTATTTACTAAACATCGTAATCAATTGATTAATTATTACCCTACTAAAGCAGCATAACATGGACGAGCTGCGGAGAAACACATTGAATTCCAACAAATTTTTGTCACACTGAGGCGACTGCTTTTCACTACTTTTTCCCCGACTTTTTGGTGCTAGCGATAAGATTCAACGCATATGCCCGATAAGACAACTTCACAAGATAAGAGCCTCGGCAAAAGATACGGGTGTAACCGAGGGTTTATCGCAAAGTTTCCACTCTCTGTCAACGTCCGTCCTGAGCAGTCCGTCAATGTGAACTGAACCATTGGCCGAAGGTGGCCACTTGATGGCAGTTAGTTTCCCTTCCTATCCGTATATATATATATATATATCTCCAATGCACTTCCGCTGAAGAAAAGCTGTAGTTCATGAACCTACTTACTTTTTTGTTAATTGTACGTACTTAAGAGAAATGACGCTTGATTTTGTTATTATGTCCGATCTGGGATTTTGCATTCACTTACTTAAATTTTGAACACCTAAAGCTGAGAAGTCTTTTAAATAAAATAAACATTAGGAAATGTTTGCCACACGCTTCCTTTGATTTCTTTGCTGACATAAATCACTTAAATCTACAACCCAATGAACTTAAATTCTTCAATTCGTGTTGATCAATCAAGAGAGTGTGGATCAAACACTGACAAAAATCGTATTGCACAAAGAACTCGAGTTCACATGATTTCATAAAAAAGATGCATTATAACATAAGTCATTTATGTTAGACTCCAGGAATATTTCTCTGACTTTAACAATACAACTCACTGATCATTTTAAAACCTTTTTAATAAATGAGATATTTCTATTGCAAGTATAAATCTATTATAATAATTAATATATTATACTGACCTACTGAATTAATCTTATCTACAAAATATCTATTTAAAATTGAGAATTATTTAATATTTTCACCTGATTGGTATGGTTTTTTCTTAAAAACACCTATTTTAAAATTATTTCGAACGAAATTAAAGGTGCAATGTAAAGCACTTCCAACGTTTTTTATTCAGTCCACAGACAAAATCTGGTTCTCGCAGCTTTAACTAAAAACAAGTTACATACATCCCAATCGAGTAAGCAACATAAGACGAGCCCCTTCATTCATAGTACGTATCTCCATTCCCGTATATATGTGCAAGCGGCTTCCACAATGTAATATATTCAGAGTGTCATAACAAGCAAAACAACAGAATAGCCAGTGGATAGATAATGCCGCCAGTCCCATCAAGGTCGAAATAGTTGAGAGCGCGTGAGTTGCTCACGCCTTAACAAACCAAGAATACTCGTTTATATGCTGATGCACATACATATACATAGATTGACATACATCGGCAGATACTAGATGGAACTATATGGCACCGGCTAAACGAACTACGCAGTTGAGATGGAGCATAGAATTTAATGTGCCCCCAAAGGCGGAAGCCGGCTGAGAAGGCAGGCCCCTTCGACAAAAAAAAAAAAAAAAACCGAAACCGGTGCGAGCAATGATCTTGCCATCCGAAAAAGTCTGCTTTCAGCCATAAGTTGGTGGCAAATAAATGATATTGTGTATGTAAAAACACGCCCGAATGTTATCGTAAGTTATGACACGAGGCGAGGGTCATTAGCTGGGGGGCAGTGTTGACTTTATAGCTATTTCTTCGTTCAATAAACTCGTTTTTCAAATAACTAATCGCGATAAAAACTTCTAAAGTGTCACAACCGTTGGATTTGATACCCTGGTTTCATAATTGCTTTTCCTTATGTATTCTACACTTATATTTATATTTTTTCTCAGTTTTTTTGTAAACAGATATGAAAATGTGTTAGAAAATTTATTAAACCTCTTAATCTTCTGATTTGAAGTGTTTTACAGAAATCTCTAGAGAGACTCTAACGCTATATGGGTTTCAAAATAGCTTATCGGTGCTCTTTTTTATCTGTTTAAATTTTGCTGAACACGATATTTGCGGCACCCCTTTTTAAAAGTATGTAAGTCTTGTTTATTTTGCTGTCATTATTTCAAAACTCGAAGGTCTAAAACTTTAACTTTTTTTGGCAGACCTTAAATTCTTTTTTAAAACTTTGCTGTTGATGCTAAATGTTAAATATTCACATATTCAAATATAAAATTTTAAAAATTCTCTAGCATTTAGGGAATTTAAAATAATTTGGCTTTGACTTTTAAAAATATTTTAATACATATTTTTTAAAAACCAATGAAAGGCATCAAATATTATTGCTATACTTTTAGCTAGCTTTTATTTATTTGCTAGGCATTTTCACGCTAAAAAAGAAAAAATTAAGCGTGGGTAGTCAGAGACGTGGAGTCATAACTGCGGCAACATGAGCTCCCTAAGCTGTTTTTCCGTTCTCTAATTGCCGCTGGGATAAGACGTAAACAAATTCGCTTCCGCGTTGCCGGCTGATGGTGTTGTTTTGCTTAGCCCACCAGCTTGTTTACTTGGCTGCCATTGGTCGCAATCGGTGGGCTCGACGTTCAGAATGTAGATTATTGTGGGATGGATATGTAAAAGAGCTTTAATTTGCTGTAAACAACAACTGGCGGCAACAACAATTGCTCATGGCTATTGTCAAATTACAGAAAAAGTGCACTTAAAAATAACAACAGCCAGAGCTTGGGAGTGCAATGTGTAAACAACAAAACGCGCTATTGTTTATTCCAACAGATCGAGAATAGATATACGTAGGGGGTGCAATATACCAATATCAAAAGTACTTAAACTTTCAAGCAAAGTATTAGTAAGTTTTTGAAGTTGTTGTGCTATGAACTCTGTTAATAATCGCTGTATTTAATTAACGACTCGTTTTTATTACAGAAAAAAAAGTCATATAAATACAAAATACGTGCCCAAATAGACACGCACACCATTGCACGGTTGACACGCGCGTAGCGAATTGGATAGTGATTTTAAATTGGGTCGCCAAGTTTTTATACAGTGAAAAATAACATAATGTTCTCGGAAACTTTCCGGTAGTTTGTGTATACGAAAACTATATAACACAGAAGCCATATAAATAACTAAATACAATAATACAATAATTAAGTCTGAAAAATTAACTGCAGACAGTATTGAAGTATAAGTATTAAATCGACACTAAATATAACCCATTTAATTCTTAGTTTCATTTCTATACCGAAAAGTCTAAAACTGTGGTCTTAGGCCTTATTTTTAAACCTTATACGTTTAATTTTGATATATTCGACTTTAATGACAACTTTCGGCTGTTTGGCATGTTTCAGATCTTTTAAAATAGCTAAATAATTTGTTTTTCAAAACAGACAGATTTGACTGAATTTGGTTAGAGAATAAACATGAAACTTAATAAGTTTGCTAATGAAACAAATACTATTGATTTAAGTGGTTCGTTCTTTATTGGTTTTCTTTTAAAAAATAAATACATTTTTTTTTTTGCTGCAGCAATCTATATTGCACTTGTTTTTAATCAGTATTCGAACACCCACTTTGTTGTTTGTTTGCGTAAGTTTGTATACACCCAAGTACCTACTTAATATTCTTAGCAAATCGATGAATAAAATGAGGAGAAAGGTGAGCGACAACCCTTAACTTAAGCTGAACTTTGATTAAAATACATTAATTCATTGGCGATTGTACTTTGCCAACATTTGCTTTTTTTCAGCTTTTTGCATGTCTGGGTTCAACTATCATCCCCGAAACTCTAGATTTGAATTGTTGGGAAACCTTGGGAACCCAACGGTTGGGTATAGTTTTTTCGAATGTTTATAGTATCAACAAAACCACCAAGTAGTCAATGCCAAAAACAAATTATCTAAAAAGAGAAAAAAAGTAGTTGAATCTTTTTAAGAGAGCTTTCTCTTTGTTAAGAGTGTTTAAAAGCTCTCCCAAAGCTTTCCAAAAGTTATCAAACAAGTTTTACTCTTTAAAAGAGAAAAATAGAGATCGGCGATCTCGCATTTCGTTGACTAGGTCAATTTTTTCGGCCGAGTGCGAAAATCCAGTGAACACCGTCTGATCTTTTGCTAACGGTGAAACTTAATTCGAAATGTCAACATTTTGTGAGCAAACCATGAAGACAAGCAGAAAATTGAGATTCCATATGAAATGAAAGAAAACGATACACAGCAAATATTTGTGGAATAAAATTATTTTTTCATTTTAACTAGAATATTCGATATGTCAATGAATAGTCAAAAAACCTCTAGTTAATAATTATTATTAAAACCAAATTGGAAAATGTTGTTTTCAGTGTAAAAATGCTAAGAAATAAATAACCAATGACAACGGGCGGTTAGTTTCAGTTACTGACAAACAGAAGTATCTGTTTCCCAATGAAAAGCAGCTCGCTTAAACAAATATCAATTTGTCAACGAAGAAATACGTATTTCCACCGATGATTCAGATTCAAATGATCTGTGGGCGAAGCAAAAGCTTTTAACTGTCGCTTCGCCTGCCCGATAATACGTATAATTTATGCACTGCTTTTTGTGGCATTTTCTGATCACGTTTTTCTGCGGTTCCTGTATTTTTCACTACATTATTCATAATTTGCTGACATTTTCCATTTGCTATGGTCGGTTTTTTGGCTCGTTTTTTTTTTTACCCACTAGGGTCCCGGCACAAAGTCGTTGCTCTATGATTGTGTGATCCAGTGCAATGAACTCGGACAACGTGGAACTGCACTGCAGCCCTGGCTGAAAACATATCGAATGGCCCTTTATGGAGCATATTTTACGATACCCTAATGTGGAGCACTCAAAACACCCGGGCACCGACATTAGGGTCTAGTTAGCATAATGCGCACACACCGGTGGGGCGGCAAACCGAAATAACAATGAACACACGCAATGCCATATACACATGGCGAAAGGAAAACACTGGGGCAGTTTTAAAAACATTTAACCGTTTCACCTCGCTGAACTGCGAGCACGAAAAAGCAAATTAAACAAACGAATTAAAGCCCAAAACCCGTGGCAAAGTTTGTTTTGGGCCAAGTTTACGCAGTCCGACAAAATAAACCCAAATATGAAATTTTATCTCTGAATAACATTTCTCTGAAAATGTTAATCTGAAGGTTTTTTTTTTTGTAATGCCTATTTCATCAGTTCACAAATTATGGAGATGGAATCGGAACGGAAACTCGAAATAATTAAAACGGGAAACGCTAAAAAAAAGTTGTTAAAATGTACGTTTTATGAAAAAATTATCCCATGCTTATTGAAAAACTAAATTGCATAAAATAAAAAGTCTATATTTACTTGGAATGACCGACAATCACTGATAATATGTTTTATGTATGCAAATCTTGTAAAAGATTTATTAGTAATCCAAAGGTTTTTATACTTCAACCATGATAATAAAGGCGGATAACTAGAACATCACGCAGATGGAAAACATGCATATTCATTCACGCTAATACAAGGTATATCATCCCATACCGATTGGAAAAACGTTATTGCAACGATATTGCATATGTGCGGCTATGAGTGCGCATAAAAAGCGCAAAGTGCGGCCATAAAAAAGCACAGTTAAACTGATTGGCGACTGTTGGCATGACGGTGCATCTTTCAGATAAATGGGCTGGTAACCCTGGCTTCGAGATCTGCGGATCCAACAATGGAGCCGATTCTTTGACGCCTCTCGTCCCGCTCGAACCATTCCGCTCCAGCTTTTCATAAAGCGCCCGCCCGGTCGCATTGAAATGTCACGCAAGCAATTTACATAAATGGAGTTGCTTCCGCTTGCAGAGCCGAAGAACGGAGAGCGTGGAGTGGACAACAATGAATCGCATCCATGGAGAAAAGTATCTGAGTATCTGACAGCGAGTATCTGTGTAACCGAGCGCTGCTCACGTACGAAAACAACTGTTAGCAAGTGGCGGATGGCCGGGCAAAAGGCAACAGCCGATAGCCACGAAGCGGAAGCAGACGAAGGAATCGAATCGATCAAACCATTTCCGAGGGGCTCGTGTGCCGCGACTACACAGAGGAAAATATCTGCAATACAACTACTGAACCCGGGTCACGGAAATGCATTAAAGAAATGAATACTTTAATAGCTTAAACCGTTCAAAAAAATTTAGGTTTGGAGAAGTAGTTTTTCTTAAAAAAAATAGTTTACAAAAATTTTATTTATAAAAATTGGCTTAATTGCATTTAATACATTTTAATCATTTTTATTCGATTCAAAAATACAATCAATACCTAGAAGGCAGAGTTCAACCAAGGCATATAAGGTATTGTACAATTTTTAAGTACCTTTTTAAGGAATTTTCGTAATAGATTTTAATTGATAAAAAAAATCAATAAATTAAACCCACATCTTCTTTTGGGGTTTTTTCTCCCTCTGTATAAACTTTAAGCATTTTTGTTGGGTTGCCCACTGACCAACTTCACGGTTAGTTAACACCTTAATTTGCCTACAAATTGCTCAAGTTTTGAATTTCTTTGGTCATGGCTGCGTTTTTCGTTTCCCCCTTTTTTTCGGGGGGCAAGCAGAGAATTTTGTTGAGCAGATGAAAACTGAAAAACGGAAAACTCAATGAGTAGACGCACGTGCTGGTTGAATTAACGCCTTAGTCTTGTAACAGGGAAAACAATCGGCAATGAGTGTAATTAATTATCTCGATGTGCGTGTTGGTTGCGAAAATGAAAAGGCGCTTTTATTATCGCCATTTCTGCGAAACATTTTGTAACGTTTACGTTTGAAAAATCAATTCGGCCGTGAAAATTCAACGAAAACGAAAAGCATGACATTTTGCACCCCCCAAATTCGAGCATATTTTTATGCGACGACGCAAAGAAGCCGGCACCCCGAAAATCAGATGGATTCGGTGACCTAACCTCAACATAAAAGCGAAAAAACGAGGAAAAGCGACTTGGGGCAGGCTATGGCCATAAAGCATGGAAACGCGGTTTTCAACATGGTGTGTTTTATTTTCTAGGGTGGGTTTCGGTGTATGAAATCATTTCCGCTTACGCTTTTTCCTCTGTCACAAGTGGGTGTGGTACCGAAACACTTGTCGTGGTATAAAACTAATAATTAAGTACGCCCCAGCAGCTGCAAAAATCAATATAAAGCTGGGGGTCAACAGGGAATTATCTTGCCGGCTGTCAGGCGGTGTTTCTCTACTGAGGTTTTTACATTTTTCATGGTTTAAGAGTTTAGTTGAAATACAATAGATCTCCTACACGGGTAAATAATTAAAATAACCGTGGGGTTTTTGCGATTTATCGAATATTTGGTTTACTTATTTGTTTTCTGTTGGACAGGGGAATATCATAAGTACCCTTCATTCTAATTCAATCAATAGTAAACAAATCCTTTGGAAATCTTTTATTATAAGTACGGTTTCCTTGTCTTACAAGTAACAAAACAATGGAAAAAAATCGTTGTAATCATTGAACGACATGGGATTTTCATATCTTTTTTTGTCAACATTCTTGTCTGTTGCCAGGCGGAATAACTCCTCCTTGATTTTGACCCTCTTCCACCCCCCGAAAATCCTGATGACTAAGAACGATTTTGCTTTCCTTGCTGTCGCGAAGCCAAATGCAATAGAAAAGATGGGAAAATGCGTGCCGCAACCTTTCACTTTATTTGTTTGTCGGTTACAAAAAAAATGTATGTTAGGCAAATGAATGGGGAACCGACTGCTGAATGAATGCCTAAGATGCTCCACCACGTAGGGTGGTTAACAATGACCGAAAGATAATGATATGTGTTGTATATTAGACACCAGGCACCAGAGAGAGAGAGAGAGAGAGAGAGAGAGAGAGTGAGAGAGAGAGAGAGAGAGAGAGAGAGCGAGCGAGGAAAGATCCCGATCAGACGAATATAATATCGAAAGTTTGCAAACGGTACGCACCTGCTTGGATTTTATTAAGATGCTGACGATGATGATGCACTTGCATATGTATATATCAATTTGCGGGTAATTTGCTATATTGATAGCCCGGTTTTAGGTCTCGCCGATTTCCAGTTGACTTTGAATCGTGGGCCCGAGGAAAGCACCGCTAATAAGCGAGGAAAGCGGACTTTTTCGTACCGGACCAGTTGTTGTTGTATTTATTGTTGCTGTCGCCTCGAAACACTCGAAACAATTTGTTCTTCTCTTTTCTCCCAACACGTTATTGAATCTCTTTCACTGCGAACTAACTGGTTTTTTCAGTGCTTCGCCAAATACACACACAACCACTTTTTCCAGGGTTCTCTTACTTTTTATCAGCTTTTTATTATTTTTTTTTTTTTTTGGTGCCTTAAGCGATTAGCGTCTGGGCGTTGAAATTGAATTTGGGCCAAGCTGTCGCCGCACAATTGGCTATTAAAACTAGTCGCGTTATTTAACTAACCCCCGGACGATTACCGTTGCGATGCGCTCGGAAATTTTTCGGACCTCGCGCTGGAAATGGAAAAACAACAACAACTGAAGCAGCTGAGCGCCAGTGTGGCCGGTTTCACCATTAGAGGTGGGCAAACATTGATAAGCTTATGAGGATATCGTGCATTTATCGGATTGCGGCTTGAAACTCCATCTAGTGGAGACTCAAACTATTTTGTATAAATTCTAGTTTTGGCGGTAGATATTAAAACACAAAAAAATTAACTGTCCGGAACTTTTACACCGTCAGTAAACAATACAAGGAAACACACTTCCTTCAGGCCTTTGCCATAATCTGTCGCTGCAAAGAATATTATGGTAAAAAAAATTTGAAAAGAGTTATTAACAAAAAAAGTCTATAATAACTTCTATTAAAAACTATTTTTTCTTTTTATTTTGCTAATATGGTGTCATTTTTTTTAAACTAAAATTTCAGCTTACAAGCCCATACTTGGTAAAACCTTAAGTATAAATTGGGTTCTAAATCGAAAAAACCATTGTTCTCCAAAAGAATAACCCAAGATACAAAAATGGATAGGTCAAATATTCCACACTCGTTTGTATTTAAAAATAGACATATTTATTGGTAGTATTATAATTAATTTCAACCGCTGGGCAATTTGTTACGCTGCTCTGTGAGAGTGGCGACTTAACGTATCAGTAGACAAAAGTAACAGCAGATATAACGGAAGAGAAACGTACAAATTGGAATCGAAGTATCCACAGAGAAGCTAGCGTAGGGGAAAATAAAAGCGGCTCGCCGCTTGAGGGTATAAAGTGCGCCTAATTGATTGGCTGCGCCCGCGACATTCCAGCTGCGTCGTGGCCATGGCGAATCAGGGACTGCTCGACGACCAGGTCATCGTCGTCCTGGTCGTTGTTCTCCAGCTGCTTCTGGCGCTTCAGCCGCAGCTCGAACACCTCGCTAATGGCGTCGCGGAAGCAGATAAAGTTGTAGTCGATGACGCCCTGCCGGTTAAAGTTCTCCTCGCGCAGGATGCAGACCAGGGCCAGGAACTTGTTCACCTCCCGCAGGTAGAGTATCGTGTTGTTGTTCAGCTTAATGAGACTAGAGCTTCCGCTGTCAAAGGCGGTTTCCTCGGAGCTACAAGAGCCCATAAGTTTTAGGCAGTCATAAAAAATAAATTAGTTGGCTTGCCTGTATATGCTGGACAGATCTATGACCACGTCAATCATGTCGCAGCAAAGCTCGTAGGTCTGCATGTCGACGGGCGAGGAGTCCGTGGCTATGTAGATCTTGGAAACGACATCGAACAGAAAGGCCTTTTCTATGCCCGAGTTCTAAAAGGGTAACAGGATTAGCTAAATACACAACTGAGACTAAAAAACCGAATCCAACTTACTGGTATAAAGATGTTCAACAGATTCTCCAGCGTGGGCAGCTGGGGAATCAGCTTCTGCACCACCTTGGAGAAGGCCTCGAAGATCGAGTGGTCATATATGGAGGTCAGATGGAAACTCAGGTGGATCTGATTGAGGCCCGCCTCGCTGAGGTCGTCCGACGATCGCTGATGGATGTCCCGCTGCGATTCCATTTTCGAATCGTCGCTTATGCCATCGACCTGGGAAGCAAGCAGGTGTCACTGGGTTATCACAGCCGATAAGCGCCTAAATCACGGATATTACCTTGTGTATAAACACCTCGAACTTAATGCGCTGGTTCACCTTGTAGGCCTGCAGCACTGTGTTTTTAAACTTGGTCAGCGCCTCATTGTAGTCATCCTTGGCGTCAATGACAAAGACCAGGGCACCGCAGCCGCCGAAGATCATGTCCGAGTCAAAGGTCGGCTCGAAAAAGTCTATCTGCCCGGGGAAGTCCCAGATCTGAAACTGCACGAAGCTGGAGTTGTTGATGTCGTCCTTCACGATCTTGCTGGTGGACTCCAGGAAGAGCGTCTCGTTCGGCGACATCTTGTGGAAGACCACCTTCTGGATGGAGCTCTTGCCGGATCTGCGCATTCCCATTAGGAGAATGCGCGGTTTTGTCTCGCTGCTGCCCGTCGCATTTGGCTCCAGTTCCAAGCCGTCCTGGTTGTACGCGCGGTAGCCAAAGTCCTTGGGGAACGTGTCCGCCGGATAGTCATCGTCATCGTAGCTCTGCAAAGACGTGATTGGATGCAAATCAGGCGGTTGCGATGGGCGGGGGCCACTGCGATAGGGCTTCTTTGTCTACTCACCATACTGTCGTCGAAGTCTTTCGCGCTCCACTGGAATCTGCTTTTGGGGGTGGAGCCGACTGTGTGTCAGCGCATGTGTGCATGAAACGCTCAGATAATAGATATATAGCTGGCTGGATCAGTTTACCTTTTCTACTTTTCCTGCGGGTTTCTTATCGGAATCTCAATGTGTGCACACCTGCGGGCGGAACTCAGCTGTTCCTATCGATAGCAATCAGCTGGGGGCGATAGTCAAGTGAATGGGAATTCGGTCACACTCAGTGATGGCAGTTTGGAAATATCCGTTCAAATAAATTTAAGTTTGAATTACAATTTTAATAATCTTATCTTAAGCTTCAAATTTGTATACACCTTAAACTTTTCTTGCTTAATATTGCAATAAGAAATAAAGCATAAGGCTTGTATTTTAATTCTTTTAAACTTAGATTTATATTTTTAAAGTTTAATACTAAATTAAAAACTTGTAATGCTGCGTATTCTTGTTTTATGTTTCAAGGATAGAAATTGAGAAAATTATGCAATTAAGGATTGAAAATAACTAAGGAAATTAAGCTTGAATTTAAGTTATTTTATTATCTATAATTTAGCTTAATATTTCAAACATTTATACCTGTTTAATAAATATATCAGGGATTAAAATGGAAATCACAACAATCTTTTTTAATAATACATTCTTTTAAGAATTATTGAAAAAAAGACAAATGTAAGTCCATATATGGTTTAAAACAAAAACTTACAAAATATATTTTGTTCCCAGCTTAATTGATTACAAATATCAATTTTTTTATTTTTTTAAGAAACTGAATTCAACCTCTGCCTCTGTATCATAGACAACGTTCCTTTCAGTTGCTAAAAAGTTTAATTTTAACCAACTTGTTCACTTAACGAAACAAAAAACGTATATTTAACCAATTCTAAGACTATTGGGCGGCCAATTTGGCATCCAACTGGCCTAGATCGACGCCCAGCTCCCTGAGCCTCTGCTCCTGCTCCTTGGTGTCCAGTCCGTGCTCCTTGTTGTACTTGTAGTTGACCGTCAGTTGGACCTCCTCCAAACCGCTCACATGGTCGTACAGGTTGCCCTCCAGCCGCAGATCGATGTCGCTCTCTTCGCGCAGGGCGCAGAAGTACAGGAGGAATACGGCCAAGCTGGCGGAGATCACGTAGGGCTGGTACCACAGGGATTCATCGCTTCCGCCGCTCCTGGTGTCCTTCGCCCGCCAAGTGGCCGCCTGGCTGCCGAAGAACTGTATGGGCTCGTTGCTGACTGTGTCCTCCTGCGGTTTTTTGCCAGCTGCTCCCTGGCTTTTAGCATAGAAGCGGGATACCGCCGAAGTAGCGCCTGTTGGTGGCACCAGTTGCCTGCAAAATCCATAAATTATCACCGTTAATATATTATAGTTGTTTACTTAAAATAACTAACCGCAGGACTTTTGTTTTTGTCAGTAAACGCAGCATTTTCAATGTTTAACTCAAACAAATTTCATAACAAAATTGGTTAAACAGCTGTTCGAGTGGAGTTAGAGATGTGCAAGCGGTAGAGCCAGTTATTGCCGGCAAAAAGTTTAACGGTATATCGATGTTTAATTTAATAAAAATATTATTTTTTATGTAATGTTTTATATCACATAGCTTTTAATATACAAAATATTCACACTGACATATATATAAAGAAAAGAAAGTTGTTTGTAAATTACACTTATAATATAATCAGATCATTTTTTTTTTGTAGCAACCGATATTTGTAAACGATGATTAGACCACAAATTCTCACACCACCAGCCGACCGCTACACGTGTGTTCGAATTGTAAACACGCGCTGGAGTTTTAATTAGTTAATAAATGCACAAAATGGGTGCAACCAAGAACCTGGACTTAATAGGCACCATCGAGGATGATGCCGAGGTGGAGAACCTGTCGGAGGATTCCGATGCGGAAGTGGAAGTGGGTTAATCATTATTTTAAAAACGAATCCAAACTGAATAAGAGTATTTTTTCAACAGTACCAACCCACCAAACTGAGACACAAGAAGGTGACCGAGTTTGAAAAGGGCTTTGAGTTCGTGTCCTCGGTGAAGGAGTACAACCAGGACACCTGGGACGATCTTATGAAGTATGTGAAGCGGAAGGCCCGCACAAAGACCGACGACAAGATTGCCGCACGTTTGCAGAAGCGAGGTGGCGCCGACGCAGTGGCCGCCGAGCAGAGCGATGGAAGTGAGATAGATCTTTCCGAGGATGAACTGAAGCATGACAACCTTCGGCTTCGCGAGAAGAAACAGTCCAAGAACAAGAAAAAGAAGGCCGGCGAGGAGGAAGAGGAGGAGGAGGGCGAAAAGATGCAGTTTGACGACACTGTGGAGGCCAATGAGCAGATCACCTCCTTCTACCAGATGAATCTGTCCCGTCCCCTGATGCGAGCCATCGGAGTGCTGAGCTACATTTATCCTACGCCCATCCAGGCCTCCACGATTCCGGTGGCTCTGCTGGGACGTGACATCTGTGGCTGCGCCGCCACGGGAACGGGCAAAACGGCAGCCTACATGTTGCCTACCCTTGAACGTTTGCTCTATCGTCCTCTGAACAACAAGGCCATAACCAGGGTACTGGTTCTAGTGCCCACCCGTGAGTTGGGCGCCCAGGTCTACCAGGTGACCAAGCAGCTGTGTCAGTTCACCAGCATAGATGTCGGCCTGGCCATCGGCGGTCTGGATGTCAAGGCCCAGGAGGCGGTACTGCGCCAGAATCCCGACATTGTGATTGCCACGCCAGGTCGTCTCATTGATCACATTAAAAACACGCCCAGTTTCACTTTGGATTCCATTGAGGTGAGCAAATCGGTAGTATTTAACTATAATACCTTGTTTATGATGATTCTCCATCCTTGCGCTCTGAGCTCCATCCAGAGCTAAGAGGAAAACTCTGGTACTTGTTTCTGCGCGGCAGAAGCAAGCTGACCCTTAAGTTTTTTCTACTTGTATCCCACATATTCTCTTTTATTAAATGACTTTTTTTTGCAAATCTTTAACAGGTGCTCATTCTGGACGAGGCAGATCGTATGCTGGACGAGTACTTCGCCGAACAGATGAAGGAGATCATCAACTCCTGCTGCAAGACACGGCAAACCATGTTATTCTCCGCCACAATGAGCGAGCAGGTCAAAGATCTGGCCGCTGTTTCGTTGGACAAGCCCGTGAAAGTGTTCGTGAACAACAACCAGCAGGTGGCCTTTAATCTGCGCCAGGAATTCATTCGCATACGTGAAGATAAGGAGGGCGATCGGGAGCCCATTCTGGCCAGCTTGATTTGCCGAACCTTCCACGACCACTGCATGGTGTTTGTGCAGACCAAGAAGCAGGCCCATCGATTGCACATTTTGCTGGGTCTCCTGGGCGTTCGAGCTGGTGAACTGCATGGTAATCTTACCCAGCAGCAGCGTCTGGAGTCCCTCAAAAAGTTCAAGGAAGAGCAGATCGATGTGTTGATTGCCACCGATGTGGCTGCTCGTGGTCTGGATATTGTGGGCGTGAAGACTGTCATAAATTTTGTGATGCCCATCACCACAGAACACTACATCCATCGTGTAGGTCGTACGGCTCGTGCTGGACGTGCTGGTATCTCAGTTTCGCTCGCCGGCGAAAAGGAACGTAAGATAGTCAAGGACATCATCAAGAATGCCGAGAGCACCATCAAGAATCGTATTATTCCGCCGGAGATCATTGAGAAGTACCGAAACAAGCTCACGGGTCTGGAGCCGGAGATTCGTAAGTACTCTGAAAAGCATATTTCTTGGTTTTTTAGATTGTAATTGTCTTATTTTCTTTAGAAAACATTCTGGACGAGGAGCAGGCAGAACGGCAGCTGGCCAAGACGGAGCAGCAGCTTTCCAAAACGGAGCGCAAGCTGCTGGGCCAGTCCAACGAGCGACGTGGCTGGTTCCAGACGAAGCAGCAGCGCGAGGCTGAGAAGGATCGTCTAGCTTTGACAACGGGTGACGAGGAGAAGCCAGCTGGTGGAAAGGGCAAGGGTAAAACGGCCGGAAAGCGTAAGCGACCTGAGTACGGAGGTGATGGCGAAGATGGACCACCGGTCAAGGAACTGGAGGCAAAGCGGAACAAGAAGAAGAAGGAGGAGCCCCGAAAGAAGACGCCCGAGCAACTGGCCAAGGAGCGGGCCATGAAGGAGATCGAGAAGGTGTCGCTGGTGCGGGCCAAGATGGCCAAGCTGCGCAAGCGTCCGGGCAAACTGGGAGCTGCCACAGAAGCCCACAAGGGCGGTGCCTCCGACGGCAAACCCAAGCGACGAGGTGCCCAATCTGCTTTCACCAATGATTTGACCGATGTTAGTCGTGGTGGAGCACTGCGTTTAAGGTGAGTGGTATAGTCTTTTATTTATTTTAACGGTTGTAATAATTAATTCCCCTTTTCCTTAGATCTGAGGCCAATCGGCACAAGAAGATGACCAAGATTGCGGCCAAGAAAAAGGCCAGCAGCGTAAAGATCACAAACAAGGCGGGCAAGAATAAGTTCAACAAGGGAAAGAGTTTTGGAGGACCACGATACACCAAAAAGGATAAAAAGAAGTAGACGTACAAAATATAGTTGTATGTAATGTCAGCTCGTAAACTTGTAAAATAAAACTTTGGCTTCCTTTAGACCTTGAATTGTTTAAAGTACAATTAATAAATGGTTTTTATATCAGCAATTTGACCCTAAAAAGTAACAAATATTTTTTTCGGTAAAAATAAATAAATAAATAAATTTTGAATTTGAAATATATATATATCAGAAAATTCGAATAAGTATTAAACTGATAAAACTTAAAATCAAGAAAGTAACTATATTGGTTATCTATAACCGTATTGTTTAAAAAACGCGCCAATGAACTATCGGTATTAATCGATAGTGAATTAAGCTTTGCAAAACGGCATTGCCATCACCAATTTTGCTTTGCCCTTTTGTTCCTTTCGCGTTTCTCCTGATTTTGACCACAACAATGTGTTAGGTCTTCCAAATTTGCATTTATCTAAAGCCAAGAAAGATGAGCTTCCAGCGTACCTACGGTCCTCCCCGGGATTCCGACTCGGACAGCAGCTACGATGGCTTCTACTTCTCGGATGAGGTGAGTGCTCCTTTGGGCCACTACATGAATGGCGCCTCAGTAGCCTCTTTTGTTCTCCTCCAGATAAAACGCTCGAAACCCGCTCCCTATGTGGATCCAGAGCAAAAGCTTTACAATGCGGTGCTCGATGGAAATCTGGAAACGGTGCAGGAGGAGATGCGCCGGCTCGTCTTCCATGTGGACCAGAATGTTCGGGGTGGACCCAACGTGCTGATGATCGCCTGTCGCGAGGGACACTACGAAATGGTTGAATGGCTGGTGGAGAAGAAGCAGGCCAATGTTAACAAGCAGCTGGACTCCATGACGCCGCTGATGACGGCCTGCGATTGCCACCACAAGGATCCCTATTTGGCGGAGAAAATAGTGGGTCTGCTCCTGCGCCATGGTGCGGTGGTCAATGTATCCGATAGATTTGGAATGACACCCTTTATGTTCGCCTGCCAGAAGGGATTCACCGGCGTTGTGCGTCTCCTGATCAAGGACGTTAGCTTCGATGCTGTGGATAATCAAGGCTGCACGCCCATCTTCCATGCCATCGAAAAGAATCACGTGGAGGTGGTGAAGCTGCTGGTGGAGGCGGGCGTGAATGCCACGATCGCGAACAACAAAGGATACACGCCCACCCAGGTGGCCGAGTGCCATGGCTACTACGATCTGCTGGAGATCCTGCCGCGCCCAGCCTCCACCTATCTGGTGCCCACCCACTTTCTGGGCTACAACACACTGAGGGATCACATACCACGCATCTTCCTTAAAAGCGACTGTCCAGAGTATTTCCAGGAGCTGAACGGCATCCTGCAGTCCATCAATGTGGGCAATATGGTGCAACACTTTGCCATTGCGCGGATCTCGCTGGCCGAGTTCCTGGTCATGGATGAACAATCGCTCCGCAAGGTGGGCATCGAGTATCCCATCTACCGCAACAAGATCTTAAAAGGCATTTTGGAGTAAGAGGATTCTAGTGGTTTCAAAATATTTGATTTTATATTACCTTAACTTGTATCTACTTGCAGCTTCCACCTTCATCATTGGTCCAACAAGTCGATAGCTCGAGTCAAACAGAATGGCATGGACAAGTGGGTGTGCCATTGCTAACACAATAATCCCAGTTAATCCATAAAATCTCTTCCAGCTTCTATGAGATTCTGATGATTGCCGCCAATCACCTACAGCAGTTGGTCATTATTCAGGCCTCTTTGCGATTTATCTTAATGAACCAGAAGGAAAACCAACTGGGGCATCTTTCGGAGACGCAGTTGGCCACAATTAAGAGCAACCTGCAGGGATATCGCGACGTACTCAACCAAATGACAAAGACCGTTAAATATGTAGGTTTTTAATAGCATAAATTTAGAAACATCCTTACTTTTATTAACTATTTTTACAGCTCGGTTCGTTCAGCCCCACTCAGAATCCCCTGTTCATCGACTTCAACGAAATCCTCGCCGAGCGAAAGCGCAAGAAGGTGCGCAACTACTTTAAGTACACCACCATTATCCTCGGAATCTCAGTTTTCATTTGCCTAAAGTGCAAATGGTTCTCATAGTATTCGTAGCAGAACATTTCCATTTTCTATTTAAGCATTTTGCTGCACAAAACACGTTGTTTTCGTTAGCGCTGAATGAATTTTCAAAATTCATTGGTTTTTGCAAATCAAAATAGTTGTAGTTGAAAGAAAAGTGTTTAAGTTTATCTCGAATATCATATGAATCGAAATTTATAAAGAGTTACCTAAAGATTAAGAGTTTATCTGGATAATAAACAACCAAATGCTGAGAAACATATAATCTCAAATCACACAAGAAAAAAATATATATATATATTTGTTACATTTGAATTTTAAAAGCAATGGATAAAATGTTACCTGAAATTCATAAAACTACCTGAGAAGAAAGCGATTTTCTAAAAAAAAAAACTTTTGTTAATTTCGAAACCCACTATAAAGTAGACCAATGTTATAACGAATGTAACCAAACACTAATATTATTTTGATCAACCGATTAATAAACGAATTGTTATCAACTAATTGAAAACTTTGTATAATTAATATTTCAGTTTTGTATGGCTTAACTATATCATAAAGCTACCATAGGAAAAATTGATTCTTTAATTTGAAAAGTGGCGAAAACTAATTTTTAGATAATCTTATTCTCATACTTGGTTTAATATTAAGGCTAATTAATTTAATATACAATTTTATAAATTGGGACTACTGATATACGAGAAAATTCTAGGAAGTTTTGGAGCATCCTAAAACGATTGTAAATATTTTACAAAATATTGAGGAGTTCATGAAAAAACTAGAAATTCATTAAAATTTGTTGAAAATTGATTTTTTTTTATTTTGTACTTGGCGGTTATCGATATCAGGATGCGTTTTTTATCGAAAGTAGATGGAGCCATTTAATCGATGCCGCCTTTACTGCCAAAAACGTAAACAAAACATTTTTTAAAGTGTTTACATTGAAGACTTGGCGCCATGTCGGTACACTTGGAGCCGGGCGTCATCCGGAAGCTCGACGAGGTGGTGGTCAACCGCATAGCCGCCGGCGAGATCATCCAGCGACCCGCCAACGCCTTAAAAGAGTTGCTCGAGAACAGCTTGGACGCCCAATCGAGTCACATCCAGGTGCAGGTGAAGGCCGGCGGCTTGAAGCTCCTCCAGATCCAGGACAATGGCACCGGGATACGGCGCGAGGACCTAGAGATCGTCTGCGAGCGCTTCACTACCTCCAAGCTGGCCCGCTTCGAGGACTTGGCCCAGATAGCCACGTTCGGCTTCAGAGGAGAGGCGCTGGCCAGCATCAGCCATGTGGCCCACTTGAGCATCCAGACCAAGACGGCCAAGGAGAAGTGCGGATACAAGGCCACCTACGCGGATGGCAAACTGCAGGGAGCGCCGAAACCCTGTGCCGGCAACCAGGGCACAATCATCAGCATCGAGGATCTGTTCTACAACATGCCGCAAAGGAGACAGGCGCTCCGTTCGCCGGCCGAGGAGTTCCAGCGGCTGTCCGATGTCCTGGCCAGATACGCTGTCCACAATCCCCGGGTGGGGTTCACGCTCCGCAAACAGGGTGAGGCACAGCCCGCTTTGAGGACTCCGGTGGCCAGTTCCCGGGCCGAAAACATACGTATTATCTATGGCGCGGCCATTTCCAAGGAGCTGCTGGAGTTTAACCACCGGGATGAGGTGTTCAAGTTCGAGGCCGACTGCCTCATCACACAGGTCAACTTTTCGGCCAAGAAGAGTCAGATGCTGCTGTTCATCAACCAGCGACTAGTTGAGTCGCCGGGTGAGTGATCGTGTAATTTCCTTTTTAGACAAATAACTAATCCTTCCTGATCTGCCAGCACTCAAGACCGCTGTGGACTCTGTGTACGCCACCTACCTGCCACGTGGCCACCATCCCTTTATCTACATGAGCCTCACACTGCCACCCCAGAATCTGGACGTGAATGTCCATCCCACCAAGCACGAGGTGCACTTTCTCTACCAGGATGAGATCGTAGAGCGGATCAAGCAGCAGGTGGAAGCCCGTCTGCTGGGCAGCAATTCCACGAGGACCTTCTACAAACAGCTGCGTCTCCCAGGTGCCCCAGATCTGGATGAAACACAGTCGGCGGATAGAACCCAGCGCATATATCCCAAGGAAATGGTGCGCACCGATGCCAGTGAGCAGAAGCTGGACAAGTTCCTGGCGCCTCTGGCGAAATCCGACTCTGGTGTGTCCTCCAGTTCCTCCCAGGAGGAGAGACCATCGCTGCCAGAGGAGAGTTTTCGTGTCACTGCGGCCAAGAAGTCCCGGGAGGTGCGACTTAGCAGCGTTTTGGACATGAGACAGCGAGTGGAGAGGCAGTGCAGCGTCCAATTGCGGAGCACTCTCAAAAACATGGTCTATGTGGGTTGTGTAGATGAAAGGCGGGCTCTGTTCCAGCATGAAACGCACCTTTATCTCTGCAACACTCGCTCTTTTAGTGAGGAACTCTTCTACCAGCGGCTGATCTACGAGTTCCAGAATTGTTCGCAGATCACAATGAATCCGCCGCTTCCGCTCAAGGAGCTCCTAATGCTCTCCCTGGAAAGTGAGGCCGCCGGCTGGACGTCCGAGGATGGGGATAAAACTGAACTGGCGTTCAGTGCTGTGGAGATCCTGCTGAGAAAGGCGCCTATAATGCGTGAATATTTTGGACTGCGCATTTCGGAGGAGGGTCAGCTCGAATCTCTGCCCAGTCTGGTTCCCCAGCATCGACCCAACGTGGCTCACCTGCCGGTTTATCTGCTCCGCTTGGCCACCGAAGTGGATTGGGAACAGGAGGCGCGCTGTTTCGAGACTTTCTGCAGGGAAACTGCTCGCTTTTACTCGCAAATGGATTGGCGCGAAGGTTCGGCTGCGGCACATCCCAGGTGGACCATGGAGCATGTTCTGTTTCCGGCCTTTAAAAAGTATCTTCTACCACCACCACGTCTCAAGGATCAAATCTACGAGCTTACTAATTTGCCAACACTGTACAAAGTTTTTGAAAGGTGTTAGCTGGGCTTTTTAACAATGCTTTAATCCTTTTTTTTTAAATGAATATAATGTACGTATGCTTAAAGATTAGATCTCCTGGATCACAACAGATTTAACTATTTTTCGGATATTGTTTTATTTTAAAAATTTTTCATTGGTTGCCAAATTAAGTCAATATAACAACAAATTTGAGGACTCAAATTTTTGGACTTCAAGGAACTATGAAAACTTTCTGATTGTACTGCCATATTGTGCAATATAATGGACATGCAACAAATAATATCTATTTTGATCTCCTGGATCATTGAATTTACAAAGTAATCAACTATAAATATGAGCTATTCATGAATATCTATAATTAGGTATTTAGATCCGGCTGGCGGAGACGTGTTACTCTCTCGGCATTCTTTACGTGCTCCTTCAATAGCCCCATGATCTCCGTGTCGTACTCTTTGGGCGTGGGCTTCACATCGGTGGCCCAGTAGTAGATGTCCCAATCGTTAGTCACTCCGTTAATCAACTGATCGTACAGAGCCGTCTGCTCGGCGCTGAAGTTTTGGAGGTGCTTGGCCGCAAAGGTGCTCAGGAGCAGGTCGTTCTCCAGCATTCCGCGCTTGCGAGATTGATACAAAAGTCTGGAAGGTATTAGGAAACTGGGTTATTGTTGTAAGCTTTAAAATGTCTTCTTATAATTGGCATAGTTTTGGAGGTTTAAAATTTTTTATATTTAATCCGAATATATCTAATATAGTTTTACGAATTTAATAGTACTTAGTTAAGTTAAAATTCCAGAATTTTTATTAAAGGATTCTGTATAAATATTAAAATAAATTAATGCCTCAAATAAACAAGTCTTAATGTTGTACTTACCGCTGCTTTCGAATATCCAACGGCTCGTTGGGACGCATAGGATACTCCGGCAACGGAAGGTAATCCGGGTCCTCGTAGTCCACAATCACATCGCCGAAAGTGCTGGACAGCGGCGGCGGCGGAAAATCCTTCAGATTCGAAGCTGAGCGTCTCCACGGAAGGAATATCCAACCCGAAATATCCATTGTCATCTAGGTATTTGCAAAAATATAAATAGATATACGGAAAAAATGCATCAATATGCATTATTATGCAACCGTATAATGGAAATTTCAAGAGCTTACCCTTAGTTGGCGAAACATTTTAATGCCAAGCAGCGCCTTGCAGAATTTATACAATTTTAAGATCTGTGATGTTTTTGGCTTTTTATTGGATTTTGAAACAATTTGAAAAATCAAAATATTTTGACAACTGCCGGCTCTTCAGTTTGTGACTAAAATACGACAAAAAGCGTAATTGCGCATTTTAGTAAAGTTCCAAACCTCATTTATTTTTTATTTTGAAGACACATATTTTTGGGGATGGTTAAATGTTTCTGTTTTGTTGGCTTATGTCCAAACTTCTTAATGTTGTAGGTTAGCTTTTCACATTTTTTATTATATTAATATTTAAGTTTAATTTCTTATTGTAAATGATTGTTGTTTTTGCTTTTTGCATCAGTGTTGTTTTAAACAGTGTTGTTTTAATTACAGTTCTCTTTACTTTATCTGAAGTTCAAAGATTTCCACAAAAATTATATTTTATATTTTATTTTTTTAAGTTTCTACGATTTAAGACAAAACTCGGCAATCTCTTGGTGCATTTTTCAAAACAATGTAAGAAAATATATAACGATATTTAACTTACAGGAATGTTAACTTTAACATTACCAGAGCACCGCTGGTGTGACCGTGGCAGCGGCCACGAAAAATACCATACCAACCTTTTTTTTTTTAGCTCCGCTTTGCAGCAAACCGAGACCGATTGAGGAAGAAACGCAGAAAACGGAAACTTTTTGAAACGAGCGGTTGTGCCGCGCTGCTGCGGAGGAAATCAGAGAAAAAATCAGAAATTTACGTCGCTTCGGGTAAACAGCCGGCTAAAATATTATGAGTTGATGGATGTTTGTTTTGTTCCATCGCGTTTCGCGGATAAGTAAAGAGAGGCCCTCGGCATGAGGATTTGAGAAGTGAATTAAGCGCAGTGTTCTTATGCAGCGAATTGTTAGCGCCCAAAAAGTAAACAAACAAAATGCATGTTTTTGAACGGAAATCTGAATAAAAAAGTTACCTGTTTTGTGGATTTCCTTGCCACCCCCGGTTTTCGCGTGTGTTGGTGTGTGTGTGCCTCTGTGTGAGTGTTGTGTTGTTTTTGTGTAAAAGGAAAACAAAACGGAAGGCTAAACAACAACAAAAAGGAAAGCAGTGTGTGTGTGTGTGAGGAGAGCGGCCAGCGGCAAAATGCCGGCGACAGCGAATTCGTGGGTGTTTTTGCTGTTGTTGTTGGTCGCCGTGGAAAGATGCAGCAGCAACAGCAGTGGTCGCATCAATAGTCGCAGTAGCAACGGCTACAGGAAAATTCAGTGGCAGGAGCAACAGGAGTTCCCCACTTTGCGTCCCCTTCCAGAAAAAGGTACGTGTGCTATCTCAGTCCGACCCGCCAGCATCTCTGGCTCTCTTCGCTCTTCGCTCTTTGCACCTCTTGGCTCTCGCTCGCTCGGATCTTAATTGTTGTTAATCTGCGGTGCATTAACCTGACTTCTTCCTACTCCCCTGTATCCCCCTTCCGCCACCTCTGGCTGTGCCAAAAATAACAACTGCTCTCTCTCTGTCTGTCTCTTTGTCTCTCGGTTTTTTTCATTGGTTTTTTGTGTGTCTGTGTGTCACCCCTCCCCCGCCAGCCTTCATTCACTTTGTTATGCAAATTCCTTGGTTTCCTTTCCTCGCTCGCAAAAATGCCGCAAAACAAATGAAAAATAGAAAGAAAAACAAGTGCATATGCAAAACATTTTTGTCGCTTTTTTGCGGGTTCGCGTAGAATTTTCACGCAACAAGAATTAAATAAAAATATTTTTGCACCATGGAAAATGATGCAGAGCCCAAGGATAAACCTAAAAATGCAAGGGAGTTAAGTCAAGTTTATTCTCCAAGAAAATGTACTTTGGGAATAAAATGTATTCATTTTAATACACATCTATATGCAAACTAGTAGAAAGACAAATTTTAAAGTCTTTTTAATATAATTTAGGGCACCAACATGTTATCAAAACTATATTATATAATTTATTAGAAAAAAAAAATATAAAAGTTAAGATACGTTCCATTCTATTATCCAAAAATGTACTAACTTACTATTTTTTTATTGTAATAATAATTTTAATAATTTTGAAATATAATCCGTTAATAAGTGACCATCCTGAGAGGTGGTTTATGTCAGCCCTAACTTAAACTTAATTTAAAATTACAAACATTTATTTACCTAAACGTTCAATTTTGAAATTGTCACGAAAACAGATTAAAATGATTGTAAGCAAGTACAGAGGGAATTTATTGTTCGCCTGAAAAAGCGCTGGAAAATTTGCACAGCAACAACAAATACATTTTAATAAATTATGTACATTCTTACAATGGACTTCTTGACTTGGCGCGCATTATGCATGCACATGATCCATGACCCGAGGGGTCCAAAAGTCTCGGCACAAAGGCCACCGCTCGCCCTCTCTATCTCGTTAAGATACAGATAACGATGGACGCGTAAAAGTAAATAAAATTAAAGTAAGCATTTCCTCATTTAAGGCGATGCGACGCCACAACTTTGTCACAATTGAAACGAGCAAAATGCACAGAAGGCACCGAAATCAATCAAATAAATTGTCTGTCTGACAATCCCAACAAGGCAACAGGGCATGAAGCAAACGACAAAGTTAGACAGTGGCGGGAATTATTCTTTTATTAACCTTATTCACTTGTTTCGCATTTGCTTCAAATTTTATATATATTTATCCCTTCAAAGCCACAATCTTTGTTCTTCAAGTATAAGACAAATATCATGTCAAGTTCAAGACAAATATTTTGTTATACACTTGCACTTTTAAATTTAAAAAAGTGTTATCTAAATTCAATTTAAATACTATAATGACTTAATGTGACACCCTTTTTACCGTACATTTACAAAAAACTACCTTTTATTTCTTTTAACCAGTCATTAATAAAAATGCAATGAACATATTCTTTTCTCTTTTGTATCGTATTTCAAGGTCGTTCACTTGCCGTTCAACAAATCGCATAATTAAAGCAATTTGCATATTTGTTAATCAAGATAATGAGACATTTTTCTTGGGCATTTAACTGGATTGGTTTTTGCTTTGAAATCCCTCTTTCTTTAAAAGTTTCCACTTCCATTTCATATCCTGGCGTATAGGATTTCTAAGGCACTTAAACACTAGAAGGATGATACAAATTGTAAAGAGCCAAACGACTGTTTGTGATTGTAACACCGATGTATTGGACAATTAAATATCTATATGAGAAACAAAATCGGGTTCATTAGTGAAACCTAGCTCTTTTTGGCATCTTTTGTTGCCTCTCAACAGTTCAGCAATTTGCATTGCAGCGACAATTTGCGAACCGTGCACAAATTTGTGTAGCCAACTGAAGTGTTTCGCAGTAAGCGTATCGCCCCCGCGGCTCATCAGGATCTGGGGCAGAAGCAAGAGCAAGAGCAGGGGCAGGGGGTTGGGTAAAAGGTTGGGCCAACCCTAAGGTAAACCCTCCCTTTTGCCGACCTACCTTTTGTGCCTCGCCATCCTGGGCTGGCGGAAATATTGCGGAAATCGTTTATCATGTCGCCAATGGCTCTGTTTTAATAATTGCTGTCCGCGTTAAACGGACGGGGAGGGAAAAAGGGGAAAACCGGAAAGGAAAGTGGGAGGGGCACGCCTCATTGGTGTATACGAATGGTTAACAGAAGATGCGATGAAAGCTCATCGATTGGCACTTGCGATACATTTTTGGTGGCAACTATTCTCTTTTCATGCGAGGTCTATTTTCATAGAGCATTTCATTTGGGCATATCTTGATGAACTAAACTTGTGAATGAATGATTACCAAATAAATTAATAATCTTTATAGATATTATAAGAGCATTATATGTTTTATTAGAACAATGTTTATATTATAGAAATAAAGAAGCTGTTTTAAATTAAAACATTTTGTATGTATATACATATACTTTTTTAGGTCCGTAAACACTGATGTGTTCTTATCTTTATTCCATGTTACTCAGTCACGAAAATGATTATTGATTAGCGTTTGTAAACAAAGTTTAAAAGGCTAACAATTTGATTACTAATAACTGAGGATCTTGAAAGTTTGATCTACATACACGTATTTTATATTTATTATTTATTTATGTTCAATTTTTAAAACTGAATTTTTTAACATCTATTTTATTAACAGATCCTTTTTTTTGGAAACGAAAGCCATTTTGTATGAATTCTGGAATCTTGAAATAGTTTTCCTTTTTTTCATAAAATTAAAACTAATTATTCTGCTTACGTAATTCATTAATTTTTATGTACCTAAAGGCATGCTCTTCTTGACGGGACCTCCTATCGCAACAAGGTGGTGGGAGGCCATCCATCATCGCCATCTGTCAACGCACAAAGTTCGAAGTCACCTTAGACCAATTTTTTGGCTGTCGTATTTATTCTCACTCTGGTCCGTCCAAGTTCCACATTCAGTTTGTTTGTTTGCTTGCCTCAAGTTCAAGAGCAAACGATAACCTGTCCGCAGACGATTAAGTAACACCAACAACAATAGAAACAAACAAGTTTGTAAGGTGAGTTACAAACACACGCACACACACAAGTAACACATGTGCATAAAGTTAGCAGTACAACTTTCAAAATCTAAATTTTTTTTTTTACCATAATTTGCCGTTAATTATCCGTAAATTATTCGTGAAAGAAAAAAATTTGCCGCTCAATTTTTTTAAAAGTTATCCAATGTTCTGCTAACTTGATATCAAGTTAGCAGTACACAAAATTAAACTTTAACTTTTCGAAAAATTTCTTTTGCAGGGTTTTAACTTTGATATCAAGTTAGCAGAACACAGGGTTTGTTTTAAAAAAAATATATTAAAACAAGAGCGGCAAATTTTATTCTTTCACGAATAATTTACGGATAATTAACGGCAAATTCCTGCAAAAGAAATTTTTCGAAAAGTTAAAGTTTAGTTTTGTGTACTGTTAACTTGATATCAAGTTAGCAGAACACAGGGTTTGTTTTAAAAAAAAAATATTAAAACAAGAGCGGCAAATTTTATTCTTTCACGAATAATTTACGGATAATTAACGGCAAATTCCTGCAAAAGAAATTTTTCGAAAAGTTAAAGTTTTATTTTGTGTACTGCTAACTTGATACTGCTAACTTGATATCAAGTTAGCAGAACACAGGGTTTGTTTTAAAAAAAAAATAGTAAAACACGAGCGGCAAATTTTATTCTTTCACGAATAATTTACGGATAATTAACGGCAAATTCCTGCAAAAGAAATTTTTCGAAAAGTTAAAGTTTAGTTTTGTGTACTGTTAACTTGATATCAAGTTAGCAGAACACAGGGTTTGTTTTAAAAAAAAAATATTAAAACAAGAGCGGCAAATTTTATTCTTTCACGAATAATTTACGGATAATTAACGGCAAATTCCTGCAAAAGAAATTTTTCGAAAAGTTAAAGTTTAATTTTGTGTACTGCTAACTTGATACTGCTAACTTGATATCAAGTTAGCAGAACACAGGGTTTGTTTTAAAAAAAAAATAGTAAAACACGAGCGGCAAATTTTATTCTTTCACGAATAATTTACGGATAATTAACGGCAAATTCCTGCAAAAGAAATTTTTCGAAAAGTTAAAGTTTAATTTTGTGTGCTGCTAACTTGATATCAAGTTAGCAGAACACAGGGTTTGTTTTAAAAAAAAAATAGTAAAACACGAGCGGCAAATTTTATTCTTTCACGAATAATTTACGGATAATTAACGGCAAATTCCTGCAAAAGAAATTTTTCGAAAAGTTAAAGTTTAATTTTGTGTACTGCTAACTTGATATCAAGTTAGCAGAACATTGGATAACTTTTAAAAAAATTGAGCGGCAAATTTTTTTCTTTCACGAATAATTTACGGATAATTAACGGCAAATTATGGTAAAAAAAAAAATTTAGATTTTGAAAGTTGTACTGCTAACTTTATGCACATAAGTAACACCTGCTTAAAGAGCCAAAGAAAAAACGAAAACGCAAAGCCAGAAAGAAACAATTTGCCTTTAGCGGGGCCAACAAACAAGTAAGCAAGTTGGCCAAAAGCAAAGCAAAAAGGGGCCCAAAACAAACTGGACAAGCCAGCCGGCCGGCTTGTGAAGAGGAAGAGGGAATTTAAGAGTGGTTGGTGGTAGGAAAAATCTGGTGGGCAACCTTTAAAGTTTTCAGGATTCCCCATATATTATATACATACATATTTTTCTCCCCTGCATAATTGAGTCTGGAAATTCGGTTAAGCTAGTAATTTGTTGCTGAACAATTAAGTGGAAAATCCATTCAGGGGTTTCTTTTCTCGATTATTCTTATCCCCTTTTTGCGAATTTTTTATGCAAGACGTTTTCTTCTATATTGATTTATTGTACATTTTATTGTTGCCGCTCAATGCAGGCGAGCTGCTGTATGCTGTCTTTATTGTATTTCTGGTGGCTGCAAAGCACATTTATGGTCCGTCTGGCTTCGAATGACGCACCACCGAGATGGGGATTGCACAGAAAAAAATTTTAAATAATATGAGATTTTAAAAGACTGTCGTAGTTCAAAGCCCTTGCATTCTGTTGGGCAAACTGTGTTTAAAAAAAAAAGGCTAGTGCTTATTAGATCATAAATAATTATTATTTATTAGCATAATCAATTCATAAAATATAGTTTTTTCAGGTAGTAAAAATGAACGATATATCGTTATAAAATATTTCTAGTTTTAGTCATGTTATAATTGGCTGAGCTAGGGTTTTGTGATTTGTTTGATGATTATGCAAGTAATGATTCATCTCAAAAGCAAAATACATTTTTCATTGCTATTTGTTTAATGATTTCATTAAATTAATATTTGTCAGCCAAAGGACGGAAACACGATAGAGCTGATTGTAAGGTTAGGATATTGTTTAAAATTTTATAATTTTTTACCGTGTGGGTCTAAGAACTGTAACCGGTTGAGATCGAATCGGTTTGGTTCGGTTCGTTCTGTTCAACGAACAAAGACACTATCATCGCCAGGGGGTCGAGACAATATGCCCTATATGGTCATGGGCAGGACAGTTGGCGATAGTGTATGTTTTGTTGTCATCATCAACGATGACTAGACGTTCAGCCAGGAACTGAAAGATCACTGACGACATCATATGCGATTGACTTCATGGAGGGAACTTTCCTCTTTACTTAAATTTTTCCTTACTCACACCAATTTCCGTTTTATACACAAAGTCCAAAAAATGTCAATTGAAGAATTGCAATTGTTAGATAGCAATTAAAAATTCATTGTACTCACGAAATACATCATCATTTGCATAGTCATCAAAAGCATTTTTAGAAAAGGAAAGCTGTACACTAAGCAAAACTATTTGACCAATGACCATGCGTTAAAGAAAGATTTTTCCATTTATTTATCATACAGGGTTCTTGTATATTTATTTAAAGGGTAATATAAATTGTAATATTGTATTTTTTTTTATAGAAAATAGATTTCTTTATTTAATTTTCAATTAAAATTAATTTACAGTGCTTTACTAGTCTGTCACGATGTTAATTAAGCGAACGAGTACTCACACGTTTTCAGCTACCTCTTAAAAAGTAGCTACAACTGGTGCTAGTTTTATACAATTTTGAATAATTAATAATCCGAATGTTTGTCCAACGTAAATTTACTTTTTCCATTTGCACACTCATTTAGTTTACCCACCCACGGAGTGCACTCAATTTAGTTTTAATTAGCAATGAGCATGAAATAATTGTACGAAAAGCTACAAACTCAACGAGCTTCTCGAGTGGAACTTGCCAATTGTGACCATTTCATTCTCTCTCTACGCCTTTTTGCTTCTCCACTCATTGCATACTGTGGAATAATTATTTTTTTACAGAATAAAAACATATTTTATAATTGCCTGGTGCCGAGAGAGGTGGCTTTCTTGAGGTCAAATATTATTTCGCATTCAATTAAAATGAGAAGTAGTTTAAAAATGTGCTTGTCAAAAACGAGATGCGTTAAGTAAAGTGCCGGATTCTAAAAGTTAAAAGTTGACTAGAAGAAAAAAAATCGTATAAATTAAACCTGTCATAAACTGTATATTCTTTTCACTCTTTAGGCCAAGTAAGCCTTGAAACATTTAAAATACTTGCTATGTTCTCATTACATTCTATATTCATGCAACCGGGATAAAATTTATTCAAAGAAACAGTAATAAATAAATAATAGGCGAACATAATGCAAAAAGCTGTTCCATAGCAGTAAAACTCTGAAACAGCCGAAGCATTAACAACAATGGGCACTCTCGTATAATCTCTATATATGGTCAGCACTCGATGTTGATGTGTTGCTGGCCAGTTTTCTGTGGCATCGTTAGAATATTGAAAATGCATTAAAACAGCGCTACGGATTTGCTTACGGGCAGTGGGTGGGCATTGGCAGGGGATGGGGGCAGCAGAGTGTGGGTGCAACGTAAGTAGTAAATGTTATACTCGTGTAACAGCAAAACCGCAAAGCCAAACCAATCCTTCACCCATTGACTCTGTTGCTCTTGGTTCATGCGGTAACCGATTTTGCAAACCGAAAACGGCTCTAGGGCCCGTTTGTATCAAAAAGGGGACAAGATTAAAAAACCTTTTTGTGTGTTTTTGGCCCGTGAATATAGATTTAAAGGTAAAACCTAAAAAAACAAAAAAGTAAATTTTCTACGTTGTTTATCACAATTTCACCATAAACCGTGTTAAATTTCAGAATGATATTAATTGAAACTGTTAATTTAACATCGTTAAAATTAGTTCGCTTATAAGTTAATCACAAATGTTAACTGATGGATGGACTAAATACAAAATTATATATTTTTATAAATTAATTGAAAATAATAATTTATAAGAATCCAATGGAACTGACCTCCGATTTTTGCTATGTCACATGACATGTCTATGACACATACCTATCTGTGTAGTTTGTATGGTGTTTCTGCTCTTCGCTGTGCATCTATGAAACATTTTACAAAGTAATTTAACCGAACGACGACAGGCGGTATTATGGACGGAGGATAGGGAAAAGGGAGGTGGCAGGCAAAACGCAAATTAATGATACGCAATTGCGGCAAATCGCACGCTTCCATGTGGGCGACGTTTTGTTTGAAGTGCACTTTGTCCTGCGTGTGTGTGTGTGCAGTGTGGCAAAGTTGTAGTGCTGTAGTGGGTGGTTCAGTTGGTGGTGTAGAGTGCTCTGCATCAGAGGCAACGGGTAGCAAAAGAGGTCTCGGATGTAATTGCAAGCTGTCGTTAGCCGCTTTTTCCCATTTGCACGACTGTATGTCCGGCTCCGCAACGCACTGTGGTAGGTTCTCAATTAGTTGTATTAATAACAGTCGGATGCCTTTCAGTATTTACGAACAAAATTTGTTTAAAATGAACTAAGGATTAAAAGCGGTACTAGTTTAACGCAAAAACAACGGGTTTTAAACAATATGGTTATGTATATTCCCGATTCGCAGAATTATTCCACAAATAGAACTTATTTGTTATTTTTTAAGTTCCTTTTTAAAACCGGCATACAATAAAAACATATATTTTTTTTAAAGAAAAATGAAATTCTTTTATATTTAAAGAGTAAAGAAGAATTTTTCCATTGCTTCTTTTGCCCGAGTAAAAATTTGCGAAACACCAGGTTCATTATGGAAAAGTTTAAATATGGCCCATTAATCCGAAATGATGTTCCAACGAAAGTTTTGCCAATATGGATATCCTCACTACAATAAAGGAGTTTGGCTAAACTTTTTCTTAAAAATATCTAAATCGATACAATGAATAAGTGATCCATTGATTTGCAGAGGCTAAAATTTAAACCTATATGTTACTTGCAAAAATGGTTTACCATAAAAGGGTATCAAGTGTAGCATTTGTACCTTTTTAAGTACAGCTTCCTGGAATTTTCCCTTTTTTTCTGTTTTCTTTTTTTTTTGTTTTAGCATATTTGTCTACCTTTGGCGCACTCGTCGGGGCGTTTTTGTTGTTGCCACTGCTGGTTTTTGTGCTGTAATTTGTTCCTCTTCCTTTGTTTGCCCGACTGCCGTTGTTGCTGCCAGTGCTGCGTTCTGTTATTATAAGCATAGCGCTCGACGCTTTGCAAAATTGTTTCCACCTCCCTCGGTTCTGGGCCCTCGTTTGGAGCCCCTTTTCTATCTTTTGTTTTACCATGGACCATTTGGAGTAACTGCTTCCTTCCCCCCCGCGCACTTTCTAGCCCCCTGTTAATCACAGTGCATGGCTTCCACAGATACATGTTGCAATAGCCATCGCCATCGATGATAAGTTCTGCTCGTCGAAACATGTTTCACATGCTCGTTGATGCGTCGCAACTTTGTTCTCTAATTTATGGCTTTGTCCCATCAATTAAGGGAAAATCGGTGCAGAGGGGGCATCGCTGGATGTTAGATGGGTGGGCAGATCCTTATCAGCGGAACACGCGCCGTGGATCGAGTCGGAATCAAACCGAGACCAGCGGGGCATGAAATATGAGCCTGTCTCGCATTAATCGCCGAATGCTAAGAGCCAGCCCACAGAAGATTTCGAATTATGGAAACGGTTTTTGAAATATTAGCTCAATCTATCGTTAACACAGATTTTTGGATGCGCAGAACCATTAACGGAAGTGCTTTTCAAGAAATCATTTTAAGGATATAAAAATCATTTAAATAATATATTTAAAGATGACGTATGAACAATACTACTATCTTTTAATTTCATTAATTTTCGATTGGAAATATTTTTGTATTTATTGGCAATAATAAACGTTAAACAACAAACGTTATATTGGTAGATATATCAAGTTGTAAGGCGTACTTGTTATTCGGTATATTTAAATCCAATTCTTAGCTTTTTCGAAAACTAATATATATTATTCATTGATTATACAGCTTCCAAATAGGCATTCAATCTAAATTTTACCCTATAAATTTGTGTGCCCTCATACAACATTTCTCAAAGTGCAGATAAGCACTATTTTAATTAAATTTCTATGCAAATGTGCTTATGTGTGGAGGCTGCTATTTAATTAAGAATACGGCTTCCAACCCCACCCTAATTTAGGTTCGCTAAAAGAATACCGGAAAATTGAGCCTAAAACGAGGGTGAACGAGCTTAAATAGCAACTTTGATTAAACTAATTAAAATATTTCTTATTCTAAAATAATATATTCCTTAAAAGCTAAATTCCTAAGCCGAGTTGGCTTCCTTCCCTTTCTATATATCTAGTTTTCTGGGTTTTGCCATACTTCAATTGGAGAAGTTCTCAAGCGCGTTATGCGTGGAGAATAAGGAAAGTAAAACGTGAGGAAGGGGAGTTTGTTTCTCTTTGCTTACTGACAAAGTTTGTTAGTTTAAGCGCCAATTTTAATGTGCAAACTTTTGGCGGAGACTCTTTCCAGCCACGTTTTGTGAGCCACTGTGCGGATAAGGGTGTTTTTGGGGGTGAGAGATCGCTTCGGGTTGAATGATTAGCAAAAGTTTTTCATTTTCTGTCTCCTTTACTTATAACTAGGAAATTAAGTATTTTTGTGCAGTGCAAGCTTGAACTAGATTACATAAAGGGGTCGAGGAGACATAAATGCTATGTGAAAATAAAGTTAATTTCCGCAAAAAGCAGTTTTGATGAAAATAAGATAAATAATTAAAAGAAACCAAGCTGAAAGTCGAGCAGAATTGAACTTTGATAAATAATCCCTTAAAGAATCCTCAATTTCAAATACCCTTCATAAAGTTGTGTATGTTTTAATTTAATACCTGTTAATACCTTTTAAAAACACCTTAAAATCAAAAACCAGTGACAGTATCGTCCATCAATCAATTCTTTTGTTTGTGCCTTAATTAATTACTGCCGTTTCAATAAAAACTGCATGAGCTTACCATTTTTTGTTATTGAATATCCACTTTTTATGAGTTGCCTTAATTGTTAAAAAATAATAAAGCAATAAATAAATACTTCAACAAAAAAACATGAAAGGATAAAACAATAAAGCAGCGCAAAGTTGCAATTCATTTCCACAATATTTCCAGTGCCATGCCGTTGATGATTTGTATAATTTGCGCCTGGTGAACAATTTTTCAATTTAATGAAAGCGGAGTGAAAGAGACGGATCACATCCGCAGCCCCCTCATCCGTATCGACATCCCGATGCTGACAGAATTTCAATTTATGCTCGGGATAAAACGTAAAAAACACACTTTAATAAATGTATATTGTAGGCATGAAATATATATCACAGATATATTACACGACCCGCAATTGGCTGCATAAGCAAACAGCATGGAATGTGGCCCAGACATGCGGATTGATGGAGTGCTTAATTGACAAATGATTGACAACTATGGCATTTCAGAGGCGTAAGAAAAAAACAATTTGTAAATGATGTAACCTTTTGGTTTGGCGGGCCATCAGAGAGTTTATCTGATATGTAACAAAGCAATAATATCGATAGAATTAAATTATTTAAAAGGCCCTACCGGAATTTTTTTTTTTAAGTTTTCAGTGCAGTTTGTCCATTATTTTTATCTGTTCCTTTTTTCAGTTCATATATGGTTTCGTATTCCATTTGTCTATTGACTCACCAGAGATGGAACGTTTTTAGCTGCACATTTCTAGAGAGCTCTTTTTCGCTGCCAACCCTACCCTGTTTTTAAAGTCACAAAAGTCACCACCAAACCTAAAAGGGAGGCCAACCACCCGAGCCAATCCCTTTACTTTTCATCAATCTTTGTTAATCATTTTTCTCTACAAGGGAAAAACTGAAAAGGAATAGCCACATTTATGCCAGGATATTTGTTTTTTAAAGAGAGCTGCTAAAATGAAAAATATTTTTAGTTTTGCTGGCACCCGCAGCTTTTTTGTTAATTAACCATATTCTGCTGAAGGCTCTGAATATTTTCGCATATGAATCTGCTCTTCAAACGCTGTATAACCACAGAGATGAAAAAATTTGAATAACTTATACAGTTTACAATATTAATCAACATTTTTAAGCGCCCTTGACTGAAAAAAATTAATAGCTTCTAAAAAAGTCTATGTTAATGATGATGATTTTATAGCTATATTAAAACAATTTAAATAGAAAATCTAAGTTTTATATCAGTAAAAATGCTGACCCTTAACGTATTTTGTTTTCATTAATTCCGCTTTAGTTTGACTTCAAGAAATCTTGATGACTATCCTCCTCTTTCAGTTATTCTTCATATTGTTGCCCCCATTTCCTTCAACTTTTGTGGTTGTTCTAGTTTTATTTTAGCTGTATTTTTTTTTTTTTTACTGTTAGTGTACATTCTAGGAAATTAAAAAGATGCTTTGTTTCAATTTGCTGGCTTTTGTTGTGTGTTTGGAGTAAAAAATTTTTAATTTCCTGGCAGCCACAAAAGAATTCGCAGCTAGCTAATCCAAGGGACAGTGAAGGAACAGAAATGAGCAGAAGCCAGAGGGGATTCCGCTTCTGTTTGCGTGTTTATATTTGTCATTGTCCCCCCTTTTTTTAGTGTGTATCTTTTTCTGTCATTCCCGAGGAGCAACCTTTCACAAACAGACATACAAATGCTCACCTTAAACAAATACAGAACCCCGGGAAGGGGACCAAAGACTGGCTTTATACTCATTTACAGCTGGAGCTTTTAATCTTAATTTTATAGTAGTGCAAAGCTTTGCCTTCGGCCTCCAAGCAAACATGCACAGGACCCTCCTGTCTAGAGTTGCCTTGGGCCCACACTCCGCTGCCAACTGTCTATCTCTCCAGCACTTTTAGTGTCACTTTAGAACTTGTTCGGGCCGCTGAATGTGTGTGCCTAGTTCACATTCATTATGACCACGCTCGAACTAATTTAATCAGTTTAAATATGCATTTGGTATGCACAACATAACGCACACACTTACCCTCCGAGAGCGCCCAATTAGAGAGACAATATTATATCAGAATTTGTATTTACAATGCGTAAATTAAATGAAATATCTCGTGGGTTTTCCATCCAATTAGAAGCCTAAAATATTGCATAATAATCATTCTATTATTACAACAATTAATATTAAGTGGACAAGTTGAAATTTCTATAATCGCAGAATTCCAATAAATATGACATAATAATAAAAATGGTCAGCTTTTTAGTTTTTTATAAATCATGTAGCTTAAATGATATTGTTCTAGCTAAGTACTCACCACTGGACTACTGTTAAATTATATAAAATATCAATTCAAAATTTGTTCAACAGAATAAACAGATTGATTTTATAGATTGATTATAATTCTTTACAATTATTTTTCACACTTTCAATATGCATTTGAAGATCCAGAGAATGAAAATAGGAGAAATTGGACAGAATTTTAAAACATATATTGCGGGAAACAATAATTTTTTTCTATTATTTTTTGTAAAGTTGTATTTTCATTTTATTAGTTACGTTTTATATAACAAACTCTTCTTGTGGAAAAAATTCTCTTGTTATTGATCAATAAAAACCGAAATGATTTTATTTCCCTAAAGCAAAATGTTTATTTAACTTCATACGCTTTTAGCTTGATTACACTAAAAACATAACGCTAGACTATGAAACATATGCATAGAAGTTCGTTTTAATGAAATTAATAATAATTTCTAACTTCTGCATTGAATTTACATTCTCGTCTCTCCCCTGTAATTTTTATTTTTGGTTTTGCAATATGCTAGCACTTTCTAACTTTCAGCTATGTGGCTCCGACATCATTCCATTCTATCTCCCACTTCGCCAGACAAATTGGCTTCAAATCTTTTGACATGCTACGTCAAGTTTGTCATATGTCCTGCGTGCACTTTGGGATGACAAGGATGTGTCCAACCTCCCCGGGCGGGATTCTGGATTCTGAAGGAAGCGATGCCGGGCCAGAAAATTGTTTTAAAGTGTGTCAGTCAGCATTTCCCTCCGAGTTCTCCGTCTGTTCTTTATTCTCCAGCTCCCCCCAATTTCCGCCCCCTTTTTTCTCCCCTCATCAGCCGTGTGTTTTCGCAAAGTGAAAATGCTTGGAATTTTAATGAAGGAGGTGGCCGGGCAGTCGGCAGAGATTTGTCTGGTATCCTGCTCAGCCTCTCCAGCGGCTTACGACTCCGTGGCGCGACTGCTTTGCATATTTTTCCATTAAAAACGATTTAAATACCTTTTGCTATTTTTTCTTCGCTATTCTTCTTATCGCAGCCGCTTTCGACACTTGAGCGAGAAAGTTCTTGCCCCTTTCTAAGCTTTTAGGCTAAAAAAAAGATTGAGTTTTATAATAAATTTCAGCTGGCTTAGGCGGGCGGTTGAGAAGGTGTTCACTGTACGGGCAGACTATCTAGCGGCTGTCGTTCTCCGGAAATTTATGGGTAGCACGGGGTTCGCATCGGGTTAGCCAATATGTCTCCTCCCAGCATTCGCAAAGCGGCTAAGGCTGTTCGCCCTTGCCGGAATGCAATTGAAATCGAAATTGCCATGTCAAAAGGTAAACCAATGTGTGAAAATTAGAACAAGTTTTGTTGTCTTTAAATCTGAATAGTTTATTTTGAACGTTACTTAATCGAAATAGTGGAAGAGTTGAAGCTCAACGTTTACAAGAAAACAAGGAATTTAATTTCTTTGTTAAATTCTTTAAATATTATAGCTTATTGCTAGACTATATATGTTTTTCGTAAAAAAATTTAACATGAAATTGTTTTTAAATTACAAACACAGTTTAAGTATACATAACAACTAGGAAACTGCTTATAAACTGTTTTAAATTCTTATACATTGTACATTACTTATTGCTATTCTTTTCTTTAATAAAACCCACATTTACTAATGAAGCTTTTTTTTTATTTTCAGGTAATGCACAAAAGTTCAGAAAATCCTATTAAGTCAAACCGCGTTTATGCGCGCCAACGACGCACAAACCACTGGCGGAGGTCATCATGGATTAAATTGACCAAAATTCTTCCGCCTAATTGTGAGCTAAATCGGGTCGCATTAAATTTATTAAGTACTGCACATTGTTGTCATCATTACCAATTGTTATTGCGATTGCGAACTAATCTTGGTTTCTTTATTGTTATTATTATCATTACTTTTATTATGCTGGTGATTGCCTCAATACAAAAGGCATGGAAAAATAACCACAAGATTGCGTTTTATTTGCGACATTTAACGTATACGTCGCGTAGACATCGCGGTGCCATTAAGCGAAGTCAATTCTCATCAACAAGTGCAGTAAATTAATGAAATTAAAAAAATAAAACTAACTTTCCTATTTAGTTGCTAACTATAAACTAAATACAAATATCAATGCTGATAAATAAAATAAAGCATTGTATTTTGAATATCATTTATTTGATAGCAACTTTTTTAAAGCAAGCGGTAGTTATTCAAACTTGGCCACAAAGCCAACATTTCAAAAGGCTAAATGATAGCTTGGCTAACATAACACCCTCGGTCAAAAATAGAAATGCAAGCAATTGAATTTTAAAGAGAAAAATCTAAAACCTATATACCCAAAGCCAAAGCCAAACGCTGTGGTGAAATAAAATGAATGAAAACATTTCAGCCGAAATGAAAATACTCGCAAAGAATTTATATCTTCGTTTTTGGAATTAAGTTGTGTATTTTGCATTGTTTATGTTTACGTTAATGCTATTATGCGAATGGTTTAATCTTTTGACACGTTGTTTATTTTTCATCGTTTTTCTTGCCCAATAAGTTTTCGGTTTCTCTTCACTTCCGATGTGGCGATTGCTCCCAATTTTCTTGTTTGTAGTTGAGCGTTTATGAGACTTTAAAAGTTTAAGTTCTCCGGAGTCTGTGCAAAATCTAGACGCCCCTCTGACACTTGACGAACTTTATAACCAGGAGCTTGAAAGTTGGCTTCTGCTCGAAGGCTTTGGAGTACTTCATTAGGGCGCTTTGTTACTCATTATGTGCGCACATTACTCAAACCAACAAGCAACTTTTTACCCTCACATACACTCTCTCACGACCACGTACAAACACCAACATACATATGCATATTAAATGTTAATCCTTTTTCAAAAGATTTCCCACCCACTTGCCACTCTGTTGCACATTGAAAAACGTTTTCTTGATAATTCAATTTATTTTAAAACCATTGAAGTACAATAGGCTTTAAACGAAAAATTAAATTTTAATGGTTTAATTTCTTAAATTTATTTTATAAATTTAGAACAAATTCGCCTTCCACAAGTTTAAAGATTTTGAAACAGAACGTTTTTATTTATCTTAGAGTAAAGTTAATTTATATGAGTCTTTGAAAGTCGCAAAAGAACTTAAAATATTATACCCTTATTGTTCAAATGCTGGAATCTTTAGTATTGTTTAATACGAAACTTTTATTTCAAGTATCAGATTCTTTTCAAAAATCTTGACCTGATCATGCTCATTCAAAAACTTATTTTTATAAAATGAAGAGGGGGCATAGAGTGTTTCCAACTCGTTTAAATTCCTGAATTTAAAGGTAGGCATTTCTTGAGAAATAACCGACTAGAACTCTGTATATTTAAGTGTAGTTCCTAGGAGTTCCTTGCCGTTCCTTGGCTGCTGCCCCTTCGGTTTCAATCAACGGCAGCCGCAGCAGCAGCTGCCTGAATATTTTCATTATTAATGCTCGCCAGCAGTCATCACATCTCCCCCTCATTTACTCCTCAGTCACCTCTCCACCCACCCGCAGCGTCTGCGGCGCAAATGCTGACTTGGCTTTTTGTCTAGAGTTGCAACCACATTGCGTTGGTCATGGGCAGACTTTGTCGCTCCGAGTGGGTTTCTGTTTCCTGCTTCTCCACGGCACTTTCGTCCCTTTCTCCTGGTTTTCCCCGTTTCCCAGACGTTGTTGGCGCTGAGTTGGCCCTGCCTTTCTTACCTGTGCCAAGTTTTACGCCGTTCTGCCAAATCAATTGTTTGTAATGAACTTGCAACGGTGTGGTGCCTGTTGGCATCGGCCACCACTGTGGGCTGTTTGACAGAAACTAGTGGGTAAAATAAAGTGCATTTTCGTGTTTCACTAATGTCAAATAAATATTACTTTTAATTTTAAAAAATATTAATAATTTGGTATTTGGTAAAGAAAAATTTAAGCCAAAGTCTATGCTAAAGCTTTAATGCATTTTTTAAATGTACTTTATTTTTTTAATTTCTAATTATTTGGCTGGCTTATGAACAATTGGTTAGGTTAAATAATCGTATCTCTCTTACGCCTTAATAATTGACTGTTGCTACGGAACGGAGCTTATTAACAACATAATTTCAATCTATTTTGTATAAAAGTAGACTCTGTATCTTTAAAATTATACGAAAATGCTTTATTTTTCTCTTACTTACCCTGACTAATCCAAAGTATCTTCGCCATCGCCCCTTAAGATACTTCTTGTGTTCATCCTACTTACGAAAATCCCATTACCGCAACAATTGAAATTAATTAGTGCTGTAATTTGATTAAGTACAAAAGCTCATTCTTCACTTTCTCTCCCTCTTAATCTCATTTGTCGACTGTCTGCATAAATATATTAAGCAGCATAATGCTGTACCAAGTATTGCTGCCAGTATTTGCATTTTGGCCCCTGAACTTTTTCTTGCTTTTGTTTCTTCATTAACTAATTGCCCCCTGTTTTCCCAAAAGATTCCTGCTCCCCATAAAGAATTTGAAGAAGAGAAACCGACACGTGTTAAGTACATATGTAAATGAAGCACTCCATGCTGATGCCAAAAGTCTCGAAAAACCTGGCACACCCAGATATTAAACTCAATATTATTTAAATGGTTTTTTGGTGTTATTTAAAGAGGGTATTTTTGGGAATTGAAGAGTTGTTAAGAATGATCTTTGATAAATAAAATGAATGTATGGTCGAAATAATATGTTTATTGAACTAACTTTTTGAAAGCTTAATAAAAGTCCTTGGATAAATAAATTTTACAAAACATTAATCAATTTAACAAAAAAAAAAATCGAATTTGTATTTAAAAATTTCCAATTTTCAAGCTTATTGTCTTTAGGTTTTGATAATATATATACATTTTATAGAACTAAAATATTGTATCCCCCCATTCAAAGTTCTTTAAAATTATTACACGGTAGTTCAGGGCACAGACTTTGATAAGGCATCTTCCTTACATGGTTTTCATTGTTTGTTGACTTGTTCATTGCTCTTGGGCGTGAACTTTGCTTCGCATCTCATTGTCATCGTCTTGTTTGCCGTTTCGCATATTGAAAATTTAAATTGGAGTGGGTGGCGGTGGCAGCCGGCGTACATTCGTTAACATCTTGAGCCACATTGACGCCTGGATGTGAAACATTTACGCAATCCTCGGAATGGGGTTAGCACTTTCTCGCGAGGGATTTGTTTTCCCGGCGTGCCTAGGCTGATTATGAGTTTTTTTTTTGAGGAAATTGGCAATTGCAAATCAATTTAGGCAACAACTTTGCATAAATCAAATGCTTCAGCACCGTCAGCTGTTTGAAATGTCTTTGGTAAATTGGAAAAGAAAACGGCCATAGGGACATATGCTGGAGGACCCGAACTTTGGCCAATGGCATGTTATTCTTTCAGTTTATTTGCCAAAAATGAAATAAGGAAGCAATTTTGCAAATTTACAGAGGACCAACGAAAAAGTTTTCTCCTCTTCTGCTTTCCGTTCTTTTGGGTCATAACAAAGGCTGGGAAATTTTGCCCAGCAAGCAGAAAGCTAAGGCAAATGCCAAGAAAAAAATTACCAGAATTGTACACACAATAAGTAAAGTGATGCAAAATACATAAAATATGTGCTCGACTCCCTCGCACTTGTCTGGTCTTCCTTTTGAGGGGTCTTCGGTATTTGTGGGATGCGAAATCAAACCAATCCTGGCCGAAACCCATTTGCGCCTTGGCATCTACACTTGACTGATTGTACTTAGCTTGGACTCGGAATCCCCTCGGAAATCTCCTCCTACCTCGGTGCCTCCCTCTATGACAACGTCTCTCTCAATTCTCGGTTAACGCAAAGCAGCTCAAAGTGATTGATGGTTGAATGCATAAATTATTGATGGCCGGCAGACAATGCTTCAAGTCTGCTGAAGATGGCCCAAAGCGGCAGCTTTAGTGGGTTAGAAGCATTAAAAATTGGTCTGAACGAGAGTGATGTGACAAATTTTTGAACACTATGCTGGCATTCTTATTTTGGGTTTTTAAAAGTAAAGAATAGTTAAAAGGAAAATAAGGAGCGGAAAATCAAGAAGCTGTATGGCAAATGATCAAAATATTATTTTAAAAGCTAATATATTATATATATTATATTTAACGGTTATATTTTATTTAACGGTTAAAAAAAGGGATAAGTGATTAGTTTAACTCTTATTTTTAATATTAAAAAATTTAACAACAAATTTAATTTAAAAACGTTGTCATGGTTATCTCAAAACGAGTATTCCCCAATTACTCCCTTGGGTATAGATTGCGTCAATAGCTTTTTATAGATTTTTGAGCAATGGCTAAAGCAAAAGAGGCGTAAAAACAATTTAAGCGTAATTTGAAGCTTAAAGTAAACAGACTAAAGTGAAACGGACAATGAAGACGGGAGAACGGAAGTCTCGGGGGGTTTGTTGTAATAGTTGGGTGAGTGATGATGGCAAACTTTGACAGTTTAATAGCCCCGTGGACAATGTTTCCAAGGCGCCTGTCAATTGCTGCGTAATCACTGGAAAATACATAAAAATTCGCCATAAAATTACATTTTTAAAGTACGTTCAAACATGAACTGAAAAACTTAAGGGAAACTAATAAGGGATTCTTCTTTTGCGGCTTAAAGGATGAGTACGGAACTTGCATTTCAATAGATTCTCAAGTGGTGAATTCATCAAACTGGGCCAATTTACGGTTACTGAAAACCTTTTTCTTTAGTTTTAAGTGCGCAAACATTTTTTTTAACTCATTGCAACAGTTTTCACTCTTAATTTTGCCCCTGCTGTTTTTCTCCCCCTTTTTTTATCCAAGTGCTTTAAGCCTTTGATGCTGAGCAGCTTAGGAGCTTCGTAGCTTATGTTGAAAGCCTTGTGGTCCCCTACTTGATGCCCATATTTTGAAAAGGTTTACAGGAACAACAATCTCTGCTTGTTTAAAGCTATACCATCTGCCAATCAATAGAAAACCGGGTCGAGAGTTAGGGCGGGGGTTCTATGGAAATTGAAATCGTTGGGCATAAGTTTCACACAAGCGTGATAAGAACTCCTCTCGAGGCAGGGAATCGCAATATGAAGAGCAGGCACAGAGGAAAGTATTAAAAACAAACTATTGCAAAATTAATTATTCTTTAAAGAGTATATGTTTAAAAAACTTAAAGCTACGTTGGTTTCTAGCCAATTCCTATGGTACCTATACGATATCAATTTACGAGTTTAATGAAATTAAAAGCTTAATTCTAATTTATTAAACCATTTATATGTTCAAAAGACTTAAAAAAATGGGAAAATTGTGAAGCAATAATATCTTTTATTTATTTTTATATTAAATTAAATATGGGAGCTATATTATATAGTCGTCAATCAAATTAATTTAAATTTTTAAAAGCCATTACTGCTTATTTAAGATTTAAAATAAAAATTTCAAAAATGGTTTCTAATTATTTCAACTGTGGTAAAGAAAACGAAGATGGCTAAATGAAGCAGACAATGCTATAATATTTTCTTTGTGTGCAGTTTGCGGTTGGGGTAAGATGTTATTGACATGTGTCACAAATGTCTCAATACTTTGGCAGAGTGAAGCAGAGTTTTCGAGCAGGGAGAGTAAAGTTGTTGAGCTGTCGGAGGAATGTGCTTCAAATTGCCACATAAATATTTATCGCACACATCGGGTAGAAGGATATCATTTATTCATTTACCCCAGAGACCGAATTTCCGCTTATGCCGTATTTATACATATGTATGAAATTCTGATAGATTTACGACTTGCCAAAAAAATAATTGGGTTTCACTTCAGTGGCAGCCAGGAAAAATGAAACGGAGGAAATATGGCTCATGGAAATTTGATTAGCTATATCAGGAAAAACAATGTAAAGAGTTCCCAGGCACGAGGAACGTGCTTTTTCAGCACTCAAATCTGCTAGTAATCAAAGTTCAGTCTGGGGCCAAAAGGTTGCTGTCCCAGAAACGAAACCATAAATAGAAACGGAAAAAATGAGGAATTAAACCTTTTGCTGTGGTAGATAGTAAATATTTATATTTTCGCAATCGGCTTCATCCAAACCGTCAAGGTTAATTTCAATTCAGTCGGGCAAACAAAAATACAACAAAACAAAAAAAAACGAGGCACACTCGTAGAATGCAGTTCATTGTTTTCGAAAAGAGTCGTTTTCATAGGAACATCTCTATCTCTACGGAGAAGATAACAGAGCAAAACAAAACAGGGACCAATTAAATGTTTCGTCCAGGGCAAGTCGAAAATTATTAAATATGCAATCTAATATTTATGCCCCAGCCATAGAAAACTTGTCACTCAGCCACTTTTCGTGTTACAGTTTCTCGTTCTCTGGCTTCCATACCCAACTACCTCCCTTTTCCCCCCAGAAGACCCAAGAAGTTCGTCTGTCCAAACTAGTTTGCTTGGTTGATGGCTGACTTGGGCTGCCGGTTAACGACTTTCAAAGTCTCCCAGAGATCGTTGGACACGGCCCACGCGAAGCACTGCTGGACTTCGGCTTAATGGCTTGACCCAAAAGATACGGCTAAGAAAATCAAATCGAGTAAATATTAATGACAATGTCTACGAGAGCACACATTTGGGAATTTAAATAAATTATTGCACATTTACAGCTCGAAAATCACATTCAAATGTGTTTGCCAGCACTGCCAAGTTATCGATTTCGATTCTAGATTGATTTCGAATGCGATTAGTACACCTTATCGCAGCGTGTGTGTAGGTTTTGGGTAAAGCTAAGTTGAAACCCGTGTTCAAACAATAACAGGAAAATGTAGAGACCTCATGGCGAGTTAATAAATAATGGAAGAGAAGCTGTTCAGGTAAGGTCTCAGGTGTAAAAGCTTAAGGTGATATGGCAGGTTCTGCTTTTAGATTAAATCCTGCTTTTTTGTTTGCCCCTTTACACATTCTTTTATTATGCTATTTCCTGAGGCTTTAAATAAAAAATCCTGTCTTAATTCCATGAATGGTTGCTTAGTAATTAAACAATTAACAAAATAATATATGTATTTATTATAAAGAAAACTAGTTTATAATCGTAAAGTACACCTTAAGAAATATTGAATATACAACTCAAATTTAACAAAAATTACCACGAGCAAAAGTCAGTTGTTTAACTAATTGTGGCTTAGGTCAGCTCTTTTGTTGGCACACTTTAAAGGTCTTTGATCTTGGCTCTTCCCTTCAAAAGTTCACACCGATCCAAGGAAAAAGTTCAGCTCGGCATTACCCTTTACCTTAATGAACAAAGCCTAGGCAAACAAAAAGCATTGAGACGAAAGCGAATCATGATTCGCCAAATCCCAGATTCCCCTTCGTCGTCGGACTTCATTTCTTCATTGTTTCTCAAGCTTAATGTGGGAAACTTGGCTGCAATTACAAAACTGCAGCGAGTGCAAGAGCTCCTGAAACCCAAAACCAGTAAGTTAAAACCCGTCAAAGGCGGAAATAAAATCAGGAAAGCGAGGAAAAAAAAGGGTGAGGCGAAGTTGGAGCCTAACAAGTTGCAGCTGGCATCAAATTTCTGCATCTAGAATGACACAGAACGAAGAGTTGCCCCAAGGAGCTGCACTGCGCTGCATTTATGGCTCCTTTTCTTTTCTTGGCTCTGCTCTTTTGGCCAACACATGTCCAGGGCCAAGAGTAGTTGGCAGGCAGCAGGCATCAGACTTACGACACAAACGAAATGATAAGCGGGCCAAGTGCTCGCGACGTTCGGGGAGTTTAAGATATATCTAAATATAAACATTACATGCGTGTGCTTGAGTGTAATGTGTAAATACATATACAAATACAAATACATATACATTTATATATATATATATATATTTATTTCATTTATCAGTCGTGATTTTTCCTTTATTCTCGTCGTATTCTTTGTTCTGGTGGCCGTTCTGAACCTGTTCGGTTCAACTGCAGCGGCAACGTGAGCAATGAACAGCAGCAACACAAACACGCCAGCAACATCATGTTGAAACACAGGACAAAAAAACGGAAAACAAGAAAACGGGGAAGCGGGGGTCTAAAGGAAACAAGTTTATCAACACCGACGCACTTTATACACTTTTCAATTCCAAATAATACATTTTTATGAACTTTTAATTCTACCAAATTAGTAACATAACAATGGAATACAAGTATTGTAAAAGTAATTGAAATTTTAGATTTTGTGTACATACATTCACTCATAGGAGTGATGACAATTATTCAATTGGATTAAGTAGTTTGATATTTGTAATTGCTGAACTTGACAAAGATAAGTCATCTTCCTAGATTCGGCAAATCAAATGAACTAATGAAATGCATGGCTAGCAAACCAACTGACATTCAGTTGCAGAATACAGAACAAGAAACAAACAACAATCTAGCTAGAGGTAGAAGTTAAATCCTGGACGCTGGTATCGGTCATTTTTGTCTGAAGGACAAACCGCAGTCCAACATCAAGCCATCCAGGAAAAGAAGTCAGAGGCTTGCGGGGAATGCTGTGAGCTCTTCATGGATGGTTTTAATATGTTCTCGAGGGTGATTCAATTACGTGGACTGCTCCTGTCTCAGTTACGTGGCTGCTGATGTTGCAGCTCTTTGGCTCTCCTGCTCCTGTTTTGAGTAAATATGGTATACTGAAAAAAATCGTAGGAAATTGTTGGGTCAATAAGATCGAGCAAGGTTTGTTCGTAGATACAATTTTTGAGTACTTTTCATATATGATACCGAAATAAATTATAGGAGTACTTTTTACATCTCCAAGTTACTACAGGGTTATCAGTTAAAATATTTTTGATAAGTTAAAAAAGCTAAGCTATATTTATATTGAAGAAATATATTTTGATTGAATCTATACCTAAGTACTTAAAAAATGCAAATACCACGTATGAACTTTTACTAATATATGTTTCTCTCTGTTTAGTTGCCTGGGCCAGGTGGAGTCAACTATCTTTGTTGTTTTTAATGAGCAGCGATGGGGAGCTGCAGGAGAAGAGGAGAAAGAGAGAAAACAAGGGGTGGGAAGGGGAAGGATACAGAGTCAAGTGCAGTCGAAGGGGTTTTTGAGGGGTCAACAACACTGCGGCTTACCGCACTAACCACAAAATCGCTTTTGCTTGCTTCTGACAGATGTCCCTGAGTCAACACTTCTCCTTTCTCTCTTTCTTTTCCTCCGTATATCCTGGTCTTTAAAGGATGTTTTGCCAAAAAGTTTTCGTTTAAGTGAAAATCATGCTCGTCCTCGTTATCCGTTGGTCACGTTTGTCTATTATTTTGAAATTTCCCCAGGCTGCGCTTACCAGTAATATTTTTATAATGCCCCTTTCGTTTGCTGACAATTTGTGTGTGAGTGAATTATGCGGTGATGGACGATAATAAAAATTATTTTCTTTATTACTGCAGAAGAACTGTTCTCAAAGCAAATTTATATCATCAAACGGAATGTATAAGTTCAGCTTAACTCATTGAGAACGCTCATTGGTCGTTGGATCCATTATAAAGCAATTTCCAGTATGATCAACGCTAATGCAGAGAAAAAAAAGTATGTAGCGTTAATTTTTTAGACTGCCTATACAAAATTATTATTTTCTAAAATCTATTTCGGTAATAATATAATCACATAATCACATAATATTTATTTAATCACATAATATTTTTTATATAAATATTTAAAAAAATCTTGCTCTTAGAATGATTTATTCGGAAACAAACAATTTTTTTTGAGTGCAGAACAGACAAACACCATTTGCACTTGTAACTAGTCCTATTTGAATTGAATGTCTCTATTCTCATCTAATTATCCCTTTGTGTCAGTGCCCGAGTGCTCTGTGTGATTTATGGCACTTGAGAAAACATATAAAATAGTTCAACGCCAGAAAAAATTTAAGGCGATTTAAGGTTGGGCATTTTGTTGTATTGGATAATTACAAAAACAGTGGGGCAAATAAAAATTATATTGTGCGGAGGCTCAATGGCTGGCCCGCACTCTGCCACTTAGCTAATAAAAGAAAAGAGGCTATTGGAGAAAAACGAATGGGGATGGCAATGAGGAATGGGGCGTGTGGCATGCTAAGTGTAATGGAAACTTTTTCCCTTATCCAGACCCCGTCCTCTAATCAAACTGAGGGCTAATTGGGGCCGCCTCGCTCGATTTTCCCCCTTTTTCCACATCTTCTAACTGACTGGCCAACATTCAGCTTCCTCTACATCAGCATCCAAAGAATACGGCCGTATTGTGAGCAGTTTACGGCAGCTCAGTTTAACATTCGCTTTTATGGCATTTTGATAGCTGCAACATCTTCTCTAATAACTGCCCAGACAATGGACAATGGGCTGTGAACAGCAGTTCCCAATAAAATAAATCGATAACTGCTTGCCGAAAATAAATACTCGTTTATGGGCCATTTGATTGATCATATAAAAGCCAATTGAATTTGAACAGCAATTAATTGAAATGTTTGATTGATTAGTTAATATGGTATTAGAACGTTTGATAGGCAGAGAAATAATAGTCATAACAAATCATACGGATATTAATCAATCCATTTGGAATCGATGCGAATGTTTGGCAATGTAGTCATATATAAAGTTCATATTTTATTTAAGACCATTTATTGTATGAGTTTAATTTTTGTCGGCTTTTGTTTCGTATTAAAATATTTAACAAATCTATAATGGTAGTGTTTGAATCAGTATATGATATGATATAACATATAATTCTATTAAATAAAATAATCTAATATTTATGTACACAACACAATATATATTTGGACTTAAACTTTGGCTGGCTTTAAACGTTAAAATACTTAGTTGATTCGAATTGAACGCAAACTAAAAGAAGCAAATTAAATACACTTTGCAAATAAGCAGATATAACTTATTGTACATACACCAATGGGCTCATTGAGATTGGTAAAGTATTGAAATCTTTTTTAAGGTCCTTTTTTGAGGCATCTTTTGCAGGCCCAACAGTATTCTCTTAAACCCAGTTTTAAGCACGCACATTAAGTTATTCCCAGAGCCCACGAAGCCCATTGTACAGTGCAACATTGTGCCCTTGTCACGTCTGCTTCAACTATGGAAGCGTGTGTGCCATGCCAACGAAAGTGTTGTCCGCTCCTCAACATTATGGGATTGGGAATCGGAAGCGGGGTCGAGCGGCGCGTCGAAAGGCCGTTTAAGTGCGCCTAAAATCCCTGGGACGTTACTGCTGCAGATCTTGTTGGGTGGCACCTGCGTTGATTACACAATTGGGGAGCCGAGACATTGTAGGCAGACATGCCACTGAAAGATGATGTTCTTGCGCGAGATCCTGTTCTGGCTGTCGTTGCTGTAACTATTTTTACTGCGATTTTCGTGCTCTGCTGCCTCCTTGAAGAAGGTCTTACTTTCATCGTTTATTGCATGGCAAAGTTTTGCAATAATTTTTTATTTACTTGGCTTCGCCCCCTAGTATTTTTTTTATTGCATGGCAGTGTGACTTGGAAAAGGGAAATAGTAGTTGGGGCAACACTTTTCTTTATGCGGGGCTTCAACTTTTCCCCAGCCAACTCTTCTGACTGGCTAATCATTTGGAGCGTTTTTTTTTTGGCAATTTCAAAGCAATAAAAACAGAACCTCAAAGAGCAGAGGTGGACCCACGTTTTAAAAGTCATCAGCCAGCAGCTCCACAAGTGCCTCAAAGTGCTGGCCACCTCAAAGGATTCAAGGAAGTGCTTTCTCAAAGAGCAGGCAGATAAAGTGAATAACGAAGTGTTTGGTTGAGAGGATAATGTGGATATCTGGATCCCAAAATCATTGTCGCCTGGCAATCACTTCAGGCGAAGTGGCTACACAATTCAAGTTGAGTAGTTGGGTAAATAAATTGGTTGCTCTACATGGCGTGTGTGTAATATGTGGCTTAACATTGTGTATACGCCGGGTAACAAACAAGACACGTATCAGGCGTAAAGCTCTGTCAACAACATAATGAAGTCACCACAAATCAAACTAAAATATTACACTAATCCCGAGCCGTTCAAAATTGCCTAAATAAAGAAAAGGAGTAGGTATTGCAAAATAATAAATCAAGCTTAAATTTTATACTGTATACTTTTCCATATCTATACTATTGTCGAAAAAGGTATAATTTGCAATAGTATTATGAAATTATAAAATTATTTTGTAAAATTAACAATAGAGTTAATTTCAATTTTTACACAGTTTAAATACCGAAAGTTATATTATGTTTTTAATAAATTTTTAATACTACTCAAAGCACTTAAATTTTCAATCTTTATAATCTTTATTAATTAAAAGCCTTAAATTGTTATTTTCGTTAGAGTGCTTTTAATATTGCAACAGCCTCTCTAATGTATGAGGCTTTCTCTTCTATACCCGTTGAGCCAAAGTGTTTAAAAATGAATAGAAATCATCGATTGATTGCTGTTTGCTGTGGTTGTAGCTAGAGTTTTTAGTGCCGCAGCAAATGCATTCATTGTCCTTGTCTACGACAAGTACATGACAATGACAGACACGACAAGCCACAACACATCCACGCCCCAACATCCTTCCTCGCTTCCTTCCGTCCTGACATCCTTCCTTCCTGCCCGAAAACAAGCAAAATGAATTTGCAGTCTTAGGAGTTGGGAAATCAATGGTAGACAAAAAGAGAATCATTTAAAGCCTGGTTGTTCGGCTCCACTCAACTGGCAGTAACAGAACCAACAACAACCATGTCAGCTAAAGAAGATTGATGATCGGTTTACATATAAATCATAGTGCACCAGATAGCTGAGGAAAAGGAGGCTGCTTCAATAATATAACTTTTGCCACAACTAGAAAATTGTGTTTATAAACATTTATAAAGGGAATTTCCAACATGCAGAGGGAGATTGAAAAAGACGAGAGGCCCACCATTATGATGATGATGATGATGCAGGCTGTGGAAAGCATGAAAAGGCATAAAGTGCTTTTAGTTATTGACTCAAACCCTAACCCGAAACTTGAACACAACATGGAGAAATGGAAGGGTAAAGTTTGCAGACTGCAAAATAATTCTGCCATGGAGAAAAGTTTGCATTGTCTGGAAAAATTTTATAGTTTTGCATACTTTTTATTTTAATTGAAAATACTCTATTGATCTTGGTTTGTGAAATCTACTCCGTTTTGGATTAATTTTAACCAATCTAAAAATTAAATAAAATATAATTTGGTTTTTATGGCTTTACACTTATTGACCAAACAACCACAGTTTTTGTTTAAAAGTTGTTTACCAAAAGGTGTTGAAACCCTTCTTTGTAGTTACCGTAGCTCTATTTCTCCTTAAGTTTTGCCTCATTAATGCAAGTTTGGCCTTTAGGCAGCCAAGAAACATAGCAATAAAATACAAGAAAAATTGGTAGTGCGAGTGCGAAAGGAAAGCAAAAAGTGGAGCTCTTTCAAATATTTGCTGCAAAGTTTTTGCTCCAATGCAAAGAGAAAGTTTTGGAGCCCTTTTGCAGTACTTCCTCCATCTCGCAGTTTTCGCATTTTCGTCCCTCGACAAGCGTTGATGATGCTGCAACTTTTTTATGGTCCATCCGGATGCAAAATAATATCTCAATTTTCGCCAAAAGGGTGGCAGGGAGATTAGAACGTCTCGTAGAAAGTCAAATAGTCTGGCTTATTATCTCTCTGCAAGATATTTAAAATATTCAGGTGGTTGTTTCTAGTTGCCTTATACAGTAGTCTCTATTCTTTCTAACTCATAACTGCTTTCAAAAACTTTTTCGATAGAAAAAGTTGTTGTACATTTTTTGTGCTTCCCCTGGAAACAATTAAATTTAATAAACGCAGTTCTCATTTATTAGTTTGTGTGGTTACAGACAAAACAAATTGCTAACCCAGTTGAAGTAAAGTTTGCGTTAAAGTTTTATTTCATTTTTTGGCTCTAAGTGATTTGGCTTTTTAAGAGTGCTCTAGCAAATCCTCCAACTTCTCCATTTGGCTGGGCAAAAAGCACGTAATAAACTCGATTTAAGTGCCGAAAACATACGGCCACAGACAACAAACCGAGCGAGCAAACCCAAACCAACCACGCCAGCAAAGTCCAATGTCCACGACAAACAAGCCAAAAGCCGGACACGGCTATCTGGCCCGAAGCTCTGCCCAATTTCCCCTGCCCAGCGCCACCATGCTCAAACATGCACTGATGCCAGCGATCCGTTGCGAAAAAAAAAAAAAATAACCCAAAAATGAGAACAAATGGCGTAAAAACCAAAATAAAATGGTTAGGACGCCACGAACTATTTTGCGTTTGCCGTTATATGTTCTGATTCTTTCTTTTGTTTTTTTTTCCCGTTGACCATAAATAGTTATGCAGAAATTCTTTTTTTATTATTTTGCTAATAGTTTTCTATTTTTAAAATATTTTAAGTTTCATAAGAATAAAAAAACCAGAAAGGATTCGATCGTTCCTTTTAGAGCTTGTCATAAAGCTCGTTGTCCTATTTAATTAAATTAAATTCAAACCGTAATTCTAAAATAATGAACCATAACTATGTATCAAAGTATATTTAAATCAATGGAAAAACAGCAAAATTATGTATATATATATTTTTTTATTTTTTTAAAATACCCGACTTTTATTAATTATGAACAAATTCAGAGTCAAACTTTTCCAACTTGAAGAGTCTCTACAACCCAAATTAGTATTATTGCTAACAAATCGAAAAGGTTACTTTCGATTATGATATTTTGAAAAACTGCTCTCCAAAAGTTGTTTTAGCTTAACTGGAGGCTTTGCGTAACCTGTTACAGACTGCAAATTTGATCGCCCAAGCCTCCATTTCATCCTCATTTACAAGACCAACTCTGAACCAATTCCCGTATGTATTTAAAGTACATTTATGTCAATCACGCTCATTATGCGCACATCAGTGCGTTAAATTATTCATTGGGACATGGGGAGACGAACATGCAAGGATCGCATCAGATTGCGCTGTCGATATAAATGAAAATTGAGACCGTTGTGCAAGGAAGTTGAAATGCCAACGGAAGCCGCCATATTTGTATGTACGGCCAGATGCTGACCGGCACCGCAAAGCGGAAAACCCCACAGGATGCAGCTACGGCTTCCTGCTTCCTCCGGGTTCCACGGTTTGCTTTTGACCATGGCCAAGCAGAAATCTGTTCCGCCCGCAACTCTCTTTGTCACCTTTTCCATATTTTTAAAGCCAGACAAACTCTTATTATAGCCTGAATTTTAAAAGGCAGATAAAATTTCACTTCACAGCTCTTAGAAAGGGAAAAACAATTAATAAACATTTAAACTTTTTGCAGACACTAATATTACATTTTTGGTAAAGAATTTTGTATAACGCAAAACGTTTTATTTGTATTGACCTAAAACGTAGTTGGTTTAACTTAAGTAGTTTTGAAAGTATGAAGTATAAAGTGTGGAAAAATTTTAAATATATATCTCAATAAAACTTTTAACACCAAATTATGATTTGTTAAACGCTTCTTAAGGCATTGATTGTTGAAGAGTGATAAACGGTGCGTTGATGCCGCTCATTAAATATAATGCAAACATGTTGTGACATCAAAAGAGAATTTTCCCAAGGCGTTGTTCAAATTTTCACAACGTATTCCATTTAAGGCGTAAGAAGATGAAAAGCTGTTGAAAACCATTGTGAACGGGAGGTGGTTGAAGTAAAAGTGATGTGTGAACTGCAAATTGCAAGAGCTGACAACGGAAATTCGTCGGCTGCTGGCAGTGAAAATGTTTACGATATTCATGGACTCAATTTCAAATGAAGGGTTCTGGGGGTTCGGGGGAGGAGCGGTTTAACATCCAATCGTTAAGTTTGTTGTGAATTTGAGTGGCAATTATATGGCCCTGCTTCCTTCATATCTTGCAACATTTTAAGCACAGTTGTGGCCATGGTCATTTTTCTGAATTTTAAAGAATTCGGGACCGTCTATCGATAATAGTGTGTTGTAAAAAATAGATATTTAATAAAAAAGAGAGAGAAAATTCAACAACTAATCTGTCAATAAATACGACTTATAGAGGTTTTTAGTTATAAACATTTAATTTAAAGTTTGTCCTTTGATAGATAGACTTGTATCTGAAATAAATAACGACATTTATAAAAATGTTGTATCTAAAATAATTTAGATTAGTTGTTATCACATTTTAGCCTTAAAACCGAAAAACTCAGTTAGTTCTATTTAACACATTTAAATGTTTAATAGAAAAATTGCGAATGTTATTACAGTAAACCTGGTGATTGATACATTTCAATACCAATTTTTTGAACTCCATTTGTCGTTAATTATGAACACTGCAGTTGGAAGTTCAGGCAGCACAAAATCCCTGAAATCTCTGGCACATTGCTCAGCTGACAACTGCCGCTCCCCTCAGACAACAACAATCACGGAAAATTGTGTGTTGCATACCCCCAGGCGTGGCACGTACTCCTGCCAACTGTCAACGCGTCATTCAACGCGCTAATTAAGTGAAAAACTATGTTACACACAGACAACCAACGCTCACAAACACACATCTTTTGACCCAAAAAGCAAACAAAAACATGAACAAAAAAACAAGAAGGGACGTTTAAGTCAAAGTTCGCGACTAGCAGACACTCAGTGTCCTGTCGCTTTATTTTGTTTTTACATTGCATTACATTATTAACATGAAATATTTCACAACTAAAAACATAATCTTTAAAATTTTGCACATCATTTATACTACAATTAAAGTATTTTTACTATAGATAGTAGTATATACCTTCAAATTTATAAGCGGATGTTTAAGGTTTTTTTTCAGAGCTATCTATAAAAATGTACTTTAGTTTACTTTTTATATGGTCCGTACATCTGACACATAAACTCCAAATGATTAAGTATACCCGTTTACTTCTTTGAGTACTGGGTATAAAAAGCGCGCAAAGCTGTTGACAAACAGAAAGGAGCAGTGGACGAGGAGTGATTCTGAACTGGATCTGAGTCCTGAATCCGAAACTTTCTGCTTTCTGTGTGCGCCCACATAATTCGAAACAGCGACAGATGCAAATTTCCCTTCGAGCCCAAAAGGCCCTTAACCCGTTTTCCTGCTGATGGAAAAACAAGCGGATATTTAGGGCAGAGGTCGGGCCGCTCGAAATCAGAGCAAATAGCTAGGACAACGGGCTTTAAAGCTAAAGTAAAAGCGATGCGTTAAAGATCTAATGGGATTGAGGAGCCAAGCTCCGAAAAATAGGAGCCAAGTTGAAAACTAAAGCACGTCCTGCCGGCCAAGAGTCAATTAAAATTTCTATTTGATTTGGCAAACGTCAGTGACAGGCAGACTTCCGCTGGCAGACCATTCGGCAAAGGACCTGCAGGTCCTGAAAGAGAGACAGGTCTCACCAGGTCCACCCACCCAACCGACCACCCTCGTGGCCCCAGCGTTCAAAGTACAGAGTGCAGAGTACCAGAGTACATGCCCCATCCCATTGTGCTGACCAACTGCCAACGGCAGTCCAGACAGATAAGAGCAACTCGAAATTGGCTACAGGTAGACAGCGTAAACACGGGATAACGTCTCTCAATGTTCTTAAAAGGAATTTCGCAGAAATTGCAATAAAAATTGTGTTTAATTAAGGAGATTCGTTTTTATCAATGATTTTTTAAGAAGTTTTCTGAAGATACGCACAAAATTATGTTACTTGGATTACTAAACATGTTTTAAATGTTGCAAAATTATTTCTTAATTTTAAGAATATTTTATATATCTTTTCTATATATATTCATTAATAAAATAAAAATAAATGGATAAGGAAATAAAATAATTTAATATGAAAATAAAATCAACAGATTTATTTTTCCATCAAATCAACAAATACATCAGAAGCTCATATAGAGTCTAAGTTTCACACAAAAATAAAAAAAAAGAATACAAATATACTAAATTTGCGTAACATTTGCGTGTAAGGTCCCATTTGGTTTTTACTGTCCTGATTTTAACAAAAAGAGTGGTTGAGGCTTAATTTTTTGTTTACTTTTGTCTTTCTTTGTTTAATAAGCAAAGCTCTTACTAACAAATCTTTATGGGTATTCTGTATTCAATTTAATCCAATATTTTGTGCCCAAAACAAACTGAATTCGAAAGAACTTTCTGTGGAACATCCTTGAACAAACGATTGGCATGACGACGCTGTCAGGTAAACGAACTCAATGGCCAAGGCAGCCATGGAAAAAGATAAGCTGAAGGGAAAATAAACTGAAATTGAATGAGTCCTGGCCAGAGTTTGGGGTGAAGTTGGCTCACAAACTGCAGCTCAAATGCTTTATTTTGATTTTTATGTGGAGCTAGCAGTAAACCCCAATATGAACTAAATCAAAAAGAGGCGTAAAACTAATTTCGAACAGTGCAAAAGCTGCTAAACGAAATTGCAGCGCTTTATAATTTATGGGGTCATACAAGCATACTAGCATAAATACATAAAAAAGCACTATAACAAAAGCGGAATAGCTGGCGAAATTTATGACTTGCGGTTGCTACCTGGCATACCCACCTGTGTATATGAGTTCGCGATAAAAACTTTCGCTGTTGAAATACGTGAGTATTTGGTCTGAAAAGTATGCCACAATAAAGTTAAGCCATTCGGATATATACGGCGATATTAGAACACCGTTGTTGCTTAGCTGGGTTGAGCTGCAAATATAACGCATGAAAAATTAGATAAAAATGAATTCACAGTTTCTGTATTGTTTTAAATTAGTATTGGCTTATTGTTTAAAAAAACATCCAAAGTGCAATAAATGTAAACAAAGCAAAGGGGCCAGAAAAATAAATTTTCCTAAGAAATACATATATTTAATTTATCAGACTTTAGTTAATTAAATTGTCAATGCTAAAGCCACACTAATTTAAATTTCAGGGCCTAATTATGGTTTCTGCCTAACTTCATTTCATGGAAATATATGTATATATATATATGTATATGAGAACATATTTTAAAAGAAAAGTACTCTATTTAATATGTTCTCATCAGGAGTATGATCTTGATATTGTAAAAACGTAATTGAAAACTTGGAAAATTGCCCCAGTCCCTGTCCAGAAACTTGTGAGTGTTTGCGTGAATCCTGCTTCAAAGATTTACAAGACTTATTAGTATTGTATGATTTAAAATTTAGTAGTATAGTAGAATTTATAAACACCAATTGTCCTGAATCTTTGCTTATTTATTTATAGTTATAAAAAAAAACATATTCTTAATCAGCATTACAGGTGTAATCCGTCTGTATGTTTCAGTACTTTTTACTTGCTTAACTTAAAACTATTACAATCGACTTTAGATCAGATTAAATTTTAAAGTTCCTTTTTGTTATTTTTTTGCTAAATAGCTTTTTCTAAAATTAAAGACTGCATACTTGAACTGTCTACCAGATAATCAAAGCAAATTATCAAAGTGTTTTTTAGTTGTTGTTATTTATTTGGGGTTTTGCTGCCGTTTAAATGAATTTTAAAGCTGCATTTAAGGGTGGGAGTTGGCAGGCCACTCAGGTTTAGGCCACTTTTGTGGATGGCGCTGCATCTGGCTTCTTGGCTGTTTTGTTTTTCTGGCCCTGTCGGTTGCTGTTTGTTTTCTGGCCCGTTCGTCGTTTGTTGCCACTGCGCTTTGATGGAGAGCGTCTGCGTTGGCCACGGCGACCGCGCCTTCCCTTGCCCCCGCACCTGCGGTTGCCCCTTCGGCGGTTGTTCTTCTTGCCACGCCCCCTGCGTCCGCCCCCGCCGTTGCGCCTGCCACCTCGCCGGCGATTACGTGGCTCGGCGCGGGCCAGATCGATTTCCGCCTGCGGTTCCTCCTCGTCCTCGTCCTCGGCCTCGTTCTCGAGCTCCTTGAGCGCCTCGAGATCCTGGGGGGACAGCTCCTCTTCCTCCTCTACCTGCTGCTGCTTCACTCCAGTCTGTGCCTTTACGGGTGAGGTATTGGTGTTTGAGGTCAACTTTTTTGCATCCACTTGGCCATCCATCTCCTCCTGCTCCTCAGCCTTGGTTTCGTCGTCTTCCTCCCCATCCTCATCACCATCCTCACCATCGTTGGCTAGATCCTCTTCGTGCTCCAGGATATCATCGCCATCCTCTTCATCCTGCTGAACGGCATAATACCTGGCATTCAGACGCTGAAGGCGACTTATCTGCTCTAAGGCGGGTCTGGCTTGGATTGTAGACCTCCTTGGCTTGGCAGAGGTGCCAGTGCCAATGCTGAGCAATGCCACCAGGGCAACAAACATGAGCCACTTTGATGACATGACTGCTGGATGTGTTATGTTGCTGCACTATTCCTGAGCCACGGCTTTTATGGCGATCCAAAGTTCAGCTTTTGGGCGGCTGAGTAAACAAGTCGAAGACTTTGTTTAACTTGGGAAAGTGGGTCTTCGGAACCCGAAATTGTGGCTATCAGGAAGCTCGACACATTTTCTGACACCCCCATATTTATGCGCTAAGCAAATTTAAATAAGTTTTTTATTGTTTACGAAAAGTTAGAAACAGCTTCGACTAGGGCTAATGATGCAGTGTTCCAGAGTCACGTAATTCAGCATTTGGCTTCCAACAATGCGGCTCCGTTGTTAATGTTTAATTGTAGGCACGTACTGGGGCTACAACAACTGCATAAACATGGAAATTATCTGACAATTTCAGGGAAGAGAATGAAACAGCAGCAGGCTTTTCGCTTTTCGGTGGGTAGTATGATGGGTGGTGGTTGGCGGTTGGCTAGGTGGCGTTAACACGTCTCCACTCTGCATATTAAATGGAAAAATAATTTGGCAACCTATTGGACACAGCTGTGGATCAAGAGATTGAAATCATTATTATTCGGGAATAATTTATGAGGGCGTGCGTTGATTGAGGATTCGATTAGAATAATGCGCTTTGATATAATAGATTAAATTTGTGTTTTAAAATTATGGAAAATATATATCTTATTAGAAAATATTTAATTGTCTAGATGTCTGGTTTATTTACATTCGTATTTAAGCATTGTGTAAGGTGAAATCATATTAAAAACATTTATATTCCAAGCAATCTATTGAGAACTCAAATTGTTGATAAATAAATAATTAGAAGCCATATAACCAAATGTAAAGAATATAGTTTAACGTATTATCCTTATTAATATGTCTTTATATATTTATAATAAGATTATAATATAATATGCTCTAATGGTTCATGAAATCGGCTCCACTTAAAACCTACGAATATTAAATGCTAATGGCTATCCAAATGTATGAGTCTGCCGTATTGAACCGTATGGAAAACCACTTTGGCAACAATGAAAAGCTTAGCCATTACCATAATTGTTTCCATTCCACACACACATCCTTGCATTCATTAAAATTCAAACTTGGCAGAGCCTCAAATGATTGAATGGCTGCCTCGATATTCTCGTCTCCTCTTTCCCAATTGCCCCGACTGACCATTATTCCGCCATCTATCCCATTGCAGGTCCCTGCCCAGCCTCGTACTTCACATGCAGCGACGGATTCTGCATACCGATGCGATGGAAATGCGACTCCAAGGCCGATTGTCCGGACAGGTCCGACGAGGGCGGCGAGTGCGGTGAGTGTTCGAGTATTCGAGTATTCAATGTGTCCCTCGATCTATGTAAACCCGATGGAAATCCACAAGAGCGGCTAGCTACCCGCCGGGGACATTAGCAGGCGGTGATTGCTTTATTATTGGTTTGACTGTTTGGTCGGAACGCTTTTTGGGCCATGCCCTGTGTGTCCGTCCTAATGACAGGTGGGCAGGCCTAAAAATTCACCACAAATACATTGCCGAAAGTACCGGACCATTCACCGGCTGTCCGCGGCAAATGCAATTAGTTGTCGAGACATTTTTGGTCCAGCAAACCTCTAAATTGAAAACCCAGCCCATTCATGGACCTTAAAAGCCAGCACTGGTTGACTGTCAGAGGGAAATTTAAGCGTTTTTCCTTAATTTCCTCGAGGCTTGTGATAAGAGGAAAAATCCACAAGGCTAAAATTAATGTATTGTCATTTCTGTCTTCTTGTTGTTTCGCTCAATGAAAACAGCAAACTGCAACAATTGCTGCTGGCCCGGAGAGTTCTTCTGGCATTTTTAATTTAATTTTTATGGCACTGCCGACGGAGAGAGAACGACAACAACTCAGACGACAAATTGTCGGCAAATATTAATGCAACAGATTATAATATATGTGCCTGGCACATCGTTGTCATCTACATTCGCCCAACATCCCGCCCCTTTCTCTTTATGTATTGCCTGCGCGATTTCAATTAAACTGAACTGAACTGAGTGCAGGCATACTACATGCACACACACACACACTCACACACACAAAGTTTATAAAGTGTTGTCATATATATATATAAGCCTCTTGATATATTGCATTTAAACTGGCCTCGTTACACTAGCGACAAAAAAGTTTCCTCAGATCTCCTCTCCATATAAATTTGTATTCAAATTTATACGCAACTTTTAAATGAGGCTTGACTTAAATGGACTCTCGGGATTTAAAAACTGTGAATATTTGAGCTTTGGCAATATTTTAGTTGCAACTTTCATGGGAATCGTTTGGTAGGGAAAGAAACCCACCGAAGAATATTTAAATTGCAAATAAATGAGAACTTTTTACGAACTTGTAGTTTAAAAATATAAGAAAAAGGACCCGCATTCTAATATTTACCTATGCCATTGTTTGCCAGTTTAATGAGAACTTGGGTCTTGTGATAAAAAAGTGTGCAAGTAAAGTCAAATAAATTTGTTAAAGAATTTATTTTATATATATCTATGCCTTTGTCTGACAATTTAATAAAAACTTTAGTCTTGTGATAAAAGCTGGGATAAATATTTTTTTTTAAATGTAATCCCTAATTGAGAGATTTTTCCATATCGGTTTTTGTTTAATTTAGTTTTATACCTATTGACCTATTCGGTCACTTTACTACGCATATTGGTCATATCTATTTATTTACCATTATCGAGTGTATCAACTTTAACGAGGTCTCTTTTCTCATTTCACTCTAAGTGGAATGTCCCCATGCAGCAGACATTACGAACAATATTATAATATTTTCCTGTTTTCCTAGAGTCATACATTTGTGCTCCTTGTGAGCATTTCAGAGATGCAAATTGTTTGACACAAATAAAAGGAAAATGTGCAAAGAAGAATTCAAATAACGCGTTGTATTCGCCCCGCAAATGGAGGTCCAAATCAAAGGCAGCAATGACAATGCCTTGACAGCGGATGGGTGGCCATGGGTGATGTGGCGGAGGCAGGAGCACGAGGAGCGGCGACATCCGACCGACATGCGCGATTATAACCATAAAAGCCACATTGGCAACACATGGGAACGGCCAAAAATATTTTGCCTGCCAAGAGGTTAAACTCCAGAGACAAGCATTGGACGTGTCCATGTCTCCGTCTGTTGTGCTTCCGTAGTCCCGAACTGCCGTATTCCCGTATTCGCGTGGCAATTTGCATGGCGCTGGCGGACGGCGGATGGCGGATGGCAACACGGATATAATACGTAATAAGCCCAAGGGCATGCAGTCACGGGGTCCAGAGGAAAGTTTAAATTTTTTATTTTGCCCCACGATCCCGAAGTGCACGGAGTAAATGGCGAAAAGGAAACCAGGACCAGAAATTTTGTCAGGGGAGCCGTGAAGATGGTGGCCCGGGATGCTGACCACCAGTAAAAATGGTGCAAACTGGATCCCGGCATTTATTTAATCAACTCTGGTCCCCAAAAATGGTCAAAAATGATGTTGCCGGCCAATTGTTAAACATTTTTAAGTGCCACAGGGAGTTCAACTAACTGGAAGCAAAGTCAACTCAAAAAATTAACGTGCCATTTAGCGAAGCGTATTTGTCACAGTTCCCTTTTTCTACGTGGTCTTTCGAGGGTTGCCCATTGTCACCCCCTAAAATGAGAATAAAACTCATTCACTTTAATAAAAGTCGAGCTAATTGGGTAATGACCATGAAAGGGAGAAGGAGTGAAAGGAAACTAGGGGTAATTTCCATTTTAGAAAGCTGCCATACCAGATGGTCACAGTCCTAATTTGTTTCCTTTTAAAATATATGTGTGTGTATGTATAATTCTAATTCTATATTTTTTATTATTTTTCGAAATGTCACTTTTAAATTATCGTATGGGTTTGTTTTTCCCCACGCACGCTCCTTTCAAATTATAAGTGTCAGGATTACACAGTTATTTCTAGGATTTTCAACTTAAAGTTCAAACTTTTATATCTGCCGAAAGTTGGCCACGACTGCCCTTGCTTGCGTGTTATTTACGATATCTCGCGAAATAATTCAGCGATTTGTACGAACAACAGCAGTAGCAGTAGCAGCAGCAGCAGCAATTTTTTTGTTTGGCCAAAAAGCGGAGCAACAAACCAGCGAACCAGCCCCAAGACCACTAACAAACCCTACCATAAATCTTCATTTCGGTTATTGTTATTGTACGGGAGGAGTGAATGTACTGAGTTTGGGGTTCTGTTCTGGGTTTCTGTTTTCCAGCCGAGGCGCCCAAGTGCAACGAGGGACAGTTTCGGTGCGGGGTTAGCCGCCACTGCATCCCGAACAATTGGCTCTGCGACGGGGAGTTTGACTGCGGCAAGGGCGACACATCCGACGAACTGAACTGTAAGTAAGCCGGCAAGCCTCGCTTGTTGGCAACGTCACCACCCAGCCTGACTTGACCACCTCTTTGTCCGCTTTTCGACCAGGTCCAAATGGCGCTACGCCCAAGTGCCGCGCCTTCGAGGGCCAGTGCCGCAACGGCGACTGCCTGGAGTTGTCCCGTTTCTGCGATGGCCGCTGGGACTGTGATAACGATGAGCTGCAATGTGGTAAGTGCAGCTACAGCTTTAGCTGGTCGATGCAGCTAATTGGCCGGTCGACGGCCAACACAAGCGTTTGCCGTTGGCCAATACAGCCAGCAGGGGAAAGGTGTTCCGGAAATTGCCAGATACTAAAAGATAAAAAGCTTACTGAAATCTTAATTCTTAACTTGTGCTTTTTAATTGTCTATGTTCTTTTGCAAATTTCTGAATATTTAAACAAAAAGCCTTTGTAACGAATATTTTTTTTTTTTTACTAAACTAAGATTTGTACCTTTTTTTATATTAAATAATACTAACGAATGAAACACTTCAACTAGTCGGCTTAGAAATGAAGTAACAAAGTATATTCAGCATTAAATTAATACCATTAAACAGCTACTTAAACTAATGTTTTTTTTGTATAAAAAAATTTCTGAGTTTACTTCTCTAACCGAGTTCCATTTTTACATCTTAAATACAAAAATTCCTTTAAATATTACATGAACGCTTATTGGTAACTTAACATTTATTAAAGAAAGTCGGCCAAAAGTAGAAATTTTAAAATAATACCTGTACTGAAAGTCATTGATTATATTAAGAACACTATACTAGTTTGCCTAATAATTCAATTTACAATAATTCTTACAAATAAATCATACAAGAAAAACAACGTATTATGTATATTTGTGGTAAAATTGATTTTTAGCGTGCTTAATCTAAACGTGTGGCCTATATATTTCCATATAATTGTATTTGTTTTATAGATAATAATATTAATGATAATCCCCATCTGCAAACAGATAAACAAAACGCTGCCTGTGCCGCGCTGAACTGCAGCTACAACTGCAAACTGACCCCGGAAGGTCCGCGATGCTACTGCCCCACGGGTCAGGTGTCCGAGTCGGCCAACTCCACCCGCTGCGTGGACTACGACGAGTGCTCCGAGCCGGGCACCTGTGACCAGGTGTGTCGCAACACGCCCGGCTCCTACGAGTGCTCCTGCGTCTCCGGCTATTCAAAGACCAAGGGCAGGCACTGCCGGGCCATCAATGGTAGGGCGAAAAAAAAAAAAAAAAACATCCCAGTTACAGATACACATCCAGCTAATCCCTCTCAATTTATAGTGCCACCAACGGAGCCGGCCACGCTGACTTTTCTTTCGCAGGGCAACATACGGCGCATTGGAACGAATGGCGAAGTCATCGGACCCACGGGTGCAAAGGATACGGCCATAGTAACGGACGACAAGGATGGCACCGGAAGTGAGGAGCTACTGCTGTCCACGGAACCCCTTCGCCTCGTTCACGCCTTCGAGGTGTGGCATCGGAACCGCACCCTCTGCGCCCTTCACAGCAACTGGCACGAGCTGCAAATGCAGTGCCAGCGCATCGATGACGCCCGGGTCAACTGGACGATGCCCATCTCCTCGTTCGTCTCCACGCAGCAATGTGAGTGTGTGTGTTTATCTTATCTTGACCCCTTTTGGTACCCTTGCGGAGGGTGTTCCAGTTTATAGCCGGAGTTCTCTGCCCAGCTAGAAATGTAATCCGCTTTTTTAACTGAATTCTGAAAAGGGACTGCAAATAACAAAAGTAATAATAAATAAAAATCATAGACTAAAGTGTAAGCTACAAGAAAATGCAGTTAATCAAACATACATTTCTGAATCAACTCGCCTAAAATAGCACAAACTTTTGAATTCCATTCTTGTTTAAGTTGTTTTAAAACAAGTATTGTCTTTTTCAAAACAACAGTAGTTGTGTGATTTGTATTAAAAATTTCAAATGTTAAAGTAATTCACAATTTGTATTTTGAAATAAAACAGTAAGATTTATTTTAAATTTTAATTATAAAAATCAGAACAAAACTCTTAAATCGCCCCTGGTTATAAAGTATTCAAAGTTCCTTATAAAATATTTTATTTACAAAATGTAACTCTTGCAATCCCTGGTTATAAAGTATTTATTTGTGTTTTCAGTCAAAGTTTCTTATAAAATATTTGAAACTTTTATTAATAACATACTTGTATCCATAAGAGTTAATTTTTTTAAACAACTTTGCTCCGCTTGAACCAATTTATATAGGATGTTTCTCATTAATTTACAAAACTTGATTGAATTTAAGTTGTTATTTTCCAATATCTGTCAATCAAGAGTATTTCAAGATTCGTTGCCAAAAGCTTAACTTTCCCCCCCGTTTTCATTGTTTGCCTGGATCTATGTTTTTTTTCGCACAGTTTTTGCGGAACTTCGCCTCGACTGGCTGGCGGGTAATTGGTATTTGCTGAACGAGGACGACGGCCTGGTCTATCTGTGCACCAATGCGATGACCTACTGCCGCCTGATACTACAGCAGGTGGATCTCATAGCCTCGCTGGTGCTGGACCCCACCAAAGGCTACCTGTTTTACACGGACGGCACGTCCAGTGTGTCGCGTTCTCTGCTCGACGGCAGCAATCGCACTGTTTTGGTTACTGACCAGGTTTATCATCCGAGTAGCGTCACTTTGGACCTGGCCAATGAGTTGCTTTATTGGATTGATATCTACAAGGATGTAGTGGAGCGCGTGAACTATGATGGACAGAACCGTTGGACCCTGAAAAGACCACCAGATGTGAGTATTACGTTGGGTTAAGTTATTATAAAAGTTTGTGGAAAGAAAAAATTATGATATTTAATTATAGTTATTTTAAGGGGAATTTTGGTATTCTTAATTTTAAGAAGACTACTAACTCTTCAATATATAATCTAAAAAAAACAATTATAATAAATTTTAGTAATTATAATGCATTTAAAAAATACAGAAAAAAAGTGTTTAAAAAAATATGCTAAGCATTATTTCTTTGATTAAATGTTGCAATGACAAAATTTTGGCGAACTTGATCATTTGAAACTTAACTTAGTTAAACAAAACTATAACCTTGTCTTTGACAAAATTTCAGACAATAAAAATGTGTTTCGAATTTCACAAAAAAAAAAACCATTTAGTTAAAACGTTTTTAAATTTATTTTAAGTATAATTATGTTTAAATTTGATTTCATCAAATGTAGCTTTTAAAAATACAGTTTGAGATAAACAAAAGTATAGCATACCTTCTGGGGCTCGCAATGTTTTATAATTCTTCATCGTGCCATTTCAGTCCCATGTGCCATTGAAATCCATCAATGCCGTGGAGGTTTTTGAAAACTCAATTTATTTGGCAACCTGGACGGACATGGATATCGTTGCCCTCGACAAATTCACGCTCAAGGCCCGCGTCCTCCATTCGAATGTGAGCCGCGGAGCCAATTTTCGAATTTTCCACCGGCAAAAGCAGCCCGAGGTGGCCCATCCGTGCCGGGATAACAATGCCGGCTGCAATCAGATCTGTGTGCCGCAGTGGACAAAAGGATTCGCCAGCGCCAAATGCTTATGCACCGCCGGCTATAAATTGCACAATCAGACGACCTGTCTGCTCTCCGCCCTCGACAAGTTTCTAGTCTTCAGCGATAAGCACCTGGCCAGGATTAGTGGCGTTCCGCTGGACACCGAGCAAGTGCAGCAGCTGGAGCAGATGGGCGAACAACCGGATGTGATGGTGCCCGTATACAACGTCACCAGAACACTGGCCATCGATGTAATGTTCGCGGCAAGGCGGTGTTCTATGTGCTTGGTGACTCGGGGCATAGCCCCATCGGGAATGAGGAGTCCACGTGCAGCATACGGAGTCAGTCGCTGAACGGCAGTGTCCACCGGCTACTGACCCACGGTCTGAAGAAGGTGCACGCGTTGGCCTTCGATTGGATCAATGATCATCTGTACTGGTCCAGCCATAAGAGCCTGCAGGTGGCTTCGTTGCGCAATTTAAGCAAGGTGCTAACCTTCAGCACAGATTGTGATGCCATGTAAGTGTGGATGTTGCTGCTGCTGATGTAATGTAACAAAGTAATTACCCAATGAATCGTACTGGTTTAGGTCCCTGGAACTGGATCCCATGACTGGACTGCTCTACTGGTCGCAATGGGAGTCGCAATCCTGCGAGGCCGGCATCTACAGCGCCTGGATGGATGGCACGCACAAGGAGCTGCTGGCCAAGGGCACCGCCGCGATGCCCATGCAATGGCCGCGCAGCCTGGACGTGGATCGACGCACCAAAGAGCTCTACTGGTGCGACATCCGACTGGGCACCATTGAGCTCATGCGGCTCGATGGCACCGGACGCGAGGTGCTATTCAAGTCGGACCAGTTCCACCCGTACTCGATGGTGCAGAACAACGGACTGATATACTGGGTCGAGAGCAAGAACTCCACGATTTGGCGGTTCCATGCTCATCAGGCCAACCTCTCGAGCACATTTAGCTCAACGGTGCATTTACAGCGTGCGGGAAGAGCTGCAGATCTGCGAATCTTCGATGTGGCCACGCAGCCGCTGTCCCAGACACCAAGTGCCTGCAAGCTGTCCAAGTGTCCGGGCATGTGCTTGAACTCGCCCAAAGGTGCCATATGCCGTTGTCCCGACGGATTTACACTAAATGGCACCGGCAGCCACTGCATCCCCCAGGTGGCTCCATCACCGATTCGCCCCAATTGCACGTCGGGATTCTTTTGCCGCAGCACGCGGCAGTGCATCGAGAGCAAGGACATGTGCGACGGCTTCGAGGACTGCGATGATGGCAGTGATGAGAGCTCCGACATGAAGGGTCCCTGCAACTCGATTACCTGCGACAAGACGCACAATTTTGTGTGCAACGGTCGCTGCTATCAGCGATCGCTGCTGTGCAGCTCCATTGCCTACTGCTCGGATGGGTCGGATCAGGCGAACTGCGAGCACAGCACCTGCAACAGCAACGAGTTCACCTGCCAGAAGAGCGGCCGCTGCATCCAATTGACTTGGGTCAACGACGGCGTGGTCGATTGTGGCCCCGACGACGATTCCGATGAGTCGTCGGAGATGTTTTTTGCCAGCAAGTGTCCGGAGTTCGACTGCATGAACGGGCGGTGTCGCCAGTTTGCCGATGTCTGCGACGGCATCGATAACTGCGGGTAAGCTTTGGGGATTGTTGTATGGATAAATAGCATTTTTTAATACCATACCCTTCTGTCATACTCCAGAAACAATGCCGACGAAGTGGAGTGTGAGCAGGAGTGCGGTCACGGCGAGAAGTACTGCCGGCCCATTGGTTGCTATGGCGAAATGCACATGTGCGACGGGATACACGACTGCGAGGACTTCAGCGACGAGGCCAACTGCAACCAGACCAAGAGCGACAACCACCCGGTGACTGGGTGGAAGGAGCTGGGCGAATGTGCACCCATGGAGTTCGCCTGCCTGGATCCGTTCGAGTGCATTCCGGAATTTCTGCGTTGCGACGGCATTCCGCACTGTTTCGACAAGACGGATGAGCTGAACTGCACGCACATCAATGCTACGCGATTTGACATGAACGAGACGGTGATCTGTGAGCATCCGGATAGGCTGTGTGGCCTATTCAAGCAGTGTGTGACGGTGGATCAGCTGTGCGATGGAAAGAACGATTGCGAGGACACCACGGACGAGGGATTCCTGTGCGCGGATAAGCTGTGCGATCGCGGCCACGACTGCTCCCATCACTGCCACAACACGCCGGAGGGATACATATGCTCCTGCCCGGACCACCTGTACCTGCAGCCGAACGGAAAGCGCTGCAGCATGCAGCACGCCTGCGATCACTGGGACACCTGCTCGCAGGTGTGCGAGAGCAGCGGCAAGGGCTACGACTGCCGGTGCCTGGATGGATTCGACCTGGGCTATGATCGGTTCACCTGCAAGAGCACCGCTCCGGATGAACCGTACGTGATCTTCACCAACAGACAGGACATCAAAGGCGTCAACCTGAAGACCTTGGAGGTCAGCAACTTTTACACCTCTCTGCGGAACATTATTGCCCTGGATTTCCTCTACAATAATGAATCCAACGTGGAGATCTTCTGGACGGATGTGATCGACGACAAGATATACAGAGGACAGCTGGTGGGCGAGAGTCTGCGTAATGTGGAGGCCGTCATCCACTCGGGTCTTTCCACCACCGAGGGACTGGCCGTGGACTGGGTGGGCAAGAACCTGTACTGGATCGACTCGAATCTGGATCAGATCGAGGTGGCCAAGCTGAATGGCAGCTTCCGACGCACGCTGATCGCTGGCAATATGGAGAGCCCGCGAGCCATAGCCCTGGATCCGAGGGAGGGACTGCTCTTCTGGACCGATTGGGATGACAACTCACCGAGGATTGAGCGGGCCAGCATGTCGGGCGATGGCAGGCGGATGATCTCCACCAGCTGGCAGTTGAGTGCCGGTTGGCCCAATGGCTTGACCCTGGACTACACTCAAAAGCGGGTGTACTGGGTGGATGCCAAGTCGGATTCGATCAGCAGCACCATGTACGACGGATCCGAGCACCATGTGGTGCTGCGAAACAAGGAAATTCTGTCCCATCCGTTTGCCATTTCTGTGTTCGAAAACTATGTGTACTGGACGGACTGGCGTACCACGTCGGTAATACGCGCCAACAAGTGGAATGGTAGCGACGTGCAGGTGCTACAACGCACCCAATCCCAGCCTTTCGGCATCCAGGTGATGCACTCCAGTCGTCAGCCCTGGGATCGCAATCCGTGTGGGGAGAACAACGGAGGATGCTCGCATCTCTGCCTCCTGAGTGGGAGGGGCACCTTCAAGTGCGAGTGTCCGCATGTGATGCGCCTTGATCCGGCCAATGAACGAAATTGTGTGCCCAATGAACAGGTGCTTCTGTTCGTCATGGTCGATGAGATTCGGGGTATTGATCTGCATCAACCGAATCACCTTACCATTCCTACCATCAGACAGTCGCCCAGGGTGAGTAAAGTTGCGTTTACGTATTAACTTTAAATTATATTAATGGTTTTCTCTTTGTTTAAGTTGGTGGCCCCACAACGCATTGATTTTCTGGTGGACGAGAGCCGCATCTTCTGGTCGGACATCCAGCAGAACGAAATTTCAAGTGCTGGCATATCGAATGGTCTTATTGAGCCCATTATAAACACTAACATTGAGAAGCCCTATGGCTTTGCCCTCGATTGGATTGGCCGAAACTTGTACTTCTCCTCGGGTCAGATCAAGTGCAATATTCTGGCGAGCAACCTCAAGGGCGAGTATGTGGCCATTATTCACAAGGACCTCAACATGGTGGACAGCATTGCCCTGGATCCGGCCAAGTAAGTCACCTTGGCTATTATCTCCACCGAATTACTGACCTAATATAATATCTGATATCCTTACAGTGGAAAGATGTATTGGATACACTCTACGTCCGATGGAAGCAAGTCCCAGTTGGAGCAATCGAATCTAGATGGCTCGGGACGTGTGTTGATCTATGAGCACGAGAACAGTCTCCAGAGTTTGACCATGGACTTTGATTCGCAAAGGTTGTACTATGCCTACGACAGTTCGGGCATCGCCTACTATGACATTCCAAGAAACGAAACGCACAAGGTACTGGTGGCCAGTCAAATCACCTCGGTCAGTTCGCTGACCGTCTACAATGGAACGCTCTACTTCCCGGAGAACATTCAGAGCGTGATCATGCAATGCGAGAAGGAAGCCTGCTCCAATCTGTCCTTCCTGAGGGTCAACACGAGTAAGGGTGTCCTGAAACTGAGCCTTACTTTAACTTGGCTAAATTCTATCACCTATTTCAGAGAGCATTCAGAGCATGAAAATGTACCATGCGGATGCGCAGACAGGCTCGAATACCTGCGCCAAGTGGGCCTCCCGCGGTGGCTGCCAGCACCTTTGCTTGGCCACCTCGTCCATTGAGCACACCTGCCGCTGCGCCCTCGGCTACGATGTGGAGCCCAACAATCGCATTGGCTGTGTACCGCGGGCGGAATTTATTTTCTACTCCATCGATGTGCTGCAGGGCGTGGAAATGATCGATCCATCGGAGCAGTTCGATACGCCTGCACCGGTAAGAAGTTGTAGTCTAGTCTCTAAAAGTTATAGTTTTAATAAGAGCGACGCTTCTAACAGGCTCTGGTGCCCATTTCGCGAGTGAGTTCGGCCAGCTTCATCGATTACCTGGCCAAAACGGACACGCTGTACTGGGGCGACAACGAACTGGGCAGTATCTCGCGCGTGAAGCGCGATGGAACCCAAAGGGAAACCATTTTGGAGGCCCTAAATCTCGTGGGATACAAGCAGCAGGACTGGCTGGGTGGCATTGCCATCGACTGGGTGGCCGGCAACATCTACTGGAGCGACACAAAGCGGAATATCATTGAGGTGGCTCGTCTGGATGGCAGCCATCGGTATGTGGTGGTCTCCAATTTGGACAAGCCCACTGCCCTGGCGGTGGATCCCCTGCAGGGCCTGCTCTTCTACATCACACAACAGCACATAGGTCGTGTTGGCCTGGATGGCAGTCAGCCCTTTGTTTTGGTCAACCAAACGCGAGCCAACTGGGCGGTTGGGAGTCTGGTGCTGGACATAGAGGCCACCAAGGTGTACTGGTGCGAGCGATATCCGGATGCCCTGATGAAGGTGGACTACGATGGCAACCTAAGGCAGCAGCTGTTGAACGAAAGCCTCAACAATCCAGTGGCGCTGGCCAAGATGGGGGACTATCTGTACTGGGCGGAAAACAAGTACAACGAGGGTATCATCAGGGTGGCTCCTCTGGCAAATCTCAGCCAGTCGAAGGTGGTCCTGCAGACGGAGCAGGATGCCATAAGGGATCTGAAGATATACTCCAAGCACCTGCAGCGGGGAACCAATCCGTGTGGCCATAGCAACGGCGGATGCGAGCAGCTCTGCCTGTTCAATGGAACCAGCGCCATCTGCGCCTGCGCCCACAGTCGACTGGCCTCGGATGGCTCCAGCTGCGAGCCGTATGACAACTTCCTGCTCTTCAGCTATCGCAGCAACATCGAGAGCATCCACATGACGGACCATGCCGATAAAAACTTTCCCGTGCAGATGATCTCCAATACCAGCCTGATGCGGAATGTGATTGCCATCAGCTACAACTACGAGGAGCAGTTGGTCTACTACTCGGATGTCCAACTGAGCACCATCAATCAGGTGTACTTCAATGGCACCGGACAACGAGTGCTCCTGGGTCAGCAAGAGCGAGTGGAGGGTCTGGCCTACGATATTGTCAACGAGCAGCTCTTCTGGACCTCGAACAACAACGCGGCCATCCGGAGCGTTGAGCTGCGGCATCTTTCCGAGCAGGCGGAACAGAACCAGAACCACGTGAAGAACGTGCTCAAGCTGCGGGAGAAGGACAAGCCGCGTGGCATCGCTGTGGAGCCGTGTCTGGGCATGATCTACTGGACAAACTGGAACGAGGAGACGCCCTGTATCCAGCGATCCTACCTCACGGGCTACGGCACGGAGATGATCATAAAGACCGACATTAAGATGCCCAATGCCCTGACCCTCGACCTGGAGCAGCAGAAACTGTACTGGGCGGATGCGCGACTGGACAAGATCGAGCGGACGGACTACGATGGCAGCAATCGAGTGGTGCTGGCCCATTCGACGCCCAAGCACGCCTTCGCCATGGCCGTGTACGGCGATCTGCTCTTCTGGACGGACTGGGTGCTCCACGCCGTGGTCCGGGCCAATAAGTACACGGGCACGGATGTGCTCTTCCTGCGCGAGCATGTGACCCGACCCATGGGCATTGTGGCGGTGCAGAACAGTAGCATCAATTGCGATGCCAACCAGTGCAAGATCCTCAACGGTCAGTGCGAGGACGTGTGCATCCTGAACAAGAGTGGCCAGGCCACTTGCCACTGCACCCAGGGTGTCCTGGCCGCCGATGGTCGTCGCTGCATCGCTCCCGTGAACACGAGCTGCGGCAGCCTGCAGTACAATTGCCACTCCGGCGAGTGCATTCCCATGGAGCTGACCTGCGACAATGTGACCCACTGCCTGGACGGATCGGACGAGTGGCGCAGCTACTGCATCTTCCGCCAGTGTCCGGAGACGCACTTCATGTGCCAGAACCACCGCTGCATTCCCAAGGAGCACAAGTGCGACGGCGTGCAGCAGTGCGGCGATGGCAGCGACGAGACGGCCCTGCTCTGCAAGTGCCAGCCGGATCAGTTCCGTTGCGGCAGCGGGGAGTGCATTCCGCGCAAGTTCCTCTGCGACAACATGAAGGACTGCCGCGACTTCAGCGATGAGAAGATGTGCGCCCCCACGCCCTGTGAGGTGGGCGATGTGACCTTCGAGCACTGCGGCAACAGCACCATGTGCATCATGCCCAGCTGGCGCTGTGACGGCGATCCCGACTGCCCGGACGGCACGGATGAGCTGGACTGTGCCAATCGCACGAACGTCAGCTGTGATCCCGGCCAGTTCCGCTGTGCCGCCGGTAACTGCATCGCCGGCTCGTGGCACTGCGACGGCGAGAAGGACTGTCCGGATGGCAGCGATGAGATCAACTGCCGCACCGAGTGCCGGAGCAATCAGTTCGCCTGCGACAAGGTCTGCATCCCGGCCAGCTGGCAGTGTGACGGAAAGAGCGACTGCGAGGACGGCACCGACGAGGTGCAGTGCCCCAGTCGGCCATGCAGGCCGCACCTGTTCCAGTGCAAGAGCTCTGGCCGCTGCATCCCCCAGAAGTGGGTGTGCGACGGCGAGAAGGACTGTCCCAGCGGCATCGGCGATGTGGGCAGCGAGGACGAGGGACCCCAGTGCGGTGGCATCGCCCACATTCCCGACTGTCCGCCGCCTGCTCATCTCTGCACCAGTGGTGAGTTGATATTGAGCTTGTTTCCTCCTTAGATTTTGGATAGGCATGAATAACGCCTTTATTAAACCATACTCTTTAATGAAGAGAATATTCAACATAAGTTAAGAAAGCTAATCAAAAAAGAACACAAAGAAAGAATACGAAACTATATTAGGTTATCATTATCAGTCGCAGAGGACTTCATACCCCTATAACTTTTAAAACAATAGCTCGATTTTGAATATACTGTTTTTGTGTCTACTGATAAATATTACCGAAATATAAATACAAAAAAGGTCTAACATGTCTCAGAGTGACGTGACAGACGTGTTTAGTGTTTCGCGATTTGTGGGCGTTAGAGTGGGCGTGGCTCCGTATTTTACTGCTTAATAACTAATAGAATCTGCATGCCAAGTCCCAGATCTCTAGCTTTTATAGTTTCCGAGTTATCGACGTTCATACAGACGGACAGACAGATGGACATGGGTAGATCGACTCGGCTATTGATCCTGATCTAGAGTATATTGTATATACTTTATATGGTCGAAAACGCTTTCTACTACGTGTTACATACTTTTCAACGATTACAATATATGTATATATTTTATTATATTTTTCTCTACAAGTACCAGAGTTGATGAACCATAGGTTTAATGGCAAACTATGCTTAAAAGAAAATAATATTTTTTTACAAATTGAATTTAAAAATTGAATACTTTTAGGTCTCTGCATCGACTCGCATTATGTGTGCGACGGGGACGAGGATTGTCCTGGCGGCGATGACGAGTACGAGGGCTGTGTGCCGGCCTTCATGCCGCACTCCTGTCCAGGCGGATCGCTGATGCACCAGTGCCAGGATGGCCTGTGCATACTCAAGAACCAGACGTGCGATGGCAAGCCGGACTGTGGCGATGGGTCCGACGAGCTGAGCAGCCTGTGTGCCCACACCCGGGGATGCAATGGCACCGATGACTTCCGCTGCAAGAACGGTGCCTGCATCCATGCCGACTTGCTGTGCGATCGGCGGAACGATTGCGCCGACTTCTCGGACGAAGAGCTGTGCAATGTGAACGAGTGCCTGATTCCGGACATCTGCGAGCACGAGTGCGAGGACAAGGTGGTGGGCTACCAGTGCCATTGCCGGGCGGGCTACAAGGTGCTGCCCAAGAGTCCGCATCTCTGCACGGACATCGACGAGTGCGACGAGCAGCAGCCGTGCTCGCAGACCTGTGTGAACACCTACGGTTCGTACAAGTGTCTGTGCGCCAAGGGCTACGCGCTGGTGGATCACCACACGTGCAAGGCCACCAGCAATGTGACCATGGAGCTGATCTTCTCGAACCGCTACTACATCCGGCAAGTGGACATGGCGGGCAATGGCAGCATCCTGATCAACGAGCTGTCCAATGCGGTGGCCCTGGACTTCGACTGGGACAGCCAGTGCCTGTACTGGTCGGATGTGACCAGCACCGTGGGCACGATCAAGCGGCACTGCCCCAAGGAGAACAAAACGCAGACCTTGCACCAGGCGATGCTGAAGAACCCGGATGGTCTGGCCGTGGACTGGGTGGCCAAGAACCTGTACTGGTGCGACAAGGGATTGGATACGATAGAGGTGTCGCAGCTGGATGGCAAGTACCGGAAGGTCTTGATCAACGAGTACTTGCGGGAGCCGCGTGGCATTGCCCTGCATCCGTACCAACGGCACATTTACTGGTCGGATTGGGGCGATACTCCGCACATCGGCAAGGCGGGCATGGATGGCTCCAGCCCGAAGATGATCATCCGCGACGGCTTGGGTTGGCCCAACGCCTTGACGATCAGTTTCGAGACGCAGCAGTTGTTTTGGGGCGATGCCAGGGAGGATACGATCTCGGTGAGCGATCTGGATGGCAATCACACGCGATTGCTGCTGGCCCGGAGCATCAATCCGCTGCTGAATCTGCACCACATCTTCGCCATCGCCGTGTGGGAGGGTCGCATCTACTGGTCCGACTGGGAGACCAAGTCCATTGAGTACTGCAGCATCTTCAACGGACAGAACTGCACCACTTTGATAACGACGATCCACAGACCGATGGACCTGAGGGTGTTCCACCCGTACCGACAGCAGCAGCCGATGAGCGGCAATCCCTGCCTGGCGGCCAACTGCTCCACGTTGTGTGTGCTCTCACCGGAGGCGCCCTACTACAAGTGCATGTGCCCCACGAACTTCGTCCTGGCCAACGATGGACGCACCTGTCGGGCCAATTGCACGGCTGCGCATTTCGAGTGCGTGCACACGTACAAGTGCATTCCGTTCTACTGGCGCTGCGACACCCAGGACGATTGCGGCGATGGCAGCGACGAGCCGGAGTCCTGTCCGCCCTTCCACTGCGAACCGGGTCAGTACCAGTGTGCCAACCAGAAGTGCACCCATCCGTCCAATCTCTGCGATGGCGTGAACCAATGTGGCGACGGTTCGGATGAGCTAAACTGCGACAAGTTCACCTGTTTCGACACACACATGAAGTGCGGCGCGACGGCCAATTCAAGCGCCTTCTGCGTGGATAATGTGAAGCGGTGCGACGGCGTCAAGGACTGTCCGGGCGGAGAGGATGAGTCGTCGTGCAAGCCTCTCGTCTGCAAGAAGGATCAGTTCCAGTGCGGCAACAACCGCTGCATGCCGTACGTCTGGGTGTGCGATGGCGACATCGACTGTCCGGACAAGTCCGATGAGGCCAACTGTGATAATGTCTCCTGCGGACCCAATGACTTCCAGTGAGTGTTTTGCTTTAAAACAAGAATAAAAGCCAATTTCGGCAAGCCGAAGTTTTAGTAACCTTGCTTGTAAAAAAGCTAGATATACGCATTCTTTGAAAGCAACCAAATCTTTCAAATTTCGATCGATTCTTTACATGAAAGATTCAAGAGTCTACTTTTAATTGCGCGAAAAATCAGCATAGAACCGTATGCTTAGTATGAAAGATATTAATTATACTATATTAAAACTATATCTTAGGTCTAAAACCAGCTATAGGAGTATACAATTTTAGAAAACAGCGCTTTCTAACATTTCGGCAAGATCAGAGTACATATAAATAAATACAATTTTTAAAATCAAGGGATTGCTTCTAACAATTACGAAAGTGTTAAGTCTCTAGCTTTTAAACTATAGAAATAAAAGGATAGGCCATGGGTATATAGCACCAACTTGTTTAGCTATGCTGATCAAGAATCGGAAATGTTTCTTTAAATTCAATAATGCCCCCTGAAATGGTTTAAAAAGAAAATTTTTTAGCTGACTAACTATTGTCTTTGCTTTTTTAGGTGTGATTCGGGTCGGTGCATTCCACTCGCTTGGCGCTGCGACGACGACCACGATTGTCCCAATGGCGAGGACGAACCGAGCAGCTGCTTCACCTCCAAGGCGACCTGTGACCCCACCTACTTCAAGTGCAACAACTCCAAGTGCATCCCCGGTCGCTGGCGTTGCGACTACGAGAACGATTGCGGCGATGGCAGTGACGAGCTCAACTGCCAGATGAGAAACTGCTCCGAGAGCGAGTTCCGCTGCGGAACGGGCAAGTGCATCAAGCACAACTACCGCTGCGACGGAGAGATCCACTGCGACGACAACAGCGACGAGATCAACTGCAACATCACCTGCAAGGAGAATCAGTTCAAGTGCGCCGCCTTCAACACCTGCATCAACAAGTGAGTGTTGAGAGAACCATACTTGGGATATATATGGACAATTTTAAGGCTTTAGAAGCAACATCCTAACAACTTTAAACTTTTAAAATTAAGTGTAAAGATGGCGGTCTTTTTTTTTATTTTTTTTTTTGATTTGTTAAACAAACGAGCTTAACTTTTAAGCAAGTTCTTAGAAATGAATTTAAGAGGACACAAAAATAGCACAGCAATTAAGAAAACTTCGTAAAAGATATAAGTCTTTGGTTTTTAGTATATAGCATATATTTAAGCAAATTGTATTGCAACATTTTCAGTGGATTATTTTCTCCGAATTTATTTTGCAAAAATGATGCAGAGCTTTACTAAGTCTTGTTAAATTGCATCCTGTAAAGTTTGGTGAAACTCTTTCATTCATTAGACACTTTTTTAATTAAAAAAAACTTGCTTATGTCTTACATGTTGTATAGTAGTCATAAAACCTAGTTGTTAAGATTCGATAAAAGTTAGCCAACTCCCATTAATAAAAATCACCATCTCTTTTCAGGCAATACAAGTGCGATGGCGACGACGACTGCCCGGATGGATCCGACGAGGTGAACTGCACGTGCCACTCGGATCACTTTAGCTGCGGCAACGGCAAGTGCATCATGTCCCGCTGGAAGTGCGATGGCTGGGACGACTGTCTGGACGGCAGTGACGAGAGCCTGGAGACGTGTGCCAAAACCCACTGCCATGCCAACGCCTTCAAGTGCCACAACCAGCTGTGCATCCGGAACTCGGCGCTGTGCGACGGCGTCGATGATTGTGGCCAGAACGAGGACGAGTCGGATGCTGTGTGTGCGGCGCTGCCCAAGTGTCGTCACGATCAGTTCCAGTGCGAGAACGACGACTGCATCTCGAAGGCCTACCGCTGCGACGGGCAGTACAACTGCATCGACGGCTCGGACGAGATGAACTGCCAGCCGCCGGTTTGTGGCTTTGGCAGCTGTTCACAGATCTGCCTGGAGAAGAAGGCGGGCCACTACAACTGCAAGTGTGCCGACGGCTATCACAAGGGGCCGGAGAAGAACGCCACTTGCCTGGCCTCCGGTCCGGACCAGATCCTGTTGCTCGCCTCCGAGCAGGAGTTCCGCTTCATACTGCCCGCCAAGCAGGAAGGCACCACTGTGGTGGGCTTCTTCCAGACCGACAGTCTCAAGATCGATGTGTTTGACATCCTGATCAGGCCCAAGGACACGCTGCTCTTCTGGATCGACTCGCACCACGGCAAGGTGCACACCATGAAGATAGCCACACCGCATGTGGAGGGCACTGGAGTAAGGGTGCGCCGCGATCTTAAGGAGCTGACTGCATTTAATGTGAGTAAAAAATACTTTGGTACAAACAAATACTTTAAACTATTTCCCTATAGATCCCCGAATTGGACGATCCGAAGTCATTGGCCGTGGACTGGGTGTCGCAACGAGTGTACATCATCGACTCGCGGCACAATCAGATTCTGGCCACCGACATCGAGGGCAAGAAGTACATCTCTCTGGTGTCGACGGGCATGAATCCCACGGATATTGTCCTGGAGCCCGAGTCGCGCATTATGATCTGGTCGACGCTGGAGAACGGCATCTTGGTGGCCTCCCTCGACGGCAGCAACAAGAAGAGCCTGGTGGAACGCGACGTGGGCTGGCCCATCAGCTTGTCGATGGACTATCCAACGGGTCGTCTCTACTGGGCGGACTACCGCAAGGGAACGATCGAAACGTGTCGACTCAATGGCAAGGATCGCAATGTGGTGCGACGCTTTGGCAACCGCGAGAAACCTCAGAAGATCGATGTGTTCGAGGACTACCTGTACATCAAACTCTACGATCAGAGCATCATCAAGATGAACAAGTTTGGCAACGACAATGGCACCTACTTGCTGAAGGGATATCGCTCGTCGGACATTGGTATTTTGCATCCAATGAAGCAGAATAGGAACAGTAAGTTTTTGATTGGTTCCGCTTGAACTGCGACATAACCGAATCTCTTAACTTTTCGCAGTAAGCAATCCCTGCGCCAAGGATCCCTGCAAAACGTCCCGCGCCCTCTGCATTCTCTCCTCGGAATCCTCCAACGGCTACAGTTGCAAGTGCCCCGAGGGCTTTGTGATGACCGACGAGGGTGTGTGCCGGGCGCACGCGGACATTCCCGACTACTGTCCGCTGCAATGCAACCTGGGCGTGTGCAAAGTCGTGGACCATGTGCCCAAGTGCATCTGTCAGCCGCAATTCGAGGGCGAGCTGTGCGAGCACTATCGCTGCTCCGGCTACTGCCAGAACTACGGCCTGTGCACGGTGGCGCCGCAGCTGCCGGGATCCCAGGAACCGCCGCCTCTGAAGTGCACCTGCACGGCGGGCTGGTCGGGTGCCAGGTGCGAGACCTCCATGCCCGTCTGCCAGAGCCGCTGCCACAATGGTGGCTCCTGTCTGCTCTCCGAAACGGAGGGCATGAAGTGTAGCTGCCCGACGATGTTCGTTGGCGAGCAGTGCGAGCACTGTAGGAATCTCACCTGCGAGAATGGCGGCATCTGTCGGGAAACGCTGACGGGCAGCCCGCAATGCGAGTGTCCGGATGGCTTCACCGGCAAACGTTGCGAGATCGACGAGTGCGCCGACTTTTGCAAGAACGGCGGCTCCTGTGTGATCGGCACCAAGGGTCAGCGGCAGTGCAAGTGCCCCAGTGGCTTCTACGGCGAGCACTGTGACTCCAGTTCGTGTCGCGACTTCTGCCAAAATGGAGGAACCTGTTCGGAGCGCGGTGGTCGCCTGAGCTGCACCTGTCCGTCGCGTTTCATCGGCGAGAGTTGTGAGTCGGATCTGTGCAAGACCTCCAGTCCGCCCCACTTTTGCGAGGACGCCAAAGTGCCCAGCCGGGATCCCTGCACGCTGATGATCTGCCAGAATGCCGGAACCTGTCACGTGATCAAGGGTGTGGCGCTGTGCAACTGCACGGATCAGTGGAATGGTGACTTCTGCACCCTGCCCGTTTCGGATGATAATCCCTGCGTGCGGTACTGTGCCAATGGCGGTGTTTGCCACCTGGACGAGTATAGCCTGCCCCACTGCAGCTGCATTGGCGATTGGCAGGGTAACGCGTGTGAGCTGCCGCCACATTGTGTCGGCGGCGAGTGCAACGTCTGCCGGCCGGGCAGCTCCATCAACGAGTGCCTGTGCGATGAGAAGAACGTGGTGCCCTGTCTCACGGACAGTGCGGATGCGCTGAAGGGCGATCAGGAGCCCACGGAGTCCGGCGGCGTGTTCTCCGTGCTGGCCCTCATCCTGGCTGTGATTCTACTGGTGCTAGCCCTGTTCGCCGGTGCTGTTTACTTCCTAAAGTGAGTTGCTTTGAGTCGTGTGAGTTGTTTTTGTTTTATTTAATCCCTAAATCCTTTTTTGCAGAAAACATCGCATAGCTCAGCCATTCTCACACGCTCGTCTGACGGACAACGTGGAGATCATGCTCACCAATGCCATGTATCGCGGGGATGCGGATGAGGCGCCCACATTTGCCAGTGAGGATGACAAGGTGAGCAAATTATCCAACAATTTGTATAATAGGAACATAAATTTAATAGTTCTGCAGTCAAAATAAAAGTAGCTTTTAAGCTTATGATAACAGCAAACAATAATAGTGTGAAAGCTAACTTCAATAACATCGCGTTGCTTATATTATAAACTGATTGGGGCAAATATTTGAATATATTTATAAAAAAAATTGTTTTTTAAAAATCGTTCAGGTAATAAAACTTTATTAATATACAAAGTGCAGATGAACAAGGAATTATAGTTAATCTCTGAATTTGATATACAATTATTTACTACAGTATATTGAAAAGTAAGGAATTATTAACAATTTTCATATTCATAAAACAATATGAAAGGAATTTCTTAAATATATTATTAAGCTATAAATTGTCCACTTATGTTATTTTTTCACTACTGTACATACCCTAGTTTACATTTTCCATTTACCACAACTAATTCCAGTTTATATTGCAGGGTAACTTTGCCAATCCCGTGTACGAATCGATGTATGCGGATGCCATTCCGGAGCCAGTAAGCACGGAAATAGCGCACAGCACGGCTCCGGACGAGCGGAAGGGACTGCTGCAGCACACGCACGACGAGAATCACACGCCGGACATCCTCTGATGATTGACCCGCTGCGACCGGGAACTGTGCTAGGCGCAGTCGGCCACGGAGACACTTACATGCAACATGCCACATGCCACATCCCAAATCCCAACACTCAATAACGATTTGAACTCGAACAATGGACTGATAGCGTAGCCATATAACGAATTTTTGTAAACATTTGTGTACATTTTGTTTCCTTTTATTATTTTTGATATTACTTTAATTTTTAGGCTGACCTCGGCCCCTTATCCAAAGAGCTCTAACTCGGGCAGCCTTGCTCCCTTTGTTATATCCCTAATGATGTCCTTATATCTTATTACCGGGGAAGTCCTCTTGTCATTTGTTTACACGTTTTACAAGCAATGCGCCTTTTGATAAATGAATTTTGAATATATACGTGATTGTGTATATTATATATCCGGAACGTTTTGTGGATCTGTAAATTTAGTAGTTGGTAGATTTAGTTGAAGAGAACGTTGTAAATATTTTATACATTTATTGCCCACAAGCAGCCTAGTTAACATTTAAATGAAAAAACCATTCGAGCAGTCACTGACAATTTGCCAAGTAGTGAACGCGAACACGAACGAAATCGAATTCGTCTTTGGAGATTGACCAAATATGCATTTAAAATAATTTAGACTTCACAATGCCAGGACGAACCAGCGCCAGCACAACCAGAACATACAAATTAACGAACAAAATACTTAGGAATAATTGCATCACATACTTTACACAATTAGAATACGTATGTCTACACTAATGTGGCATTATTTAGTTGCACGATTTCCAAATCAATCGACCTTAAGAGATTTCCTGTATAAAATAATGCTCAGATAAAAGCCAAATTTTAACAATTATACAATGTAAAAATGATATTTATACAGATAATTATGTATGTAATTAATTAAGCTAAGTGCGAATCGAATAACTAACGCGCGATAGATAACGCACTGCAAACAAACAAAAAAAACACTGTAAAAACATAATAAATATGCATTAATTCGCAAGAAATAGAGTTACGGCGTGTTTCTTTAAGGCAAATACAAAAAAAAAAAGGAACGAATAAATGATACAAAGCAATACTATGACCGTAATCATGCATTTTTTTCTCAAGGAATTTCCATGGCCCTCACATCCTGGGAAAACTAAAGGAAACACTTTTCCACATTTCCCATTGCGCAAAGCTGTTCAATCACGGCCATCTCACGCATACTGATAGATACACTTGTTACCCACAAGAAAACCAAATCAGCCCAAGAAACTCAGATAGCTGGGCCCATTCAGGACCTATTTTTTTGTTGTTCTTCTGTGAGAAATGCAAGCGATTTGAATTTGCCGATGCACAGGTAGCCGGGATACATTTCATCCTTTTCTTGCACCAGAAAAGGATCACAGGGGCATATTCAAAGTCCTTGGGTGTGTGTGTGTGGGAGAGTTCCAGCTAAACACCGCATGACTTTGTTTTCTTCTGGAACAACTCAATTGTGGCCAGGGGAATTTGTCTGTGGGAAAATCACGGCCAGAGTTTTCGAATTTTTGGCAAGTTAATTTGCCAAATGACAATTAAATATGCTGGAATTTCAAAAAAAAAAAAACAAAGGACTTGGGCAGGCGCTAAGATGAAATCTGTTAATAAAGGAAAACAAGTTTGCCCAAAAATGTTGGTAAATGCCCTAACAGATATACGAAATCAAGGTAAGTGCGCATTCCCACAGCGATTCCCAAGAACGAAATCAAAAGTAAAAATAAAAGTGATAGCCGAAACCCCACAGAAGGACGTACAGGATTCCGATCCCAGCATCAAATCACAGCAAACACGGCGCACAAAGGCATGAAACCGAAGGATCCAGCGAGACAAGTGGAATGCAAGAGGACGAGAGGGGCGGGGGGTCGTGCGAAGAACCACAAAGCAAACAAGCAACGATAAAGGATCTCAAGGATCTGTGTGGGAAACACACGAACAAGTGCAACGGTATTTGGAAATGCAAAAGGATAATAGCGTAAAAAGGAAATGGAAATTATGATAATTTTCGATCTCTCGGCGGAGGTGTTGTTGGTTTTCTCACAGCAGGATCGGGTAACAGCAGCGCCGATATGATTGAGTGTGGGAAGTGCCGAGGATCGGAATATCGAAGGATCCGAGTGGTTCCGAATCTCTAAAAAGGTGGGGGCGACGCTCGACAGACACACGCAAGGCAGCCGCAGGACGAGAACAGGCTGTTGCGGAAGTTATTACGGAAGTGAAATCAAATTTTGAATAAAAAATCGGAAAGGGGTCGCCAGAGAAAGGATGGGGAAATGGAAAATTGAAAATGGGAAATGAGGATGTAAATCAATTTGTAGCTGGCAACCTTGTTCAATCACTTTCCTGTGGATATTACACTAGAAGTAATTTTTGAAGAATGTAGGTTTAAAATACATAATTTGTAGAAAAAAATATAAATTATAAACATGAAATATGTTTAAATAAAATTATAGTTGATAACAAATATTTCATATTAATTATATTCTTATAATTATTAGTAAATAACATTTTTATAAACTTTTAAAACATTTTTGCTTTAAAATAACTATTTTAAATACGACCATGGCGCTTTCGCAGAACATTTTTGAAATTGTACACTATAAACAAAAAAAAAGTTACACTGGTATAGCCCCTTAAATGTCTGATAATTGAGGTATTAAACCCAAATTATTTATAACAAAACACCAACATACCTTACAATACCTCAAAATATATATTATTATATGTTTTAGAAATAACACAAATACATGATTATGTTTTAAAGTAACATAATTGCTTTTATTTTTATTTTTATCTGAATAACCTTATGCCTATAACGACATCAACAAATTTATAATTTACAGCTCAGAGGGCTCCTGCCTCAACTTCCACAACATCCTGAGTGTAGCCAAACAATCGCTTGAGCATGTTGTAGATAATCATTTGTCGCGTCACTTCCGCCTCGTACTTCATATAGTCCTTGAGACGATTCTGGTTATAGAGCTGGTCCAACAGATCGAATAGCTCCATTTCGAGGGCCCGCAGTGGAGCTTCCAGTTCGGGGGTGTGGGTGCCAGCGAACAAAGCCTGCATATAGATCGTTGATATCTTCTTAAGAGCCCCATCCAAGGTGTTCAATATGGCATCCTCGGGATCGTGTAGGAGCTTCACAGGACCCGTGAGTTTGGGCGAAGCACGATATTTGTGCAGGTCAGCTTCAGGATCTGCGGCCAAACTAATTAGTGGCAGGATCATCACAACTAGTAAAATTTGCAACGTGTTTCCCTGCATGGTAGCTATTTATTTATTTTTATAAACTCTATTAATGTTTTTTGAGACTCTTTTAATGCACGCCTGAAAATCACTGCGTGCTCTCGTTTGCAATAATTTTTTGTTTTTCGCACACTGAATGAGTTCTATGAGCTTATATAGCATCGATCGCGGGCTTGAGGATGGGTTATCTGTTCAATCGAACTATGGAAAAACATTGAACATAGATTGCAATGCCATTTCCGTCACGTTGATTACCACTTCCGATTATTGTATAGGTTCAAGTACATTATCATCTTATATACTTGATTTAGCAAATGTATTTGTTTTCCCTCTAATTCCCAAAAAACCTTTCCACAAAATTCTCTATTGATTGCTTGTTTCGAAGCATTTGTCTTTTATTATCATTATTTTCACTCTTTTTCCAGTCATCAAAAATCTTGTCTTTTACTAAAAATTACAATTACAATCATATTAATATAACACTAAAATAGAAACATGAACTTAATGGTAAACACTATACAAAAAGATCTACATAACTTAAATAGAAACTCTTTTAATTGCTTAAATATTTGGGAAATGATAGAAACATTAAAGAACATAATTAGTTAATGAACTACATAATAGGCGTTTAAAAATGCTTAAATGAGAATTACACAAAAAATATACAAAATCACAGCTGAACTTAAAATGAAGAAAGCGAAACATTGGTACACAAAAAACGTATAGAAATCGTTGAAACTTAATGGGGGGAGGTTCTAAAGCATTTGAGTTGGTGATCTTTGAAAAAAATTGCAATGAAATAAATTAACAATGGATAAACGTAACATAGTGGGGGGGAGGTCTGTAAAGATGATTTACCAGGGCCTCCAAGCGGAGCTGGATTTTTCAATGGCGCCGGCTAGGAACTTCTTGGAGGAGGGCTCGTCCAAGGAGCAGTCGCTGGAGTCGACCTCCGCCTCCCTGTCCCGCTTCACGATGCCGCCGCTGGTGGAACTCACTTGCTGCTGCTGCAAGTGGGCCAGCGATCGGGAGCAGCCGCTGCTGTCGTGGCTTCCGGCACTCAAGTTGAGCGAACCGCTGGTGTTGAACGAGGTCTCGGCACTGGTTGGCGGCGGAGTGGAGAAGACTCCGGCGAAACTGTGCTTGCTCATCACGTCGACGGTGGGCGAGGCAGCTCGGGACTCCTCGCAGTGGCTGGAGATGGAGGAGATGGGACTCAGTGGCGGACTGCTCGAGCTGTTCTTCATGGGCAACTGAGTCTGCACGGGCTGCAGTGGCTGGATGAGATTGCCCTGATGGTTGTTAGCCGGAGCGGCATTGCTGGTCGGTTTGCTGAAGGCGCTCATCCGGAAGCTTTGTGTATAGTCACTCAAATGCGTGGGATTGGCAATGCTGGCCAAGGCGGCGCTGGCCGTTCCAGCTGCCACTCCGGCTGCCGATCCTGGCCAGGCAAAAGGTCCTGGCGGCGGAGCCGAGGATCCGGTGTTTGGCATAATCAACGCAAACTCCCCCGATGGCAGGCGGGAGGGTATGAGCTGAAGTCCGCCCATTTGGATGGCCGGAGCCGATGACTCCGTGCGGCTGTTGTTGTTCAAATCCTGCGGCAACGAAGGAAACAAGGGCGTGGGCGCAGCCGGGGCAGTTGTCGAGGGAAAGAGGCCACCACGATAACCATTGCTGAAGTTGCTCATCGAACCGATCTGCTCCAGACTATTGGCACAGTTGTTCAGATGGGCGCTGAGCCGCTGACGGACCCCCGTGTCGATGCCATCCATTTGGCTGACATAGCGGTTAACCTCCTCGGCGCACTCCACAAATCCCGTCTTGAACTTCTGCACCACCCCCGGATCCGACTGGATGGCCATGTTCAGCTGCTGGCGCTGCACCGACTGCAGATGCTTCACCGTCATCTCAAGTATGTCGGCCTTCTCCAGTTTGGTATGACGAGCCGGCTAAAAGTAGAGAACAAGAAGAAACCAAAGTCAGATAATGACGAAATGAAGATGGAGTAGGAGCTGGGTCGGGCTAATTGTTTGGGGCCCTACAACAAGTTCAATGGCTTGGGAAAAAGCAAAGCTAAGGAGCACGTTTCGTGCCTCATATGTCCAACTATTCGTGTGTAATCTGCAGGCCACTTCAGCGAAGTCCACTCTGTAAATATCACACGACCAAGGTGAGATTCAGCAACTACAGCGAGAAGAACGACCGATCTTCTGTGCTCTGTGCACTGAGAGAAATAGGGGATTGACTCTCATCGCTTGCTTGGTCAGCAAACTATAACTGAACTTGCTTTGTTTTTAAGACTCAAGAAGTTAACTAAGGCTATTGAATACCCTTTGATTGATCTTAATATTTGATCAAATATATTAATTATTTATAAATTTAGTCCTATCGGAAAAAAACACATTGAATAAAGTTACAAAAAAGTTTGAAAATTATTAATTTTTTTCCCTAAAAGAACCTCTTTGAATTGAAGAATAGTATTCCTGATCCTGTTTCTCTCAGTGCGATCGTTCTTTGCTCCCCGTTGCTCCGTCTCTTTCTCGCCTTCTGGGACTGCATATTTTAGCAAAAGGTTCCCACGCAGGTCGCTCGCCAGTCCCCGCCCCCTCACCATCCACCACCGCCTGCCCCTCCCCCGCTCTCCTGTCTGAACCTTTTGTTTACTTTTGCTTTTTTCCCTCAATGTCTTTCTTATTTGATTTTTGGTCCGGCTCTCCTGCAAAATTCTGCGGCGGCAAATTTTACTTGATTTCTGCTTTGTAGTTTTCTCACAGCAGGATCACTCCTTGGAAACTGGTTTCGTTCGCATCTCCGTCGATTTCTGCGTAATTCCTCGACTTGTTAACACTTTTTGGTCTCTTGACTGACTCCTCGTCGGCGCTCTCGTGTAATGATCATCAATAAAATTTAATACTCAATTAGAGCCTTGGGTTTGTGTTTTTTTTTATATTTTTTTGCTGTTCGTTTGTCGTAGGAGTTGCTTTTTTTATGTAGTTTTTTGTCCTTTTGTACTTTTGCCGCCTTCGGACACTTGTATCTCAAGGGGTTTTTTATGATCTGACATAATTTATACGGAAAATGAACCGATATGAATCGGGGGCCTAGTTTCTAAATCGCTATCCTATTCTTCTCTGAATCACGGCAAGGATACTTACGTCTTTTTTCATGGCCTCCAGTATAAGGGACTTCAGTTCGTTGAGGCAGTGATTAATGCGAGCCCGGCGACGTTTCTCCATTATCGGTTTGTTGGTCTAAAAAAGAAAAGAAAGGAAAAAGCAATTAGTTAATTGTCGAATTTCAAAAGGATTTTATTTCAACTTAAGGGAAATGTTTATAAAACATTTAACTAAATTTTAAGAGATTTGATACGCTTATCAATTCAAAATATATCATTCTTGGTAATGAAACATGACATTTGTATCTAACTTTTAATAATCAAGATTAAAGGCTGTTTAAAAAGAGCCCTTTTATGTACAAATAAAGAATGTAATGATAACAAATTTTAATGTTGTAGATGAATTTTTTTATATTTCCTATTTTTAGTACAATAATAGCCCAATCCCCACTGATGATGAAAAGCTCACCTTTCTCAATTCCGCCTTTGACAATCCATTAGGATTAGACGTGCGTCCATTGGAGCCATAGCTATCGCTATAGCCGTTGGAGCAGTCGAAATCATCGTCCGAATTAATATCGTTTTTGTAATCCATTTTGTAACGATTTTAATTGTTATATCCAAGTAAGAAGTAATCCAAAATATGTCAGCTTCGGTTTTGTTTTGTTTTATATTTCACAACACAATAACTTTGGTTCGAGTACGAAAACAGTTATAACAAAGATTGCACGTACTTTTTAGTAATGTTCGAACAACAAAAACTTAACAAGCGGTACGCGTTTTAAGATCGGTCTATAATTGTGTTATATTGTTTTTTTTTCAAGTATTCATTCGAAGGAGAGCGGCAGACGACCGCGCTCACGAGATGCCAAAAGGATACTGATCCTCGGAGGCAAAGAGCACTGGATAAAAACGAATCGAGGCGAAGGCGAAACGAGTCCCCGAGTGAAACGAAGGCGCTCGATTACCTGGCGACGCGGGCAGAGACTTTGGCAGCGGCAGCGACAGCGGCAGAGGCAGGTAGGCAGCCCAACGATCGCCTTATGCAGACTGAGAACTTCCACGGCAGCAGCAGCGGAATTTCACTCAAATTGAGAGTGAGGGCAAGTGACTGAGCAAAACCACCCCAATGAGTCTCTGCGCATTCGGATGAGTGAGTTTTTCCAAGGCAGGCAGAGTTGTCGAGTCAACGAATTGCGGCATCCAGTGGGATTACTGAAAATAGGAGCTTAACTTAAGTAAACGAACTTAGGCCCGACTTTGATCCAGAAACAACACAACATTCAGTTGAGCCAAGTCATTAGCTGTATGTTGAGTATTAACTCCCGAATTCAGACCCCTTATATATCTATAGTTTAAAGGCAAAAGACCTTTAAAGGGAATGTAGCAAAATAGTGGTACTTTCCCGCCAATGTTAACTATATTTTATTTAGTTAATTAATTTAATATATACTCACAAATTTTTGAAATCACTCAGCTCTTGAATCAAGAAAAAAATGTGTCTTGTTGATATACATAAATGCAAACAATTTCAAAAGCTAAAGTAGTTTCTTTTACTTCCTGAATTAGTCAAATTTCTTTTACCAAAGCCACATTTTTCTGGCTCTACCATTCACAAAACCCAATTAAAATAAAAACTTACAGCATACAAAATAGTAATTTGATTTAACTCACTACAACGCCATTAAAAAAAGGTTATAGAAGGTTAACAACTATAAACTTATAATGATTTTGAAACAAAAATCTCAATTAATCGGTCAATCGTTTTAGGTTACAATTTTTAAGAGTGTCAATGAATTAAATTTTGTTCAGGAATATAAATACTAAATAGTAGATCCGTAAAAATAGTTACATTATTTATTATTAAATATTATAGTTTACTTGATATTGAATAAGTGTTGTCACATGATGATAGATGATAAAAGAACTCAAATTCTCTTGAAAGAATAAAAAACTACCTTTGTTTCATAAAAAGTGTATCTGATATATGGATAAGTAACATTTTACGCGACAGATGTTGGTACGAGCTCTGTAAGTCCGGCTGTATTTTGGGTGGCTGATGGCAATTTTAGTCGCACAGATTTCACCCTTGGCAAGGGCAAACTTGATCAATGCCCTCCGAATGATTTGCAATTCATTAAGGAGAAATCCTTGGCAATTGTTCGGCACAGCTGCCGCAACCCCCGTGACAACCCAAAACCCCCTTGCAAGGCGAAATGCTCAGACTCAGATTCTGTATTTTTGCCTGGCCTGCCTCATCAGGAGCGTCTTAAGGGGGTTGCTTGGGATTGGGATTGGGAGCGGGATTGCGACTTACGATAGATCAAAATCAGACCTAGATCTTGGCTGTTGGTTTCGGGGTTCGGGCTCGGGTTCGGGGTCAATCATTACGGAGCTTACCTGACTCGGCCAATTTTTATAGTCGATCCCCGGCATATTTTCCTTTTTCAGGCAAATTTATTACTTTACGATATTGGCAGGATTACGACCAAAGGAGTTGTCAATAACCATGGTCGCGGGCCATTCGCCAGCTGACAGCTGACATAGAATCTACCTAAGTGTATCACGATTTGGGGAGTTTACGGGTGGGCTCGTAAAAGTATTGCGCCGCCTGGCAACTCTATTGTGCAAAGTGATACCGCGCAGCTTGAGCGTAAATCCCGTGTTGAGCAATAATCTCTTTGGCGATCGCAATCCATCATCCACAAGCTCTGCAGCACTGATCATGTCAGCTCTTGTAAATTGAATAAATGCTAGTGCCCATGGTTGACAAACTAAAATCATGGGGTTCGTTCAAATTCTGGACTGATGAGCACATCACCCGGCTTAATAACGATCACTTGGGCTCCGGCTCCTTTGAATGCCGCAAATTTGGCAAACATTTTCCCACGAAAACCCAAATAAACACGATGAGCTGGCAGAATGCAATGCAGAAAGCCAGAGCAGAGAAGAAACCTCAGAACCATTCGACATATGTGGATCAATCGTCTGGGAGAAACGTGCAGACCGAGTCTGCTGCTTCTGCAGAAACTGAGCATTGAAATTCTATAACGAAGAAACCTGGCAGAAATCAAAGTTCAATATCAGCCCCAAACAGCAACACCGGTGCTGTGGCTTCTCTTCCCTTTTTCTCTGTCTTCCCGGCCAAGGGATCAAGGTAAACGCCATTTAGTGTGGCACGATCGCTGCTGATCGGTAGCCGGCTTTCGTATCTGTATCTTTCAGTCCACCGTTTTGGGGCTTCCCGGGCAACGATCCTCGCTCGGTGCGTCGTTGTTCCCAACGCACGATTTACACATTAAAACACTTTAATTTTTATTGTACAGCCGGTCGGTTGGGAGAGCTTCGATCTGTCGACCATTGACGATCTACTTCCCTCTTTTTTTAATCAATTCTGAGGGGACCGGAGACGGAGACCTTTCTCAACCTCAAATTAGTGACTTTGGGAGTATGTATTTTTAGCTGTGGGAACTGCAGTTATTACTTGGGGTGTGCTGGCAGCACCACCGCCCCCGCACCTCCCCCCACATACATCAGACAGACGTGCACCAAAAATAATGAGCATGAAAAATATGAAACGGTAGCAAATGTGTGAACGAACTGATCCAAACGGAACTAAGCCCAAGTGGATTCCGTGGACTGGGGATGTGGAGAAGGAATAGAACGCCTCCTTCGGACAAGATATATGTTGATTTAAATGAATTCCTTGTTGATTTTTATGGCGCTTAGCCGCGAGGGGAAATCCTGAGTGAAGTGTGCGGTCTGCGGGGCATTAGAAGTCGTGACGGGCCGCCCAACTATTTGATTGTTTTTTCCTTCTGTGAGAGATTTTATTTTTATGAATTTGATAAATGGCCAGCCAGGAGTCGGGCTAATAACTGGAAAGTTCTTTCTGACAGACTCGAAAAGGGGAAAAACTATTTCCCACCCAAAAAAAAAAAAAAGCGACGGTGGCAGCTATAAGTTATACGCATTAAAAAAGGGGAATTGTCACACTTTAGGTGGTTGCATTTCGTGTTATATTTGGTTACGCCACATCTCAAACTTTTTATCACAAAGTTAATTAACTCGTTTATTTAATAACTTTAACTTTCGGTTTAGTGGTAGTTGTGGAACTTTAATTATTATCTTGAAAGTACGTCAGTTTATGTTTATGGAAGCGCATAAATGGATTTGTTTTATTATTTTAATCAATATTCACTACTGCTACATGAAACGGTTATATTTTTAAGCACTTAACGCTACTGCATAGCTACTTTTCAACTCACGATTTTGTAATACTTTTGTAGGCATGCCGTAAGTAAATTAAAAAAACTTTTAGAGATTTCAACTTTTATTAGTTTTTATAATTTCTTTTATTTACTTTAAAATCTTTTTATGGGGCACGTATGAATGTATGAAGTAGTTATGTTGGATAATTATGAAATGTGCCAAATAACTGCCGATTCAAGATCATTGATCCCATTGATTGGTGACCCATGCCAGCTGATGTAACGGTCACTTGGAAGATCAGCTGCTCCTAAGCCAACATTTGCACTAAACTGTCTTTGGCCCTCGTGCCAAAGACTGCCAAAGACTGCCAAAGACTGCCACAGCTGCCGACCCCATCCTCCCGACTGCATCCCCCGTCACTTTGGGATTCTTTGGGCTATGACAACAATGGATTACGGCACCCACAATGGTCGGCGCTAAGGAAAACTGACTTTCCAGGGGACGAGCGGGGTTTTCCTTTGGCTTCTAGCGGGCCCTAATTGCTGGCAAACATCTTACATAACAGCGAAGGAGATGCGCCTCGAAATGGATTTCGTATGGAGTGTGCCTGATGCGAAACAGCTGCTGAGGATCACAAAAAGTACGAAGACGAGGAAGGGTTGCGGGCAGCTTAAGTTGGATTTGTTTATTGTAAAGATTTGCGGTTGCAGTTACGGCGGCACTTTTCTAGCCCTATAACATCTGTCATAAAAAACGTCCCAGCTTGGGAAACCTCAATCAAAAACAATATTTGCTGAAGATTTATATTTTCGGAATTTTAAAGAGTTTTGGAATTTTACTACAATACCGTTTTAGGTGATACAATAAAATCACAATAACATAATTATTTTTTGAGCGAAAAAATGTACCCAAGCAATAATAATTTTATAGTTCTTCTTGATTCGTTTAATAAGCTAACAAAACAATCTCTTTCAAAACGTCTGCACAAAAAAAAAGGTTTTCGACTTTGAGCCAAACTTTTGTTCGACAAAAATATTTAATTTTTTCGCTCAAAACAATAACAATTATTTTGCGAGCGATTAAATTATACTAAAAATACAATTATTTAATTTCAATTACATCAATAGTTATTATTTACGGTCCCTGGTTTATATAATTAGTATTAGTTTTAGACTAGTTAAAACTACTTCGTTATTTTATTTTTAACTAAAATTTTAAGTTAGTCTGGAATTGGGAATTGGTTCTGGCCAAATAAAACCGGTACCACTGAAAATAAATTGCAAAGTCATTCTCTTAATTTATGTGTACTTTCGGTAAAATTATGACTGTATTGAACTGGTTGCTAAACAATTGGACAAGAATAAGTACAAAAATTCCTAGCAAAGTTCGGACTTAAGTACTGTTGTATAGTTGAAAAAAGGCATCCCCTCAACATTTTTGAGAATCGTTTTGTTAGTTTAAGTTTATTCAAGGGGACTCTTGTTTCAGCCGGACTGCAAAAATGTAAGTCATAAGGTACTGTAATATAGAAGTATAGACCTATAATTTTTAAAAGAAGTATTATATATATACAAGTATGGTGCAATTAATTTTAATAATATCTAAAAAAAAATTTTTTTAAAACTGTTCAATGTAAACTTAAACAATTCACTTTTAAAGCCTTACAACTATACAACTATCTGCCCCAATTGTACACATTAAAATCAATTGACAACCAAATTAGTGGGAATAAACATAGGGGAGTTGGAACCCAATAAGTTCTTCAGAATTCCCTTACCTTACCTTCCCATTTTCCCTCGACGTCAACAACTGTAAATCTTCCAATAAGTACAGTCATCCCCTAGGGTAAAAATCGAGCCACCGCGAGTCATATCAATTCATAAATGCATAATAATTCCGACGGAGGCTAAAATTAAAAGCAGGAGTCGCCGTGGAATAATGTGAGAAAAAAACTTTCTCACGATCACCTTGATGTCGCGTTTATTTGAAATCCACGTGCAAAAGGGGGAAGTTCGGAAGGAAGGAAGGAAGGAACCCACCACCTCAGCACCAGTATTGCCACCACCGAAGGAGGCGGAGTAGGACGCAGGACCCTCTGATGGTGGTGGTTAGTCCCTCCCCCTCCCCCTCCTCTTTTGACGATCGCCAGAAGTGCATGAGAATTTAAATTACAAACAAACAGAGAGAGTGTGTATCGGCATGCGATAAAGAGGAGAGGGATGGGGGTAGGAGAGGGAGGGTGCCAGGACGAGGCGTGTGTGGGAACTTTTGACGAGGACACTCGACCATGAAGCGGGTCACCCGACAGAGGGCAATTATTATCCAGCGCAGCTCCTTTTTTATAGCAATTCCCACACGCCCACGAGAGACGTTAGCTTGATAACCGCTCTCCGAGGAGAATCAAGCGAAGTTATGGGAAGCGAGAGTTTGCGAGAGTCGCAAAAGTCACTTTCTCACAACCATAAGAACAAAAACCACGCGAAACAGCATCATATTTTAAGCCACTCTCTTTGCATGTCTTCGAGAGAGATAAGCTGCTCTCACGTCATGCGCAACATTGCAACAAAACAAGACTTGAAAGGGAACAGAAACCACAAGAAACAAGGACGTAGAGCAAAAAAGGGGCCAAACTTCAAAGAGGGATGGATCCCTGCCATTCAAAATGCTCTTAATGAAGTTATATACATACATAGGCATTTTGAAACCTGATTAACAATTTCTATCTAGCGATAATTTGAAAAAAAAATAATTGGCTACCATTTTTAAATACAAAGTAAGCTTGTAAATTAAAAGGTGTGTTTATTAAAATGCAATAGAAATATTTTCTTATACCATACAAAAAAGATAGCGCCCAAGGTTCCCTTTGTCTCCACCCCTGACCGAAGGAAATTCAAAGTCATCTCGAACAATAATTTCTTCCTGTGCAAACAGCAGGCGATTGTAATGCGATCTGTGGCCACTCAAGAGCAGTCATTCAGGCCAGAAATCTGGAATCCCAAGTGCGGGGACACATGAATGCGTTCTTTCGTCTATTTTTAAGCATAACATTCCGTTCTAAATGATAAGGCTACGAAAAACAGTCCTCTTTTGCCCGCATACATGTGCATGTGCATTGCTACTTCTGTGTGTACGTGTGCTTGTGTGCGTGTATTACTCATGCGCTCTCGTTTCAAGCGTCGTTTGGTATTATTCCGGCTCCCTTTCGGTATTTTCTACGGTCATACTGCGCGCGGGGCTGGGCGTTGTTGTTGCCGCTGAGAGCGGACCAGAAGTATTTTTCGCGTTGCCGCCGACGGTCCTACTGACACAGAAAAATGCAAAAAAACTAAGAGCGAAAAAGAGCTGGCGTAGGCGTGACAAAAGCGGTGCAAAAAGCAACGGTTCCGTACAAGAAAACTTGAGTTAATACAGTGAAGCTAACGTAAGAACGAACTTTGCGAGCAAAGCAGGCGAATTTGGCGCTATTCCAATGAATAGTCCTCGCTCGAACGGCGGCAGCGGTGGCGGCGCAATCTCCGCTCTGCCCAGCACCCTGGCCCAACTGGCGCTGCGCGACAAGCAGCAAGCTGCGTCGGCATCGGCGTCCGCGTCGGCGTCGGCGTCCTCTGCCACCAACGGCAGCGGCAGCGAGTCCTTGGTGGGCGGCGGCGGCGGCGGTCGTCCGCCCAATCAGCCGCCCAGTGTGCCAGTGACCGCCGGCAAGCTGGACGGAGGCGCCTCCAACGGCGATTCGAACAAACTCACCCACGATCTGCAGGAGAAAGAGCACCAGCAGCTGCAGAAGCCACAGAAGCCTCCGCTGCCGGTGCGCCAGAAGCCCATGGAGATCGCCGGCTATGTGGGATTCGCCAATCTGCCCAATCAGGTCTACCGCAAGGCCGTCAAGCGGGGCTTCGAGTTCACCCTGATGGTGGTGGGCGCCAGTGGACTGGGCAAGTCGACGCTGATCAACTCCATGTTCCTGTCAGACATCTACAACGCCGAACAGTATCCGGGTCCCTCGCTGCGCAAGAAGAAAACCGTGGCCGTGGAGGCCACCAAGGTAATGCTCAAAGAAAATGGCGTGAATCTCACGCTCACCGTGGTGGACACGCCCGGATTCGGGGATGCCGTCGACAACAGCAACTGCTGGGTGCCCATCCTGGAGTATGTGGACAGCAAGTACGAGGAGTACCTGACAGCCGAGTCGCGGGTGTACCGCAAGACCATCTCGGACAGCCGGGTGCACTGCTGCCTGTACTTCATAGCGCCATCGGGACACGGACTCCTGCCGCTGGACATTGCCTGCATGCAGAGCCTGTCGGACAAGGTGAATCTGGTGCCGGTGATCGCCAAGGCGGACACCATGACCCCCGACGAGGTGCACCTGTTCAAGAAGCAGATCCTCAATGAGATTGCCCAGCACAAGATCAAGATCTACGACTTCCCTGCCACGCTGGAGGATGCGGCCGAGGAGGCCAAGACCACGCAGAATCTGCGCAGCCGAGTGCCATTTGCGGTGGTGGGTGCCAACACCATCATCGAGCAGGACGGAAAGAAGGTTCGGGGCCGGCGTTATCCCTGGGGCCTCGTCGAGGTGGAAAACCTGACGCATTGCGACTTTATAGCGCTGCGCAACATGGTCATACGCACGCACCTGCAGGATCTTAAGGACGTGACGAACAACGTCCACTACGAAAACTATCGCTGTCGGAAGCTATCCGAACTGGGACTGGTCGACGGAAAGGCCAGACTGTCCAACAAGAACCCCCTGACCCAGATGGAAGAGGAGAAGCGGGAGCATGAGCAGAAGATGAAGAAGATGGAGGCCGAGATGGAGCAGGTGTTTGACATGAAGGTCAAGGAGAAGATGCAGAAGCTCAGGGACTCGGAGCTGGAGCTGGCACGGCGCCACGAGGAGCGCAAGAAGGCGCTGGAGCTGCAGATCCGGGAGCTGGAGGAGAAGAGGCGCGAGTTCGAGCGGGAGAAGAAGGAGTGGGAGGATGTCAACCACGTGACGCTCGAGGAGCTCAAGCGACGCAGCCTGGGGGCCAACAGCAGCACGGACAATGTGGACGGCAAGAAGGAGAAGAAAAAGAAGGGTCTGTTCTAAGTCAACCCGCTCAAATAACCCCTCTCTCCCTGCCCCCCTCCCGATATACTTAAGCGCTAATCTCGAGAACAAAACAAACAAAAGCAAACCCCTAGCGTATCCTACACTTATACCTACCACATAAAGTAATTCGAAAAGTGCATAAATATATCTATTGTTGGGCCACCAGCCGCCCCACAAGGCTTCTATTCGCACAGCAATCGTCCCGCGATGGCGTTGCATTTGTTTTCTACATTACTATACGAGTACATATAACACATAGCAGTTGCAGTATTTTACCAATATATATCCACACGCATTACTTGACGAGACACATTTGCTAGCCTAATGAATTGATTGAACACGCAAACGAATTAAACCGAAACAGTAACAAACGGTATTTACAAAATACTTAAATATCTTAAAGCTTAAACAAAACAAAAAAAAGGAAAACCTAAGCAAAAAGTACGAGTACGGGGCGAAATCGATCCTAAAATTAATTATAACGAACCCATGTATAACGTATGCTATTGATATTGTAATTGTATTTTACCTATATATGCATAAAGTCATAAAACACTTAAACCACACACACCAGCAAAAGCAAAAAGCGGCAACAGCAGCAGAAACCAACAAGAAACAAAATATACTCTTGCATTTTATAAAATAAAGTCTTCTCTTTAGTTTAACTACATAAAAAACCGAAAAGAATTCCATATTGACTTTATTGTTTACTCAACTTCAGCGGATAGATTCGATCGAACAGGGTGTTCCAACGATCTCTATTGGCACACGTCTGGGAATTAACGGCGTGACGCTAAGTTTTGAAATATTCAGTTTGTCGGAATGAAGCAAAACATTCTCCAACCGCTGACTAATTTTTTTGTTACACATAAAAGAGGTGAGGGTAAATATGGATGAGTCATGTTTTTAGGAGCATTGGATTTTGAACGTGGCTTGAGTCAAGCGGATAGTTAAATCACTCGCCGCAAACAATTAAAAGTGTTTACTCTGTCCATTGTTAGATGCTTATTGGACCACTGAATAATCTTGTGGGGGTCTTTTAAGTACAGTGGGTGCCATTGAATAAATTTCATGCTTTTCATTTTTAAGAGTTGTGTGGTTCTATGCCACATGCGACTCAAGCAATACCGAAAACTCCGACACTCCCTATATGTCAATACATGCATACAATCTTTCGATTTATGTATTCACAATCGCGGTCAAAGCAATAGCTGTGAGATCAAAGAGGTGTACATATTTGATTTCAAGCATTTTTCTAAATTAAAAGTATTTAAACACATTATTTGTTTCAGTCAAACTATTTGCATTTTTGCATTTTTATAAGTTAAATTATATATATGTATTATTTTTTTTAACTACAAATATGATATTTTTCAAAAGGAAAAATTAGTTTTCACATTATATTTAGTTATACTTAAATTCGATTTGCTTATGTACATATAACTCCGAAACTCGAATGGAAAAACAGTTGGTAATAATGATAATATGGCAAGATTTACTTGGCGAAAATTAAGATAACGTCAGATAAGATAAAAAGGTTTGCAAAAAGTAAATATTGGATAAAGTCATGTCATTAAAGAGTTGCGAAACCATTATTGTTCAGATATACATTAATGACTGACTATATCCACAATAATGTCTACTTGTTTATCTGATAGATAATAAAATTTAAATTTAAACATGTTTTTATTTCCTTATGGCAAATATTTGAAGCACCATGGTCTGTGCATGAAAGTATTGCATTTTTGCTGGTTCTCCACTTGAAATTGCTTTCTAAATGCCCAGACACAAGCTTTATAGAGACATGTGTGCATGGATATTTAATTTATGCACAAAAAATTAATCCATAACCCAATTGGAAGGCACTCAATTAGAGCCGTATAAAGCGTAAAATGAAAATCCATTGGTGAAAGACATCGAACAAACTTGGAGAGAGAGTGGGCGGGGGGAGGAGCCGATCAGAGGGGGGTGGTAGGCGGCGGGGGTGGTGGCCATCAAGATATGCTTGCGCGTGTGTGTGTGTGTGTGCCAGCGCTGCCTGTACGAGTGCTCGAGTATGTAAGTCAACAACGTTGACGCAGCACTTAACTCAACTCGAAGCAATTGGCTTTGGCGATCAATGAACGCAACACCGGAGAAGAAGAAGCTCCAGCGAGAGAGGAGTGCACTTAACAAAATGTATTTTTTCTGTATTTTCTTTTATATTTTTACATACATATCTCTAAAATAGATTGGTAATTAAGTATAATGATAATGATTTAATTGGATACACTTGGACAATTTTAAAGTTCAATGATTTTCAAAAATTTGGCTCTGTACTGATACAATTTTCATTAACTATTTTTTTTTATTTAAATACATTACATTAATGTATGTATGAAATCTTAAAATGAGAGAATTCGCCTTGACTAAACATGATTTTCTAGGGAGGGAATATAAATTATCAGCGGAGTTTGATCCCGTTTTTTTTAGTGTAGTGAAGTGGAGTTTGTTTCGCTGCTGTGTTGTTTTTAGGACGATGACTCAAGTACATAACACGGGGGAGAGAGTGAGAGGCAGAGGGGTAATGTACTATATATGTGGGGAGCTTATCGGGAGCTGGAATGAGAGCACAACAGTCTCGCTTGTTTTCGCCTGTGGATGGGCTTGATGTGGCGTCCATCTGGTGAGAGTGTGAGTGTTCGTATACGGAACACCCTGTTACTGCGTTTGCTACGCTTCTTGACGGCATTCCTTCACGTCAAACGCGAGAAAACACAAACACCAAATGGACAAACGCTTAAGATTAAAAACAAATGTTGACCGCTTCTAACGAGCCGGCACTCCACGAAAAGAGAGAAAGATAGGAAAAGAAAGAGCCCTCTCCCCCACACACCCACATCAGATTGACACACTTACGTGACTGCCAGAGAGAAAGACACAGAGAGCTGCGCTTGCGCCTCGCTCTTTAACATGCGGTATTCATAGGTGGGTATGATCAACCAAGGTATAATATGAAATTTTTTTAAAATCCCATTTAAGAACAAATTACTCAACTATCGTTAAAAATAAATGATTATGAAATTATCAATAGAAAGTTAAATCCTTCTGCAAGAAGTTGTTTCCTGCATTTAATTTATAAGACATTTTTTTTTGTAGGTTTAAGTCTGTTTTATATAATATAATACTCATTAAATTTAAATATATAATGTAGTTTGGATAATTTATGAATTCATTTCTACCCAAATGTAAAAAGTATCAAAATATCATGATTATTACCTACGTTCTTAGATTTTTGTTTCAAGTTCTTTAACATTATAAAACGTATAACTTTTAATACATATGTTTTCAAAAGTTTTCTGATTTGGATATTTACAAATTTGGTTTCATTTTATTTTAAATGTTTTACTTAATTCTAAAGATACTGGGCATTTTGTAGTCTGTTCAACAGAATACAAGCTTCATTATGTTTTTATTTGAGATTTCCGTTTTACAGTTTCAAATTGCCTATTTACGAGTTCTGACATTTGACAAGGCAATGGGAAGTGATTTTAATAGTCTGGTTGGTACATTGGTTGCTTTGTTTGTTTGATTTTCTCCCATTTCCCCCGCATCGTCTCAATGTCACGCTGATAAGGGCGCGTTTTTCCGGTTTGTTTGCCTCAGCCTTATGATTGCTCATATGTATATTTATTTCTTACTTGTTTACAATGCAAATAAATTGGGATCGTGCGGGCAGCGATCGAGAGGTTCTATCAGTTTTATGCAACACTTGTGGGAACTCAACGTCGTGGCGTTGATAGAAACGCTGGGTCCATAAAACCAGCGCGGCTGAAGACTAACAAACACTTGTTAAAATTGACACACAAAGAAATTTGTTTTGGAGGCCAATACAGTGTGTCATCGAGTAAGTTTATTTTTTAGGATTTTGTCTTTATTGCCACAACTTGAATGTTATATAATTTTTTCAATAATTTGTACTTGATTTAAGAACTTAAGAAAGTAAATTATATACCTAATTCCTTTATATAAAACAGTCAATCTGAACCAGCTTTTAATTTGTAAATTACCAAAATTTTACAATATTTAAAATAATTTCGACAAGGAAAGATAATAGTTCGATTTAGGAAAGAAGAACTGTTCGTAGTCAGTGGTTATTAGAGGAGCTAGCTAAAGGACCTGGAAGTGGACATGGTCCGGAGATCTGCGTGTGGTCCTATATCCTTATCCCGATCGGAAGTGATTCTCCTCCACATCCGTTTAGTCTACCTTTCTCTCCTTTTCAATCCCATAGCGGTAAAATTTAATTCACCATCTACTACTTCCTCACCCACAATCTTGGTGCCTTTTTTTTTTATTCCTCTTTGTCCCCTTTTTGATTTCCGTTACGCTTGCGCTTGAAGCGTGCACAACATCCGCTCCTTATTTCTCTTTTCTTTTCCGCAAATCTTTCGTTTCGCTTTTGTTGAGCATTTTACAGTTGGAACATTTCCATTGTCCCGAAATCCTGGGAATCGCAGCTATTAACAGGTGATCCCGCTATCTGGCAAATCATTTGCGAAGGTGTGAAAATATATTCCGGATTCAGAGAGTTTTGAGGGTGGATTTGGACCCATTGTTCATATTGTTTTTCTTCCAAGTGTGGGAAGTACCTTAATTCTCAATTTTTAATTAAATTGTTTAAATGAAATTGACAATAAAAATTAAATGTATAAGATAAGGAGGATATAGTGATACATACATGTTTCCAATGTTTAACCAAAACTAAAGACTGTAGGAATGCATATTTGTGCCATGTGGCAAAAAATTAAAAATAATTTTGTAGAATATTTAATTATATACCTTATTTTCGCTTTTAGATGTGTTACACAGTTAAGAATATGCGTTTCAGTTCCCCTTCCTACCATACAGATTGTTGAGCAGACTATGGCATTTTTTTTATTTTTGAACAGTCATTTATCCCACAATCTGTCAGGACACTTGACACATGGTCTCAAGAACACTAACCGCACAATTATGCCTCTTAAACGCTCTCAACAATGCAAACCAACAAAGGACCAAGCTAAAAAAAATCAAAACTGAAAGGGCTATTTCGGGTATAATTTCATGTAATTGGGGACAGTTGGCAAAGAGCAGATTTGTGGTCGGCCATCCTGACCCTGGGAACAGATTTCATTGGGCATTGACAGTTGCCCCAGTCGGTTATGCAAACTCAATTTGGGTCACTCAGGGTTCCTGGGGTCGCGAAGGGGAGCGGGGGTTGGCATGATGGCGTCTGTTCATATGGTGGCAGTTCGTCAAGTGACCTGAATGTAGGTTAGGTGGATGCGAAGCTGCTAGCAGCCTACTGCGTTGGAATTGCAGAGGTGCCACGAAAGGGGGCGTGTGTTTGTTGACTAAAATCACATATTCTTTGCAAAACTCAAAATAAAATTTGAGAAACTGTTTTTAAACACAACGATAAGAAATATATTATATATTACAACTTTTACTTCTTTAAAATTAAATGTTTAATTTATGGCATTTTAAAACAAATTTATTAAGCATAAAATAATTTAAGTTTATAATATTGCTCAGCGTGAGCTTTAGCGTAATACAGAGATGAAGTCAACAACAATCTCAAATTTTTTTTAGAATTTTTTATGTGTCAGCAATCTTGCATCCTATAGAACCTATACTGTACTTAGAACCTATACTCAATATGATTCATTTTAGGTAAAAATATTGTTTGACTTTATCAATAGATAGTTACACCTTTTGCGATAAGCGCCAGGTAGGTGTTTCTTGCAGTTAATTGAACATTGCGATCGGCATTTTGAAAGTTTTTTGAAAGACAAATATGTATACTAACATACAAAGCATATATTTTCGTTTATGAATTAATACCAAGTTTATGTTGAACTATAGAGAAAAAGTTTTTAAAAAATAATTTAAAGTTGATTATTTATAGAATCTGCAGCAGCCCGATCTTTTGAATATCCCTTCTCGTGGGCGCCACTGCTGCTGCTGGTGGACGGCCTTTTGTGATGCATCTTGGCTTGTGCCACCCTTTTCTTTTTTGTGTGCCAGCCTGGTCCATTGAATGTCTCCGCATGCTGAGTGCTGCTCATCCTCTATGCATGTCGGATGGATTGTTGGAGACCCCTCCCGAGTCACCCTTTCCAGGAACCCCCTTCTACCCATCGGTATCCATTCAATGCTCATAATTGTGGTTCAAATTGCTGGTGAATGATGCAAGCGCTGCTGAGGAAGAAGCACTTGCCACAGATTTGTGTTGTGCTGGTCTTGATTGTGACACGTTGGTTCTGGGGCATTATTGTTATCATTCTTATTGTGAATCGGGTTTGTGAATGGTTTTGTGGAGCCACATCAAATTGATTTAATTAAGCTGAATTAGACAGGAGCGGAAATGAGAGGAGTGAGATGTGTTGCAGAGTTTTGGAACGTGGCACACGTGCCAGGAAGTTATCAGCTGCCGAGGTGCCGGGAAATACGTTACATTCGGTAATTTCTCGACTCAACAAAGCGCAGCCAACGAAATTATTGAGGCACGCGGCAAAGGAGCAAAGGATCCAGCACAAAAGAGGGACCCCTCTTCGGTGGCAGGACCCTCAATGAGTCCTGCAATGAGCTCTCTCTTCGGGGGTTGCAGTTGCACATTGAGCAGCAACGTCGTCCTGTTTGGGTAATTGTTATCTGCGATCCCGAAATGAACGTTACTTTGAGCCATAGGCCCGGTGTTCTTTTCCTGGCACGCGCCAAACTCTCCCCCACTCCGTTCTACTTCCAACAGCTGGTCTTCCTTTTTTACCAAGTCCTGCAGGACATTATATCGATATTGAAGTGGCAGCCGAGATTCTTTTTTTAGCTGATCCCTGGCAACTGTGAGATAGGTCGCATTTCTAGGTCTCAAATCTGTCAGAATCTGTCATTATATTTTTTTGCAGTTTTATAAATGTTCGTTTTAAATCAATATATATTTTTTGTAGGGGCTCTGTAGTGTCTTTTAAAATGAAAGCTGACAAATGGTTTGCAACCTTTCTTTTTTCAACGTTTGTAATCCTTAAAAATTTCATTTTCAAGGAATATTTAATTTGAAATTCATCATAAATGTTTTTTCGTTTTCATGGTAAGGTTAAATTGTGTATCTTAAGATGCAAAGTTCCATGCGTTTTCCCAGTTTAAAAATCTATTTTTATTTTTTTTTTTCAGGATATTTTAATCGCAGTACAGCCTATAAAAGAAAATCAATTTTGTTCAATTGTAGCAATAATCCAAGGTGAATAGGCATAAATATCAGTGTATATGCCATAACTTGTGTCGCCATGCCCAGAGCTAAATATTCCGAATTGAGCCCACGCTTGGGTGCTTTCGAAATCAACCATTACTCCCAAAGGACTTCCAGGGTCCGCGGTGTGTTCAGAAATCTCGGGGTTATTGCAGCAAAATCGTTCTTCTTGGTTGCGACACCAATATTCAGTCTTTCCGATGTCACTTCTATCGACTGGAACAAGTTCGAGAGTCGCTTTGATTTGTTGAATATCGCCTTCAACTCGACGCCATCCAAATAAAAAAAAACTCTGAGTATAGTTAATCGGGCTAATAAGCCCATGATTTAAAATAATACAGATCGGCCTGATTTTCGCTGCAAGAAACCTTACTTAGCAAGACAGTACGAGTTTAAGTAATTAAATAGGAAAAGTACCTTGATCTTTTAAAGATCGATCCAGTTTAAGTAAAGCAATGTCGTTGGCCATAATGGTTTCGTATTTTGGATGACGAAAAACGTCCATGACTGGGATATCTTCTTTTCCATTTTGTGGCATCGATTGATTGTGTCCCAATCTAACATATCTGTAGCAATAATTCGAGTTTTCTACAGGTAAACTAACAGGGGCTGGAATTTTGTTACTTACAAGTTTTCGGTTATTTCTGCACAATGACCCGACGTAAGCACAAAGCCTAAAATAGTATTTAAAAAAATAATATAATAAATAGTAAATAGTTTGGATTCCGAAATCAGAAATTAAGTTTACAAAAATACAACGACAAAACGAATAATGCTTAACATTAAAATAAATACGACTTTTAACCAAATACGAACGATATGTAATAAGTGATCCTGAGCATGCGTAAGCCCCTTGGCGAACTAAGTATGCAATCCATTGAGCTGAATCTATATTTTGGTTATCGTTGCCTTCCTCTTTAGGCGAAATGCATCCTGGTTCCAGCAACTGAACCGATCCTCGTGTCTCTAGGACTAAGAATGCCGACAAAACCACTAGAAAACCCATGAGCGTCATCTTATGTGAAACGGAAGAAACGAACTGTTTAAATTTAAAATTTACTCATTAAATAACCCATAAATGATAAGCAGTAGAATAGGCGATAAGCCAAGCAAAAATGTAGCAAACTTTTGCAGTTCTAACAAAACCAAAGTAGGGAGTGTGAACATGAAAAATATTATCGCTTAAAAATGTTAATATTAATCACAGCCCATTGATCTTAGACCTCGAAGTCAAAAGATGTTCTTCGAAAAAATATGAATTATTTATTTATTCTGTCCGAAACATATAAAAATTAAATTGGTGATAACTTAGCAAAAAATGAAGTACAAATAATTCCACCTATTTATCTTTTTTATGTTTTATTTTAACTCCCTAGCTAGGGAGTGTTAGTGTGATGAATGTTATCAAAAAAACGTTGTGCTATAAAGATTTATAACCAATTATGACTTAAAGTTTTTCATTTCGATTTATGTATAATATTTAACAAAACAGAGATTTTTTAGTATATAGCTGCTGGGGCCAGATTCATAAAACTCATTCCATTAAAACTACTAATACTCAAAAACTCTGCCCGAAAATCACTCACTCAAGGCTCAACTCAAAGACTCAAAACCGAGCTCAGCTCACATCCTTGCTAAGGATACGGGGCGTGAAATGTCTCAGCCTCGGAATTCCGGCTAACTCAGCAGCAGAGCACAGTTCTCTAACCATTTTCATGGTTGCCAGCAAATTATCTATTCGGGGTTTCCTGGGCTCTGGGTTTTGGCAGAAAACCGAGCATCGCTGACCACAGCAAGTGTCGCCGATATGGCCAAAAGGACACTCCCCGGAAGAGAATGATGAGAAGGAGGAGGAGGAGGAGAAGGAGGAAATCGGGATCCTTGGCCACTCATAAACACATTATGCATGCCACCTTGGGGGTGCTCGGTTCACAATTTTTGCAGTTTTCGCTGTGAATGTGCAAAAGTGTCTATAAAACCATAACGCGTTTTCCTAGAAAAGCGGGGAAAATCAGGTAACGCCCTCGACTGACTCTGGCTGTGCCTGTGTTGTGACAATCTCCTTTTCTTTGAGAGATTTTTGTAGGTGAACCATAAAGCGATTATGATTGGGAAATATAGTTTTATTTTTTCTCGGCCTTTTGGGCGAAAAGTAAAAACTAATTAGGGTTTTTGTTAGAAGAACTTCGTACTACATAAATAAACCATTAATTTAACATATCGCTCAGCCAGAACGAATCGAAGCGAAGCCAGTTTGCCTGAGGTCAGATACGGAAGGTATCGCCTGGATCGCATGGCAACTCGTGACCAGGTGTGCGCCAAGTCGTGTGACGACATCGCATCGCACAACCAATATAATATATCTGCGCATACCTTTTTATGCATATGTTATATAGACTTACGTACACCCCACCCCGCCGTCTGGAAACCTCCTTAAAAAATCGAGCAAAAGTTTGCTGCGCATGCGCAGCTCAAAGTCTCCACCCCTTGGTTACTTGGCTTTGTTTTGAGAAATCTTTTGCGAAATGTACAATCAGGGGGTTGGTTCAAAAACACAAAAAGGGGGTTCGGGGTAGGAGCAGGAGGTTGCCAGGGGTCGCTGAGGCGCAACGACCTTTCCCTGTTCCGGGGGTTTTCTTTGCCATTGCAGCTGTTGTTTTTGCTTGAGCGAAAGATTTTCCTTAAGACACCCCGAAAAACATAAAAACAAAAAAAACAGTCTTGGTTGTGTGCAACGCGTGTGAAAGTTCTGCAGTTCCTTAGTGTTTTATATTCCTGTCCACGCTTCAGCCATTTTGTCGAACATTCTCTGGCTTTTCGGGTAGCAGATTTGCGATCTAGCTGCGTCGCAAAAGAAACTCGTCCTTGGGTGGGGGGAATGTGGCAGAAGCGTGTGCTAGGGGGATCTAGGGGAGAAAACAGGCCTGGCTCTCACGCACAGCCTGTGCCAACAAAAGAAGTTTGCCAAAGAAATTACAGTTCCTGCGAAGCGAGCTAAATGTCGTAAATTGTGGATTTATTCCGAAACAGTAGGCATCATAAAAAAAAATTATATATTTTGGCATAAACTCGTATTGAGAGGGAAACCAGAATGGGCACAAAGGCGGATCTCCAATGGCTCAGTTGCAAATCATTCGTGATCCACAAGGGGATTTGAAAAAAATATTTAGGTATAAAAAAATTGTATTTATTAAAATTTCTACTTTATAGTTTGTACCAAAAATACACTTAGAGAATTTAATTTGTAAAAACGATCTTACAAATAGACTGTATTGTAGTCTTCAACCTTATTGGTTTTGATCAATACAGAATATGGGTTTTGGAGTATGTGTATTTTTTTATGATTTGTATTAATTAACTTAAAATGGTTTCAAATCTTGTATTTATTGTTTTGTTACTTATTAAAGCTAAATATATAAAGAATACATATTTACATGTGTTGATTAAACTTGCATTTCCAGCTGATGAAGTAGCGAACGCGGATTGTAAATTGGAGAACAAATTTATTTAAAACGAACAACCTTTTAAAGCTTTTATTGCTGTCAAAAAACGACCTAGTTTCGAGCCTTAACTAGTAAAAATATTAATAAAGTCTGGCAAAACAATTTTAAGAGCTATCGTAAACAAAATATTTGGTGCCACAAACGTTTTTGAAATCGTTTGCTAAGTTTATGGTCACTAAGTTGCTGTTGTCATTAGGTTTTTATAAAGGAATGCTAATGACAAAACTTTAAATTAGATTGTCAAGAAAAAAACTTATAATATTTCATTAGATTATTAAAAAAGTAGTGGTATATATATTTTATCCACTATTATAGCTTAGTTTTTAAATTATACTCAAAAAATTAATGAGTGTTCTGAATTTAAAATTAAATACGCAATAACAAAAATTTTTAAGGGTACGTTAAATACAATGCCTCATAATAATACCAATGTCAGTTTAATTCAATTTTATTTCTGGTACTCTTGCCAATAATTTGTTCTACTTACAACGGTTTCTGATTTTTTTAAATTACCGAGCTCTATAAAATTACTGTCTTCACATCCAGACAGACCTTGAGCTGTTCCAGTTCTTGTTTTTCATCGTTAATGTCTCTGAGTACTTACGGCTTAATGGTCGGCCAAGTCAATGTAAACAAATGCAGTGACCTTGATGGGAGCGCTAATGGCTTTATAGTGCACTCCCACTCCCACTGCATGTGTATAATATGGGATGCAGTGTCCTCGACACAAGGTTACATTTTATGATTTGGCAAATTTCCAGCGAGGAAGTTCCTTTAAGGGCTCGAAAGGATGCGAGGCCCAAAGTTGACGGCAGAACTGCTTGTGAGGAAGAACTGCGGCTCAAAAGGATGCAAGAAAGGATAACTTTATGGGCCGCTCGTAAAGACCGTTTGAACATTGGACAATATGAGCAATGGGTGATTATTTGTTTTGGTCACAATAAAGACGGCGGGTGGCAAGGATAATGCAAGGATATCCTTCTGCATCCTCAAGCCATTAGCACGACAATTAGCGGCTGAACAACGGGACATTCGGCGGATGGAAGGGCTGTGCCAAATTTCCAGGAAGACTGGGGCCTTTTTACGTTTATCCCCGCTTATTTTTTGTTTTGCGTAAAAAAGTGCAGCTAGATTTGCGTAAAAAACGTTTGCCAAAAACAGAGTCAGTCTGAGTTCCAGAAATTAAAAAAAAAAAGGTTTTGTCCGGTTATGAGGTAATATTTTGTTATTCACCAGGTTTCTAGGAAGTCCAGAAATTGTTTTCGCGTTATTTTTTTTATTTTGCTAAAAAAGTGTGTCTACATTTGCGTAAAAAACGTTGGTCGTAACCAGGAAGTCAATCTTAATTCCGGGAATCTCTGAAAAAAGGTTTTGTCCGGTTATGTTATGTAAGTTTGTCCGAAAATTCCTAAAAAAAGGTCGATGATTTTTGGAAAACGACAAATTATTCCTTTTTCCGATAAAATGCATTTGAGTGACAGCCGCAATCATAAAAAAATCACCCGATAAGATGACAAAATTTCTTATCAAAATAACTGGGGGAATAATAAATTGTCGATAATTGTAAATCTCACCCAAAAAAAACCCAGGGCGAACCCGTTAAACTAATTTTCCCAGCCTTCTAATTCATCCCCATATCGAACACACACAAAAATGGGAACAAAACAATAAAAATTGAGGAATTTCTCAGCGCAAAAATTCTGGAGGATAAGCAAGGATTCTTGTGTGCTACACTAATCGTTTATTTTGATCAACGAGCTGAATCAATAAAAACGAAACGAAGCGCCTACTTCAGGACATGTCATCGTCCTGTTCCCATTCGGGTTCCCATTCTCGATCCCATGGCAACCTGTTTCACAGGGTTGGATGTCCTTTTGTGTGTGCGTTGGAGTGTTGCCGTTGCCGGCCGTGAGAATTGAATGCACGGAGGGGCACGGCAAATAGGGGTAACAGGTTCAGGTCCTGGCCCTGGCCATACTGCACATGCACAGGTATGCAAAAGTCAAATTTGTTTGCTATGGGAATTTGTCGAAGGTGTCTGGCTTGGGAAAGTCTTTGAGTGCGAGTGTGTGCGTTGTGCGGTGGGAATTCGCTCAGCTCCTTTTGTTTGGTGTGAATTTGATGGAAACTCTGAAAATTGTGGGCGGCGAGTGGATGAGAGATCAGGAAGAGTTAGGGGATTGATTCAAAGCGGTTCCCAAGGAACACTCCTTGGGCAAATAAATGCTTGGCTTGAAAAAAATTTCGGTAAACAGGACAAGCAACTTCAGTTACAGTTATTTTTTTAAATAAATAATGGATTGGGCTACTCTAAAATATTTTGCAAAGTTTCCTAAGTATTCTTCATTTACGTTGGTAACAAAAATGTAATGCTTTAAAGTGTGATTTAAATTGTATCTTAAGCTTATAAAATAAAAAGAAAACAGTTTTTTCTCATATTGTTGTAAATACAAAACAACATATTTAATAAAAACAAAAAATAAAGTAAAACTGAATTGATGTTTTTTTAGAAATACAGAGAAGTTCTTTCTTCAAAAGCCATATTTTGCGCCTTTAATAGGAATAGAAAAATTTATATGTATTTTACATTGGCATTTAAATCTATATCTAAATATATAATAAAAAATACTATACATTACAATAAATAGGGTTGTCAAAAGTAGGTTCATCCATTTAATGTTTCCAATTTTATTTTATCAATTTTAGATTTTAAATATATATAAAATTTTTTTAAGTTTTAAAGCTTACACATACAATATTTTTTTTTTAAAATATAAATTTATCTAAGCATAAAGGCATAAATAAACATAATTTAATAGAAGACTAAAACATAACTTGGACTTAAAATATTTCTTTTACCACTCAAACTATACATAAATTCTAATTTAATTTGGTTTGTCAGGGCCAAATGTTTCCGATTTCTGCTAATTTCCTGTGCCCGCCCCAGGCCGTCGTTTTGAGACATTTCACACAAATTTCGTGCACTTCCTTCCGGTGAGCGGAAGAAAAGGAGCGCATAAGGGCAACCAGCACGCAGAAAGGATATTCTCGGGCCAGACAATAAATAGAAATCTAAATTGCAAAATATGGGCCACGGCCTGTGGGAACCAATTTGATGTGGGCCCACCCTCGCATCATCGATAAGATCGTCGGCCAAAGGAGGTGCTGAGAAAATCTCGTTTGTTGTGGCAGGACAGAGGGTTCCTTTGTTCGCCTGGGAGAAACATTTTGCTTGTTTGCGCTCGAAAACAGGTTAACAGGTATTTAGCCCAGAGATCAGTCAGGATTAGGGCGACGGGTGATGATGGGATTCGATATCTCGAGTGGGTGGTCAGTTATCATATGGAATCCATTGGCATGGAAATGGAGCATGTTCGCTGTCCCATAAATCAGTGAACGACTGAAAATCGTTAAAATTTCATTTGCATTCCAGTACAAGCAATTAGGCTAAAGACTCTGAGAAAAGGGATATTGAAAAACAAGAGAGAAAACGAACTAATGAAATGAAATAAAATAAAATGAAATGAAATGGTAATTTGATACGCGCACACTTATGGAGTGCGTTTTACAAGGACTCGCAGGTAGTCCTGTTGCCATGGAGAGTCCTTTGTCTGAGCCCACATTGGCGCATCGAATGGCAATGCAAGCAAACAGATCCTTGGCCCCGAAGATCGATCGTTATCCTTGGGGGAGCGTTAATTAGATTTGCACCGAGCGCAGCGGTCCTGATCAAAGACTCAGTGGTCAGTGGAAACTCTGGAAAAATCACAGACACACACCTGTGGGAAAGGACCCCACGCAGCCAGGACTACATGCACTTGCACACATCTCTCTCCCCAGGACGTTCCATTGACTGACCTTTCCTTTTCCATTTAATTTCCATTGTTATTTGCAGTTCCTTTTATTAATTTGAAGTGCCCGCACTTCATGCAACTGTTGCGCTTGGCTTCATTTCTTCCTTCCGGAAGGATGGCTCTCCTTTGGGCTTCTATTGTGCCCGGCATTTCCTGTGGGTCATTCGGAACCCTGTGGCCAAAACTATTGTTAATTAATTGCGCTGGTCAAGCAAGACGCCTGGGAAGAGGAAGTGGCGGGGGATGGAATGCATCCAGGTAATCATTAAAGGAGTAGAGGATATAAATGTGATTGTACCATGTATCATAAGGTGGTTTGGTGGGAATGATGATTGTCTTCCAAACTGTCTTTACTTAAAAACTATACAAAGTGTTTAAAACAATAATGTGATTTAACCAAATATTAAAAATAAAGTAATATTAGTGTTATAAAATATAAAAAAGTTAAATTATTTCATTATTATTAAGTTAAAAATTAAAATGTTGACATTAATTTTACATCTTATTACATATACCGCTGGCGCCATCTAGCGTTAATCGACAATACCTGCTTTCTACTTACGTTTCTTACATCGTTTAAGGGCGCCATCTGTGTCTCAAATTGAAGTTCTTCAGTTCAGTGCTAGATGCCGCCCAGAAATAATTAACTTCCAATTAATTAGTTTTAAACTTTATGTACAAAATGGAAATTATTAACAATTTATTTTTTATACAATTAAAGTAAACTTTTATAAACTACAAAGTTCTATTTAAACAAGCATGTAATGCTTGATTCAGGCCTGCACTTTGAGGCTAAAAAGGCCAAAGACTTTTTTAAAGGATTTTATTGACCCATTTTAATCTTTAATTCCGTTCAGCATTTAGCTGAAAAGTATTTTAAATAACTTTTTGTTTGAAGAAATGTCGGTAGGCATAGTTGCTAATGTTCCTATAGTTTTTATTTTTATTATCTTAATAATAACCTTAACAGGACTTTATTATTGACTAATTGAAGTGCTTAATAGAAAACTTAATTTGTTGAAAAAATTTTAATCACATGTTAAATTTTTAAAAATGTTATGCATTGGTCTAACTTGTATGGCCTTAGTGCTCCTATAAATTTTATCCTTCAAATGGTCACATATTTTTATCCGCTCCCCTCGACGGAAGACCCTTTCATGGGTGCAGCAACCTCCACTGGCATGTGTCATCATCCCACTGCGCAAAAAGAAGACCTACAACTGTCGCTTTTTGCGGTGACCCCCCCGTGGAACTCACCCCCCATCCCCTCGACCCCCCTGTTATATATATTTTTTATTGTGCCAGAAGGTCTTTGCTGCTCCTTCGAAATTTATTTTAATTCGTTTTTATTTCTTTTTAATTTTTATTACATTTTCGTATATTAGCTTTGACTTTGCTTTAGTTGTATCCACTTTGAATTATTTGCTGTTTGTTTTCCCTTCTCGCTCCACTCCACGGGGCTAAAAATGAAAAAAAGGGAAGTGGAAAGCAAGGTCCTGCTTTTTTTATCCCCAGCATTGTTCCATGTGGACTTCTGATCTGGGTGGAGAATGGACGATGTCTAGGACCCAGCAGCACTGGTGGTCGGTCTCCGGGTTGGGTTTTGTAGTTATTGTCCAACGTTGACTGTTTACGCCGAATGCTCTGCGCCACGGCGCAATCCGCGGAGTAGGAAATTAAAAATGGCGAAATAAAGTTACATTTTTTATGGCTTGTGCAAATAAGTCACATCCAGGCGACCAGTGGGTTGCCGAGAAAAATCCCAGCCAGGCAGCCGATGGGCCCCGCGTGTAGCTCATCGCTTGTTAAGCAAGAAAATAATATTAGCATTAAGCGTTTGTCTCTGCGCCTCTGACAGACACGGCGCCATCCGTCGTCCCTCCCAAAAGTCTTTTACTTTTTTCTGATATTTATTTTACAAAATGGGCGACAAACTTGCCCGGCTTCAGCTTCATTTTTTTTCGCTTATCCTGGTCTTGTAGTTTGTGTGCTCTCCTCTTTTTGCTCATATGGAGCACATCCAATTAAGCAGTGGTCTAAAAAATGAGTTCTGTTGGGAGTGGTTGGGTGGCGCGGCTGGTGCGAAGTTTTTGACTTTAAAGAGATCTCTGGGAACCGGAATTAATGACTGTATGATAGGTTTATAGGTGCCATGATACACAATTGCAAATTAGGAAACTCCATTAAAATAGGAAGAAACAGTGGTTCAGTTACCTTCCACGATATTTATTTATCTATATTTATTTACTTTAACACGCAAAAATAGTAATAACATAATTCAAAAGGTCGACAAACATAGCATTTTCGTATTTATTGCATTTACCCCCATTTATAATTTGTATTTATTTGTATTTATTTACTATAACATGCATAAATAAGAATAACATAATTTTAAAAGTCGACAAACATAGCATTTTTGTATTTATTGCATTTACCCCCTTTCATGATTTGTATTTATTTATATTTATTAAGTGCGATTTTCTCTAATAAGGGTACAAAAATGATTTAACGTTAAACGATTTAAATTTTTTTAATATATTAAATTTGTTTGGGAGAACAGTTTTAGAAATTTTGAAAAAAAAAAATATATTACACGAGTCTCCGATTCATTTAAGACCTACCCCAACTGGTTGCCTCACAGTTCTATTTATGGTCACTTCCTCCTACAAATTTCATAGAGCTCCACATTTAAAAACCAGTTTTTGATTGACACACTTGCACTTTCTTTCAATTAGCCGCAAAAGACGATCGTGTGCCGGCTGCTGACTTCTCTTTTCGGCGGTAACAATTTTGGGATTTCTTCGAGACCCTAATTAACTCGTATTTAAGGCAGGAACAGGGCGTGGGTGCTGAAAAGAGGTGTTGAGAGACTCGTATGGAGATGTAGGCAGATCGCGTGATGGCTCGCCTGATAGCAACACCATTCTTAAGAGGCTTTCTTCGGCGGAGCTGCCTCAGTACCGCGCTAGACGCTGTCGCGATCGTGATCATGTGGACTTGGCTGCTGCTCCTAAGTCTTTTAGAAGTGAACTTCGCCAAGGCCCTTTACGACCAGTGCAACCACCAGGTGAAGCTGCAATCGGGCCAAAAACTGCTCATCAACTCGCCCTATTACCCGGCTCTCTATCCCAGAGGCACTTCCTGTCGCTATGCCGTGGAGGCTCCCAAGGATCAGGTGCTGCAATTCAAATGCGAACTCCAACTGCAGACGGTGAGGATATGAAGTGAAAACTAAACAGTGATGCCTGGAATCTATTTCAAATCAATCTAAAGGTGTGTCCTATTTTAAATCGTAAGCCCGCAAAAATTTTAAAAATTCCCTTACCCGAAATTCGGTCTTTTTGTTTAAAAAAAGCGAGTAAATTTTCAAACAGAGTTACAAAAAAATAATCCTTAAATACAAAGTCAAAATTAATTTTATCCCGATTAAAAATAAACTCCTGATGAAGTTGATGAAAGTGCCTATAGACGAAGATTATTTTATTAAATATTATACAAATTCTCAATTCGTTAAAAGCTTTGCACTTCACCAGAGTTAAGAAGTTTAGAATTTTAAAAGTCAAAGTGGCATCACTGTGGGTCTTCTTCAACCAATGCCATTTTGCATAGCTCGTTCTTCCGCAGCTTTCCACGGATTTGAAATGCCGCACGGAGGTGTTTCACTTCAATTCCGAGGGCGACGAGGTGTTAACAAGTTCGGAATACTTTTGTGGCAGCGGAAAATTCGAGCGCAAAAGTTTTCTCAATCGTGCGGTGATTTCGTACATATCCAATGGACATTCGGAGCCGCCCTCAGCCGTCAAGTTAAAGGATAAACTCACGGCGGGTGCAACTACTAGCACAACTACGCAGGCACCACAAGGTGTTTCTATAGAGGAACAGGACGCTGAAGAGGTAGAGGTGGAGCCTGGGGCGCCGGAGGAGTCGGAGGACCCAGAGGAATCCGAGGAGGACCTCAGCGATGAGGTGCTGCACGTGCTGCAGGATGTGGGCGTCAGCGATGCCTTGGCCTATGTGGCCTCCTTACTTTACGACGACGAAGAGGCCAGAAAGTCCAAAGCTACGACTATTTACCTCGACGCATTGCCAATTCGCAGCACTTCGAAGATTTCCGGAAAACGTGCCCGGATTGTTACCACCTACCCCCTCGCCCCATCCACTCGCCAGGGAGGAGGACGCTTCACCTGCCTCGTCGAGGCCATTCAGCCCACGTGCAGCTGCGGCTGGAGCCGCACTCCCCGGATAGCCAGTCCCACCAACGAGGAGGCCGTCCTGCACGAGTTCCCGCCCATGGCCGGTGTGCTGACCAAGAAGCACGGAAAACTCTTCTGCGGCGCTGCAATCAGTAAGTAAACTCGCGACAATATCTGGAAACGGGTCTTGGAATCAACTATAAATATAGATCTAAAGCTGAGCAAGCTAAGGTTCAATTTAATGAAAACCATTCCATATCTAGAAAAAAACCGGAGCTAAGAATTAGTATAAATTTTCAATGATTTTTTTGGCTTAAAACAAAAGACCGCCAGCTTGAAGAAATTTCAAACTTAATTTTGCATTTTTTTGTACAAAAATTTTTTTTATTAGTATTGGTATGGTATTATTAGTATTGGTTTAGTATGGGTATTGCATTAATGTTTGCATTTGTCGTCATGTTATTGATAATTGACAATTGCTTTATTTATTGTGAGCTTTTGTTTTCATAATCTAACGTGCACATTCCAGGCAAAAACGAAAAACAATTTTTATATTTCTTAGTTTAGCGGTCTGTTAATTCCAAATTTAATTTTTTTAGAACCTTAGATTTAACTACCAAAGCGTTTTAGGTCGAAAAATAATACTTTCAAGTTACTAAAATCAACATTTATTATAAGTTGTTGTTCTTGCCATTATTAGGTCCATTGTTACTTAGATGTGCCACAATAGTTGGTTTTTTATTTTCTTTTTACTTATCAAGAATTGAATGAAACAATTTTATTAAATTTAATTTTAAACAATACTAAATATTAATAACAATGACTTACAAATTTAAATCGACAAAATCCTCCTCGATTTAGAGAATGACATTAAAAATTTGTTGTATGGTCTATGATATGTTTCTATTTAAATAAGCTATCGATGACCGAAACGGTTAAGCAGAACTGGAGATAAAAAAATGAAATTTTCACCAAAACAGGTGAAAAACGTCATTTGCTCTTAAAGAAAAAATTGTACCATAAAAATGTTAAGTGACATTTTCTGAATCACGGAGTCCATCTACACCAAAAAATCAAGATTTGATCTCTGGAGGATTTCATCGATTTAAATTTGTAAATCAGTGTAATAATACTCATACTTGTTTCCGTTTACTTGTTTTCCAGTCCATCACCACTACTTGCTGTCGGCTGCGCACTGTTTTCTTGGCCCGGAGACGAGCAGTGCCGCCCAACTGCGTGTGGTGGTGGGCGAGCACGACTTGGCCAGTGCCTATGAGACGTTCGCCACTCGTCGCTACGACCTTGAGGCCCTGATCATCCACGAGGACTTCAGGCAGGCGAGCGACGGACAGCCGAGGAACGACATCGCCCTGCTTAAGACACGATCGCCGATCATGTGGAGCATGAATGTGGGTCCTGCCTGTCTGCCACTGCAGCCGACGGAGGATGGCCGAAAACTTCCACTGGCCGGTCACCAGGTGGTCGCCGCCGGATGGGGCACCACTTCGTATGGCGGACCACAGACCCACCGCCTGCTGAAGGCCACATTGGACGTGATCGATGGGCAGCGGTGCCGGCAGACTTTGCTCTCCGCCGGTGGAGTACCGCCGCACACCTTTTGCACCTTCACTCCGGGTCGGGACACCTGCCAATACGACTCGGGCGGGGCTCTCTACGAGCGGATCCACGGACGGCTGGTGGCCGTGGGCATCGTCAGTTTTGGCCAGTCCTGCGCCACCCAACAGCCGTCGGTCAATACGCGAGTCGCCTCCTTCATCAAGTGGATTCGGGCCAAAAGCCCCGAGGTGGCCTATTGTCCTGGCCGGATATAAGACCAGCAACTACTCTGATTTATGTACAGTATTTATAGTAAGGCTAAGAAAGTCGTCCAAAGTTAATCGAAAAACGTTTTTGATTAATGGGACATGGGGGTTGTAAAAGCTGGTCAGCCATTGTTAATACAGCCAATAAGATTATCGGAATGGTTTTTGAATACCTCATTAAAAGGACGCTCAAAATAATTAAGCTTTCATATGATGTCATTCTTTGTATTACGAATCAGTTAGTAAAACAATTAAAGTCCAGGTTCAGAAACTTCAACGGTTTTTGGCAACTTTAGAATGTGTAAAGAAATATTTCTATTATTACAATTTTTTTTATTTTGTTTAAATAGCTAGTTAGTTATTTTCAGATACAAAATGAATAGTATTTGTATTGATTACTATTAATCATAAACATTTATTTGATTCATTTTTTAAAGTCATTGTATACAGTCCACTTCTTTCAAATTTGAAATTTTTAGAAATAGTGGTAAAAATGGTTTTCAATATTTTTCAAATACAGGCTGTGTTAAGGATTGTTTACTTTAGATTGTAGATATTCGTGATATGAAACCCGTAAGCCTGTTTGCCGGTAGCCTCGTTCTTAATTCTTTTTAGAAACATATTGAATTACGTTTTCCAATGAAAGTCTATCTATAGCTAATCTCCACCTCCGATTTCAGCGTGTCGAGCCACTCAACACCAGTAAGTGGGTGTCAAGTTTGTCGCGCTGCCTGAACGCGCTTGTGAGGAATATATCGGCACCAGCAGGTGGATGTATGGGATATACCCACCACTCGGCTGTCAATCATGCATGCGAATGGGAACGCCTGGCTGGAGCTCTATGTCCTCCGCCTGAGGCATTGCAATTAAGCGCAAATGTCAACTAATTAACCTCTGGGGCGGCGATTGCAAACGGCAAACGGCAAACGGCAATCGGCAAGCTATAACCCTTCACTCAGCCAGAGGGGCTGTCAATAAAATTCTTTTCAACTGCTTTATTTTTACACAGCCAGAATCTTCCTTTCATATAAATAATTAAACGTTTCGCATAACAGATGAAGCTCGCTTTTAGGCTTAAAGGCAATACGGATCTCGTCTGGCGGCTGCGTTTTCTTTTTACTCCCTTTTCTGGAGGACCTGTTTGGTCTTTTTGTCTAACCCGGCACTGGCGTTGCACTTTTTCAATGCTCCACCCTCGCCGAGTTTTGTGTACATCCGCATATCCGCTGTCTAGCTAAGCTCGCCTGCATTCCGGAGTTGTTGCAATGTATTGGCCGTGTTTGTTTTGCAGTTTGTTTTACAGTTTTGCAGTTTTGGCTACCCGGTGCCGGTGCCTTGCAAGCCTGTTGTTCAATTTACGTAAAACGCGGCCAGAACAGAGAAAAACCAACGTCAACTGCAGTCGGTATCAAGTGTTGCCTGGGATTGGCGGCTCCGCATAGAAATGGGTGGTGGTGGTGCTGTGGTGCATGGGGGGTACTTTAGGGGCGGGGGTGGTTGCTGTACTCTGGTGGCACTAATTGAAAAGCAGCAGCCACTAACAGCAGTCGTCGCTAAAGGGCTGCCGAGGGATTGGGTTTAGAGACCAATGCTAGTGGCGAGCTACAGTGAAAATGTAATAACTTTGATTAATCCGGATGTGAAACCATATTTTCTAGTTCCCATCACAAAAAATTGCCTTTGAATATAAAATTCTATTCTATACAGTACAGTTTTACAATTCTGTTTAATCTTATCTTATGAATGGCTAACTTTCCTTGCAAATCTTTAAAATAAACTGTTAAACTATGAAAATATTTATACAAAACAACTTTTAATCGATTAGCAGAACGAGATGTTGGAATTTGGTTAAAAAATAGTATAGTTAAACTTACATTTTTTGATACTTTTTAGTATAGCTAAAATAAACTGTTAAACTATGAAAATATTTATACAAAACAACTTTTAAGCGATTAGCAGAACGAGATGTTGGAATTTGGTTAAAAAATAGTATAGTTAAACTTACATTTTTTTAACCTTTTTAAGATAGTAGGACATATATTAAAATCTAAAGTCCAGTTAATGTATTGTCTTAAATTTGAAGACAATCTGAAACGTTATTTTATGTCAATATTCAAAGAAGTAACGATAAAGTAAATAGAAAATGTAAGTTTCACCAATATAATTATTATAACTGAATTCAATGGTTTTTTTGAATTTATTATCTTAAAAAACTTTATTTTTATTTTATTTCATAATTATTATCATATGATACCTTGTGACAGGTACTATTCTCCTATGTGGACTTATAAAATTGTATACTTGATTTATTCGGCGGTTATCCACTGTACGAAGAAAGCCAATGCGCACAGCATTTTTTACTTGGTGCTTTTTTCCTGGCAATTTCCTTTGCATACTTTTGTGCTGCATTTGATTACAAAATGGCGGCGCTGTCCTGGCTCCTGACTATTGCTGACTGCTCCTGCAGGACCTGCAACAGGAGCCGTTGCAGTCGTAATGCAGCCTAAACATTGCGTTTAGTTTTCGTTTTGCCTGCCGTTACAACAGCTGCAATCGCCTGGACTTTGACTATTCATTAGCGTGTATGCGAGTGTGGGGTTGTGTGTGCGAGTGTGTGAGTGTGTACCTGTGCGGCAGGATGAGGGCCAAAAAACTCTAACAAGCTCAAAAAGCAATTTGCGAGGGGCCCGCTAAAAAATTGGCAAAAATATCGACGTGCCGGCTCATGCAATTGACGTTTGCGGGTGTGTGCGAGTAGGAGTTGGATTTTCGGGGACTAGGGATTGGGGCCTGTAACATAAAACCACGCGTTGCACAAAAGCCGCCAAATCGTCGTCGCTCAAAAGCCCCAGCAATGAAAATACAAAATGGCCGACCTATATGCAATACCAACCTGTTCCAGCAAACTATTTCGACCTTATAATTTAGCAGAAAGTTTGAATCTCTTTTTATTATGATTGTTTTCCGAAGCAATTCATTGTATTTACTAAAATCAAGCCATCCAGAATGTCATTTAATTTATGGAGAAAACGCTTTTCGGAACTGCTTTACAAATATTTTGCTAACCCTCAAAAATAAATTCGGTTTGTGGTCAGAAATTAGTACATATAGACGTTTTTTTAACACGTTCCTCCTGTACACACGACTGGGCCAATTAAATCCGTTTACAACAGAAAAATCGAATATGTGAACACAGTTTAATTCTAGGCTCGCAACCAAAATCAAAAAGTATTAGCCTTTCCGACCTTAAGCTTTTATTCTTAACATAATGTTAAACTACTTTTTTTATAAATAAAATTAGGATGCTAAAAGCTTACATTTTTAACGTATTTTAAGAAAATCTTCTGCCTGAATTTCAACTTATAATTTCGTTGGAAGTTGTTTTTTTTTAAAACAAACTTGTTGAAATGTTTGGCTTTGTTAGAAATTTAGATATAACTAAGTAGACACTTTTAATAAAATCAAAGATACTAGTTAATTTTTCGGCTTTGATAAAATTTTAACAAATATTTAAAGTATACGTGGAACCACGAACCCTTAGTGAAAATGTTGGGTCGAGCTTTTGGTGGCTTAATCCTGACTGGTGTTCCCGGGAGTAGGAGCTTGCATCAGAGGAGGATGCGACGACCATTCCCTGTGGTTCCGGATGCCAGGCTAAACACCCCAGTGCAGTCATCGCGACCACCTCGTATTCTGGTCAAGAGTTACCTGGCCCTACAGCAACTGGACTCGCAATATATGCAGGATGCTCCTCGCGATCTAAGGAACTTCTTTATGACAAAATGGAAAAATGTATAGAGTCTCAAGGCACATCGTTTTGATATAAATATATAATTTAAGGCTTACAAGAAGCTCATAAACTAAATAGTTCTTAATTCTTTTGTGCAATTAATGAAATGGGGCTTAAGCAAAATAAATAAATAAAAAAAGGTAAAAAATATAAATATATAAAAAATAAATATGCAATAGATATTATTTTTTGGCAGAAGTTTCGATTTATAAAAAAAGTAGGCCCGTTGATTACATTCAAATTACGACTACATTATGAACAGCTTGTTTTACTTTCGTCGGTTAGCCTAAATTTTAGAAGTAGTTTTCGAGCACCGGAAACGTAACCACCTATCGCAAAATGTTCCTGGGTCGGGCTTCTATCGGATTCCCGATGTTTAGGACGGAGACGCGGTTGCAGCAAAGGCGACGAATGTCGGAGCAAAGGCTTCCCAATCACCGCAGACCCGTGCCCGTGAAGCTGCAGGAGCGGAAGGACTCGTGGACCGACCTGAAGAGACCGCCATTCCTGCTGGTCAAGAGCTTCCTGAACCTGCGCCACATGGACCCCGACTTTGGGAATGACATCATGCGAGTTACGGACGAGCTAAGTTTCCAGCCACACCGCACTCTGTTCATCAACATCCTGCAATTGCCGCATCGTCGCTTTTCGGAAACTTCGGATAGCTTTACGGAGATGATATTTAAACATCCATCAGATTCGGACCCGGCTCCCGAATCGTGAGTGTGGATTTAAGAGTACAACAGAAATTAGTTTTTTTTTGTTTTTAAGTTTTATAAATAAATGGCTATCATATTTCGATTCGCTTATTGTTAGACATGGAAACGAAATTAAATAAAATAATATAATTAATATAAAAAACCTATAGCATCAGGACGATTAATCAACTTTAACTCAAAAAATTTGAGGACCATGATAATAAATACAAAAATTGGCTGCATCAGACGAATGCTAAATATTTCGGACCAATTGCACCACGAGGAGACACAATAAATATAATTAATGTTAAGAAATTATTATTTTCTCAAAAAACTCAAAAGGCTTTTAATCCTTTTTCTGCAATCGGCATACCGGCTATAAATTTATTAGTTAGTTCTTCAACTACTGGAAAAGAGGGTGCCTAAAATGGGACGCAAATGTATTTACAATAGTACAGAATGTAACGTCGTCTTTCGAAATAAATTCTAAGGACTTCTTAAAATATATTGTTGCATTTTTAATTATTAAACCATTACTATATCCAGAAAAAATACAAAAAAGTGAGCCATAGACAAGATAACATTTGATTCCATTTATTTTTTTTTATTTACCGGTTGTTCCCCTGGGAGCTATGTGATAATGTCTTCTTCACTGCGTTAAAAAGCTTCATTGCTGTAGCCCCATAATCGAAACAAATTACAATATCGGTAAATACTTATTCTATTGATTATCAAATTTTGGAAATTTCGGCGGGCGATTGAGATTGATCCGTGTATAACGGGGGTAATTGCTTGACTAGGCTCTATCTTTCTGATTATTGAAAAGATGCCGGTTATATTTTAACAAGACATTTCCGAATGGAGGCCATCCGAACTGGAGTCCAGTTAGTCCAAACCGTGTCTAGATATCGTAGGTCCCGTAAACCATTCGTCGTCGAAAATCCGCCCAGCGGTAGCGGGGATTATTGAAGCGAATGGTCTGCATCTGGTCCTGAGCCTGATCCTGGTGCTTTTGGAAGTTTTTCACATAGCACCGCGGGGCGTGGTGGTACTCCGGATTGGGCTCGTCCCGCCGACGGTACTCATCAATCCTGATGGGGTCCTCCACGACCTGGCTGTGTCGTGTCGAAAAGGAGAATCGCCCGGTTATCCGACAAGCAGTCTGGCGGTACGCCATGCGGGCAAAAGTCGATAGAGTCGACAGGCTCGCATTGGTCGGCAGCATCTTGAAAGGTCTGAAAAATTCGTTTTAATTTGGTCTCGACACCTCCGATTTTGGTGCACCAACGGTTCGATGGTGGTTCTTTGGTAAGGTAGCGATTACCTGTCTTAAGAGTTGGGCCGAAAGGAAAGAATATAAATTTATTGCTTATCTATTGTATTTGTGTGCCTGACAAGTGGGAGAAATGTAGGAAAAGTGAACCAAGTGTTAATGGTGTAAACGAAGGAATAGATGTTTGTTCCTCGGGTTACTAGCCAAAACAAATTATTTAATTTATTTGGTTTTTTTGTAGGCCGGTACGAGGTCTTTTGATATTTCAATTTAGCGTGGAGTCTCGTACTTTAACTACCACTAAAGACACTTATTAAAACAAAACTTTAAATTATGTCAATGTCGACTAATATATTTTAACTTTATTCATTTCCATAAACAAGTAATTGATAAAAAGCTACAATACTATTTTTTACGAGATTGACACATAATATGGTTCTGCCATGGTCAGTGTATATTCTTAAATATAAATAAAATGAAAAAAACTCCCTCACTGTATATAACCTCTTAAATTAAGAAGTCTATTGAATTTATTTCGAAAGAAATGTTTTAAGACATTTTATGAAGTGATTTTAATGGCTTTTTAATTTCCCATAAGCTAAGTTTAATTTACTGAAATAAAAAAAAATTTCCCCTTGTTATTTTAATGTGAGGCATGAAGTTTAAACAAGAGATAGTAACATTTTTGGATATATATACTTCTCCTTTAATTTTAAGCTTTTCCCACTTTTCTGTTAACCATTTGCCGAACAGCACGCACTCGAGACCAAAGCACAAAACATAATTAAACAATTAAAAAGCCTTTTGGCACTTGTCCTTACTTAGCCCAATTCGCAGGGCGGCACATCAAAGCCGTAAAAAGAGTTGTGCGCCTAATTACGCCGCCAAGTGCAGTGGATGGAAGAGCAAAATGCAAATTTGCAACAAGGCAATAAAAATATACGTCAAAATTAACTGGAAACAATGAGAGCGAGTGGCAAAATCACAGCATTTGCGGGGCAAGTTAATTGTGCAACTTTGAAGTGAAGGGAAGGATTCCAACAGGAAAACACAGAAAAAAATCGAGCTTGAAAAATACCCCAAGGGGAATTCAAAATGTCCAAATGCTTATTAAATATCTAATTTGTAACAAGTAAAATAATACAACGGAGGGAATTTGTGTTTAACATTTGGCCACGAATATGGTAGCATATTTATATGTTATTTTTTCTGAGTGCCGGCTAGTAGGACAGTGCTTTGAATGAGAAGTGGCTGGACCCTCGGCAGTCTATTCCCGGACTGTAATCCTTGCTGCTCTGCTCTGCTCTGCATTTTTTGTGCCCCCGTTGCCCATTGATTTTTTCTATATTATAAAATTTATGCTACCCGCTCTGCTTTGTTGCACTCTTGTGTCTCTGCCACCACCATCATTCCAAGCACTTCATTTTCTGCCTTTGCTTTTTATAGTCACTTTTTTATTTTTACATTTTTTCCAAGCGCTTCGAAGCTTTTGTTGTCGAGTGCGCGCCAGTGGCACCCGAGCCAAAAGAATAGGGCTTGACAATAAAAATTATGAAGCATATTACTTGAGTGCACTTGGGTTCCTCTTTCCATTCTTTCCCTTTTGCCACTTTTTCACCCAGCTCTTGTTTGTATTTCCTCAGATCACAAGGATGCGCAGGTATGCCAAAGTATGTCGCTAGTTTTTGGAGAGCAAACTTGCGTGTTAAGTAGCAAAAAGGGTTAAGAATACTTGGGATAATAATAAACTGGACTGTGGGAAGGGACAGGTGAATAGGAAGCTATCTGTCTAGGAGTGTTTGAATCTGGCTAGCAAACTTTTGTACATTGTTCCTTAAGCTTATTAAGTACTGAGAACATTATGTAATTTGTGTAACAATATTATTAGATGCTTTTAATTTCTTGACTAATTAACAAGTTATCCCCTCATCAATCAGTTAAATGAAATCCCTTATTGGTTACCTTATGTAATTTTATTTGCTGCATTTAACTATGCAATTTATGTTAACTGATGATTTATGGCTTAAATAGTCTTTTTTTATGATTTGTTTCTAGAAACCAGATCAAAAGAAAATACTTTTTATACCACAAAGCGTCCAGAAATAAACTGAATCAAGTAGACTATTTTTTGGCCATGTTCGGCAACTCCAAAATTGTGAGGCTAGTTCGTGTTTAGTAACTGCCGTAGATAATCTTTCTGCGGAACTCCGACCAGTAGTAGGTGTCTGAAAAGCAACTTCGCTGCCTCGTGCAAAACTGCCGGAAGTACTCCTTACACCTTCGTTGCCTTTCGACAGTGGATATTCCACACTGTGGCTTGAAATGTAACTCGAGATCCAATTTAAACGGCAGTTCTGATTTGTTAAAATAAACAAGGGGAATGGTGCGTCGCAACTCGGGATGGACAAACACACCGGGTTCCTGGCAGATCTTCGGCCGCGTCTGATATCCCCTAGTATGAAACATCCCCTTTCCGCGAAGACTCTTTAAAATTTTAAACATATTTTAAAATTTTGAGAAAGTTTGATTTTAAATAGGATTTTGCTTCCCAAAAGTATTTGGGAAGTTTGTAGTTAAGGCTACTGGGTCCAAATACATACGAAACAATTTTGGTAAATTTGGTATAAATAAATCTCTTAAATTTAACTAATCCTCTGAAGTTTTATTGTAAAGCCCACTTGTTTTGGCTTGATAAAATATAACAACAGCATATAATTTGGAAGACTAAATTTATTTGTTTTTTCTTGAATTACGCGAGCCCCTACATAAAATGGAAAATGTGAATTCAGTTGGGGTAAACGAAAACCTGCGATTTCCGAAGAGAGAGAGATGCCCATCGGGATCTAGTTGGTTTTAGTAGCTCGATCGACCGAAGATCATGCTGTGCCGGAACTCCGCCCAGCGATTGCGATGGCTGCGGTAGGAGTTGTACGGCGAGATGACTTTCCGGGAGATGGAGGCTCGATTCGGATCGTCGTACGGCTTCGTGGCGACGACCACCCGCTTGAGTAGCTCCTGGTCGGCGAGGGCTCGTTCCCGCTCCTCCTCCGCATTGTCCTCCGGCGGACCGAAGACGGTCTCCCGAACGGAGCGGATCTCCAGATCCGATTCGTAGTCATGGTCTTCCTCCGCCTTGGCCTTCGCTTGGCCATCATCATCCTGCTGCTGCTGCTCCATCGCCTGCTTGGCCTCCCAGTTCTGCTGCTCCGACCTGTAGGCATCGGTGTCGTTATAGTGGGATTTGAAGTTCCGCCTCTTGGCCGCGTTCTGGGCGGCCACCACATTGTTGCGCCGCGGCACAAACTCGTCCGGCTTGGTCACGGGCCGAAACATGGCAGAGTCCAGCCGGGAGACACTATTGCTCCACTGGCGGCTCTGTTGCTTCTGACGAAGTAGCTGGGCGGCCGCATAGCTCTCCTCCCGCAACGGCCAATCCTTGTACCAGGAGCCCCCGATCGCACCTTGTTGACCCTTCTCCAGACCCGCTGAAATGGTGGTCAGTGGGCGGTGACTGCGTTTGGCCAAGTGGCGCATCGATTGCAGGTTCCTCGGAAATACGGGCATCTCTTACTCTTATTTTATTCTGGGTTTGCCAAAAAAATTTTGAATTAAACGGATAATTTTTAAACGGTTTGAAATTGGCCAGGAAAAAGGGATGCACAATAATTTTAAATGGATAAAAGTAAGGCGCTCGGTCAGAATAAATTTCGGTTGTTTTTTGGTGAAAACTAGTTCAAAAATGAAAAATCTCACAAGTCGTGTGTTGATGTACTCGTAAAGAAACTGACACTAAATACACAAGTTTGCTGTGCTTGGCCAAATTTAATTTTCGAATTCTGCCCCGAAACAGATAGACCAGCAAAAAAAAGAATAAGTGTGCTGCAAAAACAAATAACATAATTTATTTACGGCCACAAGGAATTCAATTTGATTGAGACTTGAGACTTTCGGGTAAATTAAACAACAAAGCCAAAATGAAAATCATAGACCAAAAACACAATTTGCCATCGTCACATGAACATTTATTAATTTTGCATCAGCTGCAGTGGTGCGAGGTCCTTTGGTGGCCCGATAAGTCCTGGGCCGAATTTAACGCAATTTCCAAATGGAAACAGCAACAACAACTGCGAGACATGAAATTGAGTTAGTACACAATTACAACAACAATTATGAGTGAAGCCGGCCATTTTACAATAAATACCAAAAATATACAAGAAACGAAAACTATCTTATGGTCGAAATTTGTACACTTTTTTCTCTTTTAAAGGTAAACAAATTTTAAAAGTCAAAGAAAAATAGCTTTCTTTTAAATTTCTTCAAAATAATTTTCTTTTTCTATTCCAAAATTATAATGACTAAAATAATATTTTAGTAATGATTTTATTGCCATTTCTTTTTAGAAAACACTCTGTTTTGATAACTTAAGATTAATCAAACAATTTGATGAGAATTTGGAAAACCAGTAATACCTTTTTCCAGATAGTGTATTCGGTAAAACTTTATTGCTTACAAAGAACTATGCCTGGCGGTCTTTGATGGCCAGCGGGGTATGATTGGTTAGTGCGGGGCTGCAGAGCTTGTGCGTTGTTTAAATGTAGGCAGAAACATGTCACTGCTTTTTAATTTAAATGCAAATTAAGGCCTTTGTCAACACTTTGCCAAACTCAAGACAACGAAGACAAATGCCTAAGGCAACTGCAAGGAGGTCGGTTAAGGAATGACTCTGTGCAAAATATAAGTTTAAAGTATGCGTGTGCATGGGTAACAAAAAATAAACTTAATTCTTTTATATATTGTAATTTCATTTTTTGAAATATTTTTCGGGCTTAACTTTTTTATTAAATAATTACTAGATCCTCCGCCAAAATTAAAGACATTGTTATAAAAAATAATAAAAAGTCTAGAAATGTATATAACATAAAATTGTAAAATTTGTTCATTTTATATGAAATTTTATTTCCTAAAAGTTACGCTTAAAATTCAAGGTAATTATAATATATATATTTCTGTTAAATAATTAATTTAAAAAATAGCTTACCTTCAAAAACCCAACTTTACCAATTGTGATGCTCAAGTCTAAGAGTTTGTCATATGCTCCAAAGTAATTTATTTATTAAATAATGTTTAAATACTAAACAAACGTGTAACCTCGATATTAACAAAAAAATATTATTTGATGCAGTTATATATAAAAAAGTGTTTATAATCCAAGAAACCACGTACTTTTTGTAAGATTCAATTTTTTTTGCCCTGTTCATATACACATCATCTGATGGATATTCTTAACGCACACACACATTACCGCCCACATAGCGCCACATCCAGTTGAGGTGCGATGTGACCCGAGTGTTGACCCCAATGCCAAAAGGTTGACCGCAGGGGCGGCCAAAACTGATCACGCCCACCTGGAACATCCGCTCCCGCTGACGCAGGATCACTGGGCCACCGGAATCGTATTGGCAGGAGTCCTGGCCCCTGCCTCCAGAATCGTAGGTGCACAGCTGGCTGGGAGTTATGCTAAAGTTGGACCGACTTCGGCACACGGCATTATCCATGGTCAGTAGGGTGGCCTTTTGCAGGGTGTTCGACTTGGGGGCGGCAAAGCCTAGTGTTCCCCATCCCAATATATCCACATTCTGGTAATTAAAGTTGCTCTCTCTGATGGAAAATTGCATCAAGTGATTCTGCATTATTCCATTTTACAGGATCTGAACTTACACTTGTCGAATGGGAAGGCAAACGGGCGCTACCCCCCGAGACCATTCCATGGGGGTTAACGTCTGGAGCAGAGCTAAGTCGTTTATATTGCCAGATGCGGTTTCCATGTAGCCAGGATGGTTAAAAATATTTTGGATGCGATGTTGGGCGGCATAGATCGATTCACTACCTAGAAATTATATATTTAAGTTGTTAAAGATAGAATTATACAGTTCAAAGCTAGCAACATGACAAGTGTTTCCACAAATTCTTAATAATACACTTTAAAAGGGTAATATGGTTTGTATGACATTAAATACTTATTTTTACCGATTTTTGCTTGCTTATTTAATAGATTCGCTGAAGAATTCATGTTGTTAATTAGGGCGGTGTTTTGATTCGTATTGAGACATTAAACAAACTAACAAACTAAAAAATTTAAAAATTTATTTAAGAAAAAACAAGAATTGAAGTAAACTTCGGCAAGAAGAAGTTTATATACCCTTGCAGCTATTGCAAAATTAAATATTCTTTAAAACATCTAAATTTGGATTGATGTTCAGTTCTATTCTATTGTTCCTATGGTAGCTATATGATATCGTTTTCCGATTTCAACGAAATTAAAAACGTAATTTTGAATTATAAAACCAAAAGAAATAAAAATTGAAAAGTTACCATTTTTGTTTATTTTTTTTTTTGTATGTTCTGATTGTTCTTATGGTAGCTATATGATATAGTCCTCGAATTTTAATCAAATGTAATATCTTGACAAAGGAGAGACTAGTTTGGTTAGAAACGGACGGACGGACAGGCGGACGGACATGGCTAGATCGACTCTCCTAGTGATGATAAGCGAGAGTACATACACTTTATAGGGTCGGAAACGTCTCCTTCACTGCGTTGCAAGCTTCTGACTGAAATTATAATACTCTATGCAAATAACTTACCAGTGCTTAAATCATGCTCTCCCACCAACGCCAATAGGCGACTGGCCACCGGTTGGCGTGCGGTACAGTGGGCTGCGGTCATGATGTACCGGTCGCTGACAATGGTCCCGCCGCAGAAGATGGGCAGGTTGGAGGCCAAGTCCCGGATGCCCACCATCGAGGGAAACTCGTGTTTGCCCGCCTCCACTCCGTTGGCAATCCGCGTCGGAAAGGACCAGCCGCAGTCGCAGGGCGCCGGACGGGCCACCGCTTGGCAGTTGAGTCTGGAGCGCTGATGGGTCTGCGGACTGCTCGAATAGTAGGCAAAGGCCATGCTTTGGAAGTTGGATATTCGATTGACCTGCCCCATGCGGCAGTAGCGCTCGCCATCCCGAAACTGCAGGTCGCCATCACGGGAGACGAACAGGAACTCCGAGCCACAGGTGTCGGGAAACTACACAGAAGAACAATTTAATGATATTATCATTGCAAAAATTGAATTACTGACTGATAATTTAATAATTACAACTAATTATAACCATTACTTACCAACTCAAAGCGACAATTTAAATAAATTACATGATTGCGGGGGGCTTTCAAGCGAAATCGGCAGTTAGTACCACTTGGTATTGCTCCGGGATAGTTAAAACTGGTTATATTAATTGCTCGATTTGGTTGCAGGTCATAAAATCTGGTGCACTGCTGTTGACCATAAACTAAACTTATTAATAAAAGCACAAGAAGTCCCGAAAACTTCAGTTCGCACATGATGGAAACGTAGCTATTGCGGCTGTAAACTCGATGAAGCTGCGGCGCAGCTTATATAGCACCACTTCAATTGATAAGAAAAAATATTTCTTGTATATTTGAGAATTACAAATATTTGAGAAAGTCAAATTGGAAATTAAAGTCAAGGTAAGAAGCAGTTGTACAAATGACCTTCTTTTGTTATGCACTCAGAGAAATATGTTAAGGTAAAGATCCAAACAAAAAGATATATTGTACAGTTGTAACACAGTATTTGAAATATAAATTGTTCACTTATGCAAATTTATTAATAAATAATTATTCACGGGATAAATAATAAGTATCTTATGTTTTTGTTCTTTTTATTGAATATTTACATTTACAAATTTATTTGTTGTAATGACATTTCAAATAGTTATTTTTTAATTGTAATCAAATTATAATTTGAGAGTTCATTGTCGAACAAGTTCGAAAATTAGAATTAAAAAACAAATGCATTTATTATAAAAGGTCCTCAAACGCTATTAAAGTAAGCAACCACATCTTAATGAATTACGTTATCCAAATAATCCATACGTTTTATTTAAATTACAAGCTGACCACACAGTTTGAATTTCCAATCTTTTGACGTATCCAACTTATGTACGTTGTTATCCTCGCATTAACACCCATTGGATATTGAGTTCCAGCACAGCTCTTGCCAAAACTAATTACTCCGACCAAAAACTGCTTGGATTTGCGCAGAATGACTGGGCCACCGGAATCGAACTGACAGGAGTCGCGTCCCGTGCCCGAATAATCGTAGGTGCACATTTCGCCAGTGTATATGGTGGCTTCTTTGTATTCGGTTTGGCACTCCTGATTGGTGACCACCATTAAATTGATCTTCTGCAGACTTGACGATGTGGGTCCGGCAAAGAAGATCGTTCCATAGCCAATCACATCGACGGTTTCATAGGTGAACGCAGAGGTCCTAATCGAAACATTATTTTAATATAAACGATTTTTGCTTAAAACTAATAACTTTTACTTACGTTCCAACAGGCGGCAGACAAATGGGACCTACACCGCGTGACCACAGAATATTGGTGGCGGTTATCAAAACCGCAATATCGTTGTTCACATCGGGTTCAGAAACATAACGTTCATGGGGTATCATATCTTGTATACTGTATTGCCTGTAGTACCTGGAGTTGGCAGCTTAAAAAGGTCGGTTAACATGGGGTTAGGAAAAAAAATCAATATAGGATTATTTTAAATAATGTATTATAGGTTATTTAAAAATAAAGCCTGTTTAAGAACTAAATTGTTGTATATGCACTTACGATTTTGCAGATCATTGATTCCAACAATAGCAACAATATCGGTAGCTTTTGTCACCTGATAAATACAATGGGCAGCAGTCACGATATAACGATGGGCCACTAAAAGTATTTAACGATAAAAAGTCTTAAATTAAGAATAACATTTAGTTAAAATATAACTGGTTTCTGGTTTGTCTTTAAAAATTAAGTTTTATCATAAGGGTCAAGGCTTAAAGAAAGTTAATGAAAATAAAATCGCTTCCGGTTTTGACCTTAAAAATTAATCCTAAATGTTTTCCTAATTAAATCATAAGTTTTAATATATTTGTTGTGTTTATAAATTTTGTATTCTAATAATTAAGCTTACTCACCTATGGTTCCTCCGCAGAAGGATGCTTGATTCTTGGTCACATCCTTGAGGGCTGCCATGCTGGGAAATTCGTTGGCTGACGCCTGCTGACCATTGGCAATCCGCGAAGTGGCGGACCAGCCGCAGTTGCAGTTCTGTTTGGTAGTGGTCAAGGTGCACTTAAAGTTTCCCCCACTTGTTCCGGTGGAGATGTAGGCGAAAACCAATTCCGTGAAGAGGGACTCACGCGAGAAGGATCCAGAGCCACAGAAATTTTCAGCACCGCGCATCAGAAGATCGCCTTCTGTGTCCATCCAAAAGTTATCCGTGGTGCATGAGCCACTGTTCTGAGAGGGGGATAAAGGTTTGTAAGTTTTTTCCATTATAAAAACCATATATCATGGTAATGTCCCACCGAAGGCAGTGCTATAGTGCATTGCACTTGAATGTTGTAGTCTACGGGGGCGGTGAACTTGTACCGACAGGATGTTCCGCCAGGATATTTATTGGGGTAGTAGGGCGACTCCACGTAGGTGGTTCCCGGGCTCAGGTTGTAGGTGTTATCACAGCCCTCGAAATAGGCCAAGACAGCGGGGGCCAGCAGCACAAACGAGATTAGAAAGCGGCTAAACATTTTGGCCATACCTTTAGGCTACAAAGCCAGCACTCAACTGGGCTAACTCGATAATGCCACCCACACCTAATATCAGCCAAAACAACTAAAGCTAAAGCTAGAGCTAATTAAATAAATAAAAGGCCGCGTTCCAGCAGAAGATAAAACAGTTGGAACTTGCCATTAAGTATACGCCCCGTCTGTAAATGATTTCGCCCCCAGTCTGCAGTTGTGCAAATAAATTAATATAACACTTTCATAACCTTGTCAAATGCATACGATAGTGGCTTTGAACTTGGCTTATACTGCCTTGACGTTTTCCATTTCCTTGATAAGAACCAATGCATTTGCTGGTTAGCGTTCTTGTTGTTATACTATGTTTTTGAGCCCACATCGCTTAGGGTTATCCAACAGCTGTGCGCCTGGTGATAAGTTAAAGTCGTAGGTAAACAAACAATTTCTGAATAATGAGCTCTAATTATCACGCAAATAACCGCGAATTTACTGAAAGGCGTCAACGTTCGAAGATCTGGTCTAACAGATTAAAAGTGAATTTACTTCTTCCCGGTGCTACTGTCTGTTTTGGTATAAACGATAAGATAAAACAGAAACAGGAATGAAGCTTATCAACAAGACCTACTTTTTGGGCAACTTAATTCTTAATAACAATATTATAATTATATTCATAAATTTTGTCCCTTAAAAATTTTATTTTTTTGTGGTTTTATAAAAGTGTTGTTGGATAATAAAATTTTACTTCAAGTTTTAAAGTTTTAAATAGAAAGGAAAACACGGAGTATTTTATATAACTAAATTGTAGCCTTGTTCCAGATTCGATGTTGTTTGGCTTATGCAAACACTTCGTTTAATTTGCAGATTTTTATTCTGATACAAAACAAATAACTAACCATATATGTACTAGGTAAGGAGAGTGAAAATATTTGTTGATATTAAATTATGTTTTACGCTTATTTAAATTTGCATAGCTGTATTATATTTGCCATAAAAGTAGCAGACGGAAACTTTTAGTGTTAAAAAAATTTAAAATGCTAAAAAACACAATAGAAAATCAGTCAGCAAACATTTAATGACGCTAAAAATCAATTAGAAAAAATCGGCAAAAAAAAAGGCAAAGCCGTAATGGCTGACAAGGTGCAGCTAAATGTCGATGAAAATCAAGCAATCTGTCTATCAAAAATTGACTTTATGCAAAAATATCCACCAAAAAACATACATATACATAATAAAAAGCGCCCAAAAGCATGCTGCAGTTTTGTCACAGGACGCTCCGAGCTGTGTAATTATAATATGGAAACAAAATGCTCCATTTTTTTTTCGGCCACAGCACTTTTGTTACTCCACCCAGAGACTGCAAGCCCACTCTAATTTCGCAACACTGGTACATAGCGATCCAATGTCTATATTTTCTAGTGTCACACATTTTTTGCAACAATTTTTGTATATGCGTTTTTTTTTCGTTGTGGTAAAGTTTTTTCGCCGTGCATTTGCATTTTCCACTAATTTGACTTTTGTATTGTTGTGGTCGCTCCTGCCTCACCCCTACACCCAGTTTATGTGTTAGAGTTTTTTCTGCTCCTTTTGGCTTTCCACCAATCGCATTCCCTCTTCCACATCTCTGTATATGTGTGTGTGACTGCGCGTGGGTATTGGTGGGTGGGTCTGCGCTACGCACTTTTTGACTTTTCGTTGGGGAAAATGCGTTTTCATGCATTGGTTGGCTGTCGAGTGGGATCCATCAGGGATGAGTCGGACGCCTTTGGGTTGGGTATTTGCCACAACCTCCCCCCATATAGCCCCGTCTATGTCTCTCTTTCCGTTAGTTGGAGTGCATTTTCCCAGAGCTTGTCATTTGACGTGGCTGTGACTCTGTGGCCATATCATTAATTGCCGTTAGCTGGTAAACGGAACTAGGCATGAAAAGGCTACGAGCACACACAAATTAGTGGGCAACATGAATTGCATAAAGGGTTCTATAGAAAAAAGGTTATAGCCGGAATTAGGAAAATAGTATATGGTGCAAATTAACAGATGGAAATTGTATTGATTTGCCAAATTGCTAGTCCAGGTTCCACGATGCCACTCAATTTCAAATATAAATACAAATAATTGAATTATAAACTAAAAGACAGAGTTTAAGTTTGTTGAATTATAATTAAACACAAGAAATTCATTTCTAATCAATTATGTCATGTTTCCCTATGACAAAACAATATAGAGAACAAGATTACAAATAAAATTTATTTGGATTAGAAAAGCTCTTAAATATTAAGCTACAGATTTTTATATACCATGAGCTCCTGAAAAGCAAACTTTAATAAAATCGATTAGCCTTAATATATTTTAAATGTAGTTGCTTAAGAACTACAATTTCCTTACTTTCTTGAATGCGTCTCCTTAATTTCGTATAAGTGAAATTTTAATTAAATAAGTTTTATTTATACCTAGAAATTATAATTATGTAGCAGGTGGGCAAACGTTATAACATGCCCTGAGTTATTTAACTTTTGTTAGCGGCTTTTAAATGCCAAAAATGAATATATTTTTGTTTATAGAAAGTTCACACTGACCACAATAAACCAAAAATGAATAAGCGGTTAACAGTAATTGTAGTTTCCTGGCCAATAATCCGGCAGAATTGGTGCATCCATCAAAAAAGGTTCCTTTTATCATCTGTGCATCCTCTGCCTTCTCTAAAACTCTCTAAAATTCACTAACAGTCCATATAGTCAGAACGGAAAACACATTCAATTTGCTGTACCTTCAATCACAATAAATCCATACAAATTTCCTGGGTTTTTTTTTCTTCAGGGCGCTTTTCAAATGCAAACTAAGCAAATTTTAATTAATGAAAAATTGCAATTAAAAAACGGCCATGGCTTTCTTGCCACCGCCAACTATCTCCCTCTGGCAAGTACAGTTTTCCATTTCCACGTCAGATAAAAAATGGCCAAAGGAAAAGAGCAAGCAATCCGCAGGCAAACAAAAACACAAAACTGGTGTGCCCAGTAAATGCATAAAAAAACAAAACGCACCGAGAGCAAGTACATACATATGGGGTATATATGGGGGGGTCAGCTTTTTTTTCTTTTTATTTCGGGGCATGCATCTAAGCAAAGCTCTGTCGCTGCCAGCGTCGCCGATTAACATAAACACGCAAAAAACATTAACAGAGCCTCATTTTTTGTTGTTGTATTTTCCCAGCCTCAGCCTCGGCTTCGGCCAACGGCAACGCAGTTAGAAAAGCCAAGAAAAAAAAATAACAAATGTCAGTGGGGTAAAACTAAGGCAGAGGCAAAAAAAGATATTTCATACATAGATAACGCGGCGTATGTGTAATGTGCGAATGGGACGCAAGCTGGCGAACGGCGCTGGCTGCCTCTCATTCTGGCATTCGCTCATTACACTCATTTCGCATAGTTTGGGGCTGGCGCATAGGCAATTTTCCATTTTCCGCACACACACACACCGCTGCAGCACCCAAACCCAATCACAAAAACGCGTTAATAAGAGGAAAACGTGGCGCAAAAAACTACACACAGACACCGAGATGCGGATACATAGAGGGAAAGAGCGATTTTCCCCCGGCAGCTGGCTCGGCCAATCGCAGAATTTGTTTACGAATCGGGCGGCAAAAGCAACAGAAAGAAAACACTTGGGGAAAAAGAAAAATGCTCACCGCATGCTCTCCCATTTTCCGCTCTCTCCTTCGCGCTCTCCCTCTCGCGGCACAGTTTTTATTTTTCTTTCGAAAGCCACGTGCTGAGAATCGCTCTCTTAAGCGTTGCGCTCTCTTTGCTTCGTTGAGTTTTTCACCATCCATGGGGGGTGGGAAGGGCGGTGAAAACCCAAGGGGGCGGTGGATGTCGGGAGAAGTGGGGTGGCACGTACTCGCTTTGGTTGGCTGGCAAACTGGTTTCTGTCGATTGACGTTTTAGTTAATATGGTCAACAAATTTTAATTGAATGCTCCATGTTTGTAAATGTTTGATGAATCATTGTACGGGAAATCGAGAAATGGCAAACGGCTCAACCCAATTTTATTTGATAACTTTTTATTAAACCATCAATCCATTTAGACTTAAATATATTTTCAAATTACAATTTTTGGTAAACAGAAAAAAGTGTCTCCAAAAAAAGGTGATTCTGCTGTTGAAATGCTACTACCGACAATAGTTGGTTGAATTTTCCGATGTTCCTGAAACTAACCATAAATTCAACTAAAAGTTGCAACTGACAAAAAAAGTTTGTTTGCCAATAATTACAGTAAGCTTAAGCAGTAAAATAGGTAAAAGCGACAGTTAAGAATTTTAATTTTACAAGGTGGAGAATTAATAATCACAACTGATGCTACTAAAACAGCGGCAATTTTTCAGCCTTGTTGCGCAAATATTCGCTTTTTGTAGTTATTGGTAAAGTGGGTATTTAAAAACATTGCTTTGTCAATTGATATAGCGGCAACTATTAACTATTTTTTTTGTCATAATTTTTTTATAGAAATTTTTTAGTTCCTTTATGCCTGTTTCTTGCCTAAAAATTAAATTAAAATAAAAATCATTTACCTTATTTAATTGCTTTAAGAATCTGGTTTTAAATTTTTTTTTTTGAAGGCACACACAACTACAATAATCAATCTATTACGTATGTAATTTTCGTCATCATGCCTCCATATGTACTGGAAAACATGACTTTTGTCAATAGTTATATAATATGTAACTGTTTTTTAAACAAGATAAGTTAAATGGAAGTGCCTTAATAATACAATATTATGAGAAATACGTCTTCCATTACTCAAACACTTTACTACCATCATTAACCCAGAAAAACAGCACGGTAAAAGCCCGGAAAGCCCCTAAAGAATTTTTCTATTAGCCAACAATCGATTACGTAGCTTATGACCTGCGTGCCGGGCTGTAAGCAGATATTACTCAGTCCAGGGTTAGGTGAATAGTATTTTTGGGATTAAAAGACAAGGCAAATGGAAGAACGGAGCAAACAGTTAAATGAAACAGTAAACATAACGCATTAAATGTTAATGTCGCCTAATTGTGTAATTCGTGGTGTCGCATTTTGGCTGTCATTTACATGGGACATAACAATGGAACTGTCCCATCCCCAACTAACGCCCCATAATAGCCATGGAATAGACCCTAATGAAGCCGCCAAGGTGAGCGCTAATGAAGTAATTACAACAATTAATTTAATTATAAATTAAGCTATTGTGCGCTTTGTCGTGACATTTATGGGCAGTTCAAAGGGTGCGAGTGTGGCTGGGAGATGGGGAGTTTACCTCAGTTGCCGCGGTTTGTTTAGTCAACATGTTTACAAAGGACACCGAAGGACAACAGGGTACAATGCTCGAGAAGGATAACAAAAAAGAAAGAAATGTTAAAACCCGATTGAAAGCTTTTGCTAATAATGGGTTTATGTTATTAGAAATGTTATTTTAGACAAAAGTAAATATTTAATAGGTTAAAATTGAAAAAAGTTAAAATAGTTTGTACGAAATTCCCACCCGATAGACATGTTTGATCTTCCTATGATTGTTTATCGAATATTTACTGAAAATCTCCATTATTCCAACAAAACACTATAAATTCGCATGTATTACGCATACACCGCGTAAAACCGCGTTAAAACATACAAGCAAACAATACTGTTCGTGTGCATGTGTGTGCTTTTTCCTGCGAACTAATGAGCACTGCACACAACCACACTCATGCACAATTTTCACTTCAAATATTTTCCATATTTTCACACCTTGTCAACTTGTTTGGTTTGCCGTTTTGGTTTTGGGTTTATTGGCTGCTGGCAACTCGCACTTAATTGAAATATAAAATAAGCCAATTAAAATTAAAATTATGGACACGCATTATGTCCTGTGGTGGGCCTGAACTCTCCACATATCCTTCCACATCCTTCGCCCGATGGCAGACTGTTGATAGCTGGCGTATTTATTGAAAATTACTGCAAATGAGCTGTGCGGGGCAGGCCAGCTGCAACTGTTGATAATTTGTAAATTATTGCATTGATGATAAAATTGCTGCTTTACATATGCATATCGGTTGCGTAGGTACGAATTATTTGTTCAATATACACTTAATGAAGCTGGATTTTTAATTGTTTAATCGGAGTGTGAGACTTAAGGCGCTGCGGTGATTAAATTAATTATATTTTACACAGCCAATGTGATTGAATTCAAGGATTTTAGTTTAATTAGAATGAGTAGTATACTGTTTTAAAGGGGCTATTTTAGTGCTTGAATGGTGCAAGTGGTATAATATCTATAAGATTTTCGTTTTATTTTTCTGCACCAAAAGAATTATCAAATTTTAAGGAATTTTTATCCCGATAATCATATAAGGCACCTGAAAACTAATTAAAAACTTACAATTTATTAAAGTATGCAATCCTTTGTTTGGATAATTCTGAATAGCTCAGACCTCTAAGCACATTTCAATCAATGTTAAAACATCCTTCCCTCGGTGCCACTTCTTTTTGCTGCTGACCCTGCATTAGAGCCAAACTATTTTCCAAACAGCTACTCAAATATCGCTGGTAATATTGCCTAATTGACTACAAGTATGGCCAACTCACCTCATTTACCCCCTGAAGGCCACGAAACATGAACACAACCCGAAAAATGTTCAATGGAAAATCGCAAAATTCAATATTTGAGCATTTGCAACACATGCCAGAACAAACTCGGAGAAGACCAGAACAAAACGGAGTAAAACAGGAAAAGTGGCAGGATTGGGACAAGGGGGGGCTTGTTCCTGTCGGAGTTTTTGGTGGTAAGTTGCCTTCTTACCTGCCGGTCTCTCCGTCTTTTGCCAGTTAGCGATGCCTTCGAAAAGTTTGCCAGGACAACGCTGCTCTGTGGGTCCTTGCGGCTTTTGCCGCTGCATTTCGGGTCGCGCAATTATTTAATGAAGTTATACAATTTTGCCCATGTGCTGATCAGGTACGTGCAAATACCTATATACGGCTATGGGTATGTGCGTGTCTGTGGACTGCGGTGAAAATTTCATTGCTGGCCCGACTTTTGTTGTAATTTGATTTTTGGTTTGTTGGCTTTTGTTCGAGTTCGCCATCGCTCAAAACTTTGTGCAGCGGAATTCAATTAAGAAATGTCAAAATTTTATTGAACACAATGCGGAGCCCAGATTTTGCTTCAGGGTCACCTAGGCCTCATAGCCACCAGATAACCTGATATCCACGACATTAATTTAGGCACGCCAATAACCTTTGCGGACTCTTGCTGCATCAATTTTCATTAAAACGCGCGCGCGTAAAAAAGTCGATTTTTTTTACTAGCTCGCGAAAAAGTTAGAAAACCGTAAGCGGAAATGAATCCCATGTGCATAAATACGTATAAATCCAAAAATAAATTGAATTAAAAAAGGCGAGAGCACATAAAAAACGCAAAGACAAAAACCAAAACGAACAAAAAAGTAGAAAACCAGCGAGTCCAGCCGACAATTGGAGTGAGCATAATAAATTCGAGCATCAGACTTTGTTTGGCTTAGTCAATGGTCCACATAGCAAAAAAAAAAAGGATAAAAATACTAACCATTGAGCATAGATGGTAGCCGTTCCCTGGGTGCCTGGATGGAGTAAAGAAGCCGGCCAAAATCCGGAGGAGAGCGGATGGAGTCAACAAACTGAGTGAAATCGCGAATTTATTGTTGACGCGTTACCCCAAAAATGGTGGGAGTGCGATTCCGTGAATGCTTTTCAACTAAGGTTCTTCCCAAATATATTACAACATCATTTTCATTCGCTTCAGTGCATTTAAATATTGCCCATGTCTATCAGTTTTATATACTTGGTTTTAAAATTATTCGATAAAAATTATAAAAAATAACAATAAAACAATCTGCAATAATTTAAATTTTTTTGATATTTAAATTTTTGTTGGACTTAAATTATTAATATTTCAAATAAATATATAGCTTCATAATTTTGCACTTTAAATTATTTATTAAGTGGTTGTTTTTAAGCTTTTTATTTTAGTATTAAAATTCATATTCGGACGTGATTTTGTCATCAATTTACGCCTTTCTAAATTTTTTTTGGATCTATTTTTTTACACTTTAATTATACATTTTAAGTTATCTATTGCATAGAAACATCTCCTGTAAAGGTACACATTCTTATATTAGTAATTTTTGGCATTCATTATCTTTTTTGCTCCCAAGCGATCCACCAGCATTTTTCGCCCAACCAAAAAACAAAGTCATTTATCTTATTTTGTCAAAAACTGTCAGCGAAAAGGGGAAAAAGAACTGCGAGTGTGCCTGAAGAGTGGGAAATTGATGGAAAAAGGGTCCTGGCAGAGCAGTCCTTGTCTGGCTTCCTGTTTCCTGCTACATCTTCGCCACCCACACACCTCCTGCCAGCGCTTTGTTGACAGCAATTGTCACAATTACAAGTTGATATGTCCTGGGCAGCTGACTTGCCATAGCGTATATATCCTCGTCCCGGCTAAGTCAACTGATTTAAGTGATATTTATGCCAGACGCCGCGGCGGGCGTTCAATGGAGCAAGTGATAAGCGTGCAGCACTTGACGGACAACTATGCGGATGGAAATGGGGCTGAGGAGGAGAATCTCCGGGAGTCGAGTCCGGCAGCTCGTCCTGATTAATGGCTGATGCTTGCCAAAGGATAAGGCACGAGACAGCTCTGGCTGGAGGTGTTGGCCGCCAGCTGCCAGACGCTGGATGATCGTATAAATTTTGTAATGTTAACACGACGTAAGACACAAGTTGAAGTGCCACTAGTTCCCTTCGGGCTGGCAAATGTTTTCCCCACTAATTTTTCCGTGTCCACTGATTAAGGGATACGGAGGGCATACAAGGCAAATGGAAATATTTTAAAGAATTAAATTAGAGTCAATTAATGGTCATTCAAGTTATATAAATCAAACAATTAAAAGCATCAATTTAAATTTGTTTTGATGATTGAAATGTAATTAAATTTCTGCAATTTATAATAAATGCGCATGCAAACTTTTTAGTTACTTTAATATATGTTTTCTTTCTGTACTTCAACTTAATTAGGCTGTTCTGTATTTCGCCAATTAAAAAACCGCAATGGGTAGCTCGAAAGTCATTCAAAATGTTTCTCAGCAAAATGATTTTTTTGTAGTTTTTTTAGTTGCTTAATTTTGCAGCCACACGAGAAGAAACATTGATAACAAGGGCTGTTCGCTCCTGGTCCCTAGAGCTTCCCATGGAAGGCAGTATAAATATATAAGCCTTTTTCCCTCGTACCAGCCATTGGGAATTTTTCGCACACTTTTTTTTAAACTCATTTATGGACCGCAAAAGTTATGTTGTCTCATTAACTTTTAACTTGTTGGCTGGCGCTGAATGTTCGCGAGGTTATTCGAGCTTTTCTCGGATACTGTTTTTTTTTATTTTCTGGCCCACACACTCTTCAACTTTGGCAAGGACTCGACAACGGACTAGGGACATTGTTAAGGTAACGAGCGTTGTAAAAATAATATTTTTATTACAAACAAAAAAAACCGGGGGGAAGTAAAACAAATATTGTATGGCTGGCCCAACTCAAATTGCAACTAGAAAAAGTTGTTCATCATGTGAGCTAAGCTTTTGACTTGACAAGCGGAAAAAGTGTATAAAAATATATGTGGAAATTAATTTTAATGCAACAGAGGAGAGTGAAGCGACAAACGAAAAAGGTGAAATTACATATGATGTTTTAATTAGTGAGCAACGAACGGAAAAATATGGAAAATGAAAATACCATACAAAAATAATTGAGTTTGTGGTTTTTAGTCTTTTGACTTTTGCTTTGAGAGCAACAATTAAATGTATTCGGATTACTCGAAGTATTCAAGAAATGGCTTTCACTTAATGACTTTTTGGTAATTTATGGAAAAAGACACAGCTGCAATTGAAGTGGAATTTTAAAAGTTATGTATTATTTATTTTGTTTTGTAATTACAGTTTAAATCAAATACCTTTTTGATTTATTAAAAATCAATAATGAAACAAGTACTATTTGCAATCTTCAGTATATATGTTAAATCATTTTTTCACAGGTTTTTATAATTATTGTTGTTTTAAGATGCTGTAAATAAACTAGAAATCATATTTTGCCTAACCATCAGGAATCGTCTTAGTTTAATATTGGTTTTTTAACAATCAATTTGATTGTTTAAAATCTTTTTGGAGGCCAAGTTATTATGGATTTTCCAAAAATCAGTATGAAGCATGACAAAACATTATACTTATATACTTTTTTTTTTTTAATATATCTTTTCGTTTTTATTTTAGCATCTACCGTTTGCATGTTTGCATTTTCTATTTTTTTTGCTCGGAAATTAAACGTTAGCTTGCTCGCGTTTTGCCTTTTGCAGCATTTTCACCCACAGCCACCCACTTAATGCAATCTAAGCGCAGCTGCTGCATCATTACGACACTTCTTCATGTGTGAGTGGGTTTTAGAGATGTGTGCGTGTCGATTTCTTACTAAAGATCGTAAGAGGGCACTTGATTTTCTACTATATGTATTATGATATTTGTATAAAATTTATATTTAGAGTTTTTTGCTTCAAGCTTACAGCTATCGTTTTTGAAAAAATTGTATTCGTCTTTAATAATATATTTTTAATATCGCACACCTCTAGCGTGTCTATATGGTAAGCATATAAGGAAAATGCGAGGCGAGGGGCGTTTGTGTGCTTTGCTTCCGCTCAGATTTAATTTCGTTCAAGTGTAAAGGAGGAGCGAGTAAAAAATAAAAACGTTGCCATCCAACTATGCGCCGCCTGTTTGAACTTTTTAGTTCGCCGTTTTTTTTGCCGCTATTTTTCCAGCTATTTTTTTGTACATTTTTTTGCTGTTTCGTTACTGACTTTAATTTAATTCTGCCTGCATTTTTCATTTGCGGCACTTTTGGCGTTTCACCTGGCCGCCAGGTGTTGTGAGTTATGTGCGCCGAGAGCTGTGCAAGCTGAGCTTCGCCTTGGCAAATTAAAAAAAATTCTAATACAACACCGGGGAATGCACGAACAAATTCTGAAAAATAGGAAATCCTCATGAGATTTGGTTAGGAATCAGAGCATATACATATGAGTAATATATAGACAAGCAAAAAATGGAAATTGGTGCAAAATGGAATACCATGCGCTACAATATTCTCTCATGTATTTTCCCTTATAAATTGCTGAATTACGAAAAATACAAATTTTAATATCGCAACTAAACTAACTACAGCTTTTAAGGCAGCTTCAGGGGGCAAAACAAAAAAGTTTTAATATCGTTTGTGTTGGCCGTAGCTTCGATATATTTTATACTTACTTGACTTTTTCTGTAAAACTTATAATAACAGCAATTAAAATATCTTCGTTCACGCTGGATCCCAATTCCAATCAAGCATGTGTTTACATTTTAAATAGAAAACTTTGGAAACACATAAATGTATGTGTATATATGTATATATGTACAGGCCGGCTGTCTTGGCATGGGAAAGTAATGGAACTTTGGCTGCCGGCATGTCCACGTGATTAGAAAGTTTTTCCATCCAGGTGGCTGCAAGTGTGTGCCTGTGTTGCATGGTGTTTTTCTTCTTCGCATGCACTTAATAACTTTTACATAATTTTGTATATTGTATGGAAAATGTTCTTGCCAAGAAGGGCTTTTCTTGCCCAACATCCTTTTGATGGTTGATGGTTCGCAGTCCTTCAATCAGGCATGTGTTTGGCTTTCGATTGGAAAAAAGGTTGTAAATGATGGGGTGAGAAGATGAACCAATGGCATAGCATAAAATGGACACATAGTAAAACTACCATCTGATTAAATAGTTGATTGATAGATAGCCGTTGATGGCTGAAGTTTTTTGCTGAAACTTGAGTAGTAAATGGAAAAAAGGGAAAATCAAAAATGCATTTGCTATTTGCCAATTAAACTGCCATATGAAACGAAAAATATTTGCAATTTAATAGGTTTGTACGTGCATTTCCCATATCAAATTCACCCGTGCTGCACCCAGAGTCATTAATTAAATTGCAGTTGCATCACTAAATAATTCGATTCTGCAGAAAGAGTGAAACTTCTGGTACTCAAAAGTAATAACTTATAATTTGCTGCTGGCTGCCCTTCATCTTGGTTGTCTTTTGACTTTGCCGTCTTAGAGTTTCCCAGGGTTTTCTGGGCGGAGGAAAAGCCATGGCAACCGCAACCTTTCAGGCGAAAAGTCCAAGTTCCAAAAGCACAAGCACAAGCACCAGCAAAAGCAAAAGCAAAAGAGTGTTTATAGTTTATTGTTGATTGAACACTAATTAAGTTTCCCAGAGCGAAAGTTTTGGCCTGGCCAGCATCTCCATCAAAGCCGATGGACAGACGCTTGATTGGTTTTGTTACGCACTCCCCGGCTCAAAAGTCCGGAGTCCACAGTCCGGAGTCCATAGTACGGAGTCCGAAGGTCCAGAGACCGCTCTAAGATGCCAGCCTCATAATGACGGACCGAGAAGTGTGCAAAAGTTTTGCCTGAAAAGAACTTCTTGCTGTGCATTTAATAGCAATAATAATTTGTAGTTTGTCTATTACACAATCTATGGATGTTGCTATCGGGTTTTGGTTGGTCCGAGAAAAACTTTCTAATTTCCATGCGCCAAAACATTCACTTTACTTTGCTTCACAACTTTTCATCATCTTTTTGAGTGCGTCTGTGTGTTTTTGATCAATTTATGTATTTTCTGTTGCGCACTTTGTGGCGTATCGTTTGTTTCCTTAAATTGTCCAGTTCTTTTGAAACTTCTTTAAGGCATTTTCTCCAACTGCATTCCTGCAATTATTTTAGAAAAGGCAATTTAATTGCTATGCCAATATATTCCTGTTTGCTCTCAATCGAGTAGTTTACCTTTCGGAATTGAAAATCGTTGTCGAGACAAATTGAAGTGCATTATCCGATACAGGTAGTAATAGATTCGTACTCTACTAAAAACAATCCTATTGATTTCAGTGAAGCGATCTTTTATATCGATGGATAAGAACACATACAATTAGTTCATATGTTTCAGATCTGCTGGTTATTATTTCCTAAAAAACAAATTAAATTTGATATTTGTTAATAAAAATACCTACAAGTAACCTAGTATTTCAATTTGCTTCTTAAATAGAGTTGTTACAATAAATTTTTATAATTTCCAAATGGTGTCAATAGTGTTGATTTATTTAAATTTAACAATTTTTGTACGAAAAACTGATTAGTCTTGTATTTTTGGGACTTTAATATTTACTCCCTGTCCAGACTTTAGAAACCATTCGCGAAAAATGCCCGTTAAACGCAAAACACATAAAACTCGCAGTTTTTGTGACTTCCACTTGGTGTGCCTGGCCAAATCTAAAGCTTACCCCCAAAAAAGAGGGCACAGCCAAAAAAGAGGGCACAACCCCACCACCTCTGCCTTGTCACTTGCCCAACCCTTTGGCACTTGAATGGGGAAAAAAATGTTCTAAAAATTTGTTGGCTTGTTGCTTTTGTTGGCCATTTTATGCGGCGCAATTTTTTTAAGCTAGAAAGAGAGTCAAAAAAGTTTTTTTGCTTTTTTGTTTTGGCCCAACGCCTTTTGGTAAATTAATGCGAAAATTTTTCGTGAAATGCGAAAATTTCGCGTTTTATTTTTTGCCGCTGACGTGTGTGTGAGTCTGCAAGTTGGCGACTGGTCAGCGTTGTTTGTTTGAGTCTGCCGGTGCCGGTGCCGGTGCCCCTTTCCATATCCCTCTTGTCCACCTGTCTATGCCCGCTTGATTGATGGTTATTATGCGCACTTGTACAGCCGGGGACTACTTCAGAGCCCCCTGCCAGGACTCTTACCTTGGTTAGCCTTTAATTTTGGGGACCAGAGAGAGTCTAGGGTGTAGGATGTCGAGTGCGGACCGTGGCCATCATCAATGCCAACACCCCGTCGCTGGTTTTTTATTGTACGCGCACATATCAAATAATTGGGGAAAAATGTATTAGGAGGCATCGCCATACCCCATGGGGTTAGAAATGGGCGGAGTACCGCTTGATTAAAATACCTGCCGGCTATTTGCATTAATTTTCGTACATTTTTCCTCGCCGGGTGTCTTAATTCTGACATTTAATGCCTGAGCCGAGCAACTTCATTAGCAGCCGCAAACTCAGCAACCTCAAGACCAAAATCGACGAGTTGATCAACTATTGAGCAAAGCGTCTTGCATTTAATTCTGCTCTTCAATTACAGGAAGAGGGTTTGGTGAGTGAGTGGCTGAGTACAATGTCGAAAGAGGCATTTACTAAAGCGAAATGGTTATGTACTAAAACGATAGGTGGATGGCTCAAATCGGAGCCAGAAGGAAGCGACTGTAGTTACAGATTGCGGGCACAGGGGCGTCTCAAGAAAGGGGCAGGATGATAAACGTTTAAAATTGTAAGAGCCCAATGTATGCATATTTAAGCAGTATTTTTTAGAAAATAGCTATTACTCTTTAAGCAATTTCTGGAACTGCCCTTTGGCTACATTTTTGTACAAACACATATCAAAGGAACAACTGACTAACATAGTTTTGTCTATCTATATAAAGTTTAAAAAATTAATGCATTAAAAAAACTTTTATTCTAATAAATGCATATAAGATAAGATTTAATAGCCATGAAAAACATATTTATAAATAGTGTTTTCTAAATGCAAAATCTTTCTGCTTGGTATAGAAAATAAGTCAACATATTTGTAATCGTCCTGAGCTAAATTTAATACCCCATTCAAGCACCAGACCTTTTTCTTTCACTATATTTTCTTTTTTGTATAAATGGTGTTTTTTAGTTAATTTATTGATTTCTGAATAAACGGACTATAAGAAAAAAGCCCAGCAAATCTTTTTGATTTTTAATACAAATCAGTCAGTTTCTGTTTATCGCTGTAGGCTATATTCAAGACCCCTTTGGGACAACGCCTCTGTGTTTATCTATGCCTATGTGTAGTTTACTTTCCCGTTCTGCACAAAAACCAATTGCTGTCTGCGCTCCTTCCTTACTGCCCCCCTCCCCTATTCAAACCTCCGGTCTAAGTGTGTGTGTGTGTATTTGTCTCTACATCAGTTGGTGCCTAAAAAAAACTTCAACAGGACTAACACACACACACACACACTGGCCATTAGGAACAGTCAACAGCACGCAGCCATCACTGAAATACAGAAATACCCCTGCCGCCATTTTCGCTTATCTGCCGCCTTCTATGTAGACACTAAAAATTTTTCATTTCCAGGCGGCAAAGCCGAAAAAAAACGTGAAAAACCCAATTTTTTTTTGCTGTGCAGCAAACATTTTCGCGTATTTCTAAAAACAATTTCTACGCGCAGCCCCCACCGAAATGATGAAATGCGTGCAAACTACACAACTACGAGTGCAGTTTTCAGTTGCACCCACACACATATATGCAGGGAGGGGTAAATAAAAAATGGCCCCCTCGTTTTTCTGTGATCGCAAGGGTGAGTGTGTGTGTGTGTGAGCCCCCCTTATGTATCCTAGGCTCCGCCCTACGTTCAACTGCGTTTCAGGGGCGTGGGTTTCGAGGGGGGAGTGGGTTAAAGGGTGGCTGGGCCTTCAGTGGGTGGCTGGGGAAAAAAACTACCGGCAGGCCCACGTTTTGGCTTTTGGGATTGGTATTTTGGTTTCGGTTTGGGGGTTGCAACTAGCGGCACTCTGCTGCAGTTGCAGTCGCTGTCGCCGTCACAGTTGACGTCGCAGTCGCCGCCTCTGCCGCAGTCAACGTCGGCTGATGTTGTTGTTGTTTATCACCCATTGAAGCCTACTTTTTGGCGTCTCCTATGTGCGTGCTGCTTTTTATTTTTCGCATTTTTTTAGGCCCTGCCAACCGCACGCTTAGTTTGCAATTAAAACGAAAGATGCTCGCCATTTGTTGCCGCTCTCTGTCTCTTTCTTCATATGCCCATCTCTTTCCCCAGTTTGTATTTCCTATGTGCCTTGTTGTTGCTGCTGTTGCTGCTTATTTATGTACTCGCTTGGCGGAAAACACAGAAAAAAGATGAGGAGAATTCAAAGCAGAATTTTCTTTTAATGAAAAACGTTCGTCTTGCTTGCCTTACACACATATCTGTTATGTTTGTGTGCCGTTGTCGTTGTCTGTGGTTTCCACCAGTGGACAAAAAAAAAAAAAAAAAACGGGGAACCACCAGGCAAATGACAGTTTTGCATTGTGGTTTCGCATGAAATTTTTTTTTAGAATGGGGCATTAGTCTGCAGCTAAATATATTTTACAGGATCCGCAGCAATTTCAAGCGATGCGCTTCTATCTTAAATGTAAGCTAGTTTACCTAGAAATAATTTTTAGTTTAAGGCAATTTAACTAATCTGTTCATAGTAAGATAGAAAGATAGATTTTTTACTGTTTATTTTTATATGATTTTGGTCACAATGTTTTAAGTAGGCTCCGAGATAAATGTATTCATATTCAATCTACCATAACTATCCAATTCTTCTTTCAATGTTTGTGTGTGTTGCCATTTATATTCAATATCATTTAACGGAATATATTTTAAAACATGCATATTTTTGTTGAATTAAGAGCCGAGACTTGCCTAAAAACCCTTTTCTGTACCTCCACTTTCTATGACTATGGCAAGTACAAATTGGGAGATTTAAAGGCAAAGAACAAATAAAAAAGGAAATTAATCTTTGCAGAATCCTGAACAAGTTTTCCAAAGAGATTATTGGCTTATGAGTATTGACCTTCTACAAAACCAAAACCAAAAAGAATATTTTGCTTCTGTATTTTGTGGGAGGTAAGAAAATGCCAATTACATTATTTTAAAAACCTAAGTTAAATTTATTGAGCAGTAAAATTGTTTTTAATTTGGTTTAACCTAAACTAAATTTTAATTAAATTGTGCGCCTATTATTTCATTTTAAAAATGCTTGTACTTTTTTGGAGAAGAAAAGAAAATATAATCTTTGAATGAATCTTAGCTTACGCTTAGTGAAATATTTATTTAATGCAATTGAAGACACCTTCAAATGGTTAATAGTTTGAGCCAAATTAGTTCTTCATGAAATATCCAATTTAAAATTTACTTATAGAATTAATTCATAAGATGCCAGTTGGAGTGCGACATTATTAATCATTCCCTTTGAATGGCACCAGCTTTTGGTGTATTGTCAGCTGGAGCTTACCACTCATTCAACTGCAACTGCAGCAACAACTGCAACTGCATTCGCATCATATATGCTCTCAGTGGGCGGCAAAGTCCCTGCCCCCAGTATTTTACCCTTGATTGCTGCTGCATTTCGCTGGACTTTGTGTGCAGTTCGGGTTGAGTGGATGCAACGCTTGCAACATGTGGCACACGCACTATGGACCGGCTTTGTGAACATATGGTCGGAGGCCTGTTTTTGGGAGCTCTGCCGCCATTCATGGCCGGCTTTGGTATATATGTGCATATAGATATTTATTTAACACATTTTATACACATGCAGTGAGGGTTTTTTTTTTCCGTTTGCCTCTCTTCACTACCGATTCTTTTTGGTTTGTTTCTGTTCATCTTTGTTTGAACGCTCTTCGCACTGGGGTTCAAGGTCGCTTAACGGCGGCAACAACAAAAAAGTCCGTCGAGTCGAGGGGTTTTTATATGTGTGCGGAGCATATACATATATATATCTATATGGCCATATATATATGTGGATCAATGTCTGATTTATTGCAGCTCGTGCCATTGCACTTGATTGTGTCCCAAATACCAAATACGTACAAAAACAAACCCCACAAAGGATATAGAGCGTATAGAAGCCAAAACAGCGAATGCAAAGAATTGGAAAGGGGTTAGGGGGTGAAAAAAGTGCAGGAAAATCAACTGAATGCATTCAATGCACAATGCAGTTGAAATATTTGCTCTCATGACCCTGATCGCGGTCGAAATATATGGTCCTTTCGCTTTTGCAGTTCTTTTCTATCTTTCCTTTCTGCATTTTTTATTAATTTTTATTTGACCTTAAATTGTCGAAAATACGTTTTTAGGCTTGATAAAACAATTGCTGAGGCCACCGTTGCGTATGTGAAATGTCCCATTTATGGGTATAAAATTTCAACAACGCCATGAACTTAATTATAAGCAATTTTTATAATGTAGCTGACAACCCGATGTTTTTATACAGTGAATTTAAAGATCTTAAGAAAATAATATGTACAAAAAACAAAATATCTTTAATGTCAGACAGAAAAGCGAACTGCAAAATTGTTGTGTGGTCGGATGAAGAATAAAATATTAAAAAAGATTTCGCACTTTATCTTTCTGCAGTCCTTTAAGAGCTTGTGAAATATTATGCGTAATGCAATTTATTTTATTATTTTTGGTATCATGACTATTACGACTTTAAAGTTAAATGTTTAAAACATAAAATAAATTTAATTTTAGACTTAATTTTTTGAACATCCGATTCCAAATTAAAATTTAAGTAAACATAAATTATGCTTTATTAGATCATAGCTCAGTTTATCTGATAGACAAGACCGAAAACCTCACACAGAAGCCAATACCTACGGACAAACATGTCTCAGAGTGCCGTGTATCGCGATTTGTGGGCGTTAGAGTGGGCGAGGCTTCGTTTTGAAATAAACTTGCGCTGATCTTGACGTTCAAACAGACAAAAGTGGCTAGATAGACTCGGATATTTATCCTGATCAGGAATATATATACTTTACATACCCTTTTACTCTAAGAGTAATAATATAATTACTTTGTGTTTAATAATATAATTATAAAATTATGTATTTTGTCGTCTTAAGCGAATCAAGATACTAAGGATTGATTAGATAAAGATTGATTCCCCAAAAGCTCTTCTTATTTGAGCACACAATCTTGACTGTTGTCTCATATCTTAATTCATCGAAAATATTTTGCTACTGAATTACAAAGCAAATAGATCATAACTCATGAGCTCGCGCTTTAATTTACAAAGTTGGGTTCTCATTTTCTGGCTGATGGCCTGGCGAAAAAGTCCGGAGAAACCGCAACCTTTGCATGGTGGTCAGTTGCAGCTCACTGACCGGATCCAATCCCAATCCCCTGACCAATACCAAACCAAACCAAACCGAACCGAACCAAGCCAAACCAAATCCCAATCCCAATACCAGGAACACCAACCTCAGCCTGAAATCCACGAGCCCGTTTTCTCTACATTTTCGCCGCCAGCTTCGAAATGCCAGGCGATTGTTCAATTGTTTTGCTAACTTTGCGTTGTTGTTGTTGTTGCTGGCGTTGTTGGTTGCTGTTTGCCCCCTGAACGCTTTCCATTTGACTTTGTTTTTTGGCGCAGACACGCGGTTTTTTCGGTGGAGCTGGGGTTAAAAAGGAGCTGGGGGTTGGTCTGCATGAGGCGCAGCAATTGTAGAATTTTTCTTTCGCTTTGTACACATATTTGTGTTATATTTGCATTGGTTTTATTTTCTGTCTCTGATATCAAGCGGCAATCGGTTCTTCCACCCCACCACCTATCAATTCTTCATTCTGTTTTTCTGTTCTGTGTTTCATTTTTACTATTTCTGTCAGTCTACATCCGACATTGGGAGGTTTTTTGGGGCTGGGGCGGGCGGTAGATCCTCCTCCTCGACGGTGGGTTTAACATTTGAAATGGTCATCGACGCGCATTTTAAATGATCTATGTGTGTGCCAGTGTGTGCCAGTGCGGCTCTTAATGGGCGCTGCCGGGCGTGGCGTTTGGCTCTGTTTTTCTGGCATCGCCCATTTTTATTATCTGGCAGCTGGAAGAAAAACGAAGGCAACGAAAATTTGTGGTGCGAAAAGGAAAAATTCAGCCTGCGATAATTAATTGTGGCTCACACCCAGCTCGCATCCTTGGGGCAGGACATAATCAGGCTTCGTGTGTGTTCGCCGCCCGTTCGTCGTTCGTTTTTGTTTTGTTGTCGTGCGCCGACGTCGTCGTCGTTGCCGTCGTCCTGCGATTGGCTTAGAAAATTGCGAATAGGCTTGGTCCTGGCCATGCTTTCTCTTTGGCCGTCTCCTTCTCCCCTGCCCCTGAAAATAATCAGTTAACAGACGGAAGACGCGGAAAAAATGCGGAAAATTCGTTTCTATTTTTCGTCACATTTCCTTTGAAGCTAACGTATTTTGTAAATTATCACTTGGGTCAAGACAAGCCTTCTTAAAGGAGAAAGAGAGGCAAAAATATCTTGCCTGTTGCTAAGAGAGAGCTTAAGAGAGGCATCGAAGGGAGCAGGCGTGTGGCTTACATGGCGTATGCTTGATGTGCGCTTAGAAACGAACGGTAACCTGGCGTATACTTGATGGGATTCAGCTACTTGATGAGTTAATGATATTTAGGATTTTGCTATTCAAAAATAATACTTGGCGTATACTTGATGTGCTCCAAGAGCTTAAATCAAGGGGGAATATTACGTATTCGTAGGCCAATTATGTAGGTAATTGAAATTTGAAGATATCCTGTAAATTATGTTATTAGAGTAGGCTAACCAAGACGATTCAATATTTCCGTTGAAATTGTAGAATCTCTTCAAGCCATGCCCGATACACTTAGTCCAGCATTTCACCACATATCAACCTTGAAAACTAATTCGTCCTGCCCAACCATCAAGCATAAAATGTATGCACTCAAAGCTTAAAGTTTTCCTGCTCAATTTTTGCGCTCAAAGAAGTGCAGCCGTTTTGAGCGCATCTCCCCTGTTCGGAAAAGTCAAGAAAACTACCCCCGAACTCGGGGAAAACACATTTCTCCTGCTCTGCCGCCGCGCAGCTGCTGCTGCCAACTTTCTCCTGTCGGCAGCGACGCATTAGTTTGCAGCGACGTCGCTAAACTCAAGCAGCGCCTGTCATTGTCAGCGGTTGTTGTTGCCTACTTATGTTTTCCTCGTCTCGTTTTTTGCGTTATTTATTTTTGCGCGCTTTTCCACGAAATTTTGTGATTGGTCGCGACGCCGACGAGGATGCTGAGGAAAACGATGACGATGACGACAACGACAACGACGACGCGGAAAATGTTCCCTCACTATACATATACATGCACGTATATGTATAAATGTATATGCTCATTTTTTCCGCGAGTCGCGAGCCGGAACGCTGGCACTGTCTCTGTTCAGCGTTTTCGGGGGATGGCGCCGACGCTGGCGCATTTCTTATTATGATTAAAAGGATAAGCGGCCGAAGTCACCGGAGGAGCAGCATCCTTATCCTTTGGTCGGCCAAGCTACAGGGAAAGAAAACTAAGTGCCAACGAACTGAAACTTCATGAGAACTTAAGATGATTTCGAAAAGAAAACCTAAATAAAAAGCCTTCAGGAAAGGAAAGCTAACTTTTCAATGAACTGTACAAAATGTAAACTATACTTTTAAAAATAATTATGTTTTGAAAATATAATTTACTCCGTCACCTTTTTTTTTTTTGTAAATACTACCCTAAAGCACGAATGTTGTTTTTGATTAATTTAATGTTGGAAATAAAATTTTTTAACTTGGTTTGTACAAAACTTTTCCCTTCTGTGTAGCATTTTTTACATTTTTTGTCAAAAGATTAACTGAAGATTAATTGGATTTTCGTCTTTCTTGGTATTTAGTGCTTCTGTTTGTTTTAGAAGTAACTTTGGACTTCTGCCTTTCACGGCCAAATATCGAATCGACACACACTCACTCCACCCGAAGGATGCCGAGCTTTGACCCAAAACCTAGCCAATAAAGACATTTTTGACATCATCCTGCCACATCCAGTGGCAGAGTTCCTTTGCCCCACTTCGCCGGCCACATCCTGTCTAGCAAACATTTTGTCTGCGCGTCGTCTTGCGTCCTTGAAAAAGAACACTCAGCCAGCTGGGAGACCGGAGACCATAGATGCCGAAAGGAGCAGCGAGGAGCTGGAAGGACTCCAACCAAAGGAGAGCAACAGGAAAACGTTTTATTTTTTTTTGTTTTTCGTTTTTGTTTCTGTTTTTCGTTGTGTGACACTTTGGCAATTCGCTCCAGAAGTTGGCAAAAACGGGTGGTTCTAAGCTTTTGCCGCACAGACACTTCCTTTGAACCGCAAGCGTTTTCTTTTCGCTCACAGTTATGCATATTTGTAGCTTCATTTGTTCGTTTGTCTATCGTTAAGCAATAGGGGGCATGAGATGCTTTTAAAGTCAAGAGTTTTCTCTACGTTATTCATCTATTGTTTAAGAACCTATATTAAAGCTTCATCTAAATAAAATAAGGTTTTCTTAAAAATTAAATATCAATTTGGCAAAAGTAAAAAAATTACCTTATGCTTTTACTTTTATTTGTTACTGTGCATCAAGTGAAAATAATGATTTTGTTTCTTAAATTTTCAAGTTAAAACCCTATAACAGTTCAGATATTCTTTGTTGTCCGTAAAAACTGGTTTAAACTTTATTTAAATATGTGCTTAATTAAAACTTTTTGTGATAAAACAACGTAGCCTGACGTAAAATAATGCAATTTATTATCTGCGGCTAAATCCATTAACCTGCAACAATAATCAAAGAGACAGCGTTGAAAAAATTGACTCAGTTGTCCTTTGTTTTTTGATTTGTCACAGCATTGTTGTGCGGCCGAGAATCGTTTTGCATTTAATTTGCTTGTGAAAACCCGAGTTCGCTTTTAAGCCAAATATGATGAAACAATTTGATTACCGACTGGCAGAGCGGGAAAAGGAGCGAGCGATGCCATGACTCCGGAAACGGAAGTGCCGCTGTCACATATTGACGTGGCGACAAATGCGACGCCATTCAACTTTGAGATTGTAGCAAAAGTTGCCCTTTTCCCCCAGGCCCTCCTCCCCGATCCTGATGCTGATCCCTCGCCGGCTGCCTCTCGGCAATGCAATTAAACTATTTCCGTGTTGCCAGTCGCTGTCGCAGAGTCAATAAAAATTAAAATAAAAATCTATATAAATAAATAACAATGGCGACGGGGCTCTCGAAAAAAAAATGGGCCATGGGCGACTTATTGGCTCCGCGCCGCTTGAATCAGCCAGGTTATTAGCAAATTGGGCGCCGAATATCTATGGTGTTGGTGTTATCTCGCACCTATCCGTTGAAGCTGTATTCAAACATTATGTGTCTGGCTGTGAAGTCATTGGCTGATGGGTTTAAAAAAGTTTTTTATTAAATGGTGCAAGACTCAGAGGGCTTAACATTTTTATTTAGAAATATACTTTGGTTATGTATTCGTAAGATTCAAAAGTAAATACAAGGAATAATTTGTGATAGTGTTTGTTTTAAACAAAAACTTATTTATGGTATTTTCAGCTTCTTTCTATAAAAACTAACTTCAGGCCCTAGCAAACCGGACTAAATGTGTTAAGCACTTTCAGCCGTAAAAAGAGCAATACTCTCAGCAACAGCTGCAACATCTTCTATTCCAGGTGGTCGCGAGCTCAATAAGAGTCCAAGTCGTTTGTTGGCCAGGCTGCTAAGTTGGCTTTAGTACACAGAAGAAAAATGAATTTCATTAAGCTAACAGTAATGTTTTAAAAATATATCTTCGCATTTCAACGCGAAGATAAGCTGGATTTTTTATTTTATAGAAATAATAATACACAGCAGAGTAAATAATAGTTTTAAATAATTTTTAATTTATTTTATGGTGGTTAGAAGTATTTAAATATGTTAGTATTTAGAAGTAATTTTGTACAATTATTCGATTAATTGTATTCATATTTTTATACCCTTGCAGAGGGTATTATAATTTCAGTCAGAAGTTTGCAACGCAGTGAAGGAGACGTTTCCGACCCTATAAAGTATATATATTCTTGATCAGCATCACTAGGAGAGTCGATCTAGCCATGTCCGTCTGTCCGTCTGTCCGTCTGTCCGTCCGTTTATATGCAAACTAGTCTCTCAGTTTTAAAGCTATCTGCATGAAACTTTCCCAAAAGTTGTCTTTCTATTGCAGGTAGTATATAGTCGGAACGAGCCGGATCGGACGACTATAGCATATAGCTCCCAAGGAACAATCGGAAAAATAAATGAAAAAAAATTATAACTTTGCTGTTTTTTAATTTTTTGTTTAGTTCTTCGACATATAGTAATGGTAAAATATTTCCGATTTACGGTTTAAATTTCATCAAAATCGGACGACTATAGCATATAGCTCCCATAGGAACAATCGGAAAATAAATGAAAAAAAATTATAACTTTGCTGTTTTTTAATTTTTTGTTTAGTTCTTCGAGATATAGTAATGGTTTAATATTTCAGAATTACGGTTTCAATTTCATCAAATCGGACGACTATAGCATATAGCTCCCATAGGAACAATCGGAAAAATAAATGAAAAAAATTATAACTTTTCTGTTTTTTAATTTTTTGTTTAGTTCTTCGACATATACAATGTTTAATTATTTCAGAATTATGGTATAAATTTTATCAAAATCGGACGTCTATAGCATATAGCTCCCATAGAAATAATAAAATATATAAAATAACTATCTAATAATTGAGCTGCAAATAATCATAGTTTCAATGTTTTTTTTTAGCACATACTCAAGTAAATCATAATTTAAATGTTTTCAAAAGTATTTAATTAATGCAATAGCTGCAAGGGTATATGAACTTCGGCTTGCCGAAGTTTGCTTTCCTTCTTGTTAGTGATCTGGAACATAACTCGACCTAGATTTCTCCTTGTACAGTTTGGACGGACTTGGCTGGGCCAAGATTACACTTCCTCGTCCATTGTTAACATTTACGCCATTAACCTGCGTTGGCTTTTAGTGATATGGCACAAGAGACCACACATCTTTGGAGGTTTTCTTCGACGGCTAAACCCCTCCCTTCCAACTCTGTTGCATATTTGGTGCAATTAAAATTTTCGTTCGGCTTTTCTTGCTGCTCGTTTTCGGGTCCACATGGGTATGGGGTCTGGGGTCTTGTAATAATTTTCACTCTGGAGGGGGCTGTGCAGTACGAGGTGGGTGTTTGGGGATCAGATCGAAGAGCTGGAACCTCGCCTAAGTCACTTGCGCTGTCCTATGCAAATGCAATTGCCTCGTCTATAAATTAAATTATGCCTGCGAATTATGCATGCATAGCAGCGTCAACGGTCGGTCGTCGGCGAAGAGAAGCGGCCAAATGCAAGACTCTATGGAGGATATACATATATCCGCCGACCAACCGCCGACAACAAAAGCAAGTACAAGTACTGAAGACCTACGAATTGTGAGTGTAAGTGTGTCTGTGTGTGCGAGTATCTGTGTGTGGCGGTGCCCGCAATCGTAGTGCACTAATTCACATTTGATGTTCGTCGAATGCGTTTGGTCAATGAGGTTAAGTTACCTGACGAGGCCAGCAGCAGGAGGCATAAATCGAAGGCGGAGGAGGAGGAGCAGGAGGAGATCGGAGGAGGACTAGAGGTGGGAATGAGGAGCAGCAGGAGTTCACCGTTTATTGATGATGCTGAAGTGGCTGGCAGCAGGCCGCGGCTTGAGGTCCACTGCTCTTACCAGTTTCTGTTGCAATTTGGCTTTGGCATGCTAATCGATACTGTTGGCCGCCAATGCTGAGTTTTCTCCTCCTTATTTTGTAATTACCGCTGGTAACTGAGGGGGGGTTCATTATTATTGTGGCCAAGTTTGACAACAAATTCAGTTGCCTGTTGTCAGAATTTATGATTTCTGGCCGGACACGCTTTATTTCTTCATCTTGTGTTTATTTTTGGGAAACTGATTTACAAATTCATTATAAATGTGGTTGATTGTTTTTATTAAGAATTTCGTTTTTAAACCGAACAAATACTTTGCTCTTTCTTTGCTTTTAATACAAATTAATTGTTTTAAGCTAAGATAATTTTGTCTGTAAATTGTCTTCTTAATCTTTTAAAAATTTATTATTTCATCATTTCATGCTTTCTTTATTTATACCATAATGTTTTGCATTTTATCTAAAAGAGCAGAACAATGACTTATGTTAAGACCAAAACAAATGTTTATAATTTAGCATCTTACAGGACAATACCAGTTTCGTATAAATAAAGGATTTTGTATTATTTAAGCCGAATTGACATTTACCAAACATATTAAAATATGGTTACTTATTTACTTTTATATTGCTTATGTCTGGATTAATTTTAAATTGACTTAATCTTTTTCAAATCGAAGTTGGTTTTTAAACGGAGTTTGACTCACTCCTGCACCGGCGACATCAATCACCTCTTATCCGATTCAAATGTTCTCTATTCGCCATCGACTAATCCAAAACTTTTGACACATTTTAGCATCCAGTCCCTGGAGCACCCTCCACTTTCGGTTCGGTCCTCATGCTCCAGTTGGCAATTGAGTGAAAAAATGTAAGCCACCCAAGCAATTAGTGGAGCCTTCCTACACGACCTAGCCCACTAAGCAGCCAAGTCGAGCTGGCCAAATTGACAGCAGTTGCCCCCCGAGTTTTCCCTTTTACCAAGTCACTGGCAAACCGGTTTGCTTCAGTTGCCACTCTCAGAAATGTTCACCCACTCCACCCTTGAATTTTTCCAGCATAGTTCAGAACCCTCCCCCGCCACCGCCACCGCCCCCGCTCCTTAACCCTTTACCGCCCGGTTGTGTCTTCATTTCTTACTTCCTTCCTCTAGCCGTCCATCGGATCGAGTTCGTTTGCTTTCTTTGCCACTGCTCTTAACTCAATTTTGAGTGCGAACTGGTCAGCGCTTTTAACTCGTTCGTTGAGTTTTGTTTTTCCCCTTTTTTCAGCCTTCGTTGGCTCCGGTTTCTCCTGCTGATTTTTGCTCACCGGCCGTGACGTCATGCCGGCTGCTCCAGTTCTTTGGGCATTCCTTGGCTTTCGTTTCGAGATGCTGGCACGTACGTACGTGTACGCATCCACATCCATCAGTTGGTCCTCGGAGTGCGCGATGGCATGTGGTCCAGTCGGCGGCGGGATGAGGTGGCTCGGTTTGCTTTTGGCTCTGCCTTTGCGGCCAGGTTACGTGAACCCAAATGGGCGCCAGCTGTTGGGGAAAGGGATTCGAATGGGTTTCAGGGCATTAGTTGACCAAACCGGGCGTTTCGCGCACAATCACTGAAGGGGGCAAAAAATGGCTGGCTTTTGGAAAAGGGATCTGGTATCTGGGTTACAGTCATAAGGTTTTGTCTTTAACGGCCTATTCAGAAGCATTTATTGTATATATACATGTTATAAAATGTTTAAATATTTAAACATTTGGCTCTACATAAAATTATTATAGTAATTCTTGCCGAAAGAGTCATCTATCCTAATTATTCAAACACATATAAATTTTTTTGCTAATTTGTTTTCAGTATATGCACAACCGCAAGATTAAAATGTTCTTTAGGAAATATCATATAGTAGGTGTTTTTATTCAAAATAATTAGTTATAACTATAGCAGGTATTTATTTTAATGAGTTTAAACTTGTACGTAATATAATTGATGGCCAAAATTTAATTTGAAATAATATATTTTGGTACGTCTGGATTGGCTTAATAACTTTACATAACAATCTGTTTCAAGAATGCTGGAAAAAAAATCTATCCAACTTTGATCAAACAAAAAATTACTCAAAAAATATTAAATTTTTTTATTAATTTGTGAGCGTGTTCTTCAATCAAGTTAACAATTATAATTTACGGTTTCCGGTTAAAATATTTACAATGATGCGCTATACAAATAAGAGATCCTCATATAAGTAAGACTATATCATTTGGACGAGTGTTGACTCTATTGAAGCTAATATAAAAAACAATTAATTGACAGCTCATTTGAAAAATCATACAGCGTAAAGAGGACTTTAAGGGTATTCTAATTTATTTATACCTAATTATTTTAAAGTCGTCATTATCCTCCGAATTTCCCCACAATTTACGACAGCAAATGAGAGTGGTGATCTTATGCACACAAATCAGCACCTCGAAGAGCCATAAACAAAAGAAGCCCATTTCACAATCCCCCGCTCACTTGCGATACACACAACGGAAATGCTAAATTTTCATATTATTATACGGACAAGCGAATTGATCGATATCGATCGGATCGGAGGCTGCGACTCTAACTGTTTCGACAGAAGCTCGAATTAACATAATTGAGAGGGGAGAAGGGGGCGCCCCAGACGAGTATAGTAGCTGAGGAGAGGAGAGAACCAGTTGGCCGAAGTCTACTCGTTTTGCCTGGGCAATAGAATTACAAATTAAACGCGCACAAATTATACCAGACCACGGATATCAAAGATATCAAAACCCAGAAAGACGACAGACCCCCAAGTTCCTTCGATTTCCACAGCCTCTGTTTGCGACTCCGACATTTATGTAATACGAAATTAGACTACATTTTGAATGATTGGCGAGGCAAAAAGGGGTTCTGCGATTTGCAAGCCAAATGCGATTGCGATGCAGGAAATAGTCAAACTAATTCCAACCAAATGCGTGCCATCGACCTCACAAAAATTGTGAAAACTTTGGAAATTAATGAAAACAATTTGCAAATGAAATGGGGCAACGCACTTTTTGCACATTACAGGGCGCATGCCATTTGCGAAGTGTTAAATGTTTTAATTTCCTGTACCGAATGACATTTTAATGAAGGACTTGCCAAAAAATTCAACTGAAATAATCGGTTTTGCACAAGGGTTTAATTTTCCATGCGTTTTTAATGCGTTACGTCCCTGCAGCTTCAGCACTCTACGAATCAACGATTGTGGATCCAGGTACTGGCACGCACAGCGGAAGTTAATTAATAAAATATTAAAAGTTATTTATTATCATTTAAGTTAATTACAAGTATGTGCAGAAGGGGCAGGACGACAGGAAATGCGAGGAATATACAATTTTCTTCTTATACTGCATTATCGAAAGGGCAAAAAATATGTAGCTCCTTTTCAAGGGTTGTTATACACAGAAAAAATTCTTCATATGAAATCTGTGAATATATAATACCTATTAACTTACTTAAACTATTTGAAATGCAACTGCGCTTGCACATTTTAATTTTAGCTTGCTGTAACTACAAGCCAAGTTCCCACGGATAAACATCGCGATTATAAGCCACAATTGTGGCAATATGCGTGCCAAGAGCCTGTTAACACCGCAAAATAAGAATGTGCTAATTACAGAAAGTAAGGAGTTAAGAGCTGCAACTACTTAGCCGAGTCGGTTGAAAGACCGAAACTAATTGCCGGTAATTGTCTGGCCGTCGTGGCTTTGCCATAAATTTATTCAGACTGCTAAACATGTAAAAATTATGCGAGATTCATGTTGCATGCAGCTGACTTGTCTTGGATCTAAACTCATCTCCTCAGACACTTTGCCACCCTTTTCAATTAGTTGTGCAGCTTGTGTGTGTGTCATGCGCTAATTTTCCAATAAATTAAATTCACAAGGAAATCTAAACAAAGGCATTTTCGGGAAGCTGCGCCAAAATGCAAATTTTTGGGGCCAAGAACTGACAGCACACTCCAGAGCTTCGACGTCGGCCCAGGCTTTGTGTCTAAATTAATTTGGTTGTTGTTCGTCCTGGCCGGGACCTTTTGGGCTGCACTGCGTCTCCATTTTGCCTGCGACGGCGGCCATGAAGGGGTTCGCCGAGGATCCCGGCACATAATTGCATTTATTATTGAGCAAAATGAGTAAGTTATTGTGGCCATGACAAAAGGCAACCGCATATACGGCACACCGACATCGCAGCCAGGACGCACTTTGTAGAGCCAGGCCAAAGCCGCATATCTGCCAGTCTGCCTTATAGACATGGTGCTGCTGCCCTGCTGCTTCAGCTATTCATACTTGTAATCAATATATTATGACTGCTACTTTGACATTTGACATTGTGCCGTCAATGTCATCGAAAGATTTCGCAGGGTTTAAGTCGAATGCTGAGTGATGAACTTTAACTTCTTAAGGGGTACAGGGAAGCTTAAATTGTAAAGTGTTTTGTTAATAAATGTTTATAGTTAACCTTAATTAAAGCTTGGGACAAATCATAGATTAATTTTTAAAATAATCTAGGTCACAAAGGGCTTTAGTTACTTCGTACCTTTAACCACCTAAGTATCTCGTAATAAGCTTGTACCTACCCTGGTAAAAAAAACTTAGTTTATCCCAATATTTTGTAATCATTTTAAATGTTTTCAACTTCGATATTCATCTATTGTTATTTTATTTATGCATATTTTAACATTTTTTATTTGACTACATTCGGAATGAATCTAAGTATCTTAAAATTGAATTTAAATATGGATTACGGAAATAAAATCAAACAATTAAATTAGAGCATTTTAATTTTAAATCATTGTATTAAATATAATACTTTAATATTTAATTTAAATATTAAATAGTCAATAGTCAGATGTTTATTTTCACTATTTCATTTTTTTATCTTTACTGCATTATATTCTTATTGCAACTCTATTTATTTTCCAAAATGAATAATTTTTCTTACCATTTTCCAGTTAGAGCAGACCTTTCAAATCGACAAAGAAGAATAATTAATTATGGAACTTGAATCATTTTTACTTAGCAATTATATCCTTGCCAAAGGACAACAGAACTTTCGTCGTGCCCAATTTTATTATCCTCTCAACCCGTTAAGCTTGCAGACACTCAGCTAGTTCCATTGTTCTAAGTAGAACATTTTCTCTGATGGTATTCTAATTGAAATACGTAAAATAAAATTATGAATATGCAAAATAAGCAAATGGATGACAATGCTAAGCAGCTCGGTTTCGGTTTCTGGGAGTTCGGAAGTGTGGGGGATGGTGGTATCCACTGCATAGTGGTAAATGTTATGCTGAGTAGCCGTTGACGTTCAGGACCTGGCCATAATGAAAACTAAAAATCAAAATTCGTGATTATAAAGGCTGAAGAGAAGGGGTGGGGGAGGGGAAAGGGGGAAGGGGGAGTGGACTGAAGCTATGAAAAACATCAAAAGTTTTGCATAATTCGCTTATGCTTAAAATTGTTCAAGTTGTACTCTCGGGGTCGGTGTCGGAAGTTGACGAATATTTTTAATTAAAATGTGTATAATCAGAAATGTTGAGCTTCGCTTCGGCCGAAGGCGATGCTTATGTAACAATTATACTGTATTTTGTACTTGCTGTGGCTGTACATTCCTATGTAATGGTACATAAGTCGATTATGTATTGGGCAATAAACGAATTTACAACAGCTGCAGTGGAGAAAGGACATACATATATATGTGCTGGGATAGATTGCATTGCATACTTTCAGGCGCCTTAGAGAACGTCTGCAAAATTACCAATTTGCGCCCAGTTCGTGTGGGTGTGGCCGCCTTCATGCCTGGGTGTTTATATGTGGACATTGAGTATCACTTATAATTAGAAACTCAAAAATGCACAAACACATGCCTGGACGAAGTTGCTAAGGATATGCAGCAGACAACAACAGCCCTGAGCAGGACAACGACATCGACCCTCTCCCCCCTCCCCTCCATGTCCACCTCCATCTTGCCTATTTAATGCATATTTCGTATAAATTTGATGTGCTGCAAATTTACTTGATGTGTGTTTGTTCTCGTGTGTGAGCTGGCTTTTATGTATTTACGTTGCATATGAAATGATATTTATAGTAAACAGATTATTTTATATGCAGGTATATGCAAGTCGAAGACCTGCACACTGCAATGGCCCCCTGTATCCTACGTTCCTTCCAATTGCCGAGTGTGCTTGTGTGTGTGTGTGTGTGTGTGTGCTGGCCGAGATGACAAAGACAGAAATGTCTGCTTTGTCTGTTGTTTGCCAGGACTCGCTCGGTTGCCGTTGTTGTCTCTTTAGGCATATAAAATGATTAGAACTAATGGTCAATATGCAGATGAGTGTTGAAAGTGGTTTGGTGTTTATTTGCACAGTGAGGCGAGCACAACTAGTTACTTACTAAATTAAAATTCAAATGATTTTAGAATAGGTATTTTATTACTTTCTGGTTTTAAACAAAAAATAATAAATGTTTCAAATAAGGGTTAAGTCAGTATTATCAGTTTTTTTAGAAGATGTGCAGTGTGGTAACCACTAAAGACCAAAAAATCATATACTTCTTAAAGACTATAATGATTTCTTACCACTTTAGTTATGTTTTTCCCCTTGAAAAATTGACAAAACTAAAGCTTTGACTTATAGCCTCGCCAATAAGATTTCGAATTTCTATACATTTTTAAAGTTTTGGGTGGCTTTTCACTACTTAAAAAATTTTTAAAGTATTTTGCTTAGAATCTGAGGGTATTTTCGAATCAAGATGAATCAAGACGAGCAGAATAAATTGTTTGGTAGTTCACGTATATCTTTAGGCCAATAAGGTGTTCAGTTTTCAAAATCCCTTTTGTGAATCTGTAAGAAATATTTATTGCAATTAGGAAGACATTGCACCAGGGTCCAGCATCTTTCCTGCAGCCATCGAACTCGCACCGCCCACCCTCCCCGCTCGCTGCAGGCCAGAATCGACCACAACTGCATCCGAGGCATCTGCAACTCCATCTGCATACTCATTATATGCATTATGTATTGGCCGAGTGGGCGGGAAAGAGACGGAGCGCTGTGCGCATGTATCCCATGGATGCCCGTATAGATGTGTATGCTTCGAGAGCACTAAACAAATCAAGTTTTACTCAACATTATTATCAACATTTATGCATTCAGAAGTCACCCGCCCCACGCCCAAGACCTTAAGCCCACAAATACACCGGCCCCCGACTAACTAACTAAGCCGAATTGGAAAGACATTGCAGCAGCGATGGCCCGAAAATGCAAACTGCCGTGCCCCCCTTAAGAAAATTTATCGAAATGTTGAAACAGATTTTATGCAGCCAGTGAAGGGAATGGGAAAAGTAGGGGATTTGGGGAATGGGAACTGGGAACTGGGGAATGGAAATGGCAGGAGGAATGGAGATGGAACAGGCGGACAGCCGCATGGACTCCACTCCTCCACCCGATACCCCATCAACTTTGGCTTCGGCTTCGGCTTCTGCTTCTTCGAGGTTCCTAATTTAAATGCAAATGAGATTCATTTGACGACGACACCAACATACTTTGTCCATGTCCATGTCTTGCGCTCGCACACAACCATGCCTTTGGGTGTGAGTGTGGAATTTGATAATGTGTGTGTGTTTGTGTGTATGTATGTACAATTAGACATCGGTCTGTGCATGTATTTAGTTGCATGTTGTCCTTCCGTACATACATATCCTAAGCTCGCATATAATACATAAGTTGGCTTAGAGTTTGTCTCTGCTTCATGGGTTCGTGTGCGAGTGTTTGGATTCCATATATAAATGAACTATTGCAGTGTAAATGAATTAGTCGAGAGGCAGTGGTGGCGTTGGCCAAGAGTTTTGTGGGGTTTCTATTTTTTTGGGGTATTAAGGATTTGAATATAGAAAATCATGTAATATAAGTAATAAAAAGTGAGCATAGCAATTAAAATAATCGAAATCACAAAAAACAAATAAGTATAAATGCACTTAGAGAAATTAATCGATTCTAAAAATCCAAAACTGTTACCAAAAATTAAATAGATATTATTATTATACAAATTTGCTTCGAGACTGTTTAATTCCAATGGTCCCTCCTTGGGCGCAATATTAGCATCAATAAAAATAAATATGTTAAAATTACAAATAAAAAATGTTAATATGCTACAAATTAAATTAGAATTTCTAACTAAAGCTTGCCTACCCAAAAACAAAACAATTGAGAATAGCTTTTTAACTGTGTACCTATAGGTCATAACTTATCTTATCCCTACTCTTGCTCCATTGTAACCCCCCTTAGAGGACAAAACTTTGACCACGACTCTGACTTAATTAAGCACTTGTCTGCATACATTAAAAGCTGCCACTGTCGCTGTCCTTTGCCAACTGCTGTTGTCCTGCTTTGGCTGCAGCTTCTTCGTTTCGTTTTCCTTATTTTGCCCAAATACAAAAGCCTATTCCGCACCGATAACTGCAAACACAACAAACACAGCCAGTAGCAGCAGCAACAACAGCAACAACGGCAACAACGACAACAACTTGGCCAGTTGGCTGTTTTGGACAGGAAGCGTTAGGAAGCGTCAGGACATGCAGCCAGCTACTTGCACTCATGTAGATGACTTGCTGCTCCCCAGCGTTTCCGCTCACGTCTCCTATACATATATATATACCAACAACAACAATAATAACAACAACAACAGCAACAAGAACAACAAGAACAACAGCAACAGCGCACAATTATAAATCTGTCCACACACAAAAACACAGAGACAGAGTGGAGTTACCCCCTTTTTTCGGACATGGACGTCGACAATGATGATCATGATGACGATAATGACGATGATGATGATGATGACGACGCTACGGCTGCTTAAGTTTTTGGCATTAACAAAGCTACCAGCTACCATCTACCATCTACCAGCCCAACTGTCCCCCCCCCCCCGGGGGCCATCAAACCAGAACGGAAACCGAAACACACTCACACCAACACACACCCTTTTAGACGCATACTAACACATAGCCGGAGTGCCTGACAACACCACACCAACACCAGTGCAATGTCCTTGCCAACGCTGCCAAAACCGCCTTGGAAAATTAGCATCAAACGCATAAAATGACCAAGTCTAAGTCTGCCGCAGGGCGGGACGAGCAGAGGGGTGGGGTGTAGTGTAGATGTTTTTGGGGCGGAGGACTCTAGAATTTCAATCCGGGGATTGGGGGACGACAGCGGGCCTTGCATTCTCATTTGGAATTACGAAAATTCAAAATTTACAAACGAAAATGTTATGAGAACGTAGCTTGGCTAGGATTTTCCCTCATCGTCGTCGCCGTCTTCGCCTGCTCCTTTCTCCTGGCCGTCCTTTCTCCGTCTCCGAGTGACGCACAATAGTTGGTTAGTGTAGCAGGAGAGGGGAAGGACGCACACGGGTTGTCCTAGGTTCGGTTTGGGTATCCTGGGGTGGCCATGCCCCGTACAAGTTAATTCAGTTAAAGGACCCAAAAAGTCTGGTGTGCATTTTCGGCTATACAAATGTATGGGCGGGGAGCTGGAGGGGTGGTCCTGTTTAGTGGGTGTTTGGTGGGTGGTCGGCTTTGGCTATGCATGTATTAGTATGCGTAGTTAAGTTCTGACGCCAGGACCCCAGCACTCAGCCCTTTCATTTCGGGGCGGCCAAATGCGTTGTGGTGCGGGACTGAAGGAACTTTAAGTAAATGAACAGAAATGACAGGCAGACATTTGCATTATTATTAGTACAAGTTGCAGTCGTGTATCTGGGTGGGTAGATGGGTGGTTTGGCGTTTTGGGGGGCTTTCTAGTTGGGTGGGTACGCCTCGAAATGCATTTCATTGCATACATTTAGGAGGTTTTCATTACGTCGCAAAAGTTTCGGATACACTCGCTCTCTCTGTCTAGCATTTTGTGCATGTAAGTTTTCGGTTACGTGTTTAGCTCAGTGTCTGTGTGTGCGGGTATTCCAAAGTCATTCTAAGTTATTGAATGGAATAAAATGTAATTTAAGTAAATTAGAATTTCAGCCGCATAGCCAAATTGTTGATCCAGGTATGCACTCGAGTATGTACGTCTACATTTGGCAGGCAACGGAGTTTTGACTTTCCATTCCAACCTTTTCCCCTGGCGAGCCTTACATACATATATTGATTATTGATTCTTACTGCCAACAGTTTTCGAAGGTTGTAGGCGGGCGAACATGTTACTTTTCACGTCGAGAATAATTGAAGAACATAATTAGCATATTATTTCACTTTGATATACAAGACTTGGATGATTGAACCATAATTGGATATACTACGTTAGAAAAAAGAAAGTAACAGTTTTATAATAAATCAGGAACAGCACTTTTGTAGCCCGATTAGTTTTATTTTGACGACTCTCATTAACCATGTATAGTTGGTCTTTGTAAAATTTTTATTGGAACTGCATTTTTCTAAGGACATCAAACAGAGTTTGTGACTTAAACAAAATAGGTTAATTCCTCTGTTTAAGACATATTTTAGAGGTTTCTTAGAAAAATAACATAGTTTAAAGCTTTAATGCTTACGTAAGATTAGATATCCTGTATTTTAGCCCCAGACCAGGCAAATCCTATACACCTCGAAAGTCAAAACTTGGCTTGCAATTGACCAACGCTCCAGGTCCGATTAAGCCCACTGGGTGGGCAAATGGGTGGTGCACACATTTGGTTGTCGTCTGGCCAAAAACCTCCTCCATTCCAGCTATTTTCTCAATTGAAGCTGCTTACCCTGGCGACCAGCGATTTTTTGCATTGCCATTTTTAGCGCTTCTACCCCTTCCGGGCCCTGTCCCCCGAAATTCTTTTATTTTCGCGTAAATTCTGCCAGCGACTTTCTCATACATTTTTTCCCGTTTTCGGGGGGGAACTGTCGCTTGACCAAATGGTCGCCACCCAACTGCCCCCGAGACGACTTGCAGGGCGGACTACCTACCCTTTGGTAGGACTGATTATGGGTACGTGCACGCTGGAAAAATGTGCAGCGACAGTCCCATGTTGCCCCCATACCATACCGTTACTATATGGTATATATAAATATATATATATGGGGCCCGTCTCATCCCGATGCCTTCACTTGCGCCCAAAAGTTTGTTTTGTGTTTTGTTAATTTTTTCTTGGCCGCGAATTTGTTTTCATTTACGTTTTTGCATTTCCCAGGCCAACAACGTTGGCTCCCCCATGTGTGTTTGTGTGTGAGTGTGTGTATGTTGGGGGTATTCGAAAACAACGCGCGGGTTTCGGTTCACTGGAAATTGGTAAAAAACGATGCCAACGACGAAGACGAGCCGTGTGGAGGATGCAGGAGGACGTCGCAATCGCCAGCGCCACCTTAAACCGCAAACCCGAGCATTAAAAAGCAAACCCCCGTTTTCCATTTTTTGGGAGGGTTGTAGGTTGTGGGTTGTGGGTTCGTTTCGTTTCGTACTCTGGCTGACGCGATGCTCAGCTGTTCATTTTTATTATTTTGACCATTATCGCGTGTGGTTCGTTGCTTTGGTCAGCAGCCACGGACGCTGGCCGTTTGTTCGAGTCCTGCTGATTAAACATTAATTAAGGAAAACAATGCTCCTGCTGTTTTTTCTCTCTCTCTCTCTATCTCTATCTCGCTCCCTCTCTCTCTTATTCTCTGTCACTTTTTGACACTCCCCCTGTTTGAGTCAAAAATAAAAATAAGAACAAACTCGCGGAATTTGTATAAAAATGCAAAATTACGAATTTCGCGAGTTTCGTATTCGCTTCGCATTGTACACATGTATGTATATATGCCGTGGGTGGGGTTAAGACCAGAAAGGGGATGACGTAGCAGGAAAAAAATGTTGCTTAAATCGCCATAAAAAGTAGTAGAAAAATCATCGACAGACGTAATAAATTAAAAATTTTCAATGGAACGAGTGGACAGGCTTGGACTGTTAAGCAGCAGAAAAGAAGATACGAATAATGGATTGGGCAGTGGTCGCTCTAAGGGTAGATAGATACTAAAATTTGAGCACTTATTTTAGGAACAAATAAATAATGTATTATGAATTTTAGTTCTTATCACTTTATGAAATAATATGCTTATGAGTTTCAAAGTTAAAAAAAACTACTAAGATAAAGGCTTCATCTTTATTCAAATGAGCAAACATTATTTAAGAGCAAATTATTTATATTCAAATTTTAAATTATTTATCTTTACCACGACACAATTATTACCACATTTATCAGCATCAGAGAGCCTTGACCAACTAATTATTGGCCAGACAACGCCTACGATTATTTATTGTCAACCAATTTTAAGCAAAATGGCTAATCAACTTGCCAATTAACTCAGTCAGTTTATGTCGTGCCCTGCCCTGACATAGTTTCCACTGCCGCAAGCTTGCTTTCCATTTTCAATGAGCAAATATTAAAATTCAAATCACGTATTTGCCTTACTTGGTTCATAAACACAAACATGTGAGCCCATACCAACACACACACACACACACACACACACACACACACACAGTGACCCTTTTATTCTGAGGACGCGCATGATAATGCATTTTGTGTGCGCAAATTAAAATTTGCCATTGCATACAATTATGCTGACGTTGACTAGTATTAAAACCTTGAATATTGCCATAATTACTCTAAAATTGGTGTCAATTACTCGGAAAAGAGTGCTCTTAGAGAGCAGGGGTTGCATTGATGTCACTTTTTTGAAAAAGTTGCCTTTAAATTTTAAGCAACCCAGAATATTTGATTATTTTTTAGCCTAAAGTAAAAGCTAAAAACACATGGATTTAAATTTTTAAACAAACAATTTTTATTCCATAGCTTAGATAATAAAATACATGCTATAAGGGGTGCAACAAAAATAAATAATGCTGTAAGGTCTCTTGTAAAGGAACTTGATGGGTTCAATCCGAACCCATAAGCAGATTTTTTTAAAACCGTTATCAGTTGCCTTAAAACCTTAGCAATTTCTGTGAAACATTAAAATTCAAAATATTAATTTTCCAAATAAATCAAGAAGAATTTGCAACAAAAAAATCGTGAGGTGCTCAATGATTTTATTAAACTTATGTTCACGTTGTTTGCTTGTTAGATGAACACAAGCACACCATTCCCCGAAAGTTTACCCACCTGGACACATTTGCACTTTCCCTGGCGGTGACCTCCAATCCAAATTTGCTGTTCATTTATACAAAATGAAATTCGTGCAATTAAGACCGAGCTGCTGTTCCTGATGGCGATGATGATGGCATTGCAGTGTTGTTGCGGCCACATCTCACTAACCTGGCCGCTCCCCACCCCACCCCCAACCTCCTTGACCTCCGACCCTGTGCACGCGAAAGGTAGCAGAATTTTACGCGCTTTGGCGGTCGCGTCCTTTTTGCAGCCAGCTGCCCTGGTCCTCTGGTTCTGGATCCATCTGCTGCTCAGGTCCTTTGGCATCTTCGCGCTCCTCTTCATTTGCATCCGCTCCGAGCACCTGGGCTGTGTCCTTCATTATATGGGCCGCTGGCGGGAAGCAGCGTAAAATAGGTTAGAGGTTAATTTTAGTGCAAAGTTATGCGCCCGAAAGTATGCAATTAGATTGCGCCCCGGCCAGGAGCAGGCTCCTGTGATCCTGCCTCCACGGCCGAGTTGACTATTCAGCTATTTTCCAGCTACATCAGCAATTTACAAAAAATAAAATACTTGCAAATAATAACAATTATTTTTTTAACAACAAATATGTTAAAAAAACTACATTTTTTGTATATAAACCAGTCAACAACTTTCAAAAACTCTTATTTTCGGTCTTTGCTAAATATAAAAATGTATTAAATTATAAAAAATAAGTTTTATGGTTATTTTTTCTAAAGCAGTTACTTGAGTAACTACTACTACTTTAATTTAGCTACTTTTAGTAATTTATGGTTGCGAACATCTCTCCTCCGCTCCTGCTGGGTGACAGTTTTGTTTGCCTGCAATTAGTTAAAGGGCATAGGACGGGATTGTAAGCGAAAATTCATTCCTGGGCGCCCAAAGTGAGAGAGAGTGCAAAATGTAATTTTCTCATTAGGCAAATTTTTTTCGTAATTGACTGCGTTCTAAGTGAATAAATTTCACTTGAAACTGTTTTTGAACCATGCTGCAAAAAAGAAACCATATATCTATTTTAAATTGCATCATTAAAGCCACAAACACCACTCCAATTTTTCTTATCTCCACAACATTTTAGTATTTTCAATTTTTCTAAAACCATTTCCATTTGATTTTTCAATTAAAAAAGTGCATAAAAATCCTGTTAGCCAGATAGGAGATCTAACACTAATTAGAATGCTCTGGCCATTGGGAGAAAATTAATAAAAATAGATCAGAAAAAATGGCAGAAGGGGGAAAATATGCAAAACTGCGGCCAAAGCGTTCATTATGTTATATGGCTCGATATGTCAACATCGAAGCCCCCAAAAAACTGTCTGATTCCCCTCACCAGTCACCACCGCATATTAGCAATTCAAATTTGCCCATTAAAAAGCGGGCTGCAGAGAGGAATGGGGTTGCAGAACAGGCGAGAGCGACTACAAAAGTCAAATATTGCCCAATTTCAAGATTAATTGTCAACGCACCTTACGGACACCCAAACCCGGGGACTACGAGACCCCAACCTTCCGAGATCTTAAAGGGTAAATTCCGTCCAACCAGGCCGCACAATTAATGCAGAACTCAATAAACTTTTGTCGAATGAAATTTTATGCTAATTAGAAGTTGATTTTTTGGTGCCCGTCACACACAAAAGCGTATCCAAATGATAATGCCTTGCCTCGGACTTTTGGGTCTGCCTACTTGAGACGTCGGCCCATTTCAGTACCCCTCTATCCGGTCCACTTCCCCATCCAGGACACCCCTGATTGATTTGCATTTCTAAATGCGTTGTCGGCATTTGTCGTAATTTGCTGCTGCCCGGAAAATGTTGTCGCATTTTCGTTATAATTATGCATTTTAATTATCTCGATGAAGACGCCCGTCTTTGGCCGGCAACAAAGGGTTAAACTTTGGTTGTTTGCATTTGGCCAGTGGTTGGGCGGTCCTGGCTCCGTGGCTCTCTAAACGTATGCTAATTTATCATTTGGGTCCTGCTTAAAATTGGAAAATCTGTCTGGTGATGAACGAATTGACAAGGAGCGAGATAAAGTTGATTACGGCTTAAAATATCTTGGAAGTTAAATGATGAAGAGGATGTTATAGGAAATAGAATTGCTTTTGTCTGTTTAGTGTCCTGCATTTATTCTAATTGTGGAAAAGTAATTTTGAAAACCAAAAATTAAAATAATACTTAAGATATATGCAATATTGGTTACTTTGCTTTGCATTTGTTTGTTTTGTATGTAATACAAAATTTTTAATATTCTAATCTACCTCATTTTCAAAACTTTATAATACAGACAAATTACAATGTCATGATCTACGAGTGGGATTTCTCATTGCAAAATAAATGAATACAAAGTTCCGATTAAAAGCAAACAAATCAACCAATTTTATAAAAAATATCATACACATATACTTTACTTTTATTTAAAGGCAAATATCAATTACTTTAGACATTGAAATACTTTTAAAATAGTAATTGATTTTCTAGTTCTTGGTCTGGAGTTCCAAATTGATTATTAATTACTCAGTTGGATTTTGGTCCGGGGGCAGTGTCTTCCTCTCGTTTGGCCATCCATGAGGTATTTATCCCCCTTATCAAACCCGACTGCTGGTGGTCTTCATCCGCCCGTTGGAGCATGACAAAAGCAAACAATTTATGTCGCAGCAGCGCCGCTTTACATAACTCACAAGCCGCTCTGCCCGGCTCGACTTGCTTCGGTTTGGTTTGGTTTGGTTTGGTTTGGTTTGGTTTAGTTTGGTTTGGCATGGCTTGGCTTGGGTTGGCTTTCTTAACGTGGCTCGAACTGCCCTCGAACCTGGCTAAGCAGCCCGTGGGCTAAGCGTGCTATTGATGCTGATGACGATGAGGATGCCAATGATGACGCTGCCGGCCAATGCGCATGCCAGACTCACCAGCTCGGGCAACCCAATCCGGCTGAAAGACCAGCTACTGGCTACTGGATACTGGATACTCATATATGTATATGATTTCGACGAATGCTCGTTATCGATTTGAAACTTATATGGAAAAAACTAATGAAAATCAGCCAAGACCCATCCGAAACGTAATGAAGGAAAACCGAGAGCCAGGCGAAAACATCAGCAAAAGTGTAGCTCGTTGCAGAGGCGAATTAAATTAAATTAAATGAAAACTAAATTCAAATGAGTTTTCGGTGGCATTAAGAGGACAGACAGCAAAACAGGGACACCAAAAAAAAATAAGGAGCGACTCGGAATCGGAATCGCTTAGGGCCTGTCCTTTGGTATCCGCTGATTGTTGTTATTATTTCTTGTGCTGAACGGGTTTTTGTAATGAATTAATCCTCACAGCGCTTGGCAATTTGACTGTTGGTGGCTTTGGCTTCGTTTCGATGCAAATCAGCTGATGGCCTGACAGTTGACCAAGTTGGCACAGTGTCCAAAAGTTTTCGGTGCAAGGGATCCCTTCTCTAATGAGATGGAACTTTAAAACTATTACTAGACGATTTTTAAATAAAAATTTGTATTCTTAAGAAGACATTAGTTGGATATTTAAAAACAAAATATTTATATTTTTTATTATGCTCCTTAGTTTAATGTTTAAAATTTTTATTATTGTGGAAAATGAAGAACAAAAGCTTTAATAATATATATTTAAAATAACGTATAGAGTTGTTTGAGCAGAAACCTTTTAAACTTTTACTTTTTTTTTACTTTAAAAGTATGAAAATAGTTACTTTTATAGAAAAGAATAAGTGTGAATTCATAATAAAACTATGTTTTTTTTATTTACAAAAGGCATACAATTTTGCAAACATATTTCATTATATTTATTTGCAGACCAAAATCAAATAATCAGTTCTTAATACTTTTTTCGAAGTTGTAAGTTAAGTTTTGACTTCATGTGATATTTAATAACTTGAAAATTTTAATAAATATTTGTGAAATAAAAAGATAATTAACTTTTGACATTTTTTGACACCTTAAAGCCACTGCTATCCAATCGCTGTACTTGACGTCTCAACAAAACGAAACGAAAATGAAATAAAACAAAATCAGGCAAAAGCAAAGCAGCGCAAAACATCAGCATCAGCAGCTTGCAAAGAGACAAATGCAAATTGCATGATTTCTTTTGTAAATAAGAAACTGATGAGCAGGGCCAGAAATCGCGGGGGGTGAAAGGGGAAAGGGGGAAAGGAAAAAATGGGGAATGGAGTGGCAGCTGGCGAACTCGTCGCGAAATGAAATCGATGGCCCCCAGCGATTGACATGTGCAGGCAGAGGACAGTTGGGGACAACTTATTGTCGATGCAAAATAAGTTGTCTTGCCATCGACGGAAATTAGTTTAATTGTACGAAGGAATTGCCCAGCGGATGTGGCAGCAGCTGGAGCCCTTCGAAAAATAAATGCAAAAAGCATTCAACTTTTTCGGTTGCTTCCCGGGGAGGTGATTAACATTTAACTGAGGTACTGAGGGGTTGCCCGGCAAATTGTGCATTCCATCAAACATTTATTTAAACTTTTGCGGCCCAGTTGCCAGGATCTGATGCCTGATGGGCAGCGGCCACCAAAAAAAAAAGAAGTTGAAATAAAATGCATTGCATACTTTTTGGCGTAACCGCATAAAACAATTTTCATTTCCTTTCAACTACCAGAGCAATAAAATATATATATGTATATATATCTACATATATTGCCACATGCACAAAAAATGGATATGGAGTCCTCCGGTTTGGTGGCTCGAAACAGGTAACATCGAAACATGTTACGATGCGACCAGGGCGCGAATTACAATGTTTGAACAGTTCGGTTGTCCACTCAACGTCTATGGAAATGTGTCTGACGGGGGGATCGGGCCTTAATGGCCACGCATATCCGGTGAGTGCTGGAGCAGGCATCGAATGGATCAAGGATATGAGCAGTAAAGAGGTCGCCTGTCGTCCTTTTTCGGCAGTCAAACTTGTGACGCCAGGAAAATAGGTTGACGGTCTACCCCTTTTGCTTACCACAAAAATCCATTGTGGTCGCACTTCATATTTTAAGAATTTGTTTTTTACACTCATAAGCTATACTAAAGTAAATTATTGTTCTAGCTATGTAGAACTGCGGTTATGTAATTCTTTAATGGTCACTTTTGTATTATTACGAAAATATTAAATATATTTATATGTTTATGGTTAAGCAACCTGAATTAAAATTTTAAGAGAACAATACTATTGGTTTTAATAATGTTTGAAGAACATGGTAAATAATTGGAACAGCCATACATAATGTAGAATTTTTTTTAGTACATTTCTACCATTTTAAGCATTTTTATATTTCGAAACTAAACAAATTTTATATTTGTATAAAATTATCTATTTTTAATTCTTTGTTTGCACCTAATTATAATTGTAATTAGATATATTAAAAAAGAAAAGAAGTCGTACTGTCTTTTAATATTCCTCCATGTGGCCTAGTTAAACTTCGTAAATAGTTGATATTACTCCAGGACCCAAGGGACCTCCAGATCCTCACCCCGGTGTTAGTTCCTCAAACAAATTAGCCTCGACAAACAAAGTGGACTAGTCCATGATAACCCTAGAACAACAACAATAACGGCAGCGACTGCTTGTAATTAGTGGCAATAACAAAAAACTTCATGGCATACTTGCAGGTCCTCAAACGTGCGCCAGTGAGTGTGTGTTTATTTTTATGCCCAGGCTTCCTCTTCCTTTTGGCCCACTGTGTGCATTTAAGTATGTTAACAAGGAGCCGAGCGTGGATGAGGAACTGCAATTGCAACAATTGTGCATCTAAATAAAAAAATGAAAAAAAAAAACAACACATACGTAGCGTACTTTTCTGGGCCCCAGTTTCAGTTCCAGTTGCAACGCCAAGTGCCGCTCACTCAAATAAAAAGATTGCCTCTCGTTGTCAGTTTAATTATGACATAAAAATGCCCGCAAGTAATTTGACATCATTAGCCTCAGCCAAAGGAAGATGGGTTCACTGGAGCGGGGCTGGCAGGACGACAAAACTCAACGAGGACACAATTGTCAGCGGAAGTGAGCACACAACAACAAACTCATCGCCCCCGTCTTTGCCTTTAACCCGTTATGTTTGTAGCTGTCAGTTTGTTTTGTTGTTGGCGGCTGTGCACTCAAAAAAGAATAATGGTACACACTTTATTAAAATTTAAAATTAAATAACTAAACTTGCTCACATACGAAGCATGTTGTGATGGAGTTACTAGAAATTGTTATCCGTAAATTTTAATTTAGGAAAAATAATGTTTATTAAATGTATGTTTATAATTCCCAAGTTTCCATTCTCAAATGGCATAAACAAATTTGAAGTTAAATTTGAAATATTAGTTATTGTCATAGTTCTGGAGTTAACTAGCTTAAACTCTTATATCTTTTTTTTTTTTAAATAATATTTACATTGGAATAAACATTGCTTATAATTCCCAAGTTTCTATTCTCAAATGTCAAAACTAAAAAATCCAACAAACCAAAAAAAATTGATTAAAATCAGAACTATCAACGTTTATTTAATTAATTATTTAATTTAATTTGATTGAAAAAATGTAACAATGTTTTTATCGTCAAAACTAATACTACACAAATTTTTAAAATGTTTACAATACTAAAAACTTTTTAAAAGATACATTGAACTTTTGTATACTAAAATATCGGCTAAGTGTACTGTTTCCTACTAATTAAGCGGCGTAAGTAAGTTCTCGTCCCTCTTCGTCTATTTCCACATGCAGTTTGTGACTGCAACAATAGTTTTGCTGCACTTTGCATGCCTGAAAGTATGAGACAAGTGTAAGTGGCAATCCGGCAGTCTAAGCTCAATTAGGTACACACACACACACATTCTGGCAGAGCCTCTCATTTCGACTTATTTGCATACGAAGAGACCAGCAGAGGGCAACGAAATTAAAACGGCACGAATAGGTGTAATGCGAAAGTTTCATGAGCCCAGGCAGGCATTTTGGCCTGGCCAAATTGTCTTAGCCATTTGGGCTATGCGACAAGCGTTTAGCTTTGTCCCGCTCCAACGTCGTCGGCTATGGTCGTCTCTGTCTAACCGAATTTCTGCCCAGGCATGTGACATAATCCCATCGCCTGCCAAAAATTCTTCGGGCCCCGAAAATCTTGCGTAGAATGTTGAAAATCATGTTGAAGTCTACTCCAATGCCCCAGGCCAGGTGTCCTTGTTGTTGTTTTCGTCCTGGGTGCGTGGGTGTGTGTGGGTGTGTGAGTGCTTGTGTGAGTCTGGTTTATGATTTCTGAGACGCACACAAATACATATGCGCAGAATGAGCAGTATATAGGATGCACATGCAACTAATTTTTCTTAATTTCGTTATTCCTCGTGTGTGGGCTGCTAAAGTGCAAACAAGCCACAAGACTCAGATGTATGTATACAAAAAGCACTGTGATGGGGATATGCACAACATATACAAGTGATATATAGATGATTTGTGTATGAATATGCGATAGGCATCTAAAGCACATAATGCTAAATTTATGAGCCGACTGCACACTCACATCCTACTCGAAAAAAGCAACGTGTGGATGTGCACTGCAAATGAATTGAAAATTTGAAAATTTGCTGCATTGAAAGCGAATTGATGTTGGGACGAACGCAATGTCTTGTGGATGACTTCAAATTAAGAGAAATGTTTTATGCAATAAACCAAATGAAAATGTTGATTAAAGTTTTGCTTTTTCATTTTCCAGGCTAAATTGGACAAAAACTGGAGGGCAATCTGAGAGTACAAAATACACGTTTGTGTGGTTTATGTGTTTTTAATATATAAAAATATGTTTACTCATATTAGTTTATATAAAAAAACATAGCAAACCTTATCTTTGGCTTATTATATTTTTTTGAACTATACAATTTACATACATATGTGTATGTATTAATTTAGTGTATTTTCTTAATCCAGAATATTAATAAATACAAAGTTTTAGTAAAAATATATCTATTATTTTCTTGGATAAACGGCTCTAAACATATTTATTTCATTTTCATGTTTATTATATTTAAATTTGTTTAGAACATTATTGACATGATTTTAAACATTAACTACACGACCTTGGAGGTAGCTAATTATGTTAATATATGAAAAAACGAATTTTATGTGAAATTGCCCTTTTATGTAGACAATACAAATACTGTGAAAACCCAATTTGGAAATTTTTACAATTTTCATATTTAAAGTGCAAAACAAATGGAAAAAATTTCTGCTTAACATTTAATATGACACAAAGTCATATTTAATTTTATTGGCCCGGTCGCGCTGCGTTCTGTGTGCATTTAACCCCATCCAAAACCGTCGGCTGCAATTGACCCGATGCCAATTATCAGCCCCGTTGCAGCCTGCCCCTCTGTATCCCCTTCCCCACCCCCTGGTCGCTGGGCCAACAAGGATGCGCTGACAGCGACAAACTGTTTTTGTGGCCAGCGGCAACCGCATTATCGAAATCATGGCAATGGCCACTGAGCGTCGCGGCTTGGCCAATAACAGTCCAAAAATGCAATTTTACGTTTTCAATTAATAAACATTTGGCGACTGACTCCGGTCAGGGTTACGGTGGTCGAAGGACGAAGGACACCGAGCGGAGGGACGAGGACCGTCAGGAGTCGAGGGACTGGCGAAGGCTCCAGAGTCGTGTATTTTACATTTGCGGCTGCATAATTTGGTAAATCATTAACGGTAGAGCAAAGAGCCGTGAAGCGATGACCGCAATATGCAAGGGAGGATTACGCTGAAGGATTTTATGAGAAAGAAGTGTTGGATTGCCAAACGGAAACCCAGCACTGAAAAGTAGAATCAAAGGAGGGGTAACGCCGTAATCGTATGTGTCAAAGCGGTAAGCGAAAAACTTAAAACTTTTAAACTTAAACAAAATAGGAAGCATTTCAGCAAGTCGAAGCTTATGTACCCTTGCCGTTATTAAAAAACAAAATTTTTTGTAAAACAACTATATCTAGATATTAATGTATGAATTCGAATGTATGCGAATTTATTAATTCGCCGATGAAGTTTTGATTCTTTTTACGTCAGCGATACAGTAATTCTTAAATAATACATACATTTAAAAACAACTGATTTTTTCAATTGTTTCAATGGGAGATATTTGATATAGGATTCTGCAAGAATATAAAATCACAAGAATGGATTTGTTTAAAATTTTGATGCAGCAATCTTTAATTCTGGTTATATGAGTAGCTCAATTATTTAAACAGAGTTTAATAGTTGCTATGTAAGTTTTGTAATTGTTGACCCCAGTTAAAAAATTCTAATTCATTATCTATTTATCTAGTTTCAATTTTATTAACTACTAGTAGTTCTTAAGTTTATTGAACATTTGTTCTCATTATATTACCTACTAAAATTTAGTTTCTGCATTAATTAACAATTTTGTGACCTAAGAGATCGAATAAGGTCATATAAATATATATAATTTCCTCCATGAGTATTCCCTTTGGACAACGGGCTAAAGTTCCAATGAAATCCTCCAAGTCTTAAAAAAAGGTCAAAAGTCAGGTGGTCAAGCAGATAACGGTTATCGAATTTAAAAATATAATATTCATATTTACTTTCGAGCATGCGGCATAATTTTGGGCGAAAAAACGTTGTTTCTTCTTATGTTTAAATATTTTTGTTTTAATTTCAGCTGGCACGTTACATTTGCCATATTCTCTCTCGCTCGCTCGCTCTCGATCTGTCCCTTTCTGCCGAACGGGAAGCCTTTCTTCTTTCTCCTTTCTCCCATTATGGACTCCCCATTGCCCGCCGCCCATCGAGCCGTACACCCAATCCTGCAGCCTGCCTACACACGCCCATTGCTAAAAAAGAAGAAAATGTAACAAATGCCGGCAAAAACTACGCAATGGCGGCTCAGTAAAAAAGCCGCGACGGCAGCGGGAAAAGCGTCGGAAAACAACAGCAACAACAGTCGTACCCACACATGGCTCCGCCCACCAAAAAAGGCGGGCAGCGCCGTCGACGTCGCAGCAGCGAAAGCGGCAAGAAATCAACACAAAAAAATGCTTATAGTTGATTTTTGACAATTTTTTTGCCATCTGACTTTTTGAGCTTTATTTTCGTATATGCAAATGTATGCTAGTGTGTGTTTCGCTGGGTGTTTTGCTCGCTGTTTTGTTAAGAAGAGCGCTGTTGTTTTTTACACCCCTTTTCCTGCCTTACTGCATTCAGTTTGAGGCGAGCCTGCCAGTTTATTGATAAACATTGATGACTGCCGATGAGGTGAAAGGATGTGGTGGAGTGAGGTTTGTCAGGACCTACAAGGCAAAGGATATTTTAAAAAGAAAATTTGTGTCCCTTTGCAGCTGGTCGACAATTCTTACTGGTATCTTTTGATTTAAGCTTAGTGACATCGAAGTAATACATGTAATAATTTGAATATTTTAAATGGTAGATATTTAACTCTGAATGTTTAAGGTTAAAATTATAAATTTGATGACAAATAACTAATGGATTTAATCTAAATTGATTTAAATTGGTAACCGTTGATTTTAAATAAAAAAATTCATCATTCATTTGTATAAATTATATTGTATATAATTTAAAAGCTTTAAATTTTGTAAGGCTTAATTTAATAAAATAGACTTATTGAATCATAAAGTAAATGTTTTCGAAAGAAATATAAGTGTGTAATTTAAAATTTAAATAAAATTCTATATTAAAATATATACATTTTAAATTAAATTTAAATAAGAAAAAGGTAGAAATAAGTCTAGTACTTGGTAATGTTGCAAAATCACAATCTTATTAAAATCTTTTTAAGCTTACATTCTAAAATGTAAAACCTAAAAGTATCTCCTTTTTGGTAAAGTATGGAGAAGTTATCATATTTGCATATTCCATTTTCAATTCAATTAAATGGTGTGCACAAAATTTAGGAAAATGCCACTGTAAGTTAAGGCTTAATTTCGGTCTCCAAATTAGTCACATTAGCTTTAGGGCATGAAGCTTGTCTTAATTTATCTCCTTATCGCTTTTGGTTTTAGCCTGACGACAATCACTTTAATATGCCTGCCATACCCGGCGTATGCGTAATGCGTTGACCCCAACACCCAAACGCACACAGCCACACAGAAAATTGCATTCCAATTGAGCGGCTTTTAACAAAACACTCGAAACGAACAGTGTTTTGTGTGTTTTTGGAAGGCGCATAAAGTTTTGGCAGCGAACGAAGAGGATGGCGAGGTCCTGTGGCGGGCCACATGAATCATCATAACGACAAGTGGCCGTGCTAAATGGAAAGGGGATCAGCCGATTTTATAGTTAGGCCGTAACAGGCGCCAAAAGTATGCCACAGAATCGAACACAGACACACCAGACACAACCACACACACACACGCACCATGAAAATCTGTTATTTGTTGTGTGTTAACAAGAGGGCGAGCGCAAAGGGGGGCGGCTGCCTTCTGGCAGTGGTCCAGGGGGCGTGGCAGGCACGCAACATTTTATGCATATCCGTTTTTGGCCGCAGCAACAGTTGGGCAACCGGCAAGTTTTTAAAGCCAAAACGGTTTTTGTGTTTTAAAGTGGCGAGACCAAGCGAACGACCTTGACACATTTTGTGTCGAATAACGAATAAAAAAAGGGGGTTTTACTTGGGGCGGAAATGGCAAAACGAGCAGCAAACGTCTCTAGTCGGGACCAAAAATATATTGCACACTTCGCAGTTGAAGTTTCCACCCAGACAGACGACAGACACAAGGAATCCTGGGAGTGTGAAGGATACGGCAAAAGAATGAGGGGATGGGGGCAAAAGGTGGCCAGAAACAAGTGGCAGGACCGAAAACCAGTTGCCAGGAAAAACTCGAGCCATTCGCTCGAAAAAGTATGCTACGTTTTTTCAACCACCCTCATGAGTTTGGGGTGTGTGGGTGTGCTGGTGTGGTGGTGTGAATGTGAGTGAGTGTGCGCCTGTGTGGGTGGCAGTCCTTGAAAAGGCATTTCTCACACAGCGGGACAATGTCTAAGCCAGCCAAAGTTGAACGAACGTCTATATCTTCTGCACTACTCCACCTCCTTTGCTCCGCTTTTTTCCTTCTTTCATTTTCCTGTCTGCCGAGTTTGTTTGCGTTTTTATTGCGACTTTTCCGAGTCGCTCGAAGCCGGCGTTAAGCGACCTTGACCGAGGACGACCCAGAGAAGATGTCCTGCATATTTCAGCGCTTCGTGTTTGCAGCATGTTTAGCAAGCCACTGCAACTGCAAAAGGCAACCGGCACTTCCCAATTTTTGTTGCCCACTGAAACTGCATTTTCCGCCCCCCCCCCCTCGTTGCAGTTTTTCCGGGCCCTGGGCAAGGACGAAGAGGAACATGCACTCGGACACGGACACGGACACGGACACTATTGTCGCCTGTCTGCGTGCGCCTGCCACCCACAAAAGCCCCTCTTCACCCTGTCCTTCAGGCCGTCTATCTGTCTGTCTGTCTGCACTCTGGACTCTCGACTCGGACTCACTTTCATTCATTGAAGCCTTTGGCTTGCTATTTGGCCATTGAGCTCATAACTGACGCCAGCTCACTGTCCACACGTCCCCCTGTCTTCCGAGTTCTGCATGCTGTCTCCTGTCTCCTGAATCCTGAATCCAGTACTATGCACTCGCCTTTGGGTGACCTTCAAATGCTGAATAGGTGAAGAAGCCCTCCATCAACTGCACTTTTCAATTTAAACTCGCTTGTGCTACAAACAGTCACAGGACTTTACAAAAAATTAAAAAAAAAGAATGTCTATCACGCAAGACATTATTTGTTACACTTTTAAAACTAAATTGAAAAACTATTATACTAAAACTAAATAATATACTTAATCCAACAAGCCCTAAAGTTTTTTACAACTTTTTATTTCTTTTTCAGTGTTTGGGAATCATTAAAGTTAAATCTAAAAAAAAAAAGAGTTGGTTTCCCATCTCTCAAAAGTTTGTTAGAATATTTAAGTTGGGAATAATTCGGCTTAAGCTATTGTTTTAATTTTTCTGGTTGTTCAGAAATAATAATATGGTTTGTAAAACAAAATGTAAAATTGTATATTTGTTCATGCTAACTTTAATAATCCAAACTATGAACACAATACATATGCAATATTTTAATTAATATAGTTTGGGTATTCCCTTAACTTCTGAATCTCTAAATTGCTGAAAATTCAGCAGTAATATACTGAAATTCAGTCTGCTGTTTGTCAGCTGTTTCATGCAAATTCAACTAGCTGAAATTTCAGCAATTCAGAGATTCAGACATTTCGGGATTACCCAAAGTATGTATAGTTAATATTTTGAATCAAAAAAGATTAAACAAAATGTATATAAATAATTTAATACAATTTGTCATTTAAAGAAATAAGATTATCGGATGGTGATTAAATCATCAAAATAGCAAAAGCAGCAAAACTTCATTATCCGCAATGAACCCCCGCATAGCAAAGCCATTCCCGATTTGGCGCCTAAGGACCTCCGCCATCCAATCAGCAGGATTCCTAGTTGGCAGGCCAATGGCAGACGAAGTTGCCAAGTGCCTCCAATTGGCGTGGCAAAAAACGCGGGCGCGTTTTTGGATAATGAGCAAAAAGTTGATGAAAAACCTCGCAGAGTTTACTAAACACCGAGGATGCCAAATGGGGGATGAAAATGCCGAATGCAAATGGGCAAAATTAAACGAAGTTGTTCCTGCTTTGAATGGGTAATGTTAAGGGGTTATACATATCGTATTTTATTCCAAAAAGTATATGCGCCATAATATATTATAAACATGCTAATAAAGTATTGTTTTCCAATTCGTTTATTTTTATTCCTTTAAGTCTACTCCAGCAACCAACTTAAACAGGGCACCAGAGTCCCCCGTAAAATTTCATGAAAATTTATCACATGGGGATCAAAAACGGCCACATGCCAGATGCTGACAGATTAACCAAATGAGACCCCCAGTTACAAGGCAACAAAACTAACCAAGCAACTAACAACGGCAACAACAAATCGAAAACCTTTTGAACTACAAGCAAATCCATTTCACACAATTTATGTACAAGTTTATTTCGCGCTTCCAATTTTCCGTCGATGTCGATTTGCTTTTTGGGTGGCTCAAAGCATTTCGATTTGGACTTGCACTTGGACTCGAGTTTCTGCTGCGGCTTTCCACAGAAATGTTAACAAGCTTTTAGTAGACCCACTCACACACACTAGCATACACATGACCAGACGCGAGTGTGTGGGGCTGAGGACCTGGCCAATGTCTAGATTGGGCTGGCCTAACTTCGGTTTGTTTGGGGTTCGCTGTTTAACCCTATAAGTACGTAAAATTCTTTACAATAAAAAAAATATATATATATTTCTTTGTGTCAGTACATAAGAAACATTTTTTAAAAATTATTAAAAATGAACAGTTACATTAAATCTGCCATCAAATTCGTTACTTCTTGGATTTCAAAATCACCTATAAACATTGACATTTATATCTACTGAAAGATATAATTTTATTTATTTTCGTTTACTCATAGGTAAATCGCCGTCAATATATATTTTTAAAAAATAGTTTAATCCGTTTTCAAAAATTTATTAAAAATATTTATAATTGGTTTAGATCTTTTACAATTTTAAACCATACCTAAAAGTTTACCTCAATTTTTGGCATTGAATTTATTAAATAAAATAAATGATGGCATATGTACCCGTTTAAATATTTAAATAGTTTTCAAAAGTAAGCAAAACTTAGGCTTAGTTATAGATTAATTAGTTAATAAAAGTAAATAAAGCAATTAATTAAAATTAAAAGTACTTGAAAAGCTGTGAAAGTAAAAAAAGTAAATTTAAATAAAGATAAATTGAAAATTTTTGAACTAAGATGGGATTCTAACAAAAATTTTGTATTCTTGTGAATCCATTTAAAAAAAAAGTTGATTAGGTATAAAATTAATGCAATATATTTTGTAATGTGATTATTATGTCACAAAAAAACTTTCATAATAAAAACCTGACCAAATGGGTTAAGAACGTGAAAATTACAAGTCGCACTCAGTGCTGGCAGTGCAAGTGGGAAATAGAGCGGAAGAGGGTGAGCGAGCGAAACGGGGCGAGTGGAGACCAGCCCGTTCAGAAAGTGACAGAAAATACCTGGAGAAGGGAAGGCGGTGAGGCCCGAGTCGAAACTGAGAGACCCATGCATTCCTAATCTTGTTCGCTGAATTCGTAATCTCATTAAATTTACATATTAATCAAGGGATTTTAATTACTCTTACACCGCATTGCCAATGCCAGTGCCAATGCAAAGCCAATGGCAAAGTTAGTGGCAGTGGCCAAAAAGGAGGCTCTCGAAATGAGCCAGGCCAAGTCCAACATCCTGAAGTGAGGCATAAGCAGTTCTTGAAATCGTTACGTTTCAGTGAATGATGCACAGAGAAAAAAAGTCTCAAGTTTGTCATTTAACACTCATTTAAAAACAATTCGAATGTTAAACTCGATTTCGAGTGACCTCAAGTTTACTGATGCAAGCTGAGCATTTTAATTTAATTTGTTAGTTTAGTTAAGACATTTATTATTTTTTCCAGTGTAGCTAGCTGGAATGAGTTGCGAGACATTCTGGTAAGGGGGCCCAGAATCAGAGACTGCTGTGGTCGTCGCTGTCGTCGTTGTCTTGGCGTGTGGACCCTCATAATTTAATTGGACTTTGTGTGGCGCATTGGCGATGCCTCGATGTGCCAGTGGTTTGGGCCATGGCTAAGACAGCCACTCGAAGTGAGCCCCCCTGGCCCGCCGCCACTGCCTTCTTGAGCTCCTTGGCGAGGCAGAAAGGATTACACGAATTTGCGTGTCAGGCGTCAATGTAAAATCGCAATAAATGAAACTAAATTACAAACTAAAATGCAAAATGAGCAGGAGGGCCCCCGATTTACCCCTCATTTGTGGATGTGCGGGTGTCCCTGTTTGCACTGAAAAAGATTATTTTTAAAAATTAAAATTTAATATAAAAAAAATTTTAAAGTTGGAAATAAAATTTAAAACTTTTTTATTTAAAGAGCAGAATGTGATAAACGTTGAAGGGTTTAAATTTGAAACAAAATGTGGTTTAAACAATAAATTTTTATTAAAAATGTAACAACTAATTTAAGATGTTTATGTAAGTAGAATTTAAAAAGTATTTCTATCTTCATATCTACTCTTTAAAAGGCAAGTTAGAAAGAAACTTATCTAATCCATGGAGATCATCAAAATATTGTTTTTCTGGATTGACGCGTTTGCAAAAATAAATCTTATTAGTTAAAAAACACGACATAAGAATTTCGAACTAAAAACTTTTAAAACTTAAATTTGTTGTGTGTTTCCAGCTTCCCGCTTTATCATCAGATGTCTCTGTGCGTGTTCTCTAGCTGATGGTGCTTTTCTGGTCTGTGCAATATGCATAATGTTTGCCTGAATTCTATCTGAGATATGTGGGTTCCGGGAAGGTGGGCCAGGAGCCTCTGGAGATGCAGGGACATGTGTAGGAGTTTTCTGAATATTTCCTTTGCCTTGTCGCATCAAGCGGGCATATGGAAAGAGTCCAATGTCAAGACCATTAAAATCGTACTCGTTCGCTCATAATTTTCCAGCAATAGGGATTGAAGCGAGGCTTTGCCACGGATCCTACAAGCTCTTCCATCATTAAGTGAAAGAGACGTGGAGCTTGGGGGGAGCGAAATTTATGGCATTTATAATGACTACTTTGTGGCCATGTTGCAGCAGACACAGTTTTAAGGCTTCATAAATTATAAAAAATAATTATAATGAGATCAATTTTTAATCGCCAGCCAGGCCGCAGGAGCGATACGAAGAGGGGGTCGGGCCAGGAGCAGCAGGCACAACTTCCTGGCCAGATGGAGATGGCAGCGAGCAGCAAACGTTGAAGGTGTAATTATTATCATATCCTGCATCGCATAAACAACCATCCCAAGTAGAGAACGGCCAGCAACAACTGGCGGGGCGAACTGGGAACATGAAATACAACACTCGCGCCTAAACACGCAGCACCATCCTCATCATCAGCGGGGTCTTCCAGGGCCCCATCCTCGGATCCCCAGGTCCCCACATCCACCTCCTCTCCATCTCCACCAGCGCCCATTAGAATCCCAAGGAGTGTGGAACCCTGAGCAAACACATCCAGGCGAGCACTTTGGTGCAAACATTTAGAGTAGCAACTCGTAAAACTTCAATTTAAGACACGTAATTTGCAATTCACTCGAGTGCAGATTAGAAGCGGCATGTCCACCGTCGCAGAAGGGGGTGCTGATGGGGGTGGGGCACCAGGGGGTTAAGCAATGGGAGCTAGAGTTGGGAGTGGCCAACTGGCCACGCAGCCGCTGATCAAAATGATGATGATGATGATGATGGTGGGGACGGGCATGGGTACACGGAGCAAAAGACGGATCAAAACATCAATATTTATTGCTTATTAATGTGAGAAGTTTAAACAAATTGGTTTTTAGTGAACAATTAGTTTATTAAGATTAAAAAAAAATGGTTTAATATATTGATTAAAGTTTTAGAACATTGTCTAATCCAGTTAGGGTTGGTGAAACATCGATATTGGGCACTATCGATAATATCGATAGTATCGAAAATTGTAAAGCCCCAAGCAAGTGATTAACAAAGCATATTATAACGAATTTATATATAGTAAATATTATATATTATTTTATTATTGTAAATATTATTTACACAACATTAAACAAAATTTTCACACCCATCCATGGTCCAGAAAGTGCTGTCGATTGCAGTAAAATATTTGAATTAATCAGATTATTATCTGAGGAATACTTAAATCCTTTTTAAAACTTTTTTTCAGTGTACAAAAAAGTTAAAGACAGACAGTCTTTGGCTGGCATGTAAGCTCTGCATTGGGATCTTGCATTGATCAGCTTGTACAAGTGGAGTACTTAGCAGGCTGGTTAGATCAATTATAGGAGTGGAAGACTTATTAAACGATTTTTTTTAAATGACTAAAAATATACACACCACAGATCAATTGATAGGATTCGAAAGAGGCTTATTAATAGGCACAAAATGTAACTTCGGAAGCTAAGCTCGATAAATGTTTTTTACCTAAGAAAAATCATAAAAAAAGATTTAAATTCTTTTTTTAAACGTATTTTCAACAATTTTCCTCTACCTTAAGTAACTTAATAAAAAATGTAATTATAAACTTAAGCAGTGGCATAGCATAAGCTGAGCACTATAGTGATTGACTTTATTATTCAATTATACATTTTTGTGATAAACTCTTCCTTATATATTCTTTAGATTATTGTAACTCATGTATATTAAAGATATTTCTCATATAGATTTACTTTTCAAACCAGCAATTGGTGTTTCCCTTTCTTTGTTCCCTGCTCATTTCAACATTCAGATATTCTTGCTGAAGCCAATGACTATTCCCTATGCTTTTTAAGATCCAAAGGGATTGGGCGACTGCTCCCGCCCTAATCCTTGAACCCATAAAACTCTGTCTCATCTGCGGCTGTGGCTGCCTCATCTGCTGGCCAACTACTTGGCTACTACAACAACAATAATAATAATAATAACAACAACAACAATAACAGCAAAAGCAGGCAAAACAGGCCGCGATTTTAATCGACTTTAATCAAAGAAATTTCATATGTGACCACGCCCACATGCAATTATGTTTAAGAATGCAAAACGATTTCGCCAAAGAAGGCGGTGCGGGGAAGTGGAAGCGAGAAAATTAAAACTGGCAAAAATAAATAAAAAAGGAGATGATGTAGAGGAGGCCGAGAGCAGGAGGCAGGCGACTTCAGCGAAAGGCTACAAGGCAGAAAACATAAATTTAACAGCAAAAAGAAATATTATTATGAATGCATTAACCACCCGAGCAGAAGAAGAGGCAGCAGCAGCAGCTAAGCGAGGCTGCCTAATTATAAAGTCGTGAGTCTGGGGAACAGGAACAGGTTACCTTCGATCCCGAACGAGAGTGCCCAGTTGAGCCGATCTGACTCGCCCATGAATGAATGCGGAATGAATGGCTCAGACCCGTTCGGACCGGGCCGAAAAAAAAAAACGAAAAAACGAGAAAGGAAGAACTGGCGATGGCAAAAGGCTGCCTGCCAAAGGTTATGCAAAACGCCAAATGTGCTCGCTACTAATCATTAAAATTATACCCATCTATAGGCCAGAGTCACATAAATCTTTTATTGATTTATGCTGGCGGGAAATGCACTTTTAATTGGCTACGTTCCGATCCACTCTCATAATTAGAGCTAATTTTAATGCCGCAAGAGAAGCATTCACATTCGCATTCGCATTCGCGTTCGCATAAATCACCCAAAAAGGAAGTGAGTCATAAAAGTGGGCTGGCTCTAGGGTTGCCACCATCTCGACTGCGGCAGTCGCTGTCTAGACTCCAGAGTTGTCAAAGCCGCAAGAGAAGCCACAAGTCCGCCGGGCCTCGTAAGGCCCGCTCTACGCGACTGCCGAAGGTGGTGCGTTCAATTAAAAAATACTTTACGATATTACAAAATTACCACGTACCAGGGTGGTGGCATTGGTGGATCGGTGGGGCGTCATTCTGGAAGAATGGGCGGTTGCAAGGGCATAGGAGTCGGCCTCCTCGCGAAAAGCAGCAGCTCGAGCCGAAGCTCAAGAGCTGAGCTCCGAAGCCACGTCCTCCAATGGTACGCATGCGCATAATTCCAATGGCATTAAGTACGCCACTTGGGGCACAGACTGCGCCTTGCATCTCTGACCACAGTGGTAAAAAATTAAGTGTTCAATAAGGACACCAAAAGTGCTCGCGACTACAGTTGAATTAAAAAACCAAACTTTTGTTTAAAAAATTAAGTTCTCAAAACCGTAAAGTGTCATTAGACATGTGGCTATGATCAATAAGTAATAATAGTACGGATAGATAAAACACTTAACAAAAATATACACTTAAATTAAATTAATTAAAGATTTTACTGAAAAAAAACATTTTCTGGCTATGCTAGCCATAATGTAACATATACTGAAACAAAAAATATCAAAATAGAATATCATTATTGTTTTTCTAATTGTATTTACAGAAATTATTTTGGCTTATTGTTTATATTTTATCAATTTAAAAAGGTTTCTAAGCCTTCGTGTTTGTCTTTAGGACCTACCAATAAAGCACCGAATCGGTGGCGCCCCACTGTTGCGCCTTGCGAAGCTTCCGTGTTGCCATCGGGCGATTTTTAATGCAGTTGCTGTTACAGTTGCCCGTGTTGCTGCAGTTGTTTCGATTATTGTTTCTGGCCAACAACAGCAATGCCTAATATAAGACATAAGACAGAAAGCGATAATAAAAAATTCAATAATATTAAATTTTTATGCGCGCGAAATTATTGCAGACGGCGCATAGTTTGTGGACATGTTTGGTAAGGAATGCTCTAAGAAGTGCGGGGGGAGGACGTAAAGTACCATCGAAGGCGGCCGACTTCAGGTTTAAGTACAATAACAATTAGCATTCGAATGGTCGGAGTCGGAGTCTGCTCATTTGTCAGTTAGCACCTTCCGCATTCGCACACCAATCTCTGTTTTGCCCTCTCTCTCTCTTATTTGATAGTCCCGTCTCTTTTGTCTCTGTTATGACAGCTTGAATCTGTGTTTGGTCCTCGTAAATTCTCTTCGACTTCACCGAGAAAAAATCCGATTATTATCTAACTAATAATATTCAATAGTGTTTTTAAAGATGTGTTTTAAAAAAAAATACGTCTTTTTAAACATACAAAAATTAAGATTAACATTTTTTAGAACATATTATTGGAATATTGTAATTTCCTCCTAGCGTTGTGGAATCATCAGTATTGTTACTTCTTAACAATTTTAAAACACAAGACAATTAAAAAATATTTTATTTACTTATTTATTTACTTACCAATTAAACAAAATTTTTTATTTAGGTGTTTTAGAAACTAAGTAAATACAAAATAAATTGTCTCTGAAATTAAACTTTTGTTAGTTTATACTATTTTGAATTTAAGCTATTGGTATCTCAATTAATTATTAAATTAATACTACTGCTACTATTCATTATTAAATTAATAATAGGAAAGTGTCAAATTTAAACTTAAGTGGTTTAACAATAAGGCTTTCAACTTAAATATATAGGAGCTTTAGTTTAATTTAGTTTTAGATTAATACTTATAATTACACTATACGAAAGGTTAACTTTTTAAGGGATTTTATAAATCATTACTTTTCCGTAATTGAAACTCAACTAGTATTTCTGAACTGATCCTTAAATGATATCATAATTTATTTATAAAGCTCTCCATTCTCCGCTCTCAGTGTCTTGTGATTAAACTTCAACTAATTTGGTGCTCCGGAAGAAACCGGTCGGGAAGTCTTGGCCAAGTCCAAGTGTTGCTGCCGCCTTTTCCCTGATGCCAAGGCACCCCCTTCCTCTTCCCCTTCCCCTTCCCCTCCCTTTCCCCGCTGGCTAAGCGAATGAATTATGTTATTTGAAATTAGTTTGTGCCCGGCTTTCAAAACTCCTCCAAGTCGAGATATACACACTCACACACACACTCACACACTCACGATTCCAATCCCACAATCTGAGAGCTGGCAGCGCCTGCGGAGTAATCAGGTTAATTTTAATATGTTTTGTATGCACCGTCCCTGTGCCTCCAGCTTTCCCATCCTCTAACTGCATGGGCATGACGACGCCGTCGCCGGTTAATGGAAAAATATCTCAAATGATGCTGGCCAGGATGCCTTTTGTAATTAGCAGCCATTTCAACGAGAACCATCCAACAAAAGCTACAAAGTCAGCGCACTCTTAATTACATGCTCCCTCTTTGTCATTGACTCCCCATTTGGACCATTTTACCTGTCCTTAGAACTCGATTTATTAATTGATTTTTTTTAAAAATATATTATTTAAATATATAACTTAATCTGAAACAATTTTTTTTTTAAATTTCCCTTTGTTATTATTTAGTAACCCAAAGCCAATAGGTATTATAAAAATAAAACATTGCTCATGTTTTTTTTTTTAATTGCGCATTTTAATTAATATCATTAGTCGAAACAATTAAAAACAATGAAAAGCATCAATGTTACAAAATATTTGCATAATAAAATAACATTTTTATTTAAAAAACAGCATAAAACCAAGTTACCTTAAAAGTGTCAAAGCTGCTTAAAATATTAAGAATATGGGGCGATATTCTTTAAGGTTAAAATTGTTTTTTTTTTTTGTAAAATAACATATGTTTCCGAAAGAGTACCTTTGATCCGGTGTCGTGGGCGATCCTTTATCTCTATGGTCTTTATGGCTTTTCGTGGCGATAATTTTAATGTTGTTTGGTTTATACACGTTCGAGTATTTCACTTCATTTTTCTTACACCAGCGAGCGGTGCTGACAAGTTTCGGAACGTTGCTGAAAATGTGGCCACAGTTTGCCCCGTGGCACTACGGCAATATATTAGAAGCAGTCGGGGGACAAGAGATTTGCATTTAATTACGAGCGGTCGGTTGGTGGCTTGGGGGAGGGGATTGGGGATTGGGGGTTGGTCTATGGAGTACGCCCGAAAGCCAAGTTAAGATTGAGTCAAGGCGCTGGTCTGCGTGTGTGTTCCAAGGCAAACGGACTGGCAAATGATAATTACAGAAAGCATGTAAGCTCTAGTTAGAGAGACAGAGAGAAAGAGAGAGAGAGAGAGAGAGAGAGAGAGAGAGACAGAGACAGGGAGATTGGACAGAAAGAGAGAGGAAGACGTAGGATGTGCTAGAAAACGTTAATTTCAAATTTATGTAGAGCGTCTAGTTTCTGGCCCGTCTAAGCTGATGACTTTGAGTTACCACCACCCTCTCCACACAAACTCCTTTTATTAATACACAGCAAAAAGATGTTAAGTTAATATCAATTTTATGTTCACCGTTTTGTAAGTTCACTAGCTTACAATTTATTATAATTGATTCAGTTTGTCAAGACATGGTTATTAGTAAAGATCACTTCAAACAGTTTTTTAGATAAGATTGACAATTAACGTTTTAAGTCCTATGCTATTTCAATTGGTATAATATTGAGATCGCCTTTTAGTATCGGTATTCCGAGAATATACTGTCTGCAATTCTTATACTTGCAATTGTTGTAACTAGATCTAGCGCTATTTAAATATGATATATATTTTACAATTAAGTGTTGATAATTTCCCCATAAAATGAACATACATTTTTTTGTGTGCACTTATCCCCCCATACCCCCCTTGATACCCCATTTCGAGCCTCCCGACTTGCTGCTGAAGAAGTTTCCCAAGATGCCCGCAGGGCTCGTGCTGAATTTAATCAGTTTGCCGGCCAGACCGGCGAGCTGCAATGACAATCAAGCCAAGATGGAAAGTGGGCAGTGGCCCCACTGCATCCGCATCCTCGACAAAAACACACCGCCCACCGCCCATTTTCCACCACCCATTTCCCCCTCGGCCGACGGGTAACGTAAATTAGACGACAACTCGACAGTGCAACATTTAACGGTAATACGCTTTTATAGCTGCCGGTGAAATGCAGCACAATATTAGACATAAAAGACAAGGACGGGGCGAGGGAGTGAGCGAGATGGACCGCTTGAAAATTCGGAAAATTAAGTTGATGAGGTGATGTGGACCAGACGTAGACACGGAACGACATAGCAGTGAAGTGCCCGCCGAAGTGGAAGCATCGGACGGCACTTAAATATTGACCAAAATTGGCCAAAAACAAAATCAGCAACCACTAGAATGAACGATGAACAAAGTAAGTTTTCAAGATGTGCGAATCGGGAATACTCTAAGAAACGTAAAAAACCTGTTATGTCGCTTTCTTAGGAGAAAGTAATTCTACAAAAAATAAAAAAAACTTTATAAGGAGTTTTTTATTGAACCATATGAAAATAATACTTACCAAGGCACTAAATTTTACTACACCACTTTAACTTTGTTTTATAATTTGGATTTTACAAACAATTTTACAAAACTATTTTATTGAATCCGATTTAAGTTTTTTGTGCCATCTAAACATTAACGAAATATTAATAAAATAATTTAGTTTCCATCTCAATGCCTGATCACATTAATGTGATGCTCGATCACATATTCAGTTGAAGTCCGCACACTTTCCTTTCAATCATTAGTCTGGCTTTGGCTTTGGAATCTTGGTAATCGCTAACCGAATAGGCCTGAGTGCATACCCTAGCAAATCACATTAGAGGAGCAACAACAAAATCATCAAATGGCGTAGGCAGTTGCAGTCAGATTCGGTTTGTGCGGGAGGCAGGGCGAGAGATACTTCACCGAACTTGGGGAATTTCGAGGGGGTTTTCCAAGGGGGCAGCCAGACAACTACGACGTCATCGACACCTCCGATAGTCGAAGTGGGTGGGTGGCTAGACTGGACAACCAACGGCAGCTAAATCAGCAGAGGCAGCCTGTTTGCCAGCCTCGACTGACCGACGGCGACCGGTTGAAGACCGCACCAGTCGCTGCTGCATCTTCAGACCCCCTTCCCCACCCAAAATGGGGGTGGGGTGGGGTGGTCTTGTGTAGTGACTTGACTGTAACCTCATTGACCAGAAAAATGCAAGCGGCAAACAGCAACAAGCGCAGACAACAAAACATCAAATGTGAATTAGTGCAAAGGTAGCCAAGGAGCAAGGATATACTGGAAAAAACTTGTATTAATAAATGTATACCTACCAAAAAAATGTGGTATATTTGGTTTTAATCAAATTACATAAACCATTTAAATATAATATAAAATAACTAATTTAAACATTCCATTTGAAATCATTGAATCTACTAAAAGTTTACTATTCCAAGTAAAATTAACTAAATTATTAGTTTCCCATTATACAAATAAATGTATTATAAAAGTTAATACAAATCATTTTTATATACAAGTAAAAATGAAAAAAAGAATCGTTTTGTTTCGTATTTAAATAAGAAAGTAGGAAAGTATGTTCACTTTTATATTGAGCTGTCAAAAACCATCTGTAAATTGAAAACCATTAATTTGTTTTCAGTGCAGTAGAATGAGAGCCGAAGAAGGAGCAGAAGACGTGGCTAAAAAAGAGGAAAGAGGAAGTGGGTGGAAGAGTGGGAGGAAGAGTGGGCAGAACAAGGCAAAACGTTTCCATATTTATTGGCACTTTTCGGTTTTCTGGAAGCGGTTCCAGCATATACAAGAGGGGAAAGCGGGGGTGCGGTTCAGTGGACCAGGCACACGTCACATTGTGGGTGGGAGGATGGGAGAGAGGAGAGTTAGAAAGGGAGCAAGAGAGAGTTGTGGGATTCGAGTGAGGTTTTGACCGACGAGCTGAGTGGCCGGAGTTTTGGCATTGGCTCTGCGGATCGAAACTTAAATTATTAATTCCCAGCAATAGTTGTCGAGGGGTGAAGCTGGGGGTCAAACTTTTGAGCAATCGACATATGGGGTTGGCCACTCCCATAAAGCCTCGAAAGACTTCTGCTTCATTCCAAATCCTTCATTGGGTATTATACCCATATTGGGCTTAACTAAATGAGAACTACAAAATTAAACGGTTTTGCCTACAAAACTAATTATTTGTTCAATATACATCTTTAAAACTTTTGGATACATTAAATTTATTGATGCTTGTAAGAAAAGATTTGGAAATTTAGAAAACTTTACAAAATTTCAATACTTTATCGATTTAAGTTTATTTTCACTTTTTCAACATACTCTTCAAATTTTAATTTTTATTGGTTTTATTGGTTCATTTCAAATTATAATTTGTGTATGTCGTATACTTAAAAATGCATGCATTTTGAAAATAAAACAGGTTAAAAGTACATAATTGTGCGATTTTGTGTAAAGAAATTATCCGATGCTTATAACATTTTGAAATACATTCAATTAGTATTGATTTTCTATTTTCCAAAAAGCACTGCAATGCTTTTCCTGACTGTAATAAAATGTTGTTAGAGTGTAAGAAAAATTGCCTTAAAACAAAATAACTCATCCGCAATGGAGGCTGTGTGTGTACGAATAGGGAGCAGTTTCCGAAGATTTCAAGTAGTTAATAAGTTATAAGGGGATGTGTAAGAAGTGCACTATTTGGATGTAATGAGTGCTCAAAATAGCGCTCATAAAAAGCGCTCACGCCGCGTCTCACCCACACTCTCTCCCTCTCCCTCTTTTTAACGCTCTCTGGCTCCCTCTCTCGCTGTCGTTAAGTGTTCGCTTTTCGTCAAGTGTGTGTGCAACTTCTCCTCCTCAGAACAACAGTTATAAGCTCTGCCTTTGCCGCTGCCGGCTTCGCAGTCGACGTTGACTGCAGGCAGCAGCGTCGCTCATTTGTGCGCTTAATGACGTCATTATTTTTATTTTAACAGCGCCAAGCAAATTGCATATACTGTTGCTGCTCCTGCGCAGTCGGCGCTCAGCCAACGTCGACGTCGCTGCAACAACAGCGGGGGAGAGTGAGTGAGTGAGTGAATGAGTGAGTGAGTAAGAGAGAAAGAGCGCAGGCTCTCCCTCATAGCCCTCTCGCTTGCTCCTGTTGAGCTGGTACTGCAGCTTCGGGTTTCTGCGCCTTCGTTTTGTTTGCTCGTGTTTGCCGCCGTCGCGTGTTGTTGTTGTTGTTGCTCCCCTGCTACTTATGCTGATGATTGCTGGGGGTCCAAAGCGCCGCTCGTGCGCCACACGTTCATTCAGTCGACGAGCGACGCTGCGCCTGAACGTACGACGGCTGATCTGAACCGGAATCGAACGGCCATATCTCAAGCGATTCGATTCGAGTCGATACGATTCAACTCGTGCAACGCAACGCAAGCAAGAAACAAACAAACAAACAAACAAAGTGCAACCACCCAAAGCAAGCCAACAATCTTCGGCGTGTGCCCAAGACATCTCATTATCATTGCAACTTTTGAACCATTTAGTAGTTCCGTAGTAGTTGTGCCGCGATTTTCGATAGTGAAACACCCAGTTCGGGATTTTTGGCGCGTTGCGATCGTGCGTGAGTGATAACTATCTATCAGATACTCATTGTTACTCATAGATACTCATGAATACTTTGAATTCAGTGCTAGTTTGTGATAAGAATTTCATAGATAAATTCACATAAAAAACAAAAAGGCTGAAAAGCAAGTGTTTGAAAAACAGGAATCAAGAAAATCAACTGATCAGAGGAAAAACAGTCAGAGCTTCGTCGATATTGGCAGCTGCTTAAGAAAACTAACAAAATTACGGTAATTAATTTTTGCTATTTGTTTTCAGCTTCGATCTCGATATTTAACTTTTTCGATATATGTATATTTAAATGTTAAGGAAATCATAGCATACTTATTTCCAAATATGATTACGCTAAATGGGATTTCTTGTCAAATATAATGAAATTTCAATACTAATAGTTATGGATAGACGCATTATAATATCCTTATTTTTAATCTTAAAATGTAAAACGTAAATGTAAAGTCAGCGAAGTCAAAAATAAAATGTTATTTACTTATTTAACTTAAAATTCTTTATCATCTGTATAAATTTTGTTTTTTAAGTTAAAATGATGTATAATTTTTATGAATAATTTTTTATTAGCAATAATCAAAGTCTCAGTCTAAGTTTAATTAGTTCCATTGGTTACATCATACAACAAACAGTTCTTTCTTAAATCTAATGTGTAACAAGAACAAGACTTAAGACGAATAAAAGTCAATTTAAAATATAAATGCTAGTGCTTACTAAAAAATAATTTTCTTTGATAGAACATAATGACATATGAAAATAGGGTTCACTTAGTTAAAACACATATATTTACAACAAGAGGCATTTCAGACAGCAATTTGGACGTTAATACTATTCCTGATACGAAGTTTTTTTCCAATTCTGTAATATATGTACTTTGTTTGAAGTTTTCTATTTTGAGGACCTAGATTCTATAATTTGGAAAATCATTGTGAAGTGCCCGGGCTAAAAATTTAAAATACAAAAATCGCGTTACAGGCAGAACAACATTTTTTGCAAACCACTTAACCCCAAATTTAATACTTTGTAATGCGTTTTATAATAATAATAATTATAATGTTCATTTAACTGAAGAGCTCGTCAAGAAATAAGAAAAATCAAACCTTTCAAGCCTCTCACGCACTTCAGTCACTTGATTACTGTTCGAAACAGCCAAATGCAATTTTTATGTTAATCTCAACCCTGACATGGTAATATGCAAAAACCAATAAATTGATGCGATTTCGCTGCAGGCGGTTAATAACTTTAATTAACGTTAATTTTATCAACATCAACATTATCGTCGGCATGAGCATGGGCATGGGGCATGTGCATGAGCGAATTGTGCGAGCGACTCAAAAATAGTTGCGACGTTCTAATAATAAAACCAAATATAATAAATAGCCATAAACAAACTAATAATACGGCACGGCGGCAGTGGACGTGGACAGTGGCAATTTGCAACAATGAGGCTCATCAAACGATCGCTAAAACGAAATCAGAATGAAACTCTACACATAAATAGTTTAATGTGCTAAGCCTTGCGACTGCTGCCACCCCACGAAAAATGACTAAAACGTATTACAATTGACTCGCCGTGGCTCAGTGTCATTTTTGCGAAAATAAACGTATCTATGAGATACAATAAACAGCAGCAGCAGCAAGCGCACAATTCGCACTAACAACAGCGCCAGCGGGCGTAACAACAATTGTAATAATCAGTTTCATTTCAAAGCCGGACCAACCTGCGCGCTACATTTTTTTCCCAGTGCTCAAGCTCTACTTGGAAGCCCCTGCCCCTGCCCCTGCACATGCCCCTGCGCCTAGCATTGCCACCGATCCCACCGAACCCAGCACCACCCCTCATCTGCATCCAGGTCCCAACAAAGTATCTATGCAGTGCATTGTTAGCATGGCTCGCTCATTTAATTAAATATAATTAGCTGCATTAATTGCAAATTAATACAGAATTTAGTCTCTTTGTTGCTCGTTTCATTGTCGTTGCCAAGCAGAGTTAGCTATTTCCCTGCTCCCAACTCGTTCTACACGCCTCGTTATCGCCGGCAATTATTTAGCGAGAATTAACTGGGCTCTAAGGCCCCCACAAATATAATGGCCAAACTCTGGAATGACATTCAGCGTGTGCATATCGCGGCCTAATGAGTTGCATTTAAATTTAAGATTTTTTAAGTACTTAACCGGGTTTGATTCATTGTGTAAAGAGTACGATTTTTCTAAGCAATGTTGTGTGGTAATATTCAATTAATTTTTCAAGACCAGGTTCAAATTCTTAACATCCAAAACAACTATATGCCAGTAACACAGCTCTGAAGTAGCTAAGATTAAATTTGGCTTAAAAGTATACGTTGATGTTAATGAAATATTTTTATTTAAAAACACCTTATTCTATTTAAAATAACAAAACGATAAATATTACATTAAATTTCCTCAAAAAATGACTTGAATATTTTATAAATCAATATAAAATTAACATTTTAAATATTTATACAATTTCCTGATTAAAAAAATGAATTGCAGTAACATTTTGAGACAACCCAATTGTAACTTACCTTTTCCAAAAGGAGATCCACAATTTCTAAAAATGCCGTCGGCATTTATAGTCAGCGCTCAAAAAATTTTTATCTATTTCGGTTTAAGCTTAGTTTACTGCACAAAATTTACTTTTAAAACATCCATTTTACAATTTCGGTTTTCTTTGATTGTGAAATTAATTAACATCATTAAATTGACTGGGATTTTTTTAGATTTTGAGTGGCATCTTCTGCAAATCAGAGAAATCCATTAAATGCGCGTGTCTGCTGCCAAACGCATTGCGGCAACTTTTAATGCACAAATAGCTGTGAAAAAGAAAATCAACGACGACGGAAAAAATGATTAGATATTAAATTATAAATTAAATGTTGTTGCTGTAGTTGCTGTTTCTTGTTTATGACAAACGGATGACGAACGCATAAAAATGCAGTGGCACAAGAAGCGGAAAAGCAACAAAACGACTGCAGACAAATCAACAAGGAGGCAAACCAACACACACCACACACACATCGCACACGCACACACTCATTAAAAATAACCAAAAGCCAGCGGAGAATTGCAATTTCCCCCGTAACCTCGTCAAAAAAAAAAGATATATACCCAACGATCGCGTCACGTTGTCACTTTACGTAGGCAAATCGTAAAATGAAAGAAAGAAAATCTGCAAAGCAAAACGCTTAATTATATGCCTCGTATTTTGGACAGCTGCCTCGACCACGCCTTCCCCATGTGGGCGGCCATTTTAATTAAGCATAATTAAAGTAATAATTATGCCCCGTAAAGGCATTGAAGTTTGTGCAAATGAGGCGAGCTCGAGAGGCGGGCACTGGCATCTTGAAAGGATTTCACTGCTGTTTTTGATGTGTGGCCAATTGGCAAACTTGTGCAAACATAAAATGCTATTTTATTGCCCTAATACAGGCAGGGTGGCGAAAATGCAGGAAGTGTGTTTCTCCGAATGCCAAAAGCAATTGAAAATGCATTGCCCATCCAACCAGAAGGCGAATCAAAGGGAAACAAGTATTTGTGAAATTTTAAAATCAGTTGTCCACTTCCTTTCAATAAGATAAAGTTGTTTGCAAATGAAAAATCAATTAATGCACTGACTCAACTATTTAATAGGTCACACAAATGTTGGTGTTGTAATTCTTATTTTATAATTTATACCAATGTAACATTTTGGAACTTGACTCAAATATCAATATTTAAACATTAAAAATGTCAAAGAAAACTTACTTTTAAATTTAAAAAAAATAAGTATTTAAAGTACTTATTTATTACTGAAATTGTGAATTTTTATGGATACCCAAGAATGTTCTTAGCGGGAAACATTTTTGAGCATCCTCAATTGTTGAGTACTAAAATTATTCCCAATTATTTTCGCTTAAGTATATGCTGAGCGTTGCCATTTGGAGATGATCTTGTGAGGATTGGCTCACTTTTCGCCGGGCCACCAAAATAAGATATTGCATGCCGCACATGCCACAAAGCCTACACAAAAAGCGAAAAACACGCACACACGCCGCTCATTTAATAATGAACAATAATGAAGAGTAATAATAATCATCAGCAAAACGTGCAAGAGAGTGTCCAAGTGCGGCAATATATATGTATACACACTCGCATATACGGAGGCTACGAAATTTTATCAACGAACGCGCATCATTTCAATTAAGAAAATGTCACAAGTGTCCAAGCAGCAAACAGCAAACAGCGGCAGCAGCCTAAAACACGCCAAAAGCGGAAAGTCGGGGGATCTCCGCACTTTCATTTCGCAATTTCAGAGTCCCCTCCTGCGACTTCTTGCCCATTTAGTTGGCTGCCCCCCTCTTTAATGGCTGGTTTTTTGGAGCATTTCTTGTAATTAATGCGAATTGTCACACGCTAGAACTGAAATAATGTCAACTGCCTTCGATTCGCCTTCTAATTCATTACATTTATCGTTTGTTGCCCGTTTCCTATTCTTAATTAGCAATTAAACAATTTATGCTTTTGCGTGAACAATGAGAAACTAAGTGAAACAAGCCGAATTTTTGTAGTCCAAAAACATGAAACCATAATTAATTTCATTCCATAAAGTATTTTGCTCAATTAGCTATTAAAAACACTACTTTACCGCGTTGGCATTGCGTGCATTGTAGAGATGGAAATGGAGGCCCGAGGAACAAAATTCGGGGTTGCTCGATGGATCCAATCATGCTTGATGGATGGATTGTCAAAGATGCCAGATAAACGATAGGAGTAATGTAAGTCTGTCGTGCTTAGGTAATTATGCCGATAGACAACTCCTATTTGAAACATAATCCATTTTAAGAGTGGGGAAATTCATTGTTTTTAAGTTTAGGGTTTGTTTAACTGCTCATGCATTAGCATTTTTTTACAATTCTCAGAGTATATTATGTTTAAGATCATGATTTAAAATCTTAAGCAAATAAATAGTTTTCTATTGTATAAATACAAAGGTTTGATAAATGGTTGAAAGGAATTGATGAAGTACTCGAAAATATCCTTCAAATAACACTTTTTAACAGTATTGACTATAAATGACTTAATTTATTTATTAATTCGTTAAGTCATACTGATATTTATTTCGTTTTTCGTGAATAACGAGAATTGACCATACTTGATTTTTTGGAAGACATTATCTTGTTAATTTACTTACAGTTTAAATAACTTCTAATTTGAATCAACAATTAATTTTATGTTCTGAACATTGTATGTTACCTTCATAAATGTTCTTGCTTACTAAAATTGTTTTAAAAAACGTAAGCGACATGCTTTATAAACATATCGTAAAAAATGTTGAATTACTCAATAAAATTATATTTAACACACTTTTCAAACCGGACTGCTAAGAATGTTTGTGAGTTAATATATCTTTTCATTTGCGGATCACAGGCAGATGAGGAATTTCGGTCGTAATTTCAACTAATTTTATTTCTCGTTTTAGTGTTTTTCGTTAAATAATTGTTAATTAAATGCAATTAAAAATTTCTCTACGCCCGACCCGTCACTCGTCTCTCTGACTATTTGAGCAGTCAGATCGTACTTAATGAGACGCGACACAGTTGCACAGATGGTCCACCGAAACCAGCTAATTGCGCAATTAACTCGACAGAGTGGGGAGTGCGGTGATCGGGAGTGGCGAAGTGAGGCAAGGGGCATGCCACATGTTGCACGGAGCTGCTGTAAATTTGTTGTATTAAGTGTGGAAAATCTCGAGCACTTAATTCACGCTTTGTTGAAGGTGTTGAAAGGCGGTCGACTGAATCCTGCTGAATCAAGCATCCCGAATCCAGAAACCGGAATCCAGAACCCAACCAAGAACCTGGGGGTACTTACCAGCTAAGTTAAACCAAATGCGAAAACCGCAAAAAAGGGAACTGCCACACGAACCCACGTAATGTGTGTGCTGCTGGGTCCTTTTTATTTGTATTTTTTTTTTTTTGCTCATTTGACTTTGGCCAGGCTAAACAAGCTGCTTATCCTTTCGGCCAGGACCCGGACGAAAAGAAAAATGTTAATTACCCTTTGTGTTTAAATAGACCCCGCTCACACACACTCATGTTCAGTTATCCTGCATCCTTGTTCAAGGGTCACCACGGACCTTTGTGTTATTTGAGGCAATTAAAATTATTATTTTAATGTCAACACTTTTTTTCACCGTTTTTCGTTTGGTTTTCGGCCAGGATAATGCATGTAAAACGACTAACGCGCCTCCCAGGGAAAATCCTTTAAATGTTTCCCAAGATTTCACGGGGTTTGGGGTACGTCTCCATTTGCCGTCGGCACTTGGCTGCGACTTTCGAAACTTTGCTCTGGTTTTCGTTTTGTTTGGCTCTCAATCCACTCTCCTTTTTTTTTTTGTGTTTTAGATTTTTTTGGTGTGGGCTATGCCTGGGCTGTTTTTTCCTGGGGTGGATTTTACGCCCCAGCCTTGGTTTACCAGGCGTTGAGGAATTCCGTATAAGTGTTTCTACGGCATTTGTTGGCTCAAGCATTTTACGGGAGGTTAGGTCAGTGCCCGTACCATTTCCATCCCCATCTCAGTGCTCCTTCCCCGTTTATCCTCGTTTTGAGAAATGTTTTTCGGTTGCCTTTGGGCTTGTGGCTTTGCCCTTCGGTGGGGCTCTTTGAGGGGGTATTTTGGGGGGGTTGGCGTTCTGTGCCCCGGTGGCAACCGAGATAAGCAGGTGTTATATTTTTATGGCTAAAGTGGCTAAGCAGCAGTTTGCGGAGAGTAGATGGCAAGGAATCATGTTCTGGTGTAGGTGTTGGCAGCAGTAGTGTGATAAGGCCCAGGGCGTTTTGCTCTCTGAGTGGAGGGTTTTCTTGCAACCGACAGTTGGTTCAGTTGCCAATGCGATGACTGCGTAAGAAGTAAGACTTCCGAAAAAAGAGCTCAAAATAATTCTGATGACAAGTATTTGTTGGTGTTATTCGACATAATGGGTATTAACGTTTTTTTTTATTATTATAGGTGAAAGAAACTTAACTGAAACTTATACACGACTTAAACTAAAATTTAATATTTATTTCTTTAAAATTTTTAATTGACATGTCAATGCCTAGAACGTATCTAATTTTTTTTTTTAACATATTTATTACATAATTTTTGCAGGATACGCTTAAAGAACTTGACATTTTTCACATCCAGTACTAAAATTTTATTAACTTCGAATAAAAATTGCTTCATGTTTTTATTCGACTTTAAACGTAACTCAGAAAAGATTATAAAATAAATACTTAAACTTAACATTACATTAATGCTTACATTATTAATAAATAATAAGCCTAAATAGGTTAACAAGTCGTTAAAAGGAAATTCAATTTTATAATTTTTTTAGAACTTAATATATAGTGTTTTTTTTAAGAAATTCGAATTATCCTTACAAAAGTTTTTTTTTAAACATATTATAATTTTTGGTGACCTGTTTATTTTATAATTATGGGTCTCTGCCTCTTTCCTTTTATTAAAATACACTTTCCTCAAAAATGTTATGGCTCACATTTTGTTTTTAACTTTTTAAAATGAGATTCTCCCTTATCTGTCCCTTTATTGAAGCCATATTAATCCGTCGTGTTCCAACCACTTAGCCACAAGCAGTTTGCTTGGTTAGCCAAAGCAGCTGTTTTGGGGTCATGCCACCATCTGCCCCCACCGCCGATCTACGCCCCCTTTGGTGACCCGACTCGATTAACTTCGTAAACAGCATCAGCAGCAGCAGCCGCCTTAATTGTTTCGCACTTAATCAAAACGAGCAGCGGACTGGCCCAAACCGAGACTATCAAAGGCGGCTCCCCAGTCGTCGGTTTTCGAGCCAAAGGCAGCACAAAAGCCAAAGCAGTGACTGAGCTGAAAAGCAAAAAATTGAAAACTAAAGAGCAACTTGGGGCGCACGCCAGTCGGCAGTCTCCATTCCTGAAAAAGGGACGGACGTGGGACAACCTACAACCTACAAGCGACAACGACAACCGACAACGACGACATCAACACCCGGGCGTTGTGAAAAGAAAAACGTTTTATGAGCTCATTCACAAAAAGGGCCAAAGCACACACACAGTCGCACATAGAAAAAGGAAGTTTTCTGAGGATGACGACAGAAGCAACCTGTTGAACCCTCAGTCCATCCAGTCACTCCAAATTTCCCAACCCCCCTCCTGGGTTCAAAAGTGCCACAGTTTATTTCTTCTTTTTTTTGCTGGGTCGTGTGCCAAAATTATATGTTAAAACATCGGCGTGAGAAGTGCTGATTTCTTCAACTTGCTTCTGTTTTTTTTCAGAAAAGATTTGCCAAAGTTGAAATGGGTAGAGGTGAAAATGCTTTATGTTTTTTTGTAGAGTTGTTTTTTCCCCCTTTTCTTTTTTAACTGTGTATACACCAAGAGTCTGTAATTTTTCTTTTAGTGGGTGTTTCTAATTGAGGTTTTTCCCTTTAAATTTCCAGCGAGAGTGAGGAAGAAGGAGAGTAATTTTGGGTGGTTGCTTACAGGAAAATGTGTGTGTTTCTTTGGGAGTATCTTGAGTGTTTGTTGAGTGCATTTCATGGGCTCTCAGAAGATCAAGCTGCTGAGTTTGACTTATAACGCCCTGGCTGAATCATTGTCCGAGGTTGGAGTTTCATTTTTGGAAAGAGTGGAATAAAAGGAATAGTATGGAGGAGATTTATTCAGATTAAAAGCTTGAAAAAGCCAATTGACAAGCGTATACTTTAAAGCAAGAACAAAATATTTCGCATCAATTATGTTTATGTTAGATGTTACCTTGCCTTTCAATAAAATTTTTTTAATTAATTTATCTTCTGTTTTAAATTTTTTTTGACCTAATATACTTGCGTTGTTATTTTTATTTTATTTAGCTTTTTGTCTAGAAACAAGTAAATTTTAGACAATGCTGACATTTTTTATTCCGCACATGAGCTATCTTAGCTGAAATATGTTGTTCTCTTAATATTAGCTCAACTATTTGTAATTTTATGTATTCTCTATTTGTTTTCTGATAATAACCTAATTTTATTCAACATATTTAGGTTTTATTAATTACATTGAATAGATGATCAAAGTGCTCAATTTTTTTTGTTCAATGTGTTCTGCGTAATTTTATATTATTGTTAACATTTCCATGATTTTAATTTTGATTTGATTAAATCTTTTATGAAAATGCATCCGCAAACAAATTGTTTTGATGTCGTACAAAACCTGCACATCTCACTCATGACACTTTGTCGCCGCATCGCTCCACTCCCAAGTGCAATCACTTGCTCAAATCTGTTTGACTTCATCTGCCCGATTTTCCCCACCACTAGACACCCACCACCCACCAGCCACCAGCCAGTACCCAACTTCCAACACCACAATCGCTTGTGGGCGGGGGCTTCTGTGGGGCTTTCCTCGCCGAGCTTTTTTCCGACGCGCACGCTCTGCTTCTGGCCATGTGTCGATGTGTTCAGACTGCTGAGCGCCTGCTGCTCTTAGCCAAAGTGGAGGCGCCGGTCGTTTCGGCCGTGTTTGCGGTTGTCGCAGCTGCCGCCTGTTGCGCCGCCTGTGCGGCTGTTTTGGGCCAAGTTTGTGTTCGCTGCCATGGCCAAGACGCTAAGCAGAGGCTCTTACAACTTCATAAGTTGGCGCAATGTCACGGCGGTTGTTGCCACCTTTTTTCGCGCATCACTCGGCAGACATATAGTTGTGCATATACATGTATATCTTTATGCGAGTGGCGTTGGGCTTTGTCTGCTGGGCTTCTGTTATTCCGCTGACTTGATTTTCTCTCTCTCCGCAGGTGTGTGTGTGTGTGTGTACAGCCAGTGTTTGTTTTTAGTTGTTCGGTGGCAATCTGGCTGGGAACAAAAGTTCCCCCCTTCACTACTGTAAGCTTATGCGAAAATACACCGAGATTACGGGCTTCGGAACAGGAATAAGTTATCTAAATGAGTCTCGGCTTTATTGCTAGCAATTATGGATCTGGCCAGCACTGCGTATGTGTAATTGCCCTGCGATTGCATTGCAGCCAATCCGAAGTCGAAGCCGGAGCATTTCGACCGACTTTTCATTACCGGCATCAACACTTGCATATGTAATTTAGCATAATTCCAAATGCACGACCCAGTCCATAAAGCAGCGCGAACTGGAGCTGGTATAATTAATAAACGGTAACACAGCAAGAAATCCAACAATGCCACAGCGACTATGGCAACTTTGGCATGTAAAAAGCGTCAAACAACACTGATTTCTATTGGCAAAGGAATGCCAAATGCGATATCTGCCTCTCGTTCTCTCCCTCTCGGCCTGCCGTCTCCCTCTATTGGGGTCTATACTCGTATATCCATGCCTTGACTGCAATTTATGAGCCTAAATGAGCGCAAATTTCAGTGTATATAGGCGAGCACACTCGCACACTTTGCATTTGTGAGTCGTGTGTGAGCGATTTTGGCGCTCAATTGGCAATAATTTCTGATCAATTTTCCATTGACTGACAAAAACAGAGCAACAGAGACGGATAGAAAGACGAGACGGACGGTTTTGCTGTGGGGACATGTGTCAGATAGGAATTTTCTGGATTGTCCCGATAGATAAGGAACTGAATTATAAAGTCTAAAAGTTGTATGGTTGAAAAAATATATGAATTTATTCTTTATTTTATCTTTTTATTATACAATGTGATTTTGTTTCTCTTGTGTTTTAATAAATTCTGGTTTGCTTATATGAGGTCTAAGCAATTGCCTATGACACCAATCCATCTTAATCAATAATATGATTATGCCAAGAATGCGTTTTTAATAATTATTATTTTATCCCAAACATTAATACAAATTTGTATTGAAATTTTAATAGTAATATCTCATTATTTGCTCCATATGGGCTTATTGTCTGCAAAAAACAAAAATACAATACATTCTTTACAATAATAATTGCAATTTCCCATCCAAAGCATGAAATTACCTATCGTGATTTATTACCCACTACTGCTTTCCAAGGTTTGATGTTGGCAAGCTGAAATCAAATATTTTACGAGTGCATTTCTCTTGGCAGGGAAAGAGTCTAAGAGTCAAAGAGTCTATAAATTTGGAGAACCAAATAAACAAAGTCTGCAATTTTTATATTTCCTCACAGCCCTCATGCCACTTCACTTAATTACCCCTTTGGCCTGCTTAGCTGGGCTCGTATTTTATTTATAATAATTAAATCTGTCAAACTCAAAAATGTCTTTCCACAAAAGCCGCCAGTTGCAACAGTAATGGAAATATTCCGACAATCGAGCGGAGTTTTTCATGTTGTTGCTTTTGAGTTCTCTGTGATTTCTGAGTCCACACTTCGTGGAATGTTGTTGCTGTTAATTGGCTAAATTATTTTTACTGATTATTAATAAATATGTATTGTGTTGTCGTAGTTGATTAATTGGCATTATGGCCAAGCCGGGCCATAATTGAAGAGAAAAGTAAGTCTTGATTGCGTCATTTATGACGCCTCATTTAATTGAAGATACTGAAGAAGAACTAGAGGCATACTTTGCAATGGGTTCCTCCAATTTCCAAGAAATCACCACCGCCAGCAAAACAATAGCAGAACGTTGAACAAAAATTAACACATTTAAATTACTTTCATTAAAGATTGATTAATATGGCCCTGATTGGTATTTCTTTTTATTTTCTCTCCTTCCCTGGCTCATTGTCGTCAGAGTACCCCTTACGGATCTCAATTATTGTCACATAAATTGAACATTTACTGACCGTTTTTCACTGATTTCTGATTTTTATTAATTTACGTATTCGTTCCGCATGTGTTTTCATATTGATTTCCAATCATAGAATGCCTCTCAACAATTCGTTTTCAATGAGCCGTAATTTAGACTCATTTAAATAAATATACTTTTGTTGATTGGTCTTTTGCGATATTACGCTATCGTCGTCGGCAATTGCGATAACGAGTTCAATGCAAAGATATTTAACCTTTTAATAAGCTGGCCGGCGGGCAGAGCTTGATGTTAGATAATCAAGGGTTTGAAATGTAATTATAAAAGGGGGTACAGTTAGCACACATTTGACTATCTTATCCTTTTTTTAATCTCGCAGGGACTGGAAGCGAAAAGCAAGGTTTTTTTTATTTTGTTGAGATTTTTTTTATATCTTTTTTCTTATATTTTATTTACATTTATCTATTGAGCCAAAAATTATTTGTTTTATTTAAAAATACCTATTTTAAATTTTTAGAACATGAGATACCATATTTGTTTGAATAAGTTTTTTAAATATTAAAAAAGCAAAAGGTTATATTTTTTAATCGTCAAAGTAGAAATTTTACGTAAGAATTTAATTGGATATTTATTAAATAAAGTTTTATCAAGAAAATATACATTTTACAATGTGCTATTAAACTAAAATAATAATTCATTATTTCATTATTTAAAATATTTCTTTGGAAAAAAAAAACAAAAAATATTTGTTTTAATTGACAAAGGGAAAAGAAAGGATATATTTTAAAAATTGTTTAAATGTGGGGCTTTAGATTAATTTTTAACAGACACAATTTAAAAAAAAAAAACTGTTTGGAACTACAAAGGTTGATCTTCCTGTCTTCCAGCTTCCTTAATGCTTATAGATCATGCTTGGAAGTGTGGTACAGTTGGCCCAGTTCGACTTAGTTGGCCTCATGCATTTATGCATCAGTTGTGGCCGTCACGCACTTAATGAGCCTCCGAGATTGAGTCGGCGACTGACGGCAACAAATTGACGCGTTTAATAATATTTTACAATGTGTGTTTTCAGCCCGCTAATTTCTTGCAGGCGTTATTGTGCGCACTTTCAAAAAGTTGCGTGGTGCGCCCCTTGGGGGCCTCATTTGAAGCCCGACAGCGTTGCCATATCGCTGCTGCAGTTGCAGTTGCAATTTCCATTGCTGTTGCCGTTGCTGTTGCCGTTGCCGTTGTCGGTGTCGTGTTGCCGTCGTCGCCGTCGCGTAATTTACATTAATTGGCACACGGCGTCGTACATATAAATTTTTACGCGCCTAAACTTTAATTTCATGCGTGCCATTTGATTTTGGTTGCCACTCTGGGCACAAATTATAGGCAAGTGTGACGACGATACGGGATCCTGATCGTGCCCGTATTTTTTTTTTGTTTTTTTCTTATTTGTGTCTGTTGGGCGTTGTTTCTCGGTGGGTTTTCAGCCAAATGCCGCAAGGCCCGTGGAGCGGTTAAATATCTACGCAGATTTGCGGGCATCTAGTTACGGGCCTTTGCATAATGGAAAGGTGTCTGCGAATGCCGAGACAATCACCTGATGGGTTGCCGTTTACCTGGATTAACGCCGCCCAATCGAAGGTTGTTTAGCAACCCATAAAAATGCCTGCATTAACACATTTAAATTTGTCAGCAGGTTTTTTTCCACTTATGTATATGGTTAAGCCTATTCAAATGCAATACCGCTAAGACATTTTTATTTTGAATTCCTTAACGTACTTAGAATTAATCAAATCTCATAAACATGAAATTCTTGTGGTAACAGCTACACAAACTTAATCAAGTACCAAAGGCTACAAAATATATTACACGTTCAAACATTTTTATTGATTTTAAATTGGAAGCAAATATTTGTTTTAATTATCAGAAATACGGCGGTTTGAAATTATTAAAATAAAATATATGATTTAATTATTCATATTTAACTGCAATTATATTAATTGTGTCGTCAAATTTTATTACCAAAGCACAATTTGTTCAATTTAACACGCAATTTTCCTCTTTTTTTCAGAGAAAAATTGCAACGGCTCATAAAAAGTCAAATACAGTAGCGTATAAATTTCCCATTATTGTTCTGGGGCTACTGCTTCTTGTTCTTCTTCCATTAATTAACATACTTTCACAGAATTTCTTTCTAGCAACAATTTTTCGTTGACGTCAATTTCGCTCAACGTTAGTTATTATTGTTGTGCTCATTTCGCCATATCATCAGGTCAAATCTCAATTAGCAAATATAACGATTGTTGCTTTCTTCTCACTCCCTCTCTCCCTCTTTCACTTAACTAACAATTAACAAATATTAATGGAAATTTATTTCAATTGAAATCAAAAATTTCACTTCCAAACGGCCATGGTTGAAATTTCTATATGCGTTAGTTTTGCATGTGGAACTACTAACTACTAACAAGGTACAGTCCTTATCTAAGTTGAACTCGGCCATTAGCCAGTCAATGGCTCCTCAAATGACTTTCCCCTCAACTCAAGTTAATTAAAAAATAGCCCACGCCCACCCACACACACTCACAATCAGCTTATAATCAGCTTACATTCTGGCAAATTTATAACCTCGCTTGATTATGAGAGGTTAGCTGTCATAAACAAATGACATGCCGTACCATACGCCAGCGCCATCTAGCGAGCGGTGCGTGCAGCTACGTGGACGGCATATCAAGTGCAATGTTTTTGCAGTGGACAAACTGCAACCTGCAGTAATTATGACCGGGTTGTGTAGTGGGAGGGGGGGGATTCGTTAACACCGGTGGCTCCTAATGGCCTGGCCCATTGTTCGCTGGCGGCGCTTAAAGTAGCTTTTAATAAGCGGCCGCGTCAAGCAAATAAATAATTATAATAAATAAATAATAAATTATCGTGCAGTCGGTCTGGTGGGTACAGTCACACAATGATGCCGTCTCCTTCCGTCTAATTACACTCGCCAAATGGCACATGCAAAGTGCAACATTTGATTTGATTCAACGCCCCACACCCACCTCGATCCCCTGCGCCCTACTTCATCGGGAGTTAATTAAGCGCTTTAAAGACTCAATTTGAATGCAACCTTTGACGATCGAGTGCGGGCCATTTAGTTGCATTTTCATATTTTGCAGCTCATTATAGATAGCCATTTTACGGGTATGCAAATGGTAATGGCCCGGTTATATTTTGATGCATTTCTTAGTGTAATCGGTAATCGGGAAATCGCTGGAATTTTATTGCACACTTAAATCCATCTGAAGTTACCTCATTCCGTTTATATTTTAGGCTGTTAAGTTGGGTAAAAAGCCAGTCGGTAAATAATTAAAAAAAAGACTATCAATAATAGCTCGGGCTTATCGGATTCTCACCGATGTTTTAATAGCACACTTCACAATAAAGATTAAATTTCAGTGTTAAAAATATATATTGCATTTTAAGTTGAGTTAAGTTAAGTTTTCGGTGATGATCGGTCTTAAATCTGGCATTGCGAATCGATAGAGATAGGCTTGTGCCGTATTTCATTAAATTCTTTTGAATAAGCCAGGCAATTTAAGCGACTTACTCCCGCTGTGGAACGAAAACGACTCTTACCCGGTTAATCGATTCAAAATTCGATTACCATAACACTTTGCCCCTCGGCCGAAATAAAACCCTTTGCAACCCCAGATAAGTTGAGAACCACCCTCGTCGAATGGTCATGTCATGCCGCACGAGGTCCTTTTGACCATGTACAGTGCAATACCCCGCGGCCAAATTCTAATTATAATCGCGAATCGCATGTGCCAAAGCCCCAATAAACCTTTGTCAAGCGATTCGCTCGCTAAGGTCCCCTCCTAAATTCCGGCTTCGTGTCATTAACGACCCACACCGCCCGGCTGTGGTCTTTGCATTAATTTTTGCACTGCCACAGAGCTGCAGAAAAAAGGAAAAAATAAAAAATGGGAAAGCAAGAAATTTCCATAATGAGCACGTACACAATCACTTACCCCGGACACATGCAGTTCGCCAAAAAGGGTTTGCCTTCCCGTTCGCTCGGGGGTTGCAAAAATTTTATAATTAGTTGTCCGTTGCCCGGCACCAAAATGCAGGTTTCAATCCAATTTCTTTCCCGCTTTTTTCTACGTTTTACCAAATATTTAGACGTTGATTATGGGCGCTTCACCCCTTGAGTCGGGTCTGCAAATGATTTTGGTGCGTGCTCAATTGGGGAGTTTTCAAACCGAACGCAAACGCAAATGCAAACGCGAACGGAACCGAAATGAACTGAACTGAACTGAACTGAACTGAACTGAGCCGCCTTCCTCCCGGCACTTCTTTTGTTTTTCGCTAATTTAGCGAAATTATGTTTTGTGCTCTCATGTCTAGATGTCGTGTGCGGTTCGGGGTGCAATCCTGTGGCCCGTTCCCTAACTTCCCCGTAACCCCTAGATTATACGACTGCAGCACGGAGCGGGACATGCAACTCTCGACCCACTCAAGGAGCTCTCAGATGAGGGTATGCTTAGTTTCCCAACAAGTATGTGGGCTAATAAAATTACAGACGAAAATTAAGGAAAATAAATTTAAGATCGTTTTTTCCGTTTATGCATTCCAATCAAAGAGAAATTTATCAAAATAAATATTTTAAAACATATTAATATTCAGTTTAGAAATCAGAATTTTGTCAACAAATTTTTGCTATACCATCTCAATTCTAACAGGGCTTGCCTTTTTATTTATAATGAATTAAGCATAGATTTTAAAATATAGTTGTTATTTTCAAATTTTATAAAAAGAGGGTAGAAACCCCTTTTTTGTAATTGTGCAATTTTGTTTTAATTTTAATTGTCGATTCTAATAGGTTAAAATCTTGAGTAAGACGAAAAACGTTTGTAACAAGTAATAGTTTTAAGTCTACACTTGGTAAAGTAAGATTGTATCTCCCATTCAAAGAGTCTAAATCTACAAAATATAAGTTCAAATTAAAAAATAAACTTAAAGCACAAAAGATTACTTCAATGTTCGCCGTTATATAAGGGTATTTGAGGGCATTTAAAGTTCTGCATTTAGTGAGCCAGTGGCGCCCCATTATTTCTCATTGTTATTTCCTTCTCTAAATGAATTAAAATCGCCAAATGTGGGCGATCAGGGGAGTCAGCTGGGCCAAACAAAACAGGAAAAAATGCGAATAACTCATTACGCGGCGCATTAAGGACAATGTCTGGGCGAGTGTGAGTGTGAGTGTGCAGGAAGGACGCAGGACTCGTGCTCTGAGAGGGTTGATTTTTCAGCTTCAGACTGGGCCTGACTTTGACTTCCTTTACCGCTTTTTTGCTCTTCCCTCTGGGGGCGTTTGCCTGCACATGTTTATTGTTGCTGCCAATTTTGCTGCCGTGCTGCTGTTATTGCTGTTGTATTGAGTACGCCTCCGGCTGTTGTGTTGCTGCTGTTATTGGCATCGCCTAGTGCGTGCTCCGCTTGAATCACGCAAATTTCATTATTATTATTATTATTTTTTTAATGATTTGAGTGGAAAATGTATGGCAAATGAATGAAACGGGCTTATGAAAGCCAGTTGGCTGTAGTCCACTGACCGTATTGCAAGTGCCCATTGTTCTTGGCCCTTTCCGTGGAAAATGGGAAATAAAGCTTTTTTTTTCCACCAAACCCCCTTTGCCATCAAGAAAAATAGATCATATTTGACTTTATATCAATAGATTTCTTTCTCTTGAAATTAAAAGATTATTATTTATATGAGGTCACATTTTTAAGGAAGCTCTTATAATTTAGAGCTATTTCTACTTTAATTTAAGCTGTAAGTCTTAGTCATTGCTGGTTAATTTCCTTTATTAGGGCCACACCCAGTTGTAATCCCTCCAACGCCTTGGAAACTTTATGACGCCGACAACTTAAAGCCCCCTTCCCCTCTTTCCACCGTAACCCTTGGCCTTACCATAATATATCAGACGGTGTATTTCATGTGTAATCGTGTGTAATTTTTAAGAAAATTGCACGTTCTGGCATACACCCCCGATGGGAAAAGCAGCAACAACCCCGAAACAATGCAGCCCGGCAAGAACAAAAACAAAGGCAACTTGCAAAACTTTTTATGCTCCTTCTGGGCGTGTGTGTGTGTGCGTAAATAAATGTTGCATAAATAAGTTCAACTCAATGACTTAATGCCGGCGCATTATTGATTATTTTTGCTAGGGTAAAAGTTGGCTAAAGCTGCCGAAAACAGAAAAAACACCAAAAACTTCTCCTGCCAACCTCCATTCACTTCCTTAACGGCCGAGGCGTTCGAGTTTGTCGCTTGCTATTTAATATGCATTTTGTGCTAATTACAAATCAAAAGAAAAATTTAATAGCCCCAAAGCTGGCCATAAAAATGAAGTTGTCCGCAGAGGGAGAGGGGCATTCCATGAAGGGGGTTTAGGGGGATCGATGTCCGCTGGCCCGGACCCCCAGTGCCCGGTTTCTAATCAAAAATTGCTTTGTGCCACATTCGGCTCCTAACTCTAAATGATGGCAAGTGTGCTACAATTTAGTTTGACTATTAATTACAACAAGTTGCTGCAGTGCAGCAGCAACATGTTCTACATGTTTGCCAAGCCGGGGCGAAATTATTGATGATTTTATTAATTTGAATATTGCCTACGAATTGCTGTCGAAGACAAAACGCTCGCCAAACGACCATATGCTATAGATGCGAACCGGAGCGATCCATTGATCCAGCGGAGGGGCGACTTTGAATGATAAATTTTTTGTTCGTTCAGTTCGTTCAGTTCGCTTCTTAACCGGCGATAGAAAGTTGCATGGAAATTGCAATTTATAGCCTGGCAGCAGCAACATGTGGCAGGCAGGCAAGAAAATGAGTATAATTAGACCGGTTTGTAATGCGTTTGCAAGTCGATAGGAGCGTTGCGGATGGCATGTTGGCTGGCTTGCATTGAAAATGAAGCGAGCTTGATTTGAATTATAGTTGCCAGCATGGCGATAATTAATCGTGCTATTTAGTGTGCTACATGAAATTCTACTAGTTTGCTGGTTATTGATTAGATTTCGAGGCAAGCGGCGATCGCAGGAAGCGACAAAATGTTGCTGTTGTTGCATGTTGCTGTTGCTGTTGCTGCTGCCTCCGTGTAATTTGGCAAGACTTTAATATGCGCAAATTGTACTTAATTTGGCTGCACATTTTGTCGCTACATTTTGCTTTCACAACATGTTGCACCAACTTGCAGCTAGAAACCAGAAACGCTCCCTTAGATTGCAACTGCACAGGCTTTTGGCATTTGCCGTTGACGCATACTTGAAATTATTTTGTATGTCGCCGATGTGCACTCTGTTTTTGCTGCTGTTCTTGATATTATGCATTGTTTTTGCTTCTTATGCATATGCCAGATGCCGGAGAAGGGTTGGTTGGCGATGGCCAGACATTTACATGCAACGTACGAAATTAATTATTACGCCCTCTCACCACCCAAAAAGCCAGCCTTTTCCTGGCCAAAATCTACAGTACGAGGCTTTGCTCAGGCTCGTACTCGGACTCGGACACGAACTCAGACTCAGGCATTGGCATTGCATGTCCTGCACACTCCAACTTTCAAGGCACAGTCCTGGCATTTCGCTCCCCCTGCTCCAGATCCAGATCCTGACCCCCCAACCCCCTATCCTTGTGGCTCATTACGAGAATGGCTGTGTGGCCGGAAAAGTGCGTTCGTTGACTGGTGCCGGCTGGCCAACGTCGACACAAACAGTAGGCACTTCAAAAAACAATTTAATTACTTGCTTTCCAGTAAAAAATATTGAATTATTTTCGAATATATATATATATGCTACATATTTTATTTTAACAATTCTGCTCCAATGTGAAATTATTCAGAACTTATTAGAATATCACAAAAGCTCAACAACTAAATTAAGACAAATATTAAAATAACTTACATTATACAAACAGCTTTAATTCTTTCAAAAACAACATACTTCATGTTTTATGATAAATCAATCATTAAGCTAACCTGAGAAAGCATATAACAAACCACAATTCTCTAATTAAAATAATTAGAAATGCATTTCTTCATTTTAGTTTTAAAATTGTATTTAATCATATTGAAAAAAAAAAAGAAAACAAAAACGAATTATTTAAACGCAACAGTATGTATAAGGAATTTTTGGGTCAGTGCATTAGGAACAGCAAACTGAGGGTCTGAATCGGAGCTGCAGAAGTTTGAGTCCGACTGCGACTCGACTTCCGAGCTCTGAGTTCCGAGTGCAGTTGCTTGCATTATTACAACTGCAGACACACACACACACATGGCAGGTCCTGCGAGGATGGGCTGTTGGGCTCCAAAGGAGTGGAGTGGACGGGACAGGAGCCAGCTGTATGCATTATGCATTAAAATCAACGCCCGTTTTGTGTAGACCTGCAGACAATGCAACGAAGGACCCTTTCTTTCACTCCTCTCTGCTGTTTTTTGGGGCCAAATGTCAAGGCATAGGCATTGATGGTTCCTCTGTGGCTTGGAGTTAGGTAAGCTCTTTAGTGCAAATTGTTGCCTAAATTTAGACGCCTCTTGGTCCGGCTTAGACCCAAAGTTTGCTGCTGCAGCCTGAGCTCAGAGGAAATGTCATTTAGTGGAATCTATTTCAGATGAGTGACTATTACGAGATTCCTTTGCCTGTGTACCTCGTCTCAAAGTGCAGGCCTTAAACCTTTCGAAAACTCTCCTCCTTATTATCGTTATCTTCCCAGATAACTTGCCATGCTTCCCCTTGCACTTGAACAACATTTTCGGTAATTTTCCCCTTTCTCTCTGCATCTCACTCTTAATTTTTCCTATCGTACATACTTTTCCTTCTTCTTGTATGCAGGAAAAACTTTCTTGCCAGACACGTTCGCCACATTTCTCCTCCCTCGCACTTATTTTGGTCAGTTGTCCCTCTTCGGGTATAAATTATAATGCAGAGTAGGTGTAAAATTTTCGATTACGACTGTGCAGACCACCCAACTGCCCCATCCTCATGCTACGGGACTTGCATCCCTCCTGTGCAGAAACCACCCGTATGCTATTGCTTTTGTGCCCATCATGCCGAATCCTACACAGAAAAAAAAGTGTACTTTCAAAATGTAAAAGAGAAATTCCAAGTAAATGGTATAATTCCTAAATGCTAATGGATGGGGCTAAAAACTAGTTTTAGAAAATTCGCACCATTTATAGCTTTAAAAATATTTAATAAAATTTTATATTTTTATAAAATGTAGAAAGAAGTATAAATTCATATCATATTTTTCATATGATTTGGATATGGGTGTTTTAATTAGATAACTGGCCGGTTTTTCTCTATGTAGTTTTTTCCTCACAATTCCGGCGGTAAAAGTCGTTCGTTGTCCGATGCAGAACGTCGTGGCTTGGCAAGGACATGGCCTCAGAATCGAGAAACGGACGCCGACTCGAACGCCGGCTACGTTTTGCATTTGCAAAATTATGTGGCGTGTGTGGGCTCTGCTTTCCCTTCCGCCCCCATGGAGCCCCTGCTTGATTCTCAGCCCTCTTATTGTTGTTTGTGCCATGTTGCCGTGGTCAACCGACGGGCAACAGGGATAATTAATGAAATTAATGCGCCTGGGTATGGGTTTTAAGTGCACGAAATATTTTCGATAAATGTAAATTCTAAATTATGATGCCCCTTAGAGGCCAGGAGTAGGAGGAAATATTTCAGGTGAGGGGGCTTACAGCCGGTTATCATTTGATATTAAAGGGCTAAAAAGCAGTAATGTTTTGTTGATTTCTGATTATAGCAAGCTTTGCATTTCTGAATTCGTTCTCTCATAGTATTCAAACTTATCTGCATAAATTGATTTTATATCATAGATAAGTTTTAAAGTTTTGAAAGAAACTTTTTGTGATTGTTAAAGGTATTTAAAATTTTTTGTTTATAATAATTTTAAATTTGTTGATGGATTAATAAAATAATTTTACTTATAACAATCGGAGGTTATTTATTATTTTCATTTAAATTAATTTAGAAATAACTTTTAAAAGAGAAATATTAAGGTCCCTGATAAATGAACATTTTTTTTATTTCTCTTTGATTCATATTAACATGTGATTGAAGAAGTAAATGATGAGGTTTGAAAGTATCGGAGAGATACAAATATAAATGTTGGAAATTTTTTATAAAACAATTACTTATATTGACTGGAAGCCCTTAAAAAATATACATAATATTAGCTATTAGGTTTTGACTTTAAATTAAGAGATTACAGACACCTAAGAAGTTTTTACTTGTTTCATGCAACAGTTAACGCAACTCTAAAGAATCCGTATGTTCCTTTAAATGTAAACCGTTTATTTTGTTTCTTAAGTGTCGCCCATTATGGGCTTAATATTTAATGCTTCATGAGGTACTTAAGCCGCTTTTGCATTGTCCATTGCAGGAGTGGCCCAGGATGCGAACGGGTCAGTGACACGTGACATGGCCGAGGGCTGCGAGGACTCTGCCGGTGCCGCTGAATCCACGACGTCACAGTCACAGTACACAACGCTAGACAAGATGCTCGGTACGGTGCTGCCATGTGAGGCGGCCATTGGGGCGACGCCCGGCGGCAGCAGCAGCAGCAACATCGGTGGCAACTCCAGTAGCGGCAACAACAACAACGGCAGCAATATTGTGAAGCGGGAGTTCTGCGATGGTAGCCTGATGCCCGGTGCCGGGGCCAGTGTTAATAATAATAATGCCAACACCACCAACAACAACAATAACAATAACAACAGTAGTAGCAACAACAACAACAATACCAAAATGCAGGCTATGATATGCAACAAGAGCAGCAACAGCAACAGCACCAACAACAACAGCAGCAGCTCCTCGTCCTCATCGTCATCCTGTTCCTCATCCTCATCATCCTCCAGTTCGGCCACCAGCACCCTGACCAGCTGCACCACCGCCGCCGTGGTGCCCTCCAATTGCTCCACCAATGCCAACAAATCGCCAGTTTCGCCCTATTCCCAGAGTCTCGGCGGCATGGCCATTGGCATCGGGGCGGGAGCGGGCAGCAGTCCGCTCCGGGAGGCCAGTCCGCTGCCCAGCAGCCGCTCACCGCTGAACGCCATCGCCACCGCCGCCATTGCCGCCAAGTCACCGTGCAGCGGAGCGGCGCCCGCTTCACCGCCGTCGGCCTCCTCGAACAGCTCGTCTCATGTCCTGGCGCTCAACATCAAAACCGAGTCGGTGAGTCGAACAGAATCGCTGAATTCATAAATTATGCCTTTCCAACTGAGCAACTACCGTGTTTTTAGTCGAATTAACAGCAAAATACTAGTTGTTCTTGAAGCATATCAAAGAGTATATTTAGATTATATTGTTTATTTTTTATTCACTTACTCAGTTCCCAAAAATATATATATAAAAGACATCAACATTTAATATTATGTTTTCTCCAGGCCACTTAGTATTTAATAAATCGTTAAAAGCTATTTAAACAAAACAACCATAATAAAAACAAGTAATTTTTATATATTTAGTTTATTAAAAGTGACTCCTGTTAACTAACAAAGCTAAGGCTTCGATTTGCTTGATAAACTTTTGCTAAACAAATACATATATCAATTCAGCTCCAGTTAAGAACAAACTCTTGAGTTTAGAATAGTTTAAATGTTTTTCATAAAAGCTATAGGTTTTTTAAAGCATTTATTTACTTGATTCAAGAATTTAAGAATCTCACATATTATTATTCTGACTGCAAACTAAAGATCCCTTAAGGGACAGGTTAAAAGATACCTGTGAGACCATATTGCGTGATATAGCTCATGCTCTTGTCTCTGGTTTCATCTTTAAATATATCCGAGTTGCGTAGCCGCTCCCCTCGTGGCCCACGTACCGCCCTCACATTGTAAAATTGATTTCTTGCGCGCATTTAATTAGCATACAAAACCCGGTCGACGGATCATTAATTAGTCGCCGCTTTGGACCCGCCTAATCAGTTCGATCGGCCGGCGGGCCGCAGAATGTTGCAACCTGGCCAATCAAGGGCAAATCCGCGGCACAGAACTCGAGAACTTGCCCCAGGCCGTCTCTCCATCGAAGTCGTGCTCTAGAATCGCCAAATAATCAAACAAGAATAACAAAAACAAAACACAAAACACAAAAAAAAACTTTGACTTCGAGCGCGGTCAAAAATATTTTTGTCCCAATTTTAATGACCATAAAAAACCGATCACAGAAGGGAAAAAAACTTTTGTGCAATTGTCAGCAATAAATAAAAATTTCGCATGTCCTCGTTGGCTTCGCAGCTTGGTTTTGTTTTGGGGTCTTGGGTTTTTGTATTGCTTGTTGCCTTGTGGCACATAGTTTAGCGGCGAATCAGCTAACTATAACCGGAGCCAAAACAACATAGCGATTTGCTGATCAATGCGAGCTCTATTTTCAAGTTTATTTTGCCTAATTTTTTCTGCCATTGGACTTTGGGCGATTGTTGTCGTTGCTCGTAAAAATGACTAAATTATGAGTTCGGAAAATAAAGGGATAAGCTTCGAGAGTTCTTGAAGCTAAAGAAGTGTGTCGATCGCAAAGAAAATAAACACTGTTTCGTTGGGAAATGTATACCAAATTATGCTATTAATATTCCCAGGATTTTTAACAGATAAGAAGTAGGTTTTATTCCCAAATTTGCAATTTTATTTTAACTTACAATAGTTCTTGTTGTTATAATAAAGATATATTATTAACGAAATTTGAAAGTACATTTGATTTACATAAGTTGCTGAGTTGCTAGCACCCTCAATTAGAAACAAAAAAAAATACAAAAACACGCCTTGGCTTATTAATTTACCATATCCAATATGGTGTTTGTAATTTACCCATTAAAATTCCCAATTAAATTCGAACGTTTACCGATTGTTGACCCAATTCTTATGGCAAATCAATTCGCTGCATGGTCTCAAGTATCTCTTCGACCGCATTTTGTGGCATTTGGGCCGCTTTGTCTCTGTCGGAGTCTCGGTATCCGTCGAATGCGATCCACTCTAATGACACAATCAGCTCACACGATACAGCACGCACACTTAGAGCCACCGAGAAACTACTTACTTACCTCCTCCATCGCCTGGCAGCACTAACAAAATGCTGTAAAAAGCAATTAATAAAAAAATAAAGCAATCAAAATATAGAAAAAAGCGCAAAAAAATGGAAAAGTGCATACAATTTATGTGCATGCAGTCAAATGAGTAATCGACTGCGACGGAGAGACAAGCGGCAACAAAGCCGCAGCATTTATTGAAAATTAAGCAAAAAATAAAGGAAAAAACACACAAGCTCAAAGGCAGCAAATAATAAGCGCGAAATAATCAGCACACACACTCGCACGGCGATTGAGGAAAATAGTGTGTACATGAGAAATAAATTGTCTATTGGCAGCGCCAAACAAGAAAATCCAGGTGCAATAAAAATCGAATTAGAGGCCAGTGGAAAAAATAAAGTTATAAGTACAATCCACTGAAAATTAATGTGCTAAAAGGAAATCAATAAACGAGTTGACACACTTTCTTAATTGTTAAGCTTATTTAGGTAAAAGTTTAACCTTTTTTTAAAGATTATTCTCTCAAAATATTATTCTGCCTCAAATTGTTTAAATTTGTACAAATTTAAATAATACTAATATAGATTAATATTGTTGTATAATAATATTATATTGTTAATATATATTAAGTAGATTATATTAGTATAAAATATATATTTATTTAACAAATAGTATTATTTTTCATTTAAAAATATTATAATAAATATAAGTTAAGTCTATAAAAAATGTGTCATCACCCCTATAAACTTATAATTACTGAAAAGCAATATACAAAACTCGAAGAAGGATAAACTATTCGCCGTATAATTAATCTATGACTTAGATTTAGATTTTTGTCGATAACCAAGCATGCAAGGACACACTTATTGGTGTCGTAATAGTATTCCTTACCTCGCAGGAAAATCTAAAATAGTACCCCAAAAATACCCAAGCCGTAACGGAGATATATTACAGCTAATTACGAGGCCTGATCTGCGCGGACCCATTGAGTACGCAGCTGTACTGGGCATTTCAATTTTTCAATTTTTTTTGGGGCCAAGGCGGCAGCTCTTGAAAGCCTAGCCGGGTAGCCAACCCGCTGGGTGACTCATGGGCGTCTAATGAGCCGCCGTCCGCCATTCGGCAGCTACCGGCCAAGCCTTTGGCCTCTGGTCGCCAGCTGGTGAAAGTCGAGCACGGATGTGGCTCTAATGTGAGCAGTGCTAATTATAAGCTGAGCACAAATTGCACTCCTTCTGGCCAAGGGGAGCACGTTGCGCATGCGCAATGAACCGCGGGTTCTGCTCTACGACCATGTTACGTGCGTGCCAAGCGGATTTGATTTGCCTGCTCACTCCCGTGGGTGTTTTCCTCCTCCTACTCCTCCTCTGGCTGCAGTGCAATGTCATCGTGATGGCGATGGTGATGATGATGACGAAGACCGGTTTCTGCATTTTGCTTTAAATGTTGCAAATACTCGAGCGGGATTATCTGGAGAGGCTAAGAACCTGGCCTGGTTCTTGCTCCAATGTTCTTGGCCCTGGTTATCGTACGCCCAGCTGTGTTGCATGTAAATCGTTTGTAATTAGTTGAGAGTCTTGACGCGTAAATGCAGCACAGTGAGGCGGAGGCAGGCGGGGTACAAAATATTAAAGAGGAGCAGGCAATAATTGCTTATTAAATGAATGTTCTGTGCAAAAATGTTTATGACTAACCACGTGAGCGCTAAATTGACTGCAAATGAGCCACAGATGATGGGCCCATTGTCGGCACCGAAAATGGGTAGGGACGAGGGTTATTTAAATGGTGGATGCATTGATAAATGGCCGTGTCTTAAAGCGGTTAAGTTTTAGATTCGTGGCAGCATAAAAAGCTTTTCACACATTATACCCCCCGTTTAAGGTGCCCCATAAAAAATAAATTCTCCCTTCCGACGCCCTGCCCTCCCGAATTCTTGGGCCAAGCCAAGCCAAGACATGGCTTGGCAAGACCCGAATTCCTTTGCAGACATTTTTTGGTTCGTCGGTCGACGGGCGTCCGTCTTTCGTTGATATTAATTCAAAATTAATTGCAAATAAATTACCAAGCAATTTGTGTGTCGAGCTGGTTGTTTGCGGCTTTCGTCTCTGCGCCAGCTGCATGCAACATTGAAATTGTCAGAGAGTTTAAGTATAAATTAATTATATTGCCAGTAAGTTTAAACTTATGCACGTCCACGTAATGCCAATAATCATCAAGCGACTTCGGGCCAATGTAATAAGTATCTGGCAAGTTGATTTTGACGTTGTCTGGCTATAACCCCCCGGCTCCTTGCCTTAATTTCATTTCATTTACGCAAAAAAAAAAACGAGAGAAAAACAACAAACTGCAAATGGCAAATTGCCTTCGTCTTAATTATGGTGGTATTAAAAAATTATTAACAATATGGCTGACGTTGTGACGACAACAACATGAACGGCTTACAGTTGTTATTGTGGCCTACAATATCATACATAATAAGGTAATTTCTATTGCGTGATAATAGACTTGATTGGTAAAATGTTTATAAGTAAAGATACTACCGCAAGTCATATATTTATTAAGTTGTTTTCTGTATTCTGTAATCATAGAGGATATATATAGAATGTATAAATAACAAAACAAAATCGATCTGGCTTGTATTTATTTATTTACTTAGTACTCCTAGCTAGTACAATACCTTTCCTACCAAATATTACATATGATATTTAATGGATTTTTATTGTAATCCCATTTGTGCAATAAATCTCCGGCTGATTCATACATCTTTGTAACTAGGAATTCCGTTAACATATGAATCACAGTCAACCTCCTCGTTTAAATCCCATTTTCCGCTGTCTTGACCTTTCCTTAGTCACAAGCCAGATGGTTTCGAAAATTGTTCCAAATCTCGATTGACCCCACATCTGCACTTAGCAATCGATGGGATCCAACTGGCAACTGGAAAAAGGGATCGGGCTGCCTGGCAGGGTTAATAATTAGCGAAACGCGATTTGGGCCAACTGGCCTCCATGGGAGAAAATATAAAAACCATGCCCACTGGCCATGTGAGCGGAGAGTTGGATGTCGGGCTGGAACTGAAGCTGGAGTTTGGCATTAAAATAAATTTAATATAGCCGCCGCGGTCGGAGCCGGTTGGCCCAAAGCTGAGCCTGAACTTGGCTGTGAGTCTCTCATAATTTGCGGGGGGGGACTGAGGCTGTAACGAAGTTGCAGACATAGCCGCCGGTTCGAACCCGAACCCGAACTCGAAGCTGAGACACTCCACAACTTGGCTTCAATTAAACCTGTGTGTGTGTAAGTGTGTGTGTGCAATAGTTAAAGCCAAAAATAGCATTTAAACTCATTAATTTAACGCGTGATTATGACCATGTTTGTAAGAGTACAACTCCGACTCGGACTCGGAGTTCGTGGCTTCGACTTGCCTGCTGGAAATCGAGTCTGGAGTATGAAAAACGTTGCCAAAAGGCATAATATTTGTTGCTCGTATTGTTGTTACCGCTTGCTGTTGCAGTTGCTGTTGGTTTTGGCATTTATTTTGCGCTTCTTTTGTGGCTAAAATGCTCAAAACGTTGGTCATAGGCCCCCGAGAGAGGAGCGTGTCTTGGTTCTTGGCTCTCGGATTGGTCGGATCGCTTCGCATTGCATTGTTGATGTTTTATGCATCAGCGGGACAATTCAGGCTGCACTGTCAGAAAAGTAGAACTCATTTTATAAATTCAATATATTTCTTAAGAGCAATTTTTTACCTTTATATTTGTTTTTCTTTTTTTTTTGTTAAAAAGTCAAAAAATTAAAAAAAAAAAGTAATGTTCAATGTATTTTTGAATCATATTAATTAAAAAGGATTTATGATTTATTCGTATTCAAAGTTTTAATCAAAATAAATATTTTAAAATATATATAACAATTGCATTTTAATAATCTAAAATGCTTTCTTTAGTAAAGTTCTACTATTCTTATAACTTAATATCTACCCAAAATCAAAAGCTGATTACTTAAATTACTTTTTTTTTTATTTCTAACAATTTAGTCATCTGTTTGATCAATCTGCCAATGATTTTCTCAGTGCATTTGTTTGAATGCGTCACAAATTAAATGCACATTCGCTCTGGCTTAAGGAAAAACCCACAAGACGGGCAAAAAAAAACCGAAAACATAAAAAAGATGCCACAATTGCGATAATTTTTCTATTTGTTAGCATTGCGTTTTGGCCCCAAAAGAAATTGGCCATGAGCTGAGCAGACATACCTACATACCTTTATGGTTTCACCGAGCGGGAGAGCATTAATTTTTTTATGCGCTCATTGTGGGGCCAAGTCCAAGACCAAGTCTAAGTCCAGGTTGGAGACCGGGTCCCAAACTCAAACCCAAACCCAGACCAGACCCAGTCGGAGTCGAACTCTTACCGGGTTGTTTATTTAGCCCAGCCATGCAAAGGAGGACGGGAGTAGAGAGGAGGAGGAGGAGCCAGTCTCCTCCACTTGATAATTGCAATGAAATTGCATTCTACTTCCATTTAGCCAAAGGCGCTAATTCGTTTATTATGAGCTCGGGCGAAGGAGGAAGTGGAAGTGGAAGAGGGCGGCCGAGATCCACTCCGCAGATGGCATAGAAAATTTACAAGAAAAATGCATAATTTTCCACTCTATGCATTGGGTGTGGCATAGATAATAAAAATAGAAATAACAATGGCCAGAACAAGTTTGGTGGCCGATTTTGTTTGTTTAATGAGAGCAGCGGTGGGTGAATACCACCAACGTGAAGGAAAATAGAAAACTTATGCATTTTTACCCTAAGTTGGCAAAACATTCCATTTAATAAGCCACTGACTTTGCAGAGTAATTAGTCCACTCACTAATTGCTACTAATATGCATGTGCAAAAAGAAAGCGATTGATGAGAAAGGACTTTTGAAAACCTTGTTGCTGTTTTGTCATCGTTAGTTGTCCTTGTCGTTGTTGCTCTATTATTGGCACTGCCAATTAAGTGAAATTTATGTGCATCAATAAATTATGAGTGCCGCAGCTGACATATGCGACACACGGTTGAAACAAAACAGGGCGTGGCCAACGCCCCAACGCCCCTTACCCCCGCGAACAGCACAAGCCAAAAAACATTGACGCGAAACTTTCGGCCAGAAAGGACAACGGAAATGTGGTTCTGTTGGTGAGCGCGCGACACATGTCGCTAAGGTAAAATAGTTATTAGTAAATATATTCAGCACTCTATTTGCATACCCTGCACCACCGCCAAAGCACACATTGCGGGGGTATAATACACATACGCCGGGTTGTCCGCCAAACAAGCTCGTCTGAGGGTAACTAATGAAACAATTGACGTTCTGGGAGGACACCGAAAGCCGCTTGATACCCGAACTCGAACCGAACAGTAGTTGACTGCAATAATTATTCAAGTGCCAAGAACAACAGCAGCCACGTCACGACAGGTGCAGGAGCAACGTCGACAGGAGCCAAATCCACAGGAGCAACAGCAGTTGCCTGCATAGATGGCTATTATGCGCCCAACTTAACCTGTTTTAGTAATTAATTTGGGTATTGTATGTTTTAATTAGTTTAGAAGGAAACGGCAAACAGGAGACTGATGACAGTAAATTGAGGGAATACGCTGGTGATTGGGGAAAGTTATTGACCTTCATCGTAAACATTATCCAGTATGCATTGACGTTTCTTCATTACCAAACACAAAGTTTAAGCGACATGTAATATTGTGTTCCAATTTATTTATTTATAGTGCATTTGAAACTCCATTCCAAAAGCAATAATTGTATATTTCGACTTATAAGTTTTAGAATATATCTTTCATTTAATTTAAGACAAATGGTGGTTAACGTCTTATATCATAACATACATTTTGGGCGATTTACTAAGGTCAATTTGAGGCCCTTATTTGTAATCTGTCATAGATAGTAAACATGAAAATGAATTGTTCGGAGACACAAACTTGCTTTCTCAAGGTGATGTGGTTTTTTCTGTTGAATAACGTTTACTAAGTCGATCGGCTTACGAATTGTCTTTTCGCTGAGCGATATTTAAGGGTTTTTTTCTAATAACACGATATTGGGAAAAGAATGTTTAACTCAGAATTAGAGCTTAACATGGCATTGAGAAATTGGCCCTAATTGAAGTATAATTTTTTACTCGATATTTTTTAAAACCTTTTTAATGGTACTTAGTTGCACTCTGCCCTGCTATCCCTTTAGGCCCATCGCTTGTACACCCCCAACATTACCTAACGTATGCCAGCTAATTACTGGCTCCTGCCGGACTAGTCTCGCCCTGACTTCTGCCTTTGGGGGCGGCTAAAACATATTTCAAAGTCCGGCTAAATACATTTTTAATTATGATTTTGCGTTAATAATTATGACCTAAGCTAACGGCGGCTACAAAACGAGTTGCAAGTGGATGTCGTGTTAGTGTTGATGTTGCCGTTGCTGTTGCTGTTGCTGCTGCTGCAAGCCGTAATGGCCTACGATACCCAGCGGAGTCGTCGAATGGCTTAAATTAATAATTACGCGAAAAGGCAAAAGGCAAAAGGCGCAGGCCACTGAGGCAGCGGCGACTTGCAGGCGTCCTCGCTGTTTGCATGCAAGTGAAAATAATTAATGCACTTAATGTGTAATTATTTCAATTAAACGATACCCTCCTCGCTTCGAACACACCATCATCATCGACCCGATCCTGTTTTTGCCTAATTGGGTGGGGCTGGGCGGCACTAGGGTCGGCCTAATTGGCATTTCGTTTGCCGATCACTGATAGCCCCCAAATGAGCAGAAGTATCAATCTGCGGATCAGAGAAACCCGTTCACGACGCGACTTAACTTAATTATGCTAATGTCGTGCGAGTGGCATTGCAATAAATTTCCATGAATTTATATTGACGGCCAATTGGCTTATGGTCCAATATAGCCAGGCACTTAACCCAGTCACTAATTGTCGCCGGGTGTTAACAAACTGATTACCAGCGTTTCTCAATCATAAGTTGCTGTACACTTTGGCTGACTTATGCTCTCCACCTGCAAAATTGGCAGCATAATTTGCCTGATGCCATGTTAGTGGCTAATGCTGTGTGTATTTCCCCTTCCTTTGGCTTTCTTAATTCGGTTTAAACGTTTTTTTTTTTTTGGTTTGGCCGCCTGCAATTATACAGCGATTAGAAAGTTTTCCACCGCTCGCCGGCTTATTGATATACGAATGCCGTCTAATATTTCTGCATGTGCAAATTCGGACGGACTTAGCAAGCGGGCTAATGGCATATTTATTTATTATGGCCATTTGTGCGAATTACGCTCGCGTGCTTCCTCTCCGGCTTCCTCGCGTTCTCTCGGCGGAGCACCTGAGTCCATAAGGCGCACAGAAGGCATTGGTCGGTCAATAGCTCCTAGCTCCCAAATCTATTTCTCAGCTTTCTCCGCCGGAACTGGGACCCCCACGCACTCTCGAGCTAAGAAAATTCCAAATGAGAGCGCTTGACTTTTGAAAATTCCACAGAAAATACTGTTGGGTGTTGGCGAGGAAAGAGATATTGAGAGTAATACAGGCCAGGAGTTTGAAGTGCGAGAATTATAGCTAGAAATGCGAAAGGTAGGAATACATTTTCAAAATAATTAATAGAAAAAATCACCAAAATCTAAACACTAAGTGGTAAATTTAAGTGTTATTTGAACTTCTATAAATTATTATAACATAAGCTTTGTTTAAGGATATAGTGTTTCACAAACGTGTTTTTAAATATTTTTAATAAAACATTCACTAAAAATAATAAAAACTCACTAAGGAACCTAAAACAGAAAGTATTTGATAGAAAAGATAAAGTAAATAGTTCATTTACTCTTAGTTTTAGTAGGTACTTTAATAACTTTAACAAACTTTTTCTCATACACAATATATTCCCTTTTATTATTAACACTTAGCATTCCATAAAGAAATTCAGTTTGTAGTGTAAAAAAAAGTTTTCAATGCTAAAAAAATTACAGAAATGTATTTTCTATTTATTTGTGGAACAGTGCTCAGAAAATCATATTTCCTTTAACTTTCCTCAAATGCAGAAAGCATAAAAATTATCTCAAATCATAATAATATAATTAGTTGCAACAGCTGTTCCCCACATACAGACATAGATCTCTGGGCAAATACACATTTTCCTTACTTCCTTTAGTTGGCCAGTATACACAATTTGATTATGCCATGTCCAGCAGCTATTTTAGATTTGATTTTTCTGCACGTTTTTCAGTTTGGCCAGCTTGATGTTTTTGTTCCCCAGCAAACCCCTTTTTCACCCGTTGAGTATTTTTCATATTTTAATTTAAATTAGAGGGCAACACCCACTAAGCCACTCAGTTGATGTAGATGATGATGATGATGGCGATGATGGCCATGATGGCGATGATGGCGATGATGGCTGCTGCAGACAGTGGAAAGCTGCTCGTAACTCAGTCAGACACTCGCTCGGAGCTTAACGCGCTGATGTATGCTAATGAGCCGGCATTGTCGCCGGATCCGTCTACTCCCCCCTCTGGTCCTCCTGGTCCTTCTCCGGCCCTAACTCGATTTGCCGGAGGAGGAGCTGCAGCCGGAGCGCTTCCATAAATATGCATAATGCAATTAACAGCCAAATGTAATTGCGAGCCAGAACAAGGAGTAAAAAATAAAAAAGTATAAGAGACTGGCATTAGCAGCTGACAAACCACCCGCATGGCAGTCACTGTCCCGTCACATCACATCACTTCACATCACATCACGTCACTCGGTGATACATGACAGTCGCTCTCCTGCCTTCGCTTTGCATATGCCCGATGCCCGACTTTTCCGACTTTCCCGGACCGGCCAACCTGTTCCCTCGCACATTTAATTAGGCTATTAAACAATTGCAGAACGCATGTTGGCTAAAGCCAGGCCTGCATCCAGCCTGTCTCCAACCAGTTTGCGACTCGGTCGGCCTGTCCTCGCAGTTCCGCCTCGAATCGAATCGAACCGAAAAGCTTTTGCTATTGCTATTGCCATTGCCTCGAATCTGCCTGCGAATCTGTGCCAAATTTCGCATAAGCGATGCCAACGACTTAAGGCCGAAACGAAAAACCGACAAAACTGAATAACCGTTGCGTGCCTAGGTCCATTCAGCGTATTTGGTTTTTGGCTTTGGCTCTGCCATTGATTGCACTTGGAAAAATGAAGTTCCTATAAGCTAGAAATCTTTAAATATATTTTGTGTTTGGGGACCTTGACTTCTTAAAAGTTTTTTATATCCATACTAAATATATGTTAGCATATATTTATTATGTAAATAAGTTCGACAAATATAATTGTAATCAGAGTAATATTAATAATGGAATTAATATAATTGTAATCTGAGATATATTAATAATGGTATTCGTTTAAAATTGGATAAGCTCAATACCTATAATATTAAACTGCACTGCTCCTTTTTTAGTTGAGACTTTACAAAATTGATGTTGTCTGAACAATAGTAATTATTACGGCATTTTAATTCATTCATATATGTCCAAAGTACCTATAACCTATATTTTAGATATTTATATAGGTTTAAATTTATTTCAAACGGAATCCATTTTTTTTCTCAGTGTAATCTTGCCTTTTCCGCCAACCATCTGCGGGTATGGCTAACTCCGCTAACTTCACTCGACTTTGCCTGGCTGATTGGGCGCGCGTTGTTTTGCATTTCCAGGCCAGAAACGGCGGCTGGGGCTGCGTAATAAAATGCATTTTAATTTGGCTAAATGTTCAATTAAATTTAAACATGCGCAGTCCGCTGTTTGCAATTTTGTGTTGCCTGTCGCCGCAGCGTTGAATTTGAGTTGCAGGAGAAGTGAATGTGTGCGACAGGACCCTCTTCCGATTTTCACCAAATTTTTCCTTAGCAGCAGGCCTGCAGTCAACTTTCGGCTGGGGAAGTAAATTTTTGTATTTACTGCATAAGTAAATGTTCAGACCAGCCTTTAAAAAAAAAAAACATAATACATATTCTAAATTCCGTTTTTAAAACAGTAAGTTTTGGCAAATGATTTGGTCCACCCTGATAAGGGGCGTCAGCTTGCGCCAGGGCAGCTCCTCCAGTTCTAGTAAGCCTCCAAAGCCGCCAAGTCCACCAAACTCACCAAAGCAGCCTTCCGACAAAAAGGAATCCGAGCTTCGCACGTTTTGCCAGCCGGCTGCCTTTTGCGCCGAAGCAGATCGCTTCAAATCCATGTGGGATCCGCCGAAGAACCTGCCCCCGCCGTATCCCTTTGTGGTAGCCCGCTCCAATGAGCTGTGCTGCGGTCCCAACTGCACCAAGCCGCTGCCCTCGTTCGACGAGCTGTACTACCGACCCTCCAGCAAGGCCGGACCCTTCCAGCGCCACTGGGTGGAGTGTCCCAAGTTCATGATTCGGCAGAAGAAGATCTGCGCCTACGACAAGCTGGAGACCCTGGATCCCGCCCGCCGAGTGGCCAAGCGGCGTGAGAGGACCACATTGAGTCCGGCCGCCACAGGACCATGTCCCCACTTCGCTCCCTTGGCGCGATGCGTACCCGGTCGTCGTCCGCCCAGGTGCCATGCGGCCAAGACGCCCTCCTGCTGCCGCAGGCTGTGTTGCCCCATGCCCTGCTGGTCGGACTGCAAGCAGCCCGTGTTGGCCAAAAGACCGCATCGACCCAAGGAATGCGAATGCCGGTTTGCCCTTAGCCTTTGCGAAGCGGAGCGGGGTCGTCAGTGGGTCAAAATTCACGGCGAGAACCACATCTGCCCCAGTGCCGTCAAGAAGGCCAAGAAGGCGAGGAAAGCCATGCTCAAGAAAAAGAAAGATAGTCTCAAGAACGCGAAGAGGGATAGTCGCAAGAAAAAAGATAGTCCCAAGAAAGATGAAGTCAACAAAAATAAGGACAGCCCCAAGAAAGGAAAAGACAGTTCCACGAAAGATGAGGACAAAAAATAAATAAATATATTTTTAATTTCATTTATATTTTTACTTTTATTTTTGTGTAGACTGGTCTATTTCACTTAGTTTCGATAAAAAAAATCGCAAGACAAGAAAATTAAAGACAGTCCCAAGAATGATAAGGACAAGAAATAAATTTGAAATTTTATTTATATTTGGACTTTTATTTTTGTACTTTAATCCTTTTTCACTTAGTTTCGAACTCAAGAAATGCGTTTTATGTTTTATTAGGTGTAAGTCTTATTAGGTTTTGACATGTCGGACGAAAAAAAACCAAGAAAGACTACGATAAGAAATTGAAAGTCCGAAAATGAGAACAAATTTATTTAAATTGGTATCTTTATTTCTGCTTTGGCTTCTGTATTTTAGACTTTCTACTTGACTCAGTGTGGAACTCTAGAAAAAGGACAACTCAAGAAAAAAAAAGCAGTCAAGGAGATTAAAAAAATTTAAAATTTTATTTATATTTTGACTTATTTCATGTCTGTATTTTAGTCGTTCTATTTCACTCAGTTTCTGACTCCAGGATGGTGGCTTTGTATTTGTTTTTACCCGATTCCAGATCGTTTAAAGCCTGCTTTAGAGCCATGCGCATCAGTAGGCGGGATTCGGGTTCCGTAAGTTGGACAGCAACAGAGTAGCCTGGGTTATCCTCAAAACCCGTGACAGCTTGGGCTTCCCGGTTAAATGGCTGCTCTTCATTTAACTCGGAGCACAGGCTACTAGTGGGCTTAGAGGACGGGACTTCGATGGTCTTGAAGGGTCTGTAGGTGTGGATGGTTTCACTGGGCTCAGTTTGCTGTCCTTCATCCGTCTTGGGTGAGCTTTCAGTAGTTTGAGTGGGACTATATTCTTGACCTTCACTTTCTGCGGACTCTTGTCCCATTTTAGTAATTATGGAATCTAATGTCCCGACATCATCGGACTCATTGGTTATAATAGAACCTTGGATACCTTCCAATTCGTTGGCTTGCTCGGAACTTTCAACACTTTCCAACTCATTGGTCTCCAAAGAACTTGCGATATCCTCACCCTCCTCATTCGCTATAACAGAACTTTCGATATCCTCAGGCTTTTTGGTTATCACAGAAGTCTCTACAACATCCAACCCAAACTGATCAGCCGCCGCATTGGTTATCTCAAAACCCATCAACTGATCGAATACCTCCTCCTTATCCAGATTCTCGTTCATATTGGGTTGGTTGACTTGGTTCTCATTAACTTGGGCTGGGTTGAAGGACCATGAAGCCATTTCCGGTCCTGGGTAAATGGTGTCCAAGGCGTTTTCAGCTTGACCCATTGTGTTGTTTAATGAACCTGATTTCTCCGAATAGAGCGCGTTTAAAAGAAGGGAAATTTGACTCAGCTCTTGCATCATAAAGTCCACATTCTGTCGCACGGTGTTAAGAGAACTGCGTTCGAAACTGGTAAAGGGCTCTTGGGAGTTGAGTTCCTGGGTCAAGTGTTCTCGCAGGCTGCGGGTTCTTTCAAATTGCAAATCCTCTTCACTGAATAACAGCTGATCGTCCTCTTGTTCCTCCTCAAACTGCATGTACGGATCTTCTGAATGACTGGGACTGGGCATACCCGCCAATTGCTCCACATCTAGTTCGTTATTTTTCCAGCCCCACGAGGCGGTAATGTCGTCATCGCTGTCATCCTTGAACTCTTCAACTTTATGCAAGTTCTTGTCCTTTAAATCCGGCCACACAAACAGGTGACTTGAGTGTTCCACACTCCTTGTCTTTTCCATTTCCTTCTGCCCACTTTGTGTTTGGTCCGTCGGATGTGAGATAAAGGGTGCATCCGAATTGTCAGACTGGCAGCGCAGTAAATATCTATGGTTCCTGGAGGAACGGAAGACACTGCGAGTGAAACCGCTGAGCACCGACAGGCGAGACATGTTTGAATTTTGAACGAGTCCTAGAAGTGGGTGTTCCGAAAGTACAGACGACTGCAAATGAAGTGAGGTAATCTAGCCACACTGACAGCTAAGCTGACTGAATCGTAGGTTGTTGAGATCGGGCAGGAAAACTATGGTATGGCTATGAATTTTGGTTCTCTCATCCTGTGGGCTCTGTTGGGACACCTGTAACAGAAACTGTTTCAGAGATTCTAGCAGAGACCACAGATGAGAAAACCCCGGTTTAAGATCATAACCTTCAGGGAATGTGGTGGGTTTGGACATCGGTGGTTAGAGATCCTAGCAGAGGTGAAAGATCCCAGAAGAGTGATCGCAATCTTCATGGACTGTGGTAACAACAGGGCCAGATGCTGATGTTGTGTTTGGCCAAGTGGTTGGCAATTCGGACCTGCTCGCAAGCGGACTTGTTTGCCAGGCACTCACATTCGGGCGGACGTGTTGGGATCACGGCGGGATCCTCCTGGACACATTCGGAGTAACTGGGGAATGGGCACTTGATCTTCTTGCAATCGGAGGGCGAAGGCCCCACCCGGCAGTCGGGCGGAATTCGGGCGGTTCGACAGCAGGGCATGCGCATGCGCACGCATCTGGACTTTTCGTTGAGGCACTTGTAGCGCTTCTTCTCGACGTCCTGGGGGCAAGCGTTTCGGGGGCAGAGGGGCAGGTCCCGGCGTAGGACCTCCGGCGGAATGGCGTCACACCAGCAGCACACTCGCTTCGGGACCATCCGCGGACAGCACTCCCACCAGGTGCGCTGGAACTCCCGGCACTTGTCCGACGGCCGGTAGTAGAGCACGTCGAAGCGGATGTCGCCGCACGGCGGACAGCACTCCTCCGGATAGTGCCACAAGGTCTCCGGCCGCACTTTCCTCCTCTCCTTGTAGTCGCCCCACATGGACACGAATTGGCTTTTTTTTGTAGGATCATTGCAGGGATTCTCTGCGATGCGGGTGTTCACGCAACATGGGTACCGAGGTTGCGAGCAGTCTTCCTCGCTGCAAGGACGAACTGGCGGATCTGTGGGATCGCAAGGCCGCTTCTTCACCACCCTGCAATCGGGAACCAGACTCTCGGGACAAAATCTCCTGGACCTTTTCGCCAAGATAGCGCTAAGGTGAAAAGGATTCCGAGGAGTCAACGAAACACTGGGCGTCCCCAAAATCCTCTTGGCCAAAAAGCTGAGCATGGCTGCTGAATTAAAATTTGAGTTTCTGCTCTAGGAGCAAATGTTTGTCCGAAAAGTAAGCCAAAGTATAGGGTTGAGAGTTAAATGGGGGGTTTCTTATCCGGGAGGTTCATAGAACATTTTTGGTGGCTCTAATATGAGTTTATCACAGTGTTTTTCTATATTTTTGATCTATTAAATCATAATAGTTACTAATATCCCTCACTGTATTGTACATTTGACAATGTTTGTAGAGCAAAGCGTATTAATTTTCTTAGATATTTCAAATAGGATCCAACTAGTTTTGTCCCCTTGACTTAAAAAGTCGTTGAGGAATACTCCATAACACAAAAAAAAACATTATATCAACACTATACAGTTTTACTACATCTTTGATACATCAGTTTGTGGATAATCCTGGACACTTGTTGCCAATCTCAGTCGCAACTCAGTAGCAACACTATAGGCAAAGTGTTTTGTTGAGCTGTGGATGAGTTTGGCAACAAGATCGAAGAGCATCCTTTTGTGTACGGCTTAATAGCAGTTCCGATACAGTTTTTGATAATCGAAGGCGAGAGAATGTTGGGTAAAGGACTTTCTGGGCATACTCGGGCAATTCTGACCCTGGAAAATGCTGGCAAATGCGGTTGAGTACCGTCCAGTCCGCAGTTGTTTCCAGTCCTCTAGTCCCCCCGACTTGTTGGGGAACATGGCTTGATTTCTCGTGAAGCTCGGTCCTCGCGGTCCGGTCTTTGGCAGTAGGCGATCCTTTGCCTTCGAGCACAGCTCGTCCATGGCCTCGCGCTGGAATCTCTGGCCGATGTTCGTGATGCTGCCCATCGGCTGCCACTTATTGTTAGTTGGCGGTCTTTGGTTAGTCACCTGCGAAGCACCTGGTTTCAGATATGCCCCAGTGGCTTCGGTCCGCGGCAAGGGACTCAGCATTTGGTCGACGCAATTCGACTGGTTCCGCACCATCGGCGGCTGCGTGCGAGAGTAGCGCACCAGGAGCTTGGTCAGGCGCTCGGCGCACATGGTGGCCAAAACGGAGGTAGTCATGTCAGATCCTCTCGAGCTATCACTGGCCTTTTTTACTCCTTCGGTCTGCGTGGGAGTTTTGTTCGGGATTGTCTAAATGGAAACGTTCGATTTGGAAGCCTGTTGCTTGATTAAAATGAGACGCACCGAAATGAACGATTCATTGTATGGGTGACCGCAAAGGCAAGGCTGTCTGGATGTGGAAAATAGATTTGCTGGTTAAAGCATTGGGTTAATAAATAGGCTCTATTAAGTCAAAAAAAGGTGGACAAAAAACAATGATATATATTTCTTTATTATTTTTTTTATTATTTATTATTTATGCTTGATGATTTGTACAATTTAATTCAATATTTCTTTCATATAACTTTTGCGATTAGTTTTGAGATATGTAATGGCTCTGAATTTTGGAACAAAGCAATGGCTACAAGTGTTTGAGAGCTTGGATCCATTGCTTTGTTCAAAAACGCAGAGCCTTAATGGAGATTTGTTTTAAAGTTTGGGCTTAGACTAGCACTTGAGGATTAATTTTTCCCGCCGCATTCTCTCCCGAAAAGCCAAACATTTTGAGAAGGTATCCAAGCAGTGGCACTCGATTTTCCGGCGTGGTCTAGACCATCTAGCCAGTTCCGAAAATGAGGGAAAAGGAGCACGCAGCTTGATGCAATTGGAGGGCTTCCTGTAATAGTGACATAAAGGATCACAGCGAGCTGGCTTACAGCAGGGCCAAAATAGCTTTGGGCACTGGCACTCCGGATCACGCTTGAAGTCGCCTCTCTCACAAAGAAGCCTCAGACTTTTATAGGGTTCTTTGCAAACCTCCGGGCAGGGATTCTTGCGATATAGCACCTCGGGCGGATTGATGGCATCCAGGCAGCACACCTTCCTTAGGCGTTGCTTCACGGGCGGACACTCCACCCAGGTGCGCTGGTAGCAGCGGCACTTGTTTGACGGCTGGTAGTAGATCGCATCGAAGCGCGGCAGTTTGTCCTTGCAGAATGGCTGCTCGTCCGTCTGGCAGGGTGGCTCCCACATCGATCGAAAGGGTTCCAGCAGCGGTTTGGGTACTTTGGGTCGCTTCATCTCCGCGCAGGGGTTTTTGGCCGCCGATCGCAAAACACAACACATTGTCTCCAGCTGCTGGAACTCTTCCAATAATTTCTCACGAGGCAGTTCGCGAGTCAGCACTTCCTTGGCCCTCTGGCATCTGTTGCCTGGAACGCGGTGGCAAACGGGGTCCACGGGCAGGCAAGGCGGGTCCGGAAATCTGGGCGCTTTGCAGGCGTACCTCCTGCAAGCCTGCCTGCAGAAGGTGCGAAGTGCCGACAGCATCCTTATAATTTTGTGGAAATTTGGAAGGGCCTCCTGATTTTTCGATATTTTCTACATTTCAAAAGCCAAACTTTTGACTAGGAAGGCCGGGAAACTTGGCTCACCTTAATAATATATTACAATGTAGAAAATCCATAGATGATGGTTTAAAGGGAGCTATAAGATTGTCCAACTTTTCGATCCAGTTCTTTGGAATGGAGTTTTCTGAAAAGGAAATCCGTTTTGGAAGCAGGAAATACTTTGAAGGATGAAGGAATCAAGTGAGGGCTAAAGTAGTCAATCAGGAATCAATCTGAAAAATCTAGTAAACTATGAAGGGAAGCCCCTTAGAATGGATAGCGCATTCGGGATCTGTTCGAAGAGTGTCTCATCAGGGGCTTGGTGCAGATGCTGCGCGACTTGTGCCGCCGATGGAAGGCGTTCCACATGTCGCACATGCCCGGAACCACCTGACAGGCGCACTCGCTGCGGCAAAAGCGCGGTATTAGATGGCAACAAGCCTCCGAGAAACTGGGCATGGGTGCCTCCCTTTTGCAGCAATCGGTCGGCTGGCGGACTTTGTGGCACGTGGGCGGTCGGAGGCCAAGTCTGCAGCCAGGAGACCTGAGGACCGACTTGCAAAACACGTTCATCTGGAGGAGGTGCTTTTCTATGGCCGAAAGCGGCGGCTGTTGCGGCGGACGGATGCGGCGCTTCATGGGCGGATAGGCCTCCGGATCGGGACAGCAGGAGTCCTTGGGACGCAACCAGAGGAGCGGGCACTCGGACCAAGTGCGCTGGTACTGGCGATACTTATCCGACGGCTTGTAGTGCTCATTGTCGTGGCGGATCAACTTCAGCAAGCAGTTTGGATCGGTCTTTCCCCGCTGATAGATCTCCTGCAAGTACTTGGGGTACTGCTCCTTGCCGATTGATGGTCTTTCGTAGCACTTGTTTTCCACTTCCCTATGTGGGCAAGGTAGCTTGTCCTGCAAGCAGTCGACGGTCTCCTTGTCGCGCATCCTGCAGCACTCGCCGGAACTGGCATCGTAGTTGCCCCAGTTGTACCAGCGGCTGTTGGCCAATAACCTTTGAATCGGGCCTCGGCGCAAGCCCAGCTTCGTGGCCATCTTGGAAACCGAATTTAGAGAGGCGTTAGGCCGAAAAATTGTTTCACTAATTTCAAATTTAAAGCTGCGGAAGTCTGACTTGTCAGCCGAAGGACTCTTTGTCCATCGAGCACATTTGCACAACTTCAAGACATGGTCATTAATTATGCTAGCTCACAACCCGTTTCCAATACAATATCATAACTGTCTATATATAGACTAACTATAACTATAACTATAGTTAACTATAGTTAATGCTTTTAGGTGTTTCTGTAAATTTTGATCTGCAAGGGATGCTCTACATTCGTATGTAATGTAACGAACTTTTACAACAGGAGCAAATAAAATTAAAAGCATTTTTTGATCAACTTTAAATCTCGAAGATCGATTAATTTATTGGGAAATACCTATTATTTTTTGTATAAAGCATGCATTTAATTGAATTCAAAAGCCCTCATGACATTTGTGGGGAACCTCTTTTTTTCCTTTTCATATTCCTAACTTGGTTTACTTCTATTGTATACAATCCGCATAAGCTTGATGTTTTTCTCCCCCGTAAGTATCAAAAGTATATGATTCCTATTGTGGTCTATTCGAAACTGGTGGGACGGCGACCCAGGCAACTAAGACTTCTTCATGCGGTAGTAGTTCCACACCTCGCACATGGGCGGCTGGTTGATGCAGGAGCACTGGCTGGGCGGCACATCGGGCAGCGGATCCAGCTTGCACTCCGAGTAGCTGGGGTATTTGGTGCGGCGACGAAGGCAGTCGGAAGGGGGTCGTCCAGCGCGGCAGCATGACCGTGCGGGCACCCTTGCAGAAGGGCAGCTTGAACCTGGGGCAGGAGCCCTCGTCCTTCTTTGGGCGACACTGCCCCAGCCCCAGGCTCTCGTTGCCGTCGGGGCACACTTTGGTCGCCTTAAGCGGCGGCGTTCGGCGGGCCCGTCGCAGGAAGTTCACCGGTCGGCAGCGGCAGACGGCCTTCCTTTTCCGCTCCTCCAGCTCGCACTCGCACCAGGTGCGCTGGTACCGGCGGGACAGCTTGTCGGTGGGCTTGTAGAGCGTGAGGTCCGTCGGCGGATAGGCATTCGCACATGCGGTGCATGCATCGGCTTTGGGCATCGATAAAGGCGGGCACATTGAACTCTGGATCGGAGCGACACTTGTACTCAGAGCGCCGCATTGATACCCAACAGTTGTCCTTGAATGGCACCTTCGTCCCGTTTTTTTGGTAATTTTTTTTTAAATCCAATCGCTGACCGGGCATCTTGGGCACCCAATCTTCGTACGGGTCGTATAGGGTCTCCATGGCACGTAACTGGTTGATCCGCAACGTCAAACCACTCCTCATCGCGGCCGGAGCTCGGAAAAGCGTCTTCTTTACCAGCAGCATGCTGTTCTCACAAAATCGAATGTCAACTAAGTTGCTAAGGGTCAAAATACACTGACAAATTTTGTCTTTGATTAAAAAAATGGAAATATTGAATCACTGCGGAATTTTCATAACGTCGTTTAAAGGTGTACGGATTATTTGAAGTATATGTCATGGGTGGCAACAAATTATTACATATAAAATAATCATTATATTTTATGAAATAATTGAATTAACTTCACAAACACAAATTGTCAAATAGACTTTCACACACAAGATATCCGCATCATTATAATAGAATAGCAAAAATAAATATCTGACTATTGAATTTAAAATTGTATATTAAATTTTAAAATTACATATGAAATCATAATATTAAATACAGTGCACATTAAAGACTATTTAAAAAACAAATTTTAATTTATGTTAAAAAATAAAATAGTTTAAATAGTTTCTGTTTGATTTAAATGCATTTAAAATTTTGTCTAATGAAAAGTAAACATTTTTTTTAACATTTTCATTTTTAAAATAACTAAAAGCCGCAATGGATGCAAATCAAAGGGAAAATATTTAAATTACATAAAAAATGCCACTTAAAAAGCCAACCAATGAAAATTTGTTCAGTAAAAGATTTGATTTGATTTAGGTTGTCAATTAATTTAGTTTTTATATGTATTTGTTAACACATCGAATAATTTTTAAAGCGGTTTTCCAAATAAAACGTTACTGTATTGTAAATCCATGAAAATGTAAGAGTGGCCTCTCCATCAGCCAGGTTTTTCAGACCAATTGGTATTCATCACATGCCGTGCGATCGGCAGCAACTTCGAGGTTGCGCATCCTGTTTTTCTCTTGTGTGGAGATGAACTGGGAAATGAACTTGCTGGCGGGAATGGCGTTCCTCTGGAGACGCCTCGAGGGCTCGAAGGATCGTCGGCGCACAGGGACTGGTGCTGGCTCCTCCCTGTGACGCGAGTCCCTCACTTCTTCCTGCGGTTCCTCATCCACGTCCACGGGTTCCCGCCAGGTTGCCTGATATTCACGCTCCGTCCAGCGTCCCGGGTTGTATTTCGTGTCATCCATGCGCTCTTCCCGCTCCTGCTGTTTAGCCCAAGTCCTTTTGTAGTCACGCACTTGCAAGGTTCCTGGCCTGTAGTACTTATCATCCAGTCGGAACTGCTTCATTCCGCGGCACTTCGCCAGGCTGCTGAAGCCAAAGGCAGCCATCCTGCTGATCACCAATGCTTTTGACGAATTCATTTTGGCACAATCTTAAATTTAGATTTATTTTCAATACCAACTAAATTTTCAAAAGAGAAAAAAATATCTGGGATTAAAAACCGAATTAAAACGTGTTGTTATACACAGATGCCAAATGTGAAAATGAACGAAGTAGGAAAATCATGTTGAGGGAAACCCTTGAAAGAAAATTCAACAGTCACTAGATTCTAATTTTTCAGTTTCTTCCAAGTATGGCTTTGTCGCAATTTAGGTATTTTTTAAGTTAATTTATCGAATAATTGGCAATATATATATGTAAAAATAAATTAAAAAAAAATAAAACTGACAATATATATAATAAAAAATCTCTTAATTTTAATTCCTGTTTTCTCCTGCAACCTTACGTAAGAAATAATTTTAAAATCTCTCATATTTTACCTCCGATTAAATTATTAACATTTTTTAAAACAAATGGCATTATTTTATTTTTTTTTTGTGAGTTACTTCAACGTTGGATAAAATTCGGACTTGGATAGCTTCAAAATAAGTGCCCAGATAAACGCAGTAGAGTACGCAATGGAATAAAAACACCCAGCCTTCCAGTGCCACCAACGGATACAGTCTACAGTGTTTTTGAGTCTTCAGTCTGTGGTAAAGTAAGTGTGAAAGAAGAGAATCTCGGACCTCCTCAGCACTTGTCAAAGTCCCAGCAATCGCACTCCTTGGAAGGCTTGGGATCAGTAGGCTTTCGCTTGCACTCCGAGTAGCTGGGAAAAGGAGTTGGAACCTTGGAGCAGTTTTTCTTCTTCGCGGAACGCTTGCAGTTGGGTTCTGCTTTGGATTTGCTCGTCGATTCGGAATTGCTCTTGGAGCAGCCGCCCTTGGAGCCGACACAACTGGTCAATCGGGAGGCGAGTGGCTTTAGGAAGTTCCAGCCGCGTTCCGGCAACATTTTTGAATTTTGTAGTTGGGGGATCGAGAGTGGATTGAAATGGTATCGTTAGAATATTTTTGAGATATGAGATTTGAATTTAGCCAGTTGTCGCATGACAGAGCTTTCGCCGCCGCCTAAAATTCGCCGCACTTCAGGACCGCCCCCTTTCCCCGGGCAATCCTCCGCCGCAGCTCCGCCCACATCTCGCAGGCCATGGGCACCTGGAGGCACAGGCACTCGGTGGGCGGCGCCTTGGCGAGTTCATCCTTTTTGCACTCCGAGAAGCTGGGATATGGAGCCGGGCGCTTCTTGCAATCGGATAGGCGACGCACCCGGTGGCAGCTGGGCGGAATGCGTCCCGGCTTGCAGCAGGGCAGCGTCCAGTGCGGACAGGTGGACTCGGCCTCCGGCTTTTTGCACTCCATGGGATTCAGCATGGGCAACGAGGGTCGGGCGGTGGCCGCCAGCGCCTTTCGCTGGCGACGACAGGGCTTGGGACGCGGGCGCTTGGAGTGGATGCACACCTTCTTGGGCTTGATCACCAGCCGGGGGCACTCGTTCCACGTCACCTGGTACTGGCGCGCCTCCTTGTCCGAGATGCGGTAGTGCTGGATGTCCAGTCGCACTGCTTCATCGCACTTCGGCACGTACTCGCAGCCGGGAATGTACCACATGGACCTCATATTGGCTGGCACTTTCGGCTTTTTGGTCTTCTCCTTGGGTTCGGCCTTCTTCTTGGCCTTGCCGCCCTTGGCCGCATCGCAGATGGTGCCCTTGAAGTGGGGTGGACCACAGCCCTTGGATGCGGAGACCTTCTCCGTGAGGCACTCCCTGGGCGCCCCGCAATCGTCGTCGGACGCCTTGCTGCTGTAGTTGCGGCGAACCAGGTGCTGGCGGAGCACACTTGAGCCGCCGGCACCACTCTCGGCACTCGCTAGACGTGGAAGACCAACCGCCTTGGACCAGTCGACCTTCAACTGGACACACGCATTCACCAAAGACTCCAGGCACGGCATGCCACGGTCCACGAGTGAACGACACTTCTGACGCAACACTCGCAACATTCTGAACTTTTTTAACAAAATTTTTTTTTCAATGCCGAAATAAGCCGAGAGTATGTTTTGTAAGGCTGAGGACTGAGTGTAGACTAGCTGGGACAGCACATCGAACGCCACGAGGGGGCGTTCAACGCCAACTTCATATAAATTTTCAATTTAAAATTTCTAGGGTTCAGCTAAATTTACTTTGCTACCTACATAAAAATAAGCACTTTTACCTTAATTTCCTTTTGTGGTAATTTTATCCCCATTACTTGCAGATTTAAAAGGGTACATTGTATTTGTTGACAACTATATAACAGGTTTAAGCAATCATTTCTGACTCTGAAGTATGTATATATATTTTTAATCAGGACACCTAACAGAGTAGATTAAACCATTTACTATTATTGTCCGTATGAACGTCGAGTTCCCGGAATCTATACAAACTAGGGATTTGCGATATGACATACAGCTTTTGTAGAGGAACCAGGTCATGTCGCCTATAATCTCAACAGTTTTTCAAAACATACAATTATTTTAGAACTTTTTAAGAAATAAATAATAAAACTCAAATATAATCAGTGGTGTTACATATGCCTTCATGTAAATTTTCCACAACGGATGACGGTTTCTACTTTCTGGCTGACGGAATAATATTTATTATAATATCGACTTCATCGTTCCTATTTTTTTAAATAAATATGTTCTATGCAACATTTCGTCCTGCTTAAAGATGAATTGAGAACATTATTTAAAAGTTGTTATTAAAAGTAGGCCTTGAATTGAACTTCAAAGCCATATAGCCATGTCGATTAAGTCCGGATCTCAGTTCCTCTCGGCCTTTTCTAAATTTCACATCGGCTCAGTCGAGCTGACTGTGTTTTCGGTTTAGTTAATTTTAGTTTGGAAATTTTTGGTTTCGTAATTGCTTGTTTGTAAGGCCTTTACTTCGTTGGATCCAATTCTTTTTCGAGGGTATTTTTGCCAGCCTCTCAAGCTTACCATGTCTATGTGGCGCAGTGTAGCGACGAGGACACGGAGTCACCTGCTGCCTCGTTTTGGGGGCGTGGTCAGCCAGCGTGGCTATGCCGAAGACCACAATCCATCGCCCAAATGCAATGCAGATACTGGCAAGGGTTGCGGAAAGTTCACCGCCTGCGGAGATCCCCGATTCGAGAAGAAACCGCCGCCAAAGCAGGAAGACACCTTCCAGTTCCATCACCTGGTCAAGCAGCCGCCGGAGTGCTGCGACGATCCCTGCCGAGATCGGTTTCCCCTCTACGACGATTGCTTCTACAAGATCTCGGACAAGGCCAAGCGCAAGTACCAGGTCACCTGGGTGGAAGTGCCCGCCCATCCAGATAAAGCCCAAGAAGATCTGCTGCTTCGAGGCGGCCACCCGTCCGCCAATCCCACGACGCAAGCGCAAAGTGTTCGTTGCGGATGAAAAGTGTCCCACGGAGCAGGTGTGTCCGGTGGCCGAGGGCCTGTGTCCCAGGATCACGATGCCCGGCTGCAAGGCCGTCGACTCGGTTTCGTGCCACGTCGTCAGACGGAAAACGGACTGTATCAAGGTCAAGGCTCCGTACCCCTCGTTCTCGGAGTGCTCCCGCCCCCCGGTTCGCAAGGCTCGAGGCATCGAGTGCCGTTGCCTTGAGGTTCCAAGCGCCTGCGACCTTGTCCGCGAGACGATAAGAACTGAAGGAAATCCTCGCAAAGGCAACTGCGGTGGCAGCAGAGGCTAGCCGCATAGATCTCGTCCGACTCCACGCATTTTGAAACCATATACCACAGCTCAGAACATTGTTACGAAACCGATCCTGTTAAATTCTCCATTAACATCGTTGAAATTCCGACTATAAATAGACCGAAACACCGTTATTCTCTGGGTTTTATTTACAAAGCGCTGAGCAAATTCCTTGGGGCAGGTTTTTGATGGATTCTAGTAGAATATATTGTTTAGATACCCATTACTCAGCTAACCAATATCGAAATAATATTTATGTCCCCAGAAAATAAAAGGGATGAGGAGGCGCCATTTGTCGGACAATTTATCATCAATGCCCATAGTCGATAGACATTGACCATAAACATACAGCTTTATTATAATAAAGTATACTGTCTCTTACCATATGCTGTGTCAAACTTTCGCTATTCGTTGGCGTAAAAGTGGGCGTAGCCCTGTTTTGAAATAAATTTGCGCTGCAAAAATTTTAAAAACAAACAAAAAAAATATCTGCATGTCAAATCCCAAATCGCCAGCTTTTATAGTTACCGTCATACGGACTGACAGTTGGAAACGCTTCCTTCTCCCTGTAACATATTTTTCAACTTATATATAAAAATATATATTATAAAATGTAAGCAATTTTAAATTAATGATTGCCGCCATACCCTGTTACTTACAATAGGTTAATAGGTTGAGCAATGAATTTAAGTAATGTTATTCAGGTTTGAGAGATTTAATAGTATTGATTTGATACGACCACTTTCAATTATTTTGATACTGGGACAAGAGATTTCTCTTCCGCATTTTGGGGTAGTAATTTAATTTTATTCAGCTCTCTTATTAAATATTTTGTAATAGTGCTAAGATAATTCTGAGTTCCTTCCAAACTTACAGCTGGCCAGTTAAGCCTGCTTTTACTCCTTTTTTTTTGTTTTCTTCCTACTATGCACACAAAAGTTTTGTTTCCCTTAAAAAATAAAAACAAAAAAAACCGGCTACACTGCTACTTAGCCATGTAAATTGAAAGCGTTTGCTCAACTGTGGATGAGTATGCAAAGTGTCCCGAAGAGGAGGGTGCGGAGTTGGCGGACAACTGCGTGCCATATTAAAGTCGCTTTATAGCAAATTACCAATTCAGATATATACGGGTACACACAAATCAGTTATACCCGGCATCTATCAGCATATTCCCCAGGCTGTTGCTATTGGATTTTCTCTCCCTTTTTTGTTTTTTGGTCTTCTTTATTTTATTTTTTTTTTATTTTGAATGCATGCAGGCCGTCACATTTATTCGAATTCGAGTTTGATGTACGAGCCGAAATGCATGTGCATAATCAAAAGGGGAGCGGAAGGAGCCTTCTCCCGAAGACAATCGAAATGAGACAAAGCCCGGCTCCAAAGACGTCGAAGACGAAACTTCCCCAGCTGCAGACATAATTGATGGATCGCTGACTGACGACAGAAATGTTCTTCTGGTTGGATCCGAAAAGGGGACTCGTGTTGTTCGCCTACCTCTGCCTAAATAATGATGTCGCATTATTTATGCCGCAGCTGATTTGCATAGGCAAGCTAAGAAGTTTGGAGTGGTGGGGTATGTGGGGGATGTGGGAGATCTAGAAATCGGTTGCGTTGCCCCCGGGGGCAATGTGTGCGCTTTCTTTAATAAATGTTTAATTTATAATTGATTTTAGCCCCAATCCCGCACCGCCCACTGGCCCAGTGATACGACTTGGCTCGAAAGACCTCAAAGTTTCTGAACCGCAAAAGGATTTGCCCGCGCACGAAAACACTTAATTAATTCGCATAGACAGACAGTCGGACGGGCGGACGGACGGATAGACATACGAACGGATGTGGCGGGGCAGGATTTGGCCCACCCATCTGGTCAGGCGACTCCACCCCGGCACACACACACACCACACACATGAAGAAATAATTAGAAATTAGAATGGAGAATGGAGAATGGAGAATAGAGAATGCTTGCCAGCCAAGTTGACGATAACAACGCCCCACAAATGCCCGCCCACACACTGAGTCGACCTCTTACTCGACTTGTTCACCCATCTACACAACCTTCACAACCTCCAACCCCCAAGTAGCATATTTAAAATGTAGCCAAGTCGACGTCGACACGAGTATGATTTAAACTATATACTTGGACCCTTTTAGCAGACCAAAGCCCAAGACAGCGGCAACCCGAATCGAAAATGCTGTTGCCCTGTTGTTGCTCAAGCAGTTTCAATTTACTTATTATGGCTCGAGATGGGATTGTTCATTGAAAACTATCGATTTCTGTTCTTAATAGGCGAAATTAATTATAATTAGTCGGTTATTGTGAACAATTGGATTAAAGCGTTTATAAGAGAAGTTTAAAGTTGTAAGTGTGTTAAAATACTTAAGTTTTTTTTCTAACAATGAAATGCTATCTTTTTAATAAAAATTTTTTGTGTTCCAGTCTATTTAACTTTAATAAACTTTTGGTAAAATATTTTTGTTTAATATTCCTATTTAAAACACCTGATCTATTCTTTCTTATTGTTCCATCAAAATTGCTTAATCTCCATGTTTTATTTAAGTTCCATAACTTTTTCTCGAAATAATGATAAGCTAAGCTGGTTAAATTCAAACCAATTTGTTTTTACCCTTAGATCAAGAAACTTCCTCAAAAAGAATACTGACCGCTGTATATTGTTAGAAAGGAGCTTGCTTAACTGCTGGAAAATGAATCAGCTTTCGATCTTAACCAATCACCCAAATAAGCATGTTCGATAAAACAGTTTTCCCCATCACTAAGGCAAAGGCAGGACCGCACAGAACAGCGAAAAACAGGACGGAGAGGAGGACCTAATTTGCTGCTAGTATCCGTTTACGTCTTTAGTTGCAGGAAAATTACAATATTTCGTGTGGGATAGTTGGCACGCATACACTCGCCTCCAACTTTGGGCTATAGATACTTTTGTATCTAATTTAAATTTCACAATTTCGGCGCTGCAAGAAAAACGCCAAGCTGGAAAATGAGCTAGGGCCTTGGCTAATTTTCTATGGCCGTCGCGCAAGGGTTGGTATCGAGGCGATGGGGATTGGGATTGGGTGTGGGAGGGAGTCGGATTAAAGCCCGGACAAGTGGACACAGACTTGGGCCGAAGTGCTTGCGTAACTGGGGGATCAGGATGTTGGACTTGGTCCGGCGACTGCTGCTGCTTAGCCAAATTATATTATGACTTGTTTAAAATTCAAATTTGAAAACACTAAAATCATGTTTTCGATGTCTAGCCACCCCGACTGCCAACCCCAACCCCTTTTGGATAGTTTTCGGCAAGGGTTTAAGTAGCGCACGCGGCCAAAAAGGTGGGGGGAGGGGCTTTTCGGTTGGGGTTTCTGGTCACAGGGGGTGGCTATGGGCTGGGTGTCTCTGCTAAGGCAATGCCACCGTCTCCGTCTCCATCTCCGCCTTCAACTGGCAACTTTTGCTGTCTGTCCTCGGCCTCGGCCCCGATCCTAACTCAAGGCAATGTCCTTTGCCGGCGTTATATATACGTATGTTTGGGGGTTTGTGTGCGTGTTGCCAAAACATAGTTTCTAGTTGCCACATAAATTTTGCATGCTCTAGCTTATATACGTGTGTGTGTGGACGGCTTGGCCAACTAGAATTTGCTTTTAAACAATTTTAATGATTTCATTAGTCGTACAGCGGGTAATTTAATGAGGACGATTCGGGGCTAAGAAATTGATTTTCTATTCGTTCGGCTAGCAGCGAGTTGATAGTGAAATAGATAGGAAAGCTCTGAATGGGTTGTTTGGGGCTTTGTTAATGGAATGTTTTTACTGCAAAATCGAATGTGTTAAAGTGTTTGTTTGGGTCTTAAGGCATACGAGACTTTTGGCTTGTTCGTTTATGGAAAAAGTTAACCATTGCTAAATTTTTTGTTATGACTTTTATTGAGAAGTAAATAGGGATTTCGTTTTTGTATTTATTTATTTTTTTTTTATTGTGTTATTCACTATAATCATATTATTCGATTTTGTGATAATATGTCCTTTGGAAAACAAAAACACAACTAACGTTTTTAACCAAATTAAAAAAAAAACTATATTTATTCGTTGACAATCTTTAGTTTGGACTATATTTACCGTTGCCTGTCTTAGGAGACTGACGTCTCCATTATAATGTAATTAAACTTTTATTTTTGTGTTGTTCTGTTGTGTCTTGCACTTGTCCGATGACTTTATCACAAGCCGAGTTACTCTTAGCCCGGCTAACACACACCAATGCGACGCCATTTTGTCCTGCCCGCACAGACTCACACACTCAAAGCTCAAGACATAATTAGATTGCATAATGTAAGTGTTGCCTCTCGTCCAGTCTGTACACTAAAGTCCTGGCAATTTCAATAAAATTTGTGTCGGCCAAGGAGTTAAGTGGGAAGATGGAGGGCTTAGCCCAAAAAGCAGTCAAATGTCTCAGACGTCTCACACACAAACCACACACAAACACACACACACACACACACACGCACACACACACACACACACACACACTTGTGGCGAAATCCCCTCTCCCCCTCTCACTTACTCCTTACAGCTCGCAGGGCCTTAACCCTTGTGGGTGTGTGTGGGTTGTGGGCAAGGCAATGGCCTTTCAAAATTTTCGAATTTACGTAAATTTAACTTTCTTGAAATACACTTAACTGTAAAATTAATTATAAAAGGCAATTGTGCATGTGTGTGTGTCTGTGAGTCTGGCAATCATGTGTGTGAGTGTGGGCTTATGAAGTGCCCCGCCCCTATCGCCCACTTAAGTTTGTCTTAGTCTTTGGCCGAAAAGGTGTTGGCATGGAATTTGCATAACCAACGAAACGTCAATGTCTTCAGAGAAAGAGCGAAAGAGAGGCAAATAGAGAAAGGTTTGCACACATATGTGTGTGTGAGCATGTACAGTTGCGCCCATCGCCATTTGCATACTGACACACACACACACACACACACAGGTCTGGGCCGTGTGTGCGAAAACACACTAATTAAATGTTGAAGGCAGTTTATATTGAGCTGGCGCCCAACCACCCACTTGCATGGCCAGCGGGCAGACAAAGGCCAAGAGCAGGTGCTGGTGTGTGTGTGTGAGTGGGTGGGTGCATTATATAACCCCCAACCTCATACACCTGCATGTGCGAGCGTGTGTCGTAAGAAAATCTATAGCCTACGGTGCTCAAGCCTGAACCGCAAATTCAAATGTCTTCATTTTGAACATCAAACCAACTGCAGCAGCACTTCCTTCGCCCCTTACAACACATACACACACACACACACACCTAGATTCAGATATACACACACAAACTCACTGGGGGAAGGAGCAGAGCTTTACATATGTATGTTTGCTGAGGATTTCTAATTACATTCGGCATCGTTCGGACTCGTCTTCCCAAAAATAGGTAGCTTGGGGCCACATTAGAAAGTGGGAACGGGGCTTATGTAAAGTATTTCATTGCCGATAATAATATAATGGCTCGTGTAAATTGAAGATGATGTGGCGAAGTCAAAAGATGCCCCTATAGAGTATGGTCAATTCGAGTAGATTTTATTTGTTCCCTAAAATGATACTCTATTATTTACTTACAACTCATCAACAAGCACAATTAAGAATCTTAAAAGGATAGTAAGTTCAATACTATTTTTTTTAAAATAATTTTATTCGCTAAAAGGTTTATGTAATCTTAATATTTCCAACATTTTTCATTCAATTTTTGTCCTAGTTGGTTATCTACCTTTTATACTTATATGGTTACTTTCAAAGAAGACCACTTGATTTTTGTAATACAAAGGTTTAAGTTAGGATAAATCGTTATGTTAGGAACTGAAGTTTACCATATACTTAGCCAAGGACTAATTGCACATTAAGCTAGGCAATTATACTACTGACAGTTGGGCTAATGTCACGATACCGATACCGATACCAAGAACTAGCTAACTAGCTGGCAATAGGCTCTCCCACCTGATTTTATTTGCCACCTGCCCCGGTTTACACACGCAGACATTTTTAATTAAACGTAAATTTTGCTCTATTGATTAGTTGCCAACAACTCGGCAACTTTGGGTGTTGGTGGAGCGAGCATGTGCAACCTTTGTTATTGCTAACGCATTAGTATTAGCGCAACGGATGACGTGACCGGGGTTTGAGGGGTATGAAGGGGTTGAGGGCGAATGGAGCCAACTTGACACGCAAACTACTGCAAAGGGGGTGGGAAAAGTGGGCGGCTGTCATTGTTCAACTGGCAGGCCACAGAAAAGGGGCGGGGACGCGAGTTTTCGGTTGCCAGTTTGGCGTCTTTTTAACACAATGACAGTTAATTAGATTGTGTTCGGGATAAGGATAGCGCGAAGGATATGCAGGTGTAATTGTTTGCAAACTTTGGCTTCCCCGGTGGATACATTTCGCACAATATACTTAGGGTCGAATGGTGTGAAAAAGCTGCTCAAAAAAACACACATATTTACTAAAGCAATGGAAAATGTATATCTCAAATTACTTTTATATACTTATCGCGCCTTGAACCTATTATTTTGATTACAGCAAGAGTGTGAAAAAAGTTGAGCCACAAAATCGATAGAGTACTTACTAAATTATTGATTTAAATGCCTGGGCAACCTGTTTCGACCGCAAGAAGTTCTTATCGGGGCCTGCATATTCGATTGGGTTCTAAGCTGCAATCACAGAGGAAACCATTCATTGTATCTTACGCACTTTGTGTATACAGTTTTTCAGATTTCACATCTCTCTCGCTCTAAGTGCTTCTTGATGTCCTGACCAGACTAACTAATGACCAACGCCTGGGCTAAAATATTGATCAATAAATTGCAGCAACAGAAATAACTTAAAACCCAAATGTGCCTGGACAAATAGTTGATGCAGTTAGCAGTTGGCAGTTAGCAGGGGTTGGTGGGTGGTGGGTGGTTGAGAGGGCTTTGGGTGATGCGTGGCTCCATCAACGAAGACAAACTCCTGCCATCCTGGAAGGGCGCACATAAACAAACACGAAGAGGAAACGAGCCAAGCCAACCGAAAATATTTCAAATTCATGACAAATGCATAAGATTTCAACAAATCGGGGAGAGAGGCCTTGTTACAAGTAACCCCAAACAGTTAAGTGCAATAAATACGGACCACTACGAATGCAGGCGGCACACACAGGCACATGCACATGCACAGGCACAATCACAATCACAATCAAATAAATTACACAGCATTTAATAATTCATGCAAAAAACGGCCACAAACACAGGCCAGAGAAATGGCCGCCACCTCTACCCCGCCACCCACTTTTCCAACAATCTGCTTGGGTGTGTGTATGTTTTAAGACTTGATAATTTCAAAAATCAACAGGATATATGTGTATTCATAACTTCAAATGCATTTTGACCACACACATACACCTACACATAACTTTGGGTGTGGATGGGTGTACTATTGGGTAGTATTGCTTGGATTTCGTCTTTGTCTCCCTTTTTGGCTGTCCTGCTCTGAATTTTCCTGCTGCACATATCGCTCACATGCCATTGCACTCAATTAAAATCCTTTTGTCGGGACCAGCTCTATCTCACTCTCGCTGCCACCCGTCGCTCCGTCTCACTTGCACGCATGAGTTAAATTTTCGTAGCCATTTTTGTTATTTTGTAGTTTTAGTTTAAATATTTGATAGCCTGCATATTGATTGGTGCTCAGTGCAACGTGGCGCATGAGTAATAAGTTTCTGCCTGGCTATATACAAAGCGGCTGGGGAAATATTTACTTAGATAACGGTTTGATTGGACTGCTAAGCTCATTCTCAAGGTGATTCAAGGATTTTCCGAAATTAGCAGCTCGCAAAGCCCGGCCTGCCAAGCCCTAATCAAGAAATCCAAAAGGCATGGCACATTTCCAGCCCCGATTATAATTGCGGTCCAGGCAACCCGACTTCACCGAAGTGTGAGAGGTAGCGGAAGAGCCGCCATTGTTGAGCTTAAGGTTGCACCAAAGAGACGGCAGCAATTGCCACTGCACACCGACGGCAGCAACTTGCAACATGCAGCACTGCAACCTGCAACACGGCCCTAATGTATGCTACAAATCTCGCCAAAGCAACGCATTTTGTAGCCATTTAAGCTACTTGCATAAATGTAGATGCCCACCCGAAAGAAAACACACTCGCTGGCGTGGAGATAGCCCAGGTTCCAGCACCCAAAACCCAACACCCAAAACCCAACACCCTGAGCCCCTGGAGAAGGAGAAAGCCCAGTAGACTCATGTGTCTGCCCCGCTGTCTATGTAATGTGCTGTGTACATGTGTGTGTGTGTGGCATTGACCAAGTGGGTGTGCAGTGGATGGTGGGTGGAGGGGTGGGGTCTCCCAAGCAGGGCCATGGCTGCAGTCTGGACGACGTCGTCGTCAAATGAATCTCATTTGCATTTAAATTAGGAATGAAGCCCGATTTGTTGTTGCCCTTTGAGGCGGAGAGTGGGTAGCGAACCCACTGCAACTTCTAGAGCTGCACGGTGAAAAAAGTACCCCCGTAACAGGCCATTTAATTCCGTTAATTTCGCATCACTAAATTTTAAGGTCAAACAAAAAAATGACTAAGTATCATGTGAACATTAAATCGGTGCCTTAGTCATTTATCTATCTGTCAATTAAAGATGACTTAAAAGCTTTTTGAAAATTCACCAAATTTTACACCAGAAATTTTATGATCATGAACCATAGTTTGACTTTGACTATTTAGACTTAATGCTATATTTAGACTGGAAATTTTTGTTTGCAAAATTATCTAAGATGCTCATAAATATACTAAGAAACTGAACCTTTTTAAATTTCACTCTGTTGACTGAATATTAGGCTATCTTAAAATATATTATAAAATCCCTTGCTGACTGATAAAAGTAAATCATATCAATTTTTCCTTAGGGGTAGCTTTGTTAAGAAATTTCAATAGTTGCTGTATTAAGTTTTGAGCAAAAACTGAGTGTGCTTAAATAGAAATACAAAATATATATTGCCCAATTTCTTTCTGTGTATCGTTAGGGCTGCTGGCAAATGAAGGGTATGGCGGTGCACAATTTTTAATGAAGACAGCGTAGCTACTTAGGCACCCATGCATGCATACATGTCGCCTCTCCCCTGATTGCCGTACCGATTTCGAACTCACTTTTTCGGACAAGTTGCCCGATTGCATGCCAAACTAATGGCCAACAGCTTGGACAAATAGCAAGCACTCACACTCACACTTACCCACACGACCATCGCCCCCTAGTTATGGCAAATATGTTAATAACCTTTCTTCCGATGGGGGCTTAGGCGGGAGCTCTGTACAAAATTTTAATTAGAAATGTTATATGAGTTGCACGCTGGCCCGGGGCTTCCCTTGCTCCATATGCTGCTGGTTCAAGTCATGGCCATGCCCAAAAAAGGGGTTGAGGGAACCAAAAAGATTTGCCCGGCTAGCCAGTTTGCTCATTTTCCAGCTGAATGGGGTTAATTTTTTGGACCTAACTTTAGCTTCATTAAAAACTATAGTCGATACCGAAAAATGTATATCGAAATTATTATGAACTACACCAAGTAAAAACTTTTTACATCAACATTTTAATAGTGAATAAATAAAGTTTTTAAAACAAAGAAGGCAAGAATGGTTTTAAATGGATAATGACCATATGCTCCAGATTTTATTGTTAGCTATGCAATTCAAAAATTTCAGCTGGAAATTTAGTTATCCAATGTCACAATACTTTAGATTCTATTGAATACACCTTTATCTATTTAATGTACGAATGGCATATCCATGTATTAGCTTCATTTAAACTCACCCATTCGCAGTGCCATCGATAACATTCCTTTCAGTTGTCAGAGCTCGGGCAGTTCATTCATGTCCAACTTATGCATACACGACTGCTTGGCTTTAATTAACGCTAATGCGGCCATTACAACAATCTAAGATGGAAGCCAAGGCAGCCCAGGTATCGCTCTCTCTCTTTCTGCTTGTGTGTGTCCGTCTCTTTCTTTCTGGGCGCTGCTGCCAAATGCAATGAATGCAGCTATTCATTTATGTCAGCTGTAATGACATTTTACATTCCGCATTGGACTAGCGATGGGGATTGCAATAGGGCGTGTGTGTTGTCCATGACAACAACAGTAATGCCGGTAGGCTCCCCTTGGTGGGGTCTTTGGGGGGAGGTGTTTGGGTAAGGGGGAATCCCCCTTTGGGCTCGGCTGCCATAGACAAGTGTCAGCGGTAATTGAAAATACGAATATTAATTCCAAAGTGTTCACGAAGCAAAACTAACAAAAGTATGGCATGAACAAGTAGCCAAAGACATGGCTCAAATATGCCAGCGCAAAGTAATTAATTTTGAAAAGAGGATTGGGTGTCAACTACAAAAAGCCTTAGATAAAATATTAGAGAATTTTTTGCAGGTGCAAAAGTTTTTTAATACTATTCAGTTAATTTCAAAATGTATTTAAATTTTTTTCTTATTAGGGATGCCACAGAAATCACTAGGGTTTTGTTACTTGTTGTTTATATGTGTAAAAGTATGCAGCAATATATTTTACATCAATAAGTCCGTTGGATTAACGTTAAAAAACGTTAGCAAGAAAAACATGTATTAAAATTGTGTATATTATAACAAGTTAAAGCCTTTCAGAAATGTAGATCGCAAGAAGCTGACAGCTAAGAAAGAAAGCTAAACTTAATTTATGGTACGGGGAAGGTCTTTAAAGCCATTGATCAGTATCAAATTACGCACTTAGTCACCAACAATGAAAATTCTTATCTCTGGATACACACAAAGATGCTTCCGGTGAGTAGCTGAAACGGCACCACCCAACCACCCAGCCACAAAAGCATCCACCCACCCGCCAATACATCGCTGGGACAATAAAACGGGTGTGTTGGTCTACGGCTAAAACAAAAAATTTGTTGTTCCTGCAGGCACGGAAAATGGAAAACGGTGGGGAGGCATTGGGTGGCTGGAAAAGCTCCGAGATGAGCGGAGGGTGCAACCAATCAGCGAGGCCCGCAAAAATGTTACTTTTTCGTTTTCTTGATGGAAACGCAGCAGCGAATGAGAAATGTAGAGGAAAAGCGTTAGCACTCGCTCGCACACATGTGGACGCCGCGAAAAAAGTGGCACAAAAACGGCAAACTTTTGTGTGTTTTCTCGACGGTTGTCTAAAAATAAGAATAAAAGAGGTGCAGCCAATAAGAAGGAGACAGCGGCAGACAAACAGCAAACAATACAGCAACCAACGAGATGCGATGGAGCATGCCAGAAATGGTAGCAGGAATCGCTGAAAACAGGGGCAAAACTAAAAAAGTCAACCAAACAATTGTATGCGAAAAAATGGCTTAAAACAGCAGCGCACGGCAACAGGCAGAGGACAATGGGTACAGGATTCTACTAAAAGGGTGCGTAAAATATCCGGATTCGAGGACCAAACTCATGGCTCAAAGGAATCATTCCCTCCTGAAAGCGACAATGTAACAGCGACTTACGTTGATAGTCCTAACAATAGTTATAACAAAGTTTTTCCATATTAAAAAGATGTTTAATTGAATTTTCCGGATAGTCTTGGCAATAGTAAAAATAAAATGTTTTCTTTATTTATGTTTGCTTAATTAGCGCTGAATATTCTTGACACTTAGCCTGTTTTTTTAAATCAATAAATTAATAAATAACGATAATTAGTTTTTATTAGAACATATTTTTAAGAATGCCGTACATACAAGAGAATAGAAGATTTTTTTTTTTTATCAAAGATAGTAAGCAGAATAATGATAAAAAACTTGGCCATATTTTTAAAAATATATTCGAATTTCAATATATTATTTTTTTTCAAATGGTAAAGACTAGTTATTGTCAGTTATCAACGACAAACGTAGCTTCTATTGCGGCTTTTAATAACATTCTTACTCCCTTCTTCCTACAATATTCTTGTCAAAGAAAATCTATTTCTCGTTCAAAGCGAGGTGATAAATAATTGTTTTGCAGCTTGACCCGTCATTCCATCTCTACCATCTCAATTCCAATTAAAAATTTTGATGCAAATGAGCAGCGGAGAGGCGAGCGAATCAACTCCCCGGGGCTATATTGCGGCAATAAATGCCGCGACAGACACCATGGCCACCCAAACCACCCGAAACCACCCAAAACCACCCACACCACCCACTCGCTGACCGGCCAAAGTCGATGGCCAAGAATTGTGTGGGTGGCGGGGGGTGGCACAACTTTTACTTTTTATTTTTGGGCGAGAAGAAATGGTCAAAAAAAAGAAGTGTGCCGCCAAAAGTGAAAAGCAAGCAAAAGTGCGAACCTTTTTTTGGGGGGAGAGGTATGTTTTCATTTTATTTGAGAACGGATGGGGATGGTAGGGGGTGTTGCCAGGTTGCAGTCTGAGGGGCTCAGGATTTATGCTTGGTCCACTCAAGGCCCAAAGGAGTGGGTGTTTTTAAGAGAAAGGGGTGGGGGGTATGGGCAAATAATACGTACAGCCGTACAATTGCATTCGTTTGACCAGAGCGGTGACCAGTGACCGCTGCAGAATTTCTCCCCAATGTCCAGCGCTCGGCGCCCCCAAAGAATAACTGCGGCTGACCAGCGACCAAGCAGTCAGAAAGTTGTAGCAGGCAACTGGGCCGTAAAAAAATCACCCAACGAACGATAGAGACAGAGAGAGGAAAGGAAAATTAAAGGCACACAAAAAGTGGAAAAAATGGAGTAAACGGAAAAACGTAAAAAAATTGGGACAGGCCCGAACACACAAGCAAACAAAGGGGGGTGGGCGGTGGACGGAGGGCGGAGGGCGGAGGGTTGGGTGAGTGGTCTCGGAGTCCTGGACAATGCTTGGCCTTCATTGTTGTCAAGCAGAGCCACCACCCGCCCACGAGCCACCCACTTCCACCCACTTCCACCCAAGTGGGGTTGATTGAGTGGCGCGCCCATTGATGTTGCTGCTGCTGCTTCTGTTGCTTCTGCTGATTCCGCTGCTCCTGATGGACCGGCCGAATACGAATCTACCCCTCACTTCATTCCATCTTCTTGTTTTGCTCCATTTTCCATTTCGCCTGCCGGTTTTTCCGCCACCCATCGTTCATCATTTTTTACACATTTTTGTTTTGGTTTTTGTGCTTCGCTGTTGTTTTGTTTCGTTTTTGTTTTCTTTCGCTCATTCGCCATGCGACTGTCAGCTGCGCTCTGTCCATATATGGAAGGCCCATTTAAACATATATCACATATATATATATATATGTATGTGTGGTCGAACCGATATCGCCGATACATGCCCACGTGCCGGTATATGCCGGCTTACCCATATATATATATATATATATAGAAAGCAGTCGAGTTCTGGGCAAAATTGCAATGTCTGCAGCGTGCAGCTTTTGTTTGTCGCGTGTGGGTGGTGGTGGGTGCAGGTGCAGCTTATACCCTTATCGACACCGAGTGTTTTCCGGCCAAATTGCGCAAGAAATCGCCTCGTCACAGGAAAAATTGATGGCCTATACGATTTTTGTTTAGAGAGTTGATGGAGCGAATGGCGGGTTGATTTTTCGCGTTGTTTTAATAGACACGAAAAGGTAAACGTTTTTCTGATCTCCAGCTTTTTTAGGCATCTATATTGCAGCTCCAAATCAAAATTTATGAAATTTAGATTGAAATGGAAGTAAAGGTAAACGTTTTTCTGATCTCCAGCTTTTTTAGGCATCTATATTGCAGCTCCAAATCAAAATTTATGAAATTTAGATTGAAATGGAAGTGTGTATGTCTTTAATACTTGTAAATTATTTTTTATGGCAAATAAGTAATACCTATTTTAAAATTTCATATTATTTCAAGGGTACTGTGTAACCTAAGTTCTTAGGAAACTATATAATATTATTATGTTTCTAATTTTACAGTAACACATAAACTGAATTTTATATTTTATAAAATAAAAAATCTTCATCTTTACCTTAAGAAACTAGCTGTTTCATTAAAGCATTTTGATTTTTATTAATTTCTGCAGATTATAAATGTTGTGTCGCAATAACAACTTGTCTATAAAATCTATTGCCAAGACTTACTATCTTTGCGCCACTATTCAATGAGTGAAAACAAAGGGTATTATGAACGAATGTGCCATTTTTCAAAGCTTCTATATCGGTTACAAACAAAAATTCATCATCGCACTGGAAAACCGCAACTCCCAAGCAGTTTCAGCAAACCCTTTGCCTTCGTTTTCGAGTCACCAATGGGGAAATTATCAATTCAGGCACATAAAGCAACATAAATATTAATTGAAAAATATTTTCGCATCTCGGCAAAAGGAAAGTATGAAAGAAAACTACACACACACTCGCACTGTCAGTGATGAAATTATGTGCATTTGCATTAAACAAAGCATTAAATATGCAAAAGTGCAAGGGCCCAGCCCACCCCTCACCGAATCATAAATGTTTTCCGGGGGGCGGGAAAAGTGGGAAAAAGGGGTGCTGCTGGAGCATATTGCTGGCCACAGCAGGCGCTGTATGCTGGATGGGCCTGGGGTGACCAAAAATAGAACAAGTCAAATATTTTTCGACAATTTATGAGCCAGCCTCCCTGTGTTCGGGGTGAAGCTGGGTGGAGCTGTTGTAGCTGGTCAGCTTGTAGCGTGTATGTCCACCACTTCCACATCCACATCCTCATTGCCATAGCCATAACCATAGCCTTACCCATACCCATACCCATACCCATACCCATACACATCCTCGTTCCCCGGGAAAAAATGCCATTTGCAATTAAAGCAAACAAGCAACGCAACCGTTCGGCGACGTCGACTTGCTCCTCGTTTTCGCTTTCTTTTTGCCGGCTACTTTTTGGCAATTGCATTTTTTTACTGTCCACCACCAAACCACCCACAGGCAAATGGCCGAGCACCCATCATCCCATCATCCTTCAAACACCCACTCCCCTGGTTGGTCACATGTGTGAATTATAATTTCGCGTCGCGCTCAAAAGCATGCTACATAAAAAACACAGACAGCGAAAGAGACGGGGCGAAGGCTGGAGAAAGAGAAGGCACGATGGCGAAGGGGCTCTCGAAGAGGGAGAGAGGTGCAGGAGCATAATAAGAAGAAAAGCAAAGGCTGCCATCGCGTTTTCCATTTCGCGCCGGGCTTTTGCTTATCACATTCGAGGCTGTCAAGTGCCCCGCTGCCCAACCCAATTTTCCCCAACCCACAGCCCCCCTTTCCCACATACCCCCTCCCACCAACGGCGAGCATCTCTTGCTCTTTGCAATAATTCAATTCATTTTCTATTTTTTTGACTTATTTTCATTTGACGGTGGCGCAACAAAAACAGCAAAAATTAGCAGCCGAAGGGAAAACGTTGATGCCCAGCCGATTGTTGGGTGGCTTTAAGTGGGCTTCACTGTCCGAATCTGAGTAGATACGATTGTGCAGACTGTCTGAAGGAACGAGGGATGTGTTTTTTACCTATTTGGTAGGCAAATTAAATGGCTACCTTCCTTCTCTGCATCTCCGAAGCTTAAAATTGCGAATATCTACAGATTAAAAAGTTCTTCAAAAATAAAATTGTTTGTAAAAATGTATTTTCGTTTTAATTCTTCGGGTATTTACATAAGCTTCTTTAAAGCAATCAGTAGACAACGTTAACTATTTTAAATATATAATAACTGCGGATCAATGGGGTGGCTAGGCTATTATAATTATCTCTCCCTCCTCCCAAAAAAAATTAATGCCAAAAATCTTGCTCTGAAAACCACAAACTTTGATTTAAAGTATCACATTATCATTATTGTATTGTTAATTATTCGGTTATCAATATTTAAAACAAATGAAAGATACTATTTTAAGTATTCTTCCATCATTACTAAATATTTTATATGTTTTTGTTTTAAGATATTGTAGATGACTAACCTAACAATTAAATTAAAGACATTTTAGTGGCTTTGACCTGTTTTGTTATGTCTTGAATCGAAGCAATTCAATTATTCAACTATTGAAGGCAGAAACAGTGCCTATGTCCACTCTGTTCCGCCATCCATACACTTTTTTTAGAATCCATCGGGTGAGAGAACCCCATCCATTTGGCTTCCCAATGCTAAATCAGTTTTTAATTTCCGCTCATTTGCGAGGCTACAAAAATAGAACTGATGGGAACAAAAAGCGGACGACAGCGTCAGCGGCTCATTATGGTGGCCACTTTTTGTTCTTCAACTTTTAACGTCAATGTAGCTGCCGTAGGGATACTTACACACACATACACACACCCACACACACAGTCACACCGAAGTCCTTTCAATTGAGCGTGAGTAAATATGTTGAAAAGTTAATTCATTGCACATCAGTGGACGCCCAACTACTTGTGTGTGTGTGTTTGTGAGTGTGGGCCATAGTGGCTGTCAGCGGCCGTCTGTTTGCCGCCTGTTTGCATAAAGGACATGCACTCACACACACACACACATACACAGAGCAAAACGTAAAAAAAACACACGGGGACACTCGCAGGACATTAATGTTGCCAGAGCCCAGAGTTTCTTTTCCTTTTTCATGCACTCTCGTTCTCGTCGTGTCATAAATTTAGTTCGATTTGCTGTTCAATGACATTAACTTGGTTCGTCCTGGCAGGACCTCCTTATATTTTTTCTGCCACTATTTAAGTAGTTGCTGTTGTGCTGGTGACGGCACCAATAAACGTCAATTTTTAATGAATTTGCAGCACGTTGCAGTGAAATTTATCAAGTGCTTTAATTAATGTCTACTCTTTTAGTGTTCGTTAGTGTTTGTTAGATGATTGAGAGATTTACGGTGTATCTCACGTTAGATATTAAGGTATTCCTTCCTTATTTGGTTGATAGAATCCTTATTGGCTGGGCAACAGCAATTCCATTTAATTGCCGCACTTGCAACACCCACCAAACATTTCTATTTATTTGCATAAATATTTTTTTTTAACACTTTACCTTCGTTGCCGTCACGTTTACTGCTTATTTTTATGGCTTTTCTTTTGGTCGCTCCTTTTTCCGATTTTACCATTTTTTCTTCTCTTTTTTCTGGGTCTGTATTTTGCACTACAATTATGTTAATTTCCTATGCAAATAAAATTTAATTGAAGCTCGGCCACGTCGCAAAGAAGGGTCCTGCTCCGTTTGTCCTAGCATTAATGTTCCGCCCCCCAAATCCTCCGTCCCAAGCGCATTTAGCTGTCGCCAGCATTAATTGCCAATAATTATATTGGTTTACCTATCCACCCATTTTACGTGGATTCTTTCGCCGAGCTGGGCAAATTGCCCCCACCTTAAATTATAAATCGTTTGAAAATTGTAATTTAAAGAGGCAAAAAATGCCACCGGATCATTTAAACGGCTAATCAAACAAGTATTGATACATTTCCGAAACCTCTTTGGGCTCCCTCGATTCGCAACAATTGCAACCAATTAAATTTGCATAAATTGGCCAGCTCATCCGCACGGGCAGATCAAAATGCCAAACAATAAATGTGCGCTGACAATTACAACAAAAATTAAATTAACTTATTAACACGCCCCATGTATGTGTCGCCTCGACTGACACAAATGAAATGTAATACGAGTCCGAAAATGCCATCGCTTAAATATATAATCCAATCAGCAAACAATGAACGGGGATTCAGGACTCGTCATTAGCTCTGGGGTATGGATTTCTGCTGAACAATTGGCAATTGCATTAATTGCAAAAATATAATTGAATTTAGCCAGAGGGACGCCGTGATTCGCTTGCAGCAAAGTGATCTTAAATGATTGTCAAGTGGTTAAATTAAATATCACACTTGGATAAAAGAACCCATATTTATTTGTGCAGTTGCTCAGCTGGTTGGAATATTAAAATAAAAACCAAACTCAATATCCAGGCCAAACCATTAATTTAATTTCTCTGGTTTTTTTCAGGACTTTGACAAGGAGATCAGCTGCCACAAGATCCATTCGCCCAGCAGCAGCAGCCACGCCCACTCCCTGCAGCACCACCTCCACCACCACCACCATCATCATAATCCCCACCACAGCAGTCGCAGCAACAACAACGACGATGAAATGGAGATTACGGACGGCCACGCCCTCCTCTCGCCCCCGCCCCCCCTCGCACTCTCACTCGCACTCGCACTCCCCATTCGACAGCAAGGATCACGTCAAGGAGCTGGAGTTCTATAAGAATCTAGCGGCCAAAGCCGCCTCCCTGGCCAACCAGCACTCCTCGCCGCCGCTGCCGCTGCCACTTCCCCTCCCGCTGCCCATGCAGATCGACGGCGAGGAGGACGACAACGAGGGGGAGGGCGAGGCAGATGCGGAGGCGGAGGAGCAGGCGGCGGAGGTGCTGCGACTGCGGCGCGAGGAACAGGCCCAGGCCAAGGCCTTTGCCGCCCATCTGAACGGAACTAGTGAGTACATATCGAAAGCCAAACAGCAGCACAAACACACGGTCCATTGTCAAGGATGGAAACTGAATTTATATTCTTCTAGTAATCAATAGAGCCCAATCTGTTCTACAAGTCTCTTGTTCATAGTTTCTTCTAAATTCATAATTTTATCTATTGACTCAAGACTTTTAAGTAACTCATCTATGTCACATAAATCACTATTGTTTTAAAAAATCTAAGAAAAGGTATCTGAAGTATGCAATGTAAAATTAACCTCTTGATTCGGATTGAACCATACGAACTTTCGGACACAACATATATATGGTTGCGTTTACTTGACACCTTTTCAAGTAATGTCAAATGCTTAGCGATTTCTGCGGCACCCCTAATTTTGTTTGTTAATTTTTGTTTTTTTTTTTTTGTGATTTTTGGACGGTTCTATATTTCTGTGCAATGCATTCAATTTATTTTCTATTTGAATTTGTATTAAAATACAAATATGAATAATGCATATAAAAATCAATAATTATGCCAGTTTTATGTATTAGATAAGCTAAGACAAGGAGCTGTTGAAAGTATCCTGTTTCGTCGACAATTTACAGCCAATTTTATTTGGCTGCATTTTCATTTAACGCTCTAATTCCCTCGGACTAATTTTGTATAATTTATCTAAGACTTCTTTGCTCAGCGAGTTTCCATCCTTGAATTCCGCACCGACACAGTCATTTATCCCCGTAAAACTCAGGCGGGGGCCAAAGTAAACTGGCAATTAGTGCTGGCTGGCAGGCAATACAAATTCCCAACCCTTGCCCCATTCCCGCCACCAATTCGGCAAAGGGTTTGCAACAAAAACTAATGACAACATTTTGTGTGACTCTTGTTCAAAATCCCACAGTGCAAGACATGATAAATTTGCAAAAATTACAAAATTTGGCCACGCTACAACAGCAACAGCAACAGCAGCAGCAGCAGCAACATCCGCATCCGCATCCGCATCATGGGCACCAGCATCATCATCACCATCCCGCCACGGCCGCTGCACTGGCAAGTCTTCAAGGATTAGCCGCCTCCGTGTTCAATTCGCCGTTGAATCTGAGCGTGGGCGGTGAGCCCACAGGAACCACGGCATCAGGAGTGGCGGCGGCGGCGACGCCCGCCTCCCCCACCACCCACAATGGCGGCAAGAGCAAGACGTCCAAGGGCGGCAGTTCCGGCAACAACAACAACATCCACTCCGGCGGATCGTCCTCGAATCCGGGGGCCAGCTCCGCCCAACAGCAGCAGCAGCAGCAGCAGCAGCAGCAGCAGCCGGATAATCCCAGCAGTAGCAGCTCGCCGCACCACCCCCTCAGCGCCTCCTCGCTGGCGAATGTCCTTGCGGCGGCCACCGCCTCGCCGCCGCCCACTTTGGCGGCGCCCCCGGCCAGCGCCCAGATGCCCCAGCTGATTCTCGCCTCCGGGCAGCTGGTGCAGGGCGTCCAGGGCGCCCAGCTGCTCATACCGACGGCCCAAGGTGAGTGGGTTTAGTTTTACGGGTTGTCGTCTGGGTTCTCGTCTGGGTATCAATAACATAGTTGACTTGGTTTGACTTTCGGCGCATCTCGTGGTTGACGGGGTCGCGGGGCATTATAAAGCTCATAAAGCGATTAGGGAAACTTTCAATTTCCTCCCTTTAGTGAGGCGGGGAAAAAAGGATTTAACGTAATCCTGGAAAAAGGAATTAATGCTGTGTTTGGTCCTTAGAAGCTAGAAAAAAGGTTAAGGACTCATAGACACTTTCCATCCCTTGCATAAGTTTTACTCAGCCTGATTAAATCTTTAAAAAAGAACTATTAAATTTTTTTATTTTGTACAATGAAAAAACGTAACGTAATATTAAGATAAGATTATTAAGATTAAGATTAATAACTTCAGATTGGGAAATCGATAGTAAAAAAATAATCACAAATATACGATTGTTTGGGACTTACGAAATAACAAATTTAAAATGCTTTTGTGGCTATTATAATTGCTTAATTTTTGGTAAAATAAATAGGATGATTTTATTTTACAAAGTACCTTTTGGAAATGGTTATACAATGAAAATATGTAAGTTATTACGTCAAAAATTCAGATTCGGAAATGTATAATTAAATGATGATTTTAATGATAGAAATACATTTTTGGATAATATAGGAATACATCTATTTCTTGAAGCTAAACACATTTTTAGCTATTGATAAGAAGCAAAAAGCAATAATTAAAAATAGCTGAACAAGCCTAAGACGGAAGATCAAATCGTAAAGGTTATAATAGTTTAAAGTTTTCAAACATTAAGATCAAACAAAATGCGAGGTAAACTACATTACCTTAGATGTTTTGTTAGAAACCCAATAATTTGGATACACATTATTTCGAGGTAACCTGGAAGATTGTCAGGCAATCTTACGATTTTTACCATGCAAAGTACAAAAAAGAATTAAACAACAACTCGTTTAAACCATACCAGATCCAACTTATCTTGTTGTTTTTTTTTTGTTTTAGGCATTGCTGTTCAGACCATTCTTACCATTCCGGTGAGTCCGCAGATTCCCACCACGGAGCAGTTTCTGCCCAACGCATTCGGGGCCTTTGCCAGCTACCAACAGCAACAGCAGCAACAACAGCAGCAGCAGCAACAGCAGCAACATCGCGAGCAGCAGCGTGACTTGTTGCCACCTTCATTGGCCGCCCTGCAACATGCCACCGCGCTGCCACAATTGGCCCAGACACCCACGAATTTATTGAAGCCCAATCTCTTTTCGACGGGCGTGCAGCAGCTGCTGACGGCTCTGCACCCAGAGCTCTTTGCTGCGGCAGCTGCAACACATCAGCAGCAGCAGCAGCAACAGCAGCAGCAGCAACAGCAGGTGCAGCAACATCAGCGTGAAAGGGAGAGGGAAAGGGAGAGAGAACGAGAACGAGAACGAGAAAGGGAGCAGCACTTGGGCATTGGTCACCTGCCGCACTCCCACTTGGCCGCCGATCTCCGACGCTCAGCGGAGCGATCTCCGACGGCGGGCTCGCCCACGGGCGGAAGTCCCGGTTTGCCCGGCAAGGGACCGCCCCCGCCGCCTCCCGCAGCCGCCTTCCTGCTGCAGCAGCAGCTGCACATCAAGCCCGAGACGCAGACGCATCTGCACCACCACCTGCAGCAGTCGCAGTCGGGGTCGGCGGTCTCCTCCTCGCTGCCGCAGATCAGTCTGCGGCATCCGGACGAGCTGACCAATCCGCAAATGGAGCTCAAGCCGCTGGAGCTGAGTGGCGGCAGCAATTCGCCGCCAGCGCCGCCACCGCGTCACCACTTCGGACACAGTTTGCGTGGAGCCTCGACGGTCTCGCCGAAGCACAGTCCGCAGGGCAGGATGGGCGGCAATGGCGGCCCGTCCGCCACCGGTATGAATCTCAGCCAGCATCACGAGCGGCACGATCGGCACGAGCGGCTGGAGCGACTGGAGCGGCAGGAACGGCTCGAAAGGCGGTCGCACACGCCCACGGCAACGGCCACCAGGGCCAGCGTTTCGTCCAGCTCGGGAGGAGTAGGTGGAGGTGGAGGTGGTCACCTGCCCTCCGGACGGCTCTCGCCGCCCAGCTCCGCCCCCTCGAGCTCGTCGGCGGTCAACAGCATCAGCGACAGAGGCTACACTTCCCCGCTGTTCCGCACGCACTCGCCCCAGGGCCATGCCCTCTCGCTGGGCGGCTCGCCGCGTCTGGAGCGGGACTACCTGGGCAACGGGCCCAGCTCCGGTGCGGCCACCTCGACCAGCGGCGGCTGTGGAGCGCCCACGGTGGCGGGCTCGAGTGCAACGGCCAACGTACTTAGCAGCATCAACAGGTGGATTTGACTCGGCCCCGATTTTTTATAGACTTCACTGACTTGTCTTTTCCCCTGCAGATTGAATGCCTCGAACGGCGAGCTGACCATCACGAAATCCCTGGGGGCACCAACGGCCACCGCCACGAGGGCCTCGTCCGCCTCGCCACGCGATGATTCGCCGGGTCCGGGTCCCTCCACGTCGAGTGTCTCCCACATGCAGCCGCTCAAGCTGAGCCCCTCGTCACGCAGCGAACCGCCGCACCTGTCGCCAAATGGAAACGACAATGACAACGACCTGCTCATGGATTCACCGAGTGAGTAAAGATCGATTCTTTCTTCTTTTCAAATAACTCTGAGCTGGGTTGCAAGGCGGTTCTTAAACCGTTACGAACAGTTTTCAAAATTAGATATGCTGACTGCCACAGAAATCGCTAACGTTTTGTAATCACTTCAAAAGTGTCCAAAAGACAAATTCATGGAACTTCTGCATTGAATATAGTTTTAAAGACGTTGAAGTATGAAATTATTTATTATATATTTAATTTAAATAACATCATGCGTTGTTACCAACATAAATTGTAATTTCAATCTTAGACTTACAGACCTACAATCAAAACACAAATTGACCTAAAAAGCTTAGTAATGAAAAGCTTTATGAAGTTTAAAAAATATTTTTTTTATAGTTAATTGTTTCTAAAACAATCTATATCATTTTGTTTCTTTGGATTTACTCTGAGTACAGAAAAATTAATTTTAAAAACCTTTAAATAGTTAAAATACTTTTTGTTTACTATTCCATTTAATTGTTTCCACTTTTCAAATAGAATTAAATAAACTAACGAATTTCGCACTTTCTAACCGGCTTGCATCCCAACTTAAAAGCTCCCAAATTAGCTTAGCATTAATTTCCCACACAAATATGGCCCGAAACTGTTCTAAGCATCCTTCAGCGTGTGATGATCCCAATGAGCCGGAGGCCTGAAATTCGAGTGCCCTCCGCAGTTGTACTTGTATAATTGGGGTCCGCAGTGAACTGTTGATGATGATGATTTGATATTTTAAGGGCCACACTCGTGTGCAACACAGCGTATGAGTGATATGCGCACAAAGGCGCGTAGCGAGAATCAACTTTTTGGCCAACATTAATTAACGAAATTTTCGTCGAAAGCCAACTTGGCTGGCAATGGCAAAAGCCCTAACAAGTTGACTGCACTTTATGTAATTTTCCAAAAGAAAATCAACTTGAAACTTCCCCAGCCATTTTCCCCTGCCTTTCGGTGTGTGTGTGTGAGTGCGTGTGTGTGTGTGAAAAGTTTCGCCGTGCATTTACACGTCTTCCCGCGACGGACGGGTTTCATAATTGATGCAGAATTCCGGGTGGGCCGGGGATTAGGTGAGCAGCTAAACAAAACTTGCGAGAAATGCACGCATGGCCAAAGTTGAGAGATGTCAACCGAAAGTGTTAGGCAAATTAGCAGCGGCGTTGACGTTGTCACGCTCCGCATCTCCGCATCTCTGCCATTGGATTAGGTTTCGGGGCCAAGACATGTCAGCCGAGTTGATGGGATTAGCTCAGGGCGGATTATGCTATGGCCAGCCCAAAATCCGGAGCAGAAAGAGTCTCCTGTTTGAGCACACTGAATTGATTAGATTCCCCCAACGACAGGCCTTAATTGAAACTTTTGGATGCATTAAAAATGCAATCAGCACAAGCTCCGCCGGCAGCAACAAGAAATCAAGGCAGAACCCACCTACCTCCGCCCCTACCTCCGCCCCTCCCCGGCACCCATTAGAGGCAAGTCATCAGGATGGCTGGATGGCTTCCACCTCGAGCAGTCTCGATTGCCAACATCGCATCGTTTGCGCATACAAATTGCAGACAATATGCGGCTTAATTACTACTAATTGATGCATACAAAAACTTAAGATGTCTTCCGCATTTAATGACATATTTCAAACGCTGCAGCAGCAAACAACAACAACAGGCGGGCTGCGACGACAGCTTGAGTTACGGCCCGCAAAGGATGCTGCCAGTGGATCCTTTGCCATGCCCCCCATCCTTCGGCAAAACACCGCCAATCCCTCGCATTCTCGCATCTTAATTACCGCTAAAACACAAGGCTGCCGTTGAAGTTGCCGTTGAAGTTGCCGTTGCTGTTGCTGTTGCCATTGCCAGTGCATCGGATCCCTTGTCTTTCCCTTCTTGCATATCATTAATAAATAAATCAAAATTCTACGCGAGTAGTTTGCATCCTAACGGCTTCCGTCCTGCTAACAAATTAGGCAGATAAAAGCCGTGAGTTTCGCACTTGCCTAATAGACAAGAACCACCTGGCAGGTGTCTTCACCATGTGCTTTTTCAATTTACCTATACTGCACTGACGGCACTGCAATAATGTTTTGCCATTACCGCAATTAGCTGTAATTAAGACCACGACAGGGCAGCAATTACGCCGGATAGCTAAGCTAATATTCCCTTAATTAGTTAGACTTAATGTAGTTAGAGCTGTCAGTGACGGGATTTTCCACTAACCGGACCTGTTTTCCATCTCTCGCCCATTAGATGAACCCACCATCAACCAGGCCACCACCAATGTGGTGGACGGCATCGACCTGGACGAGATCAAGGAGTTCGCCAAGGCCTTCAAGCTGAGGCGCCTGTCGCTGGGCCTCACCCAAACCCAGGTTGGCCAGGCCCTGTCGGTGACCGAGGGACCCGCCTACAGCCAGAGTGCCATCTGCAGGTGAGATATGCATGGACGAGCTATGCTAGTCTAGAAATTAAGTCATAAGTCACAAGGGTAATAAATCTAGTTTAGAAAACATTAACTTTACTTTAACTCGAACCTTAAACAGTAGTTAATGATTGAATGACAATCTGATCTTTAAACAAAATTTGATTTAATATCCAAACTTAATGGCCGAAAATCTTTGTAGGTCAAAACTGTATACGTCTTAAAACAATTTCGAGTTAAAAAACTTTGCCCTTTTTTATAAAAATGTTAAGCATTAAAAGAAGCGAAGAAAAAATTACCATTTCGGCTGCCTTTCCCCTTCAGCAAATCGTGTTTCATTATATTTTTCTCAACAATATTTTTTGCTTAAGTCCACATATTTATGTTTCCCTAATTTGTTTTTCGTAAACTTCTGGAACCAATTTTCGAAGAGTGCCAGGACATTTTCTAGCAAATCTAAAAAAAAAATGCTAAATTTACCACGAAAAACAGACAACAAACCAATTAAATGCTAAATTAATTTTATTTATTTTATTTGTTTATTTTTTCGATTCAAACGCCAACTCTATCTAACTCTCTCTCTCTCAACATCGAATGTCGAATGCCACCCACCGCAAACTGAATACTGAATGAATATCGAATAACAAATGCCTATTATCGACTGACGAATGCCAACTATCGAATGCAAGCAGTGCACTCGCTGCGCAGATGTACGCCGCTCAACTATCGACGCAGCAGCAGAACATGTATGTTTGCCTCCTTGAGGGTGTGTGTGTGAGCTGTGTGTGTGGTGTGTGTGTGTGTGTGCAATCCAAGAGAAACCTAACTAAAGTGCAAGGCTCATTAAACCTGTTCATTTCGCCATGTATTTCTTTTGTTTCACATTTAATTTGCATAAATGCGCTTCCGAAAATTGGCCCAGGGCATTGCCAATGAGCTTCAGGGCAGCTCAACAGAAACGAAATGAACCGAAATATGTCTCTATTGAACGATTAAGGAGGAGCGTACCCGTACCGAAAGAGAATGCTAATTGACAATGTCCTGGCACTTTAGTTACGTTTCTTTTGCGTTTAATCGGGCTTGCACAAGCCCATCGAGCTCCAGAGATCAGCGATCTAATTCCATACCATAACCCACCCAAAACCGCAGGTTCGAGAAGCTGGACATCACACCAAAGAGCGCACAGAAGATCAAGCCTGTGCTGGAGCGCTGGATGAAGGAGGCCGAAGAGAGGTGAGAGTATGGAGGAAGTTCCACGCGCCGTTTTCGCCCCTGGTTGGGCGCCAAATCGCAATAAGGTCGACTAACTTGCGTTTCTCTCATCCCCCATATAGCCACTGGAACCGCTACAAATCGGGCCAGAATCATCTCACCGACTACATTGGCGTGGAACCATCAAAGAAAAGGAAACGGCGTACATCCTTCACGCCGCAGGCTCTTGAGCTGCTAAATGCGCACTTCGAGCGGAATACGCACCCATCGGGTGAGTGGTAACTTTCAGTTACAAGAAGTTAAGGGCAATGGAACACCTCCTAATCATACATTTCCCCCCACATAACAGGCACCGAAATCACCGGACTGGCCCATCAACTCGGCTACGAACGCGAAGTGATCCGGATCTGGTTCTGCAACAAGCGACAGGCGCTCAAGAACACAGTGCGCATGATGTCCAAGGGCATGGTATAGGGCCAGGGGCCCTTGTAAATAGCTGGCCCGTGTATATAGCTAGGTGTCTAAGTGAGAGTGTGTTGATATGCGTGTGCGTGTGCGTGTGAGTGAGAGTGTGTATTACAGTGTGATAGTTGTACAACACCCTAGAGTTTAGCAGTTAGGCCATGTAAAGTAATACTGTGTGTCATAGCATTTACAAAGGACATCGGCTTACGTAAGCGAACCACAACCCGAAACCCAAGAACCCAATCCAATTGAATATTTAGCCATCTAAGTAAAACTACTTAACACTTATCATATCCCAAATAGCCTAAAAGTAGTCTAAAGTCCCCAAGGCAGACTTGTGCAGTTTTAGGCCAAATTTTATCACATTGATGTGCCATTCCAAAATAAAAAGAAGAAAACGAAACCAGTTCATACCACGTAACAAATTACATACTAAATGTTTAAAACCATTTAAACCAAAACTGCATAAAATCTATGTACGACCCACACAGTCTAAGGAATTTTGTAGAGCTCGTAAGCGATGAGTAAAAATATTTGCATTTAATGCGTTGGCTAAAATTGTATACTGAAATGAATCTGATTTCAAAAATTTATAAAACAAATTATAACCCTAGCAGTTAGCCAGTTCAGACTCGAAAACTAAGAAAATTCTATATGGTAGCACTCAAAACGAACAAAAGCAAGCTATAAAGACAGCAAATGTTTAGAATAAGCAACATTATGTAGCAATTTAACAAATTATGATTGAAAAGAAACGAAAAAATATTTCAACTACGAAATTTAAATGGTACATAGCAAGAAAACAGCTACAACTGAACAAATATTTAAATGATTGTAATAAAAAAATACTATTTAAAAAATTAAAACAAACTTGGTTTTATTTAGAAACGAATGTTTCTTAACACAATCGTACCTTACAACTATTTGACTATATCACAAAAGACATCTGTTTCTTAAAATGGCCTTAGATTAGTGAATTGATTTTGAAGGTAAATGCTTTACCTTAGGAGTTTTTTAAGTTCTTGAGTGTAGTAGAAATTAGTCTCCAATCGGATTAAATGGCTTTTGGAAACAGAGTCGAAAATGTAAATGGCAAGAAAATGAATTGGCTGTGATTAACAGATTCAGTCACTTAGCATGACCTCCAAGTTCTTTTGCTTCTGCCAAACGCGGTACTCGATGAGGCCATACCTGTTGAAGAAAATCAGCGTATGTGGATAACAAATCTGGAAATTTAAAACAGAAACTCACCCAACACAGCCCACCAACATGACGACCGTTAAAATCACCAATTTGGTGGAGGTGCAAAGCTGCGAACTGATGACGTAGCCGATTACGGAACCAGTGCTTTCCCACAGCCGAAAGTTGCTATAAGCGGCAATCAGGTGGTTCGGAAACAGAATGCCATAAAAAGCTGCAAGTAAATATAAGTTAGTGACCAAAACTTTAAGCCAAGTTCAAGCTCGGGCCTAGTGGATGCACCAACCATTGACCACCACCAGCCAGACTCCATCGCAGATGCCCCAAATGGCCGCAAAGGCGCAGTAGCTGAGGTAGTCACCCTCGCGGGCCTCCCAGCTGTACATGTAGGTGAGCAGGCAAAGATTGAGCACCGCACACAGTCCGGCCAGTGTGACTCGCCCGATGCGCTCCACCAGCGCACCTGCGATCCCGGCGGCCACCGCATTCGCCACTCCAAAGCAGATCATGGCGAACCCAATCCGCGAGATTCCCCATCCGCAGGCCACAAACGAACGGGTGAAGTCCACGGCCAGAAAGGCCTCCTCCAGACCGATGAACATCGTGATGGGCAGCATCAGGATCTGGCGGCGCTTGCGCAGAAGGTTGATGGTCACCGTGAGGAGCTTCAAGCCGGACATTCCATCGCCAGTATCGCCGCGTTTGACCCCATAGCTGTAGATAGGCAAGACACAATTAAACTGTTAGAACTCAAATAAAACACTGCATTTACAAAATATTTAAGAACAAAAGTTAATTTAGGACTTCACACAATTGTTTATTATAAAATACATCCGCTCAAAAAAAATAAAATCTTTATATTGTCATTTCTTTTGATTTGTTAAAGAAAATAATAGAAAACCTAACATTTATATAATGTTTTCAAGAGTTCACTGAATAAACAAAACAATAATTCAAAATATTCGCAATTTGAAACAACTATGTTTTTGATTCAATTTTACAAATATATTTACATTTAAATAAAATTAAAAGGACTACTTTTATTGTTTATTTTATATTTTGAGAAAATAGATTTATTCAAGATTATGCTAACATTTGTCTAACAAAGGCTTTATTTTGAAGATCATTTGGAGAAGTTATTTGGAAAAAACTGCACTTGCTTCGGGGGAAATTTTGTTTTTTAAATTCGGAAAAAAATGTTTAATTAATTGTTTTACAACGGTTAAGGGGAAGTATAAAGATTAAATACTTAAATACAAAATATTTAAAAATAAGATAAACAACATTTTTACGATTAAATAAATGAAAAGCTAATTAGTGAGAGTAAAGAGTACTTACCGCTTGAGGGAGCTGACGCCGAACACCATCATGACCACGGCGGCTGCCATGCAGGCGAGGAAGATGGAGTTGAGCAGCTGGATTTGCTCGGGAGCTGGGGGCACCAGGTTGGGATTGGCCTCGGCGCCAACGCCTGGGCAGAAGCGAGCACCGCACAGCTCGGCCACCCTGCTCCTCTCCAGCTCCCGCTGCAGTTCCAGGGCCGAGCTCTCATTGGCCGGCGATTGCGTGACCGGAGCACTCAGGGTCAGAACCGAGGAGGAGATCAGGTTGCCCCACACCTGGGCCATCTGGTAGAAGATGAAGAAGAGTCCGAAGAACCGGACGGTGTTCACATCCTTGCGCGACTTGTTGCCCCGCACCTGGGTGAGTGCCTCCGAGACGGTGGAGAGGTAGGTGCACTTGGAGCACCACAGCGGGCCGCCGCCGAAGCCCACCATCAGGGCGGCCGGAATGAGGGTCTCGAACCTCGGGAAGAACTGGGCGGCTATGTAGGGCATGTAGGCGAACAGGGCCAACGCCATGGTCAATCGGCAGCCGAACCAACTGTTGATGAGGTAAAACACAATGAGGAAACGGGGGGCATAGGTGGCAAGTGGCAAGTGGCACATGCTTAGCAGGCGGTCATTTATTTCGGGCCCAGGGCCATAAATCTAAATAAATCGAGTTAACTGATTAAAGTTGCCTGAGCCAGCAGTTCGTGCTCCGAATAAGCCAAGTGAAGCGAGGCTCGCTATAAATTAGCGATTTGTTTAAATGTCAGACGTGGGTGGCTGGCGGCCCCCCAAAGGGGATACATTCGAAAATAGGGATATCGGAAAGGCAGGATAGCAGGACGTTGGCAGGGTACTGTGCTAATCCAAGGACTTCCTGTTGACATTTTTACAGCCAAATGCGCTCGGAGTCACACGTTTTCGGGGGCGTCTGCTGACTGCGCTTTCGTCGTTGTCACATCTGCATAAAATACCCATAAAAACGCCGCCCGACAATCACCGAAACTTTTATGGCATGCCACACGTCGCGAAGTGGGCTTATCCTCTCGCCGAACAAAAATTGGCAATAATGCTAAGAGGCTATATTTGAGTGCTGTTTTGATTGTTCTTTAAACCATCTATCTTGTGCATCTTGCTTGCGTACTAACATGGGGCTTTTCTATGGGCACACAGTCAGTATTTCAGCATTGCTTGCAATTTAGTATTCAATTGACAGAAATTATTTATTATTTTTCTTATCTTAATTTATGACATCTATTTCTAACTGAATTTACTAGTTAACTTGTGGACAGAAAGGATGCCAAAGCTACTATAAAAGTATAATTTAATAAGTTGGTCTGCCAATAACATCTACGATAATGCACTGCATATTGTGAAAAATATTGGATTTAAAAATGGGTCCAATTTTTTTAATTTTTTTCAATTAAATTAAATGTTTACACTATTAAAATCTATTCTAAAAGTATTATATTTAATATTGAAAACAAATTTTGTATTGAAACTAAAAGCAGCACAATATAAAAATCAATGGAAATTATATTTGAATTGAGAATAAAATACTTTAATAATTAAAAATATTTGTTTATCTATCAGAGTAATAATGTTCTGTTACCAATTCAATGCAGGAATTTATTTTATAAGATAAAACAACAATAGTAGACTTCGTTAAGGTTTGCAAAAAATTCGTGCAATACAAAAATATAAGAAACTTATCTTAGCATGCCTGAATACTGAGTTTTCGTTTTTACACCTGGTATTTGGTAGAAAAGCTATTTGAAAAAAGTAGCATTTAGTGTTTTGACTTAGGATGCATTCCATATTTTTCAAACATAAAAGCGGACAAATTACCAAAAATGTTACCACTTAATGCGTTGATCTGGAGTAGTTTCTAAAGCTGGATTCTAAACTGGATCACCGAAAAACAAGTGCGAAACTATTTCACTCACCTAATCACGGTCATCGGCAGGAATATGTTGGACAGTATCAGCGAGCCATAGATGACTGCCAGAGTGGTGGTTCCGAGGGCTTTGTCCGCGTTGACCGAGCTCTGCAGATTCGATGTGCCGTGGAAGGCCGTGAAGTGAATCATGAAGGCCAGGCCTATCACCACCACGTTTTTGGTGATAATGAAGCTCTCGTTTGGCTCGTATTGGCGCTGATTGAGTTTGTTGTCCCCGTTGACAGTGGCCGTTGTCCCAGACGAGTTCCCATTGCCATGGCCGTGGATATTGCCATGTGCAACATTGCTCTCGAGCGCCAGCTCCTCGTTGTTGGTATCCGACGTGTCACTGGGGTAAACCATGTCCAGTGCGGGGTCAGGGGTCAGCAGGCCCTGCAAGGAAACAAAAACGGTCGTTTGGTATTCTGACGGCAAAGTGTAGCATAATGCTGGCCCATGGATAAGGATGTGGGGATGGGACATGGCGTTTTAAACTTCGACAATTTGAAAGATAACAAGAAAGGAAGCAAACTTCGGCAAGCCGAAGTTCACATACCCTTGCAGCTATTGCAAAATTAAATATTCTCGAAAACATTAAAATTATGATTGACTTGCGTGTATGCTTACATTGAAGCTATGATGATTTGCAGCTCAATTATTTGATAGTTCCCATGGCAGCTATATGATATTGTTTTCCGATTTTAATAAAATTAAAAGCGTAATTCTGAACTGTCAAATTATTAATTAATCAAAAAGAACTTCTAAGAAAAATTACAAAATAAAAAAGAACTAAAACAAATTAAAAAACACCAAAATAATAATTTTTTTTATTATTTTTTTTCCGATTGTTCCTATGGATCCGGCTCGTTCCGAATTATATACTACCTGCAATAGAAAGACAACTTTTGTGAAAAGTTTCATGCAGATAGCTTTAAAACTGAGAGACTAGTTTGCATATAAACGGACGGACAGACGGACAGACGGACGGACAGACGGAAGGACAGACGGACATGTTTATCGACTCTCCTAGTGATGCTGATCAAGAATATATTTACTTTATAGGGTCGGAGATGTCTCCTTCACTGCGTTGCGAATTTCTGACTGAAATTATAATACCCTCTGCAAGGGTATAAAAATGGCAGCAGATTGTGTTGCTTAAAGCCTGTTCATGTTTTTTTTTCAGATTGGATTTTGTTATTCAGTTGGCAGTAGCTTAAGCGTTTATCCCATTTTCTGTACATTGGATTTTAAAAGTTTATTTTAGTTAATAAACTAATTCGTTGTGGCACAATCACTACACGTTCGTACATGGTCCAGCCCATCGATTTGTCTTATCACTTTTCGCAGAGTCTTCATAGGGGCTTTTACTGAGGGTGTCTTGGCCTAGGTCAAATTGAAATTGCACTTTGTTGGCTGCACCGGAAAATGGCTTATTTGTTGAGGGCCTGGAAGTGATTTCGGATTCAGCACTGATACGCCGATTTCGAAGCCATTCGGGCGAAAGGCAGAACCCTTCGTTGCTCGCCCGCTGCTTTGATTGCTCACTCAACTTCACAGGATCAGCTCTAAGTTATTCATATCGCTCTCCGTCTCGGCCATACATTTTCGGGGCTTTGGGTTTCGCCTTTAGGGCAATAAGCCCACTGCCAATGCCGCTGTGCCACGCCCACACATATATCCCTCCAAAAAGTCTTGCGGATGCTCCTCTGCCTCAAGGACACTTGCGCCAACTTATAATCCTTTAGGCAGCCTCACAGCACGAACTCCGTCTGGTTTTCCCAGAATTTATGCCTGTCTACGCCCAAAGGCGTGGGCGAATGCCACAAATAGGGCGAGGAGTGCTTGAAAACGTTTCAGTGACTTTGTTTGCATTTGATTTTCCGGCCATGCCAACGACACTTTATGAAATTTTACACCTTTGATACAAAGTTAAAGGTCTGTTTGCCAACTTCTGAGTGGCTTCACACCGAGCCCATACCCACGGCCATTGTCTTGACTTAATGTAAATCGCTGGCAGTACACAAGCCGATTGAAATGTTGCCCCTCCTTCGGTTTTGAAGTGGAAATTGATTTTGCATACCTTGCGGCGCCCTGTGAAGCGTTGCCAAATTAATTGGCCCCAAAGTTGAGTTCGTCATTAGCCCAACCGCCGATTTTGATAGGGCCCCAATCGAAATCGGAGCCGTAAATCAGCTGTGAAAGCAATTATCCGAGTACTGGGTGAAATTTCATCATTTATCATACGCAGTGTGGTACGAGCCCCAATGGCTTGCATGCATTATGGGCCAGTGTCAAATGCAATTCTGCATAATTCCACCCACAGAGATATGCAGTCCGCTGCCCTTATCAGCTACCCAGCAGGCAGCAGGGAAAAATTGTTCAAATTTTGAAACATGGCCTGGCCCATAAAAATGAAACTCTCTCAATTGCTTGTTGACAGCCCTCATAAAGGGAGGAGGTGTTGTAGGCCAGGGTTCCAATACAGACTCCCACCTAATGGTGGGTCAACGAGGAGCTTCATCGTTCATCATCTAAATGAAAATCTGGCATAATCATCAAAATGGGCGCAACCAAAATGCCCAGCCATTTGTTTTTAATGCACAACCCCCCTCGACACTCGACACTCCTTCGAAGGACGCCAGCATTAAACGGAAACAGGCCCCAGGACATGACGTTGGCTCGTTAAAGACCATTCCGGCTTTACATAAAATGCGAAAGAGTCCACTGGGCTGGGCCTGATAGCAACGATTTCGTCGTGCCTTGACTTCTGTTTTATGTGGCTGACCAGTAATTTAGTTAAATTATTGCCCCACAGATGACAGTCAGTCTGCCTTTTGGGGAAAGGTTTGTGAAATTATTTATATCTAATAGGTACCTATATTCACATTGGAAGTGGATAGATGCTGGCCCATAAATCTGCCGCTCAGAACTTCAATTTGCATTCGCTCAACTTTGTTTTCCATTTGTTTAGACTTGATAAATCGACTCCAACACATGTTGAGGTTCTTGTTTACATAAAAAGGGAGCAATGACTCCCTCCACTTACCTTGCGCCCATCCAAAACTAATCAATCACTGCCCCCGAAAAAGGGAAAACTCGCATATATGTTGTGGATATGTTGGGCCAAACAAAAAGATTGACTTATGGCGCTGACACACAGCAAATAAACACGGTCGAATCCTGGTCGGAACAACTTGGCACTTAGCCGCACATGCTGGCATCGTCAGGCATTAATGCCTTGCAATTAACTTTAGATCAATTATGTAGCAGCGGAGTCTGGAGCTTAGCCCGTTAATTAGGCAGCAAGCCGCTTGAAATGCCCAAGTGAGTGTTTTTCCGGAGAAAGCGAACGCATCGGCTAGCCACAGGCGGCAGTTTTCGATTAGGATATTGGAAAGTTTTGCCGTCAAAGGTTATGTCATTCGCTCAGACCGAATCAGCAGTTCCCTGCGAACAATGCCATGACAACCATTGATTTTCAGCTGTCATAAACTATCCGATCTCCTGCAATCCATGGCAAAAGATTGTACCTGGCTTTTATGACGCCCTCAAAGGGTTAACAATGCACCGGAATCCACGGAATACGAAACTATTGTGTCAGTCGAACTTTATGCCCCTCAGAGAAATGCAAAACTGGAGGCCACAGGAACGGGAGAACAGGCGAAATGAAAGAAATACAACGCTTGGCTAAAAATGAAATACAGTATTAATGCTTGCCCAACGCTGGAGGAACATAAATCTTACTATGCCGCCGGGCAGGAAATATTTTTATGGCCCATTTCTGGTCCGGAAAAGAACGTGTTTTTACGACCGTGCATGTGGACTCCAGCAAAAAAAATTAAATTAGTTAAGTCTACTCAGATCCTGAAGACAAATTTCCCTTGTAGCTTAATTAAGAAATGCACAATAGAATGGTAGCTTGGATGAACGGAATGCAACTCGCATTTAAACACCCATTCAACCCAATCTTCTGATTGCTAAATCATTCACTGCTGACCATATACCACTTCCTATTGACGATAATCAGACGAGAATGGCAATTGGAAACAATGGAAATGGGGCCAGTTATGTTGAAAAGGCCATAATTTAGCTTATGTCTTTCGTGAAGCTTTAAACGGCCTTAAATCAGCAAACTCTTTAACAACGCTTAAACACTCTCGGCCGACAGAAATCAATTCTGCAGGCTGTCAATCATAAATGTATAATGTCATCAGGGCCAATAAGTTTTTTTATGTGCACACCCCAGCCTCAGCCCCCGATTAAACGATGGCCCAGTTATTTCGACGCGACGTTGGTTTTTATGTGGACGAGTGCGTCAAAAGTTTGGCCCAAAATTTTGGCCATATAAAAATAAGCACAGCAGCGTAATGCAAACGTAAACGTTTTCATTACTCCAGCGGAAGTTCGGGGCCAATAAAAATGACAATAATAACAACGGCGGTGGGCTGAATTCGCCACCCCACGACCATGCATATGTATATATGCGTCCCTGTTCAATCAAATCACTTCTACTTTCACTTTAATGCTTTCCCTTTAACATAGCATTCGTGTACAGTGATTCGGCGGGCTAACAGTCCTGTTAAAAAGTCCCCTCTTGCAACAGTCGAAATTTAACAGCTTAAGAGAGTTACCACTTAACAGAGCTACTCGATTCCACTGATATCCCATTGATAAGAATATTGGGGAATCCATCAATTTGATGGATGGTCAGCGCATTGAGATAGCAGATAAATTTAGCCCAGGCACACAAGTTGAAAATAAATTTGCAGAGAATAATTGGTAAGTTTCCAGCGATTTAGAAGCCTCTGGGTAAGACCAAACGGCTATTACACTTTGAAATATTCACCATTTTTCAGTTAAAACTAACTATATAAATTTAGAAGGCTAAAAATGATTTATTTTTAAGTGTTAGTCAAGCCCGGGTTTATTAATTAACTTAAAATACTATTTTAAGTCTGCATTACTAGTGCAATTATTTTTTTATGTGTAAGCTCTTTGGATGTTTTGTATGCCTTGATCCTCATCCACATAGCTGCAACATTGTGGCCACATTAATGAAGCTGGCTGAAACTTTGGATGCCTTCCACCTTAACTAATTTTCACTCTTTACAGTCGAGCAGATGCAGCAACAATGTGCACAATACAGAGCCCAAGGTGTTGGGCGGCGGGAAACTCCAGGTGGTGAGCTCTCATAATGCAGTGCTAAAGTGCACTGAAACGGAAATGAAGTGGCACACACACCTCGGTTATGTGGCCAATAACTCTTCGCCGTGGCTAAATGTCAGGACCCGACACACAACACACACGACGCCTTTCGACTGCTAACAACAATCTTCAAATATTTATTCACTTTTCATCGGCCGTGCTCTTGGGACTCTGTGTTTGCCGCTTATTTCCGCTTTGCCACCTCCTTTCCGCCCCGTTCCGCCCCGTTACGCCCTTTCCGCTTTGCCGCCCCTTTCCGGTTGCCTTGTCTTTTGGCGGCAGTGTGTGAGTGCGTTTTCCGTCCGCTTACTGCACTAAATGCATGATTGTATGAGTGCACTTGTTGATGTGCTTGATTTTCCACTTTTCTGGCTATTGCGTTTGAGGGCATGTGCTCAACTTTGTAATCAACTGTAAATAGTGCGCTCTTTTCGGGCAGAGCATGTATGCAAATCAATTTGCAGAGCTTGGTGTCTTAACTTGTGGGTAAACAAAACAAGGTTAACGACTAATCCCATAACAGATTTATTTTTCAGTTTTTGGGGCCAAATTTTGTAACATGAACTCGCACCTAAATTGTTGCCATCCAGCAATCAAATTTATGATTAACAATGCTCGATTTTAGTTATTAAAGAGATAATTTTAGCTTGATATTTTGTTAGCTTAGACAAGGTCTTCATTTGTCTGGACATTTATAGCACAAGCATTTGCATTTTAACAAAGAGATTTGCTTCAATAGTAGCAAACAGAAGCTATTGTGGCCTAATTTGTTACCCCCTCTGATTTTGCTTTGATTTATTTTGGTTTTCCGTGTCGATTTCCTAGTCAATCTGGATACCATCACTTTCGAATGCAACTAACAATAAACTCCAATTCGGGAGCAGCCAATTCTGTGGCAATGGTTGTGAAGCCAGCAGAAAGCCACAAATACTATATTGAATGCCCAGACCCCTTGATCCGAAAAGTCTGGGCTCTTGATAAATGGTAAAATATGCACGATCAAAAGTAAATGCATTAGAACGTGTGGGAAGTGCTGGTGGCTTTTGATGATGCAATTTTCTGAATGATTTTCACCACCGACTCCGGCACCGCCCCCCTGCATTCTCACGATTCGCTGGGCAAGTTAAGCACGGTATTACGGTTCCATACAGTTTGCAAATGTTATTTATTCTAAGTGAGCAGCGGTGCCGTCGTTCCAACGACACTCACCATAATTTATTTAACAAACAAAACGATAGCATAAATATGCATGTGCAATATGCTGCACGCTGGTAACCCTGATAAGCCAAGTGAGGCTGGTGAGCACCAACTTCACTGGTCTGCATATGTTCACACTTTACCGAAATAAATGTTAAATTAATCGAATTAATTCGAATCGCTGATTACTCCCAGCTCTTTCAGTATAAGCTGACAAAAACCAACTCGTTAAAAACCAGTTTTGCACTCGTGTTATTATATACCATGTCTCAAAAAATAATTAGCTATTAAATAAAAAAAATTAAACAAATTGTTTACTTTACAGTGCAATGACTAAAAGTCATTTGTTTTTGGATACGACCACATATTCTTATTTGGTTGGACGCGATTTGATTGTCTTAAGGATTTAGAAATTATCCCTAAACAATATGGCGCTCATCGTTGTTCTTTTTTTCGTGTAAACTAGTGTAAATAGTTGCAGTAGTGCAGGAACCACCCACTTCTGCTCCACTTTCACCCATCCAACCAGCCCCGCAATTTTACGCTTCCGCCGAGCATTTTAACAGTATTTCTATGTAAATTGAAAAATTTAAGCTTTCTGGGAATTGCGTTGTGTTTTGTATTTTAATTAACAAAGATGATCAGGATTTGGAAAACGATAATTGAAATTGCGCAAAGCTAATTAGGGTCTAAGCATATGGCCCCAATTAATAATGAAACCCCAATTAGTAATGAAACTTGACCAGAATCATTTCTGTACAACTGCTTTTTAAGTAGGAATTACATTTAGCGGTTTCAATGACTCTATCAAAATTTTACATTTTGCCAAGTCCGTTTTCAATTCTCACCCTGTTTTTTAAGACTATCAAACGCCATAGATGTTTTTGGTACAAATAATTGTTTTTAAACAATCTTTAAATCTTTAAGGATGCGCGGCACTTAAAACTTTTAACGTAATTACAATTTTTCACTTATTACTCCAAGTAAGTAAAATTTGTAATTTTTCACATAAACATAAACGCGAAAAAACAACTAAGCTGAGTAACGGCAGCTATAGTTTTTATTCTGTGGTATAATGAATTAAAAAATAAACAACTATTGCGAATTAAACCAAGAACATTCACTTTCTGGTTTTACTTTCTATGCCGACAAGTAAATGAAGCTTTTGACGGACATTTACTCTCACTTCGGACCCGCATTTCAATTAACATAAAATCCCATTTCCATATATATTTTCTGTTCAATATTTTCCCTTCCGGAAAAAGGCTTTTGCCTCCGGTCTCGATTAATTCGTAAAAAATGTTTGACCAGAGCGTCAGCCGGAAAACTAGCAGGGAAATCGAACAGGAAATGGAAAAGGGGGAAAGTCAGTGTGAAAGCACGGGAAATCCATATGTGGTTAATTAGCGCAGAAAGTAATGGAAAAAAAGAACATTAATAAAAAATGTATGTCATTGTCTTCAACTCATGTGGAAAAAGAAAATCGAAATGGATAGGGTTGAACCCATTTACAATTCACAAACCGTGAGACAAACACAATCTGGTTTGTTGTGTTTTACACTTATTCCATAATGGGAATTCTTTAGTCGCAACACCGAATGAATTTACACGTGGGTGTTTAATTAATTAATTTTATGGCTATTTTCTTATTGACTGTTTACTTCATGACTTTTAATTAAACCTTTTTGATATGTCTGTTGTCTGTTATTTTCAATTGAAATGGGAGAGCCACGGTGTACCAAACATTTTCTGTATTTAAACAACACTCCGCGCTTTACTTTTAAACTAATTAATTTGAAAATCACCAAACTGCACAGCATTTACCTGCAATTAAATTTTGCTTACAAATTTTCAACGTTCACTGCTAGTCAATTTCCTAACTTGGTTTGACGCCCAAAAAAGGAATTTAAAATGTGTCTTTTTGAACTGAACTGAACCGTTTACGAGCGCAATTAAAACTAAGCAAAAATCCCATTCGACCAACTTCTAAATATGAAATGGAATGGAAATGAACTGAATGCGACAGCAGCAACAGGTTTGAGCTCGCCGATCTCGGTTTGATGCCGCTGGATTTGCATATATCAGTTATTTCAGATGTTTCAGCTCTCCACCAATATGGGATGTGTATTTTATAGCCGTCTTACAAGAAACGTGACGCCAACGGAGGCTTGTCAAGGTTCTAATTCCGATGCCAAGCTGGCCGCAAGTCTGCGGTTGACCACCAGATGCGGTGGCATCTTCACTTGGCAGAAATTTGATTATTATTGTTAATCATACGCCTCGTTGTCCCCGCATCTTGACTTACCCACTGATTCATGTTGTACGAGGCGAGCTGCTAATGAACCTCGTTTGCATGTCGAGGAAGTGTAATGAACGACAAACACTGTCGATTTGATTTAGATAGTCGCCGGTCCTTAAGCAGATACATTAATTAACTTTTCATCGAGTTGTGGAGTGTTTGTTAAGTGTTCAACACGTTCCCTTGGCAGTCGTTAATAATGTGGTCCAAAACTGAACTGGCATCGAACTCTCGTCCCAATTACGCTGAATTTTCTCCACAGATAAGGTTCGATAAGGGAACATGATGTCGCAAGAGGTTTGAGATATAACTTAAAAAACACGGCCAGAAATAAATTATTACAGACAGAGACCAAAAATGAGTGATCATTTTCACTGCTCTAATTTGTGTATGCACTCATGCTAAATTAGTGTAACCGTGATTTATGCTAATTACCCAGCAACCGCAGACTGCAAATTAGTTGATACCCGAAATGGAATTCATATTTAAATCCAGGGATTGGGGGAAGTTCAACAGGTAAATTCCCCCGATGTGTCACCAACTAAAACTGGTTTAAATTCTGTTTTTGTTTGTTCTGGCCGCTTGCACTGCAAACCACAGAGCAAGTAAAACGCTACACTCGATTTTAAATCGATCCCCAGCCCCGAATCGGTATTTTGCATAAGCCGCTTACGGACTCGCTGCCCGAAAACCGAAATCCAAACATCAGCTCGGCTTGTGGTCCATGGCGCTTGTGGTGATTTGGCCAAGTATTAAAATCACGTACTTGTACCCCAGTTGGCTGACACCTTTCACTTGACCACTGGCTACATTTCTGCGCTCTCGGTTAGCAAATGTGGCTCAGGGTCACTCCACCACTCTGCTTTTATTTCGCCGACGCCCTGAGTTGACTCTTTTGCCATCTGAGTTATGAATGCAGCCCAAGTCATTTGCTGTCAAACCAATAGACTTGGATTCGTGCGGCTATTGACATTGATGGTGTGTCATGAAATGCAATTTTGCTGATTAAATATGCTTAAATGGTTAGATTAAGGTAGTACAAATCAAGTTAAAGCAATTTGCCGAATTTGATAGAGAAATAATATTTACAAATGTTTATTGGCTGCTCATGGGCAAATTGAACCAAACAAATCATTGCTTAACGTTTCTCTTAGTTATTCCTTGACCAAAAGAATTTTCCTCATCACAACCATTTAATTTTGATAATTAATTGATGCTCGTTTCTAAACCAGTGAATAATTCAAGGGTCCCCATTTAAACAATGCCAGCAGCAATTAAAATATTTACAAGCTAAATAGTGCTTATACTATTATGTGTTTGCACCTGTTTATCCACTGTAAGCATTTATCCAGTACGTTAGATTTAATAAATTAATTTTACAGCTTAGTTTCACAACATTTGAATTCCAGCATTTGTGCAGGTGTTTATTTTCTGCCTTGTTAAATTAATTGAATGAGCCATCAGCATAATCCCCAGCTTCGTTTTGTTTGCCCGCGGTTATTGATGCTTGACAAACAAGAGCGCGTACGGTAATGCAAAAATCATCGAACTGAATTAAAAAAATATTTTGACATAAAAAGATGCATACAACTGGATGGTTATTGGATTTGGGACATATTTGCTGCCTAGTTTTTATGCCGAACACCTTTATTCACAAGCGTTTTGTTTTTAACTTCAAGACTATTAAAGTTAAAGTTTAGAATTGTATTCCAAATTTAAATGGACGAATTTATTCTTACATTTAATAGCATTAACAGCCATTTCGAACAGTTTAACTGCAATATAATAACATACCATCCACATTGCAAAGCTTTTTTAGCCAATACGAATACCATATTTTTGGGACAAAGCTCTTAACGTCTTGAAATTTACTTAAGCTTTGCCAGTCAAAAAGAGTTTGGCATTTCAATAAATTAATATAAAATAATCAAATCCTTGTTAGTAATCACTTATTTTACAATAAAATTATACGTAGGACTTTTATTAAATAGGTTTACTTATTAGGTTTTGCTCCAGAAATGATCGATGTCGATCATTGTAAAATTGGTAAAAAATTTTATTTAATACTATAGAATTCAAAAGAGATAAAAATAAAGGTAATTTAAACAAACTTTAAAGCCTTAGGCCAACACATTACAAAGACTCTTAACGGCAATAATCACTATAAATAAATTTATTGTGGCATAATACAATTATTAAATTAATTTTTTTTGATATCTTAGGGTAAATGTATGATGTTGACTCATCTGGTTTATTACAAAACCACAAAATCGGATTAAAATATACAAACTATAAAAGCAAGCGATATTGAACTCAATTAAAAATAACAAGCTTTTTACCAGTTTTCTGCCTATATCATTTTTTATGTACAGTTCTGCTTATGCTTAAATTAAATTATTGATTTCCTAACATAAGCATTCCAAGAATAACCGTTACTTGATCATTACGGGCGTGGAAAGATTATCCAAGTTGAACCAACTAGTGTTTAGTTTTTGGCTTAAGAAAAAACAATTATACTAGACAAAAATACTACATTTTTTAAATTAATTTTTGTATGGAGTTTTAAGAGGACAATGTCAAGCAAGCACTGCAAATATAAATATTTGACTAATCTATTAGTTCTTGATTCATTCAAATGGATGCCACAATTCCCTCTGCGCTTAACCCTTCAATAACATGAGCATAGCTGTGCACACGGATCCATTAATTTCAATCCAGCCATGTAGCATTATGTTCTGCTTGCTAATAACAAATAATGGGCCACCAAATATGCACATCTGGATGCTAACTGCCCTGGGTCCAAGAGTAGAGTTCAGCTGCCAATCAAAAGCTCATACATAATTCAGATGCAGCTCTAATCAGATAAAACAATTAATGGCAATGGTGGAGTGTTCAAATCGACCACGGCCGTGTGTTTTCACTCAATTAGACAAACCCAAAAGGGTTTTTAACAATTAAAATGTGTTAGCCGATTTTAGCCTCGTTGTAATGTGGCCAAAATAAATTGTTTTCTAAAATTTGCAATTTTCCCCGCTTACAAAATTTTGCTTTTAGCCAAAATGTTCATCAAATAATTGCTTAGCTCTCTGTGTGGCGTAAAATGTTTTATTAAAGCTCTACGATAAATGCAATTAAGTTTACAAAAACTAATTGAAAATTCCGTTGTAAGCATTTCGAAAACTGAACTTAAATCCAGCAAACTCATCCCCACAGGATGACACGGCGGAACTCCTTTAATTAGATTATTAAGGACGACCTTAATGTACAAAAAAACTTTAACATGCCTCTCTTACACATCCACCATTTGGTGGAAATTTAATTAAAAAACTTTTGGCCACTCGAGGGGAGGCGCAGAAAAATCTGTTTGTTCTGCAGCCCGACAAATAAATCTTTATGGATTAAGCGGACCGCGTGGTGTTGTTGTGGCCCCTCGTCAAAGAATTTACGGGAAAGCTTTAAAAACTACTTTGTTTGTAGCGGCGAGACCTCGAAAAAGTTTGGCGGTGGGTCCCAGAAATGAAAATGATAGAGCCCCGATCCGAGGACGAAGATGGCGAGGCTTATAGCACGGATCCATCGACGGCCAAATGATTTATGCGCCTGGCCGAAAACTTCCAGCCAAGCGTGTGTAAGCCAGCCGATTTTGTGCCAAGCTGCTGCTTTTGGTTTAATGAACTCGAATGTTAATAAATAAATTTGTCAATGGCGGCCAGTTGGGGCGGAGTGGCGGAGAGGCGGCAGAGGTGGAGGTGGAGGTAGAGGTTGGTTCTGGGTTATCTGCTGCTCGCAAGGAACATAATGAAACGAAGATGAATGGAAAATCGACCGTTGTTGGCCAGTTTAATTTGCCGCTGAGGGCAACACATTGCCTGGCTAATGAGCTGCGATGAATGGCAGCGAGTCCTGGGCCCCCGAATGCCAAAATCTCGACGAGCAATCGGGCCGGGGCTCAAGCCGACAAAGGTTTCGCGAACACTCATTGACATCGAAATTGTCGAACAGCTTAAAACTCCCAGTGCGCGGCAAATTACACAAAAACGGGCTAATTAACATTAATTGGAGGGTGAACTCGACTTGGAATGGAAATTGATCGGATAATGGCTCGAATCTTTAACGTGGCAGACTTCATGAAACCCCACATTTTTAGTATGCCATTTCAACGTGATTTAATTTGATTTCTCTGCCCTTATGAGCGGATACACATGCAGCGGGATTTTACTGCCGGCTGACCAATCGACTCGGCTCATCTGGGGGCAATCAACACATCATCGAGGCGGGAACCATCCCTGACTCCGAGTCTTGGCCCTGGCCTCCTAATGGCATCGACATCCCTATTATCCGTATCCTGCTCATCATCAAGCCCTGGCATTATCGTTTGTTTTGATAGGTTTTTTGTTCGCTCCTCCGGCGGGATAATGCTCCACACACGCTCTCACACACGCTTCCTGCTCTATGACGGCCAGCTTGTTTGTTGTGCGGGGCAACGGCAGCGGCAAAACAGATTCATCATTTTCGTTATCCAAAACCCGTGGACTGCCTACAAACCCGGCGTACATCCCCAACATTGTCAGGTGCTTACATGCGCCCAAAAATAGACGAATGCAGATTGAAATTGATGGCCCGGTCGTCGGCTTAGCTCCCCAGCCATTTTCTAAATGTTTAAGTTCTCGATTACACGACAAAAGCGGCTTTTCGGCTATTCAGCATTCCAGCAGCATGGATTACGATTACTGACAGGTGGAAAGTGAAAGTGAAAGTGCTTACCGGTTGCACTTCAAACTGCGATGAATAACAAAATGTCGATAGGGTATCGGCAGAAACATTTGATAAATTAAGGTATAGACTGCCATCCGAAGCCTCTTTGGAGCTTAGCTGATAGAGGGTAAAAGCATGTAAAAAAGGTTAACAAGAAGCTTGGTATTCCATTTACTTTTAGAAGCAGAATCAGCTTAGTTTCGCAAGGAAAGGTATTTTGGATTTTTAGTTAGCCTTTAACACTTTATCGGTCTTAGCTTAAATTTTAGCTTAAATTTATTGCACCTTTTTTTTGGTAGTCAGTGCCTACAAAAACAATAAAAATTCTTAATTATTTTACAACAGAAATGGGCCCACTAGAGTAGTAACATATAAAATCAAATCAAAAGATTGAGAATTTGTTGCCTCTGGTTACAAAAAAGGACCCACTCGTTTTTGGCCCGTGTTGTGTCTCGAAATAATTTGCGACAAGCTGAATTGATTGCATTGGCAACAAGTGGGCTGGCAAAACCCCAAATTGCTCATCGGTTGTGGCAACCAGCACCCGTTATCCTTGTGCCTGGCACACGTCAACATCGGTTTATATCCTTGTTTTTTTTCGTCCCCAATGCCAAGTAGTTTTCCTCCCATTTTTCCCCCTCGCTGTCGCCAATGAACAAAAAGCGTTCTAATAATATGCCATGCTCGAATAGATTTGGAATTGTGCTGCTGATTTTTCCATATCCTGTTTGCGGTTGTGTGGACTTGTGTGTGCCTCATGTGAGCGCTGTTGCGAAATGTGATTTGACATTGTTATCGCTGCAATTCTATTGAACGTTTGCTTTCATTCTGGCGACTAATTGAGGCACTCGATGTTTATTTGAAAAGATATCTGGGAAATTTCCTATTCAAATTAACTATCTAGGTCTCTTTTCGTATCTCCATTTAGTTTTCGCTGTCCACGTCCGAGAACTTTATACAAAATTGCATTTATACTTTGCTTTACTTTACTTCCCTTTCGCCATAGTAATTTCTCCCTTTTTTTCCGCTCATAGCAACAAAGTTTGCCTGTAAAAGAAAATCCTTGATAAATTGTCACAGGCAAGGGAATTTTTATCATCAGTTTTTGTGCAACATTTAACTGCATTCGTTGAATGAAGCGATTTCATTTCTCTTGTTTGATACCAAGTATTTCTGTACGGCATTTTTCCTAAGTCCCTGGCCAGCAGGGTCTGTGGAATTGTTTAGCGGATTTGGGTCAAGTTAACATCGTTCCGGGAAAATGGGACAAGTTGTACAAGTATTCCGGCCGCTTGTCATTTGCATCGATAAGCGGACCGGACCCACTGCCTCAGCAGTAATAACAATACGTTCAGTAAGCCGAATAATAGCAGGCAAAAAACATTGAGAAAAAAAGTAGTTGAAACGCTAATTGGCAAGCCACATTTCTAATTAATAATCATTCTGTAGTGCGATTTCGAACTAATTTAAACTACGAATGTAACACATAATGGTTGCCTAACAGTTATTGTTATTCCCAATAATGGGATAACGATAGTAAAGTCAATGTCCTATTAGCTTCCACCAACAATGTAGTTATTAAATATAATTTGAAATATAAAAATAATCATTCTTCGTATAAACTACCACGATTGTAACAAATAATTTTTTTTAAATTTGTTGATTTAGTGCTTCATTCCATATTATTAACAAGAACAAATCGCAGAATACATTTTCAACAAAATAGCAACTAGAAATTATAAATTTATAATGTTTTATTTTGGTACTTTTAAGTACTTTTTGATTCAAAAACAGTTTAATAATGTGCTTCTGCTGTTTGAGTTATTTATGCATTCCCCATTTGTCCAATTTCTTCATTTGCTTTTTTTTGAGTGCCCAAACACACACAGTCGCAGGCAGAGAAAGCAATTTGAGTCCTAATGAGCAAAGCGACAAACTCACTGGGAAGGTCAAGTCTTTGTCCTGCCGATAAAAAATGATAAGCCAAAGGCGAGGCAAACGCGAAAGTGAAGGCCACAGCTGGTGGCCAAAATCCCGAGGCGGGGGCAATGATACGTTTTAGTACACTGTTATACGCGTATAACAGTGCGGTGTCGGAATCAGACATTTGCATGCGGGGCGCGTTCGCAGAGCTGAGTTCTTTTATGTGGCCATTTGGGCGCCCTAGAGCTGTTTTTATATATTATTTTCATACATTTTTATGGGCTAGTAAGCAAATTGTCGGGGCGTGGCATGGGCGCACTCCACAGAGGATTTTCATGTGCAGGCCGATGATAGATTCGAAAGTGAAATAGTGTAATTAATTTTGAAGCTTAGTGTCAAGCGGATGAGGGGTATGTGAATCTCGCAAATGACGGCAATGCTTTAGCCGCAAATTAAATTGAAAGCCTTCTTTCAGTAATCTCGAAAATAGAAGTGAAATCCCGGCAAAACTGAACAGAAAAAACATCTGAACAACCTGCCAACTGCCGACTCATTGTGCGTCAAATTAATGACAAAGTAAAATCCACAAAAAGCAGAACATGAAGCTGAGCGAGGAAAGTTTGCGAGCATGACAAAGAGCTTTCCAAAAATGTGAAAATCGGCTGCGAAGCGGTAATTCCACAGTAGTTTACCCTGCGCACAGGTTCTCAAAAGGTATATAAAAATCAACTGTTGTTTGCCTTTAAAATCTCCACTTTGTAGGCAATTAATTTTCGTTTCTTATAACCATTTTATGTAGTCTTAATGCAAAAGTAATGAATTTATTATCAAATAATGTCTTCTATTCTCTTTCTCAAATCATATACAATTTTTGAATATATTAGCAAATTTCATAATTTCTCTACCATGGCAAATTATAAGATCCTTTTTGGCGTGAATAATATTTTTCTTCAATAACTGCTGTACCACCCTGCTGACCATTAGTGGTCCATCTACCAAACCATTTCGCAAGAATGGCCCAAGGGGTTTTTTACGGTTTAAAAGCGAAAATCCACGATGGGCGAAACATTGCACACGCAGGCCTCAAAATGCGAAAGAAGCGAAGGCATTGTGATTTGGCATTAGTCCGAAAATGTTTCAAACGCACATGGCAAACTAATCACGGATGCAATTCCGGTGGCCGTCACCGCAGGAAAAAGTTCGGGTACCGGTACTGGTATATGCACTAGTTCGACCCGAAGCGCAAAGGAAATCCACTGCCGAACAACTGGCAAAACGGAAACAAAATCACAACCAATTTTGTAATGGTGGCGTACTGGCAAAATTTGGCAAATCCAATAAAATGTTGGAGGGCTGTGGCTTGGGTAGGCGTGCCAATCCAATTGGAAAAATTGCGAAACAGTCCGGTCAATTTCTGTTCAAGTGTCCGCCGTTGTAAGAGGCATCTGAAAAGCTGAGCAAAACAACAAAAAGTGTGTCGTGATAATGGATACAGTGTGTGGTGAAGGGCAGTTTTAAAACTGACAAAGTGGCTTTAAGGCTTCGGCTCACCTTTTTCCGGAGATCTCTGTGTGCTTTCCCAAGGGGCTCTGACCTTTAGTTAACTTTTCATAATCGATGAGCAGGCGAATCTCGTATAGAGAGGGTGGCATCCCACCCACGCCCTGGCCGAACCCCCCAGACACAATAAAGGGTTTTCAACTTTGACCCTGCGCCTCTTTTGTATTTCTATATCCGCCCATTCCCCACAGCGATAATAACAAGTGTGGCTGGAGCAAAGTTTTGGCAGCTCGAAGTGGCTCAAGAATATATATTTTTTAGGCTCATCCTTTTCTTCGTTTTTTTCCTTTTTTTTTAATACCCCCAGGGGGTGTGTCTGGGTGTGCTGGCGGAGTGAATGTTGTGCGAAAAGTGTTTTAAAATGAGTCTGCCCGGCTTAAAGCATAATGACCAATCATTTTCAAGAGGTGAGTGTAAATGGCTGGCTCTTATCTGAAAAAACAATGAGTGGATGAAGTGGATATAACTGAAGAACATAAAATAATCATAAGCATAATGAAAGGGTTTGCATCTGTGGTTTAGGTTACGGAAACTTTAAGTTTAAAATAAGTTTCAACAAGTTGCAATGAAATTTCCTTCCGTTTAAAATTGCCGCCCATTTTCACAGCAGTCAGCTTTGGCAAGACGTCGATGTGACCGTATATGGTGTATTATATATGTACACTCCAGCTTATATATGTGTCATTTAAAATATGATTTATAAATTGGCTAAATAGTTTAATATTGGTTAAAAAATTTTATTTATCTGCATGAATTGACATATTAGCTTAATTATTTTTAAGCTTCACGAGCTGAACATTGTTGTAGCTAAGGACACAACGAAACAAAAGGTAGGCCTAATTATACTTTATACTATACTAGGCCTATTTTTACTTTGTCAAAGGCTTTGGCTTAATCACTGCCTGTAAGCATAGTTGTGGCCAAATGATTAAATCAAATAAATTGATCACATCGTTTACGTTTTTTACATGAGTGCTGTTAAATAGTTATGGTATTTTACCAGGAGTTAATAAATTAAACAAAGGGTATTCAACAAATGGAGTGAAACCAGTGCCAAGAAGTGGAGTGAAAAGTTAACATTTCTTCGTTAGAGATGGTAAAACATCGATGATCGCTACCAAACATCGATAGAACCGATATTTTGAAAATATCGCTTACACCGATGTTGGCATCGAAGTTTTCCCACCGCTAATGCTTGTTCTTGCAAAAAACAAAACAATCTTGAAAATCGGCGTAAATTCGGCAAACTACCGCTACCAAAATGACACAGGACATGCTGCTTGGCAACGAGGAGCCGAGCAAGAGCAAGGAGACTTTTTTGGAGAAGTTCTGCGTCCTGGCGAAGTCAGCCGAAGGTGCCGCCCTGTTGGACGTGATTCGGCAGGCCCTGGAAGCCCCAAACGTCTTTGTTTTCGGCGAATTACTTGCGGAACCTTCCGTATCGCAGGTAAATTGCATCAATTAAACCTATGCTGGCTCCATGACACTTTATTAACCCATCCAAACGCAGTTGAAGGACGGTCCGAATGCCAAGCACTTCGAGTCCCTTAACCTCTTTGCCTACGGAACCTACAAGGAATACCGCGCTCAGCCGGACAAATACATTGATTTGAGTCCCGCCATGCAGAAAAAGCTGCAGCACCTGACCATCGTCTCACTGGCCATCAAGGCCAAGAGCATCCCCTACGACCTGCTCCTTAGCGAACTGGAGATCGACAACGTCCGTCACCTGGAGGACATCATCATCGAGGCCATTTACGCAGGTGAGCCTGGGCACGAACTTGGGACTCTTGAAAAAGCCTCCAAAAGAATATTCTTCCGCCTTTTTTTATTCCCTATTGATATAATGGAATTAATCAGGGGAAAACATATCCAAAAGTTATAGTCAGTTAAGAGCATGGTTTACACCATGCCATCTATAATAACTTTTTACACTGATTTACGGTTCCTTTAAGAATACACAGAAATTCTTCTAGCTTGTGCCCGATTTATGTTTTTTTTATTTTAATATTATTTATTTACTCTAGTGCTACACGCATACAGCTTATTCCAACTGCACTAGTCACAATGTAAATGTTATAAAACATTTTACACAATTTAAAACGCACTTTAAAGCCCACTTAGGATCTTAGAAGGCAAACACCTTTCTAAACTTAAATATAATTTAATACAATTTAAAGGATATAATGTATTACTTTAATTGCGCTTTGAATTGTGAGAATCTCCTTATATTTTGTTTGGGTAGTTGTTTTCAAATGCTTATGGTGTTAGCGGTAAAGTACCTCTCCGAATTCATTGTTTAATGCCAAAGAGTATTAAAATTGTTTGTTTTTGTAGTGTGAAATTATAAAAACGTTCCTAAATGCTTAAAATTTTCAAAAAGGCTTTATATTCTATATTCTTTATATTAACTGTCCTACTTTCGCTTGAAAGATGTTTCTTGGACTTTTCTTGTTAAAATTAATTCATAGCAAATCTGTGAGGTTGAACTCAACAGTCAGTTTATTAGCAAATCTGTGAGGTTGAACTCAACAGTCAGTTTATTACGGTTGATAGTTCCAAGCCAGAAGTTTTCAAGATTCAGTGTTTGGCTGAGAAACCTCATTGCTCTGCCTCCCCATCGTAGTTTGCATTATTAAATCAATGCTAATTTAATCCTACTTCTCACCGACGAATGAACGACTCCGTCGTTCAATTAGCATTTTTGAGTGGCTCTACACCCGCGCCGGCGGCCTAGCAGCTGTGAAAGCAGTCGCAAAGCCATTGCCACCTAGCACCACCCCCCAAATAGCAGCCCCAGCAACAGCACCACCTATCCCATTCCTGGAAACCATTCGCCAGCCTTTGGCAATGCACTTGATTAGCTGAGACAGCTGGCGCATCCTGGAAAACGAAAACAATTGGACGGAGGAACTGGGCTTATGCTCAGTGAGATTCATTAAGCCAGTCGGACTGGCGCCCCACCAGTTGATTCCCCTCTGCTCAACCCCTGGGGCAAAACTGTTTTTACGGCTGCCAACGTCGTCAGCTGGATGAACACTTTTGCCTCGATGATTTCCTTTCTCGGCTCTTGCTTCGCTGGCCGACCTACAGTCAAACTTCCCTAATTGCCACATAAAAAGTTGACTTTAGGTCTAGAGTTAGCGGAACACTTCTTGAAATAGTCTGAAATAGTCGCTAGTGTGGGAGGTCAATTCGGTAAAGTTTAACTTTTCTAATTTGAAGGGATTTGAAAAGTATTTAAAATTAAATTAAATTGCAAAACTAGTTTTGCCAAATCAGAAAGAGATACGATTAAATGGTTGATTATTCCAAACGATGAGTTTCGTATTGCTGAATTGTAATGGCACATTGCGTTTGGATTAACTTGGCAAATAACATGCTTTTCGATGTAGTGCAAGCTATCGGATTTATTCCTACAATGTATCATTGCCGACGGCACTGACTGCATAATTTACAGGCTTTCCACTTGTATTTCCGAGTTCTATCTGCGTATGTCTGCCGAAAGCCGTAAATCAAACGCAACACCCAGAAGCCGGGGCCCAAACATCGCACTCGGAAACAACGCTCGTGTAAGCATACTTACGCCCCTCGAATGCGGTGCTAAACTTGTTGGTGCTGTTGATTTTTGAGCTTTTGCCGTGATCTATGGGCCGAAACGAAAACAAACTGAGGCTGCATAATATGGGGGCAGGAAACCAAACCCTTGGGGCGGATTTTGGGTCAGTGTTAGAGGTGGGTTTAAAGCGGCTTCCGACAAGTGTCCACTCGATGCATAGCACAAACCAAACATGGACCGTAACATGGGGGCCGGAAAATATTTGAGGGCAGGCGAAAGCAAATATCATTCAGCAGTTTTTAATGGAGTCTTGGCCGTCCATTATGTAAGCAAATAAAGTGACAACTCAACGCCATCTGTCCCATTAATAACTGCTCCCCCCGGACCAGCGATCAGAACGTCGCCTCACCTGGCCCTCCTAATTGCTTTCCAAATCCAGGCGATGAACAGACAAATAAATTCCCCCGCTCCAGCCAAGATTTATGTTATGATAGCCATCATTAGGGCGTCTTTTCGCGTGGCAGGAGGGCAAGTGCCAGATGCCTGATGCCTGATGCCTAGTGCTCGACGGAATGCGAAATCATTGCGTTCTATTAGGCGCCGTAATCTGACATCGCAATTTAATGTAGTTGGCAACGGGGGCAGCCATTAGCCGGCGGGCAGGTGGAGCGGTTCCCTCGGCCGCGATTCCAGGTCATCCCATTAGAGCATCATTTGTCTCGCAGGACGATGGCATGGGGATAAGGATGGGAATGGGAATGGGGATATGGTAATTAAATGCCTTCTATAATTGAAATTCGCTTGAAGTTTATTTCGGCTGGTTCCATTAGCGTGCCAGCTCTTGATTGATTCGGCTTAACGTAGGACTCGGAGAGCATAATAGATATATGTAATTAGGAGGGTCCTGTAAAAGAAAATCACCCTCACCGTTTGATGTGGTAGATTTGAAGTGCAATAAATGTTTTTGAGAAACAAGCATTTGTATTTTCAGTTGTAGACATTTCGCAATGGTCTTTTAGTTTTACTTACACGATACGTAATGTCAGTTAGAACAAACAAAGAAATGCAACTGGTATGGCAATTGCAGCAACGCGGATAGTGTAATTAATAAAATTAGTATAATTTATAAACAAACAAATTGACCAAAAAATTTCAAAATCTAAATAATGTATCCTTTACTCTCTTACATATTAAGTAAATTGCTACCTAGTTTCATAAAAACGACTAATTTCCCATAAAATTAGTTAAAAATTTTACTCATACCAATTGGTTGGTATTCTTTAAAGGACTCTGCGTGTAAATAGAAATAACATAAATTGCATTTATTTCCAACGCTACAAAACTCTAAATATGAGAAGCTTACTTAAATTCCGAGAAACTTAAAATCCTGTAACAAATGCTTCCGCACATTACTGCAGCATTGAAAATTCCCAGAAATGCTGTTAGCATGCATTTTGTGGATTTGCTCTTAAACTAGATTTTTAATATCCTCGCCATCTCCGAATATTTTCCCAACTGCCTCGAATACCCGTGCACCAGCAATAGAATTCCCAGTATCCCTGGGAATTAAGCGAAACATGTTCATAAACCCGACGCAACCACATTTGGGAGCAGTGCCACGGATTTTCCCCTTGGGCTGCGCCCTTTTAGTTTTCTTGTTGTGTTCTACAGTTGCTGGGAATTGCAGAACTTGTCGCGCCTGCTTGATTCTAATTTTTTTTTGCGCGCGCCAGCTCTTTAATTTCTTTTGTGTGTCAAAGAAAAGTTTTGCATAATTCAGGGTTCTCAAAACGCTGCCTTTGAACTTGCATTTCCGCTAGGTTGAGAAATTTGCAACTCAGAGAAAAGCAGGATGATTCTGTTTGGTGACGACGGCACGTGATAAAGTGTAAGCGCAGGCCACTTGTGCATAACATTTGCTGAACGTGCCGCAAAAAGTGTAAAAACCAGTTTCGCAATCGGTTAATTAACAGTATGCCGATGGCTGGAGCACTGCATGAAATCGGTTTTAATCCGCTGAAAAGCTGTTACATCAAAGGCCAGTTTACCTAAATGAAAAGGCCCCCGTTCTGCCACAAAGCTGACTACTCAAAAATGACGCAGTTCGGAGATAGTTTGCCCTTATGGCGGTAAACCAGGACTTTTCCTACTCCGCAGGACCCTCAGATTGCGCGTCTGCTTTTGATAGCATAGTTTTCGGCGCCAAAGGCCCAATGCACTGGGTTAGTCGGCAAAACTTTTGAAAGGGCTGGTGTCTGTGGGTGGCTGCGTAGGGCACTTATTCAGTTTTAGGTGAAAACTTTCCCGCTGCCTTCCACTGCCTCATATTGATGACAAAAGTTTGCAGCCCACTCGCCTGTGGTGAACTGTGCAGTGTGTGGTTTCAGAGCTGACGAAAGTGGGCTATTCGAGCATTATGAATTACTAAGAAGATGTAGCTTATGCAATAAATAATACATTTTCCTACTTAGAGCAAAAGATGTTTTTATGAATCTTACAAACTCTTTTCCACCAAATGATACGAGTCAATTAATTGTTTAGTACATTAAAATTTCATTTGAAAAGACCTGAAATGTAAAACAAAAGTACCAACCAAAACAAACAAACGTTTCTATGTTTCATTGGTTCCAGATAACTGCTGGCAATACTGGTGTTCCTTTGTTTGAAACAAACAATCGCAAAATTTAATTTAAATCAATTTTATGTTCAGACAGACTCAACTTGTGTCAAGCTAAATTGGCAACACTTTTTGGGTGGTTTTTCCCTTTTACCAATTTTATCACGTGCCATTGTCCTTGCCTGCTGCTGTCGTTCAATTTTTGTGAAGATTTTCAATTAATAACTTCTATTTAGCTGGTACAGCTGGCAGGTGGGGAAATGTCTAAAGAGTTGGCAAAGCTGTCAGCGACAGGTGCTCAGAAAAAGAAAGCAATACCGAAGGACTCCTTTGGTTGGGCTTAATAAATAAGTGATATAAACTCGGATCCCAAAATAGGGAAGTCCTTGTGCTGCGTTATTTAATTTAAACAAAAAAAACAAAATGAAAAATGGTGTTTAAAAAAATATATATGTTAAAAATTATATATTTGGTTTTAAAATAAAATATTAAATAAAATAAAATATATATAATAAAATAACTGCACACACAAGATTTTACATAGATATAGAAATATTCTGCTGTGTCCAATAGAATTTTCTGTTTACCAACCTCTTTTTCAAGGCACATATGATTATAAATCTCTTCCAACCAATTTCATTCAAATATTGCAAACAAATGTGGGTGGAATTCGGATTATCTGTGTTGCTATTTTTTGGCAAGGTTATACAGTTGCTCATATATAAGCTTTTGGACATAAAATTCGCGTTTTTACTCTACATTATTTATGGACTCGTAGCACTGATTCGTTTTGCTTCTTTTGGGTAAAGATACTGTAAATAGTGACTGCATAAGAATCGCACTGGCGGTCAAAATTCCATAAATCTGCCTTCCATTTATGCATTCATTCATCTTTTTTGTTCATCTCTTGATGGCCGCCTCCATTTGATTTTCATCGGCGGTCGTCACAGTGCCGCAGCCGTCGGCGGTTTGACATCATCGCCTTCTGCTGCTCCGCTCCGAAGATTCATTCTGCTGTCCGTCAACGGCTTTTTGCGCAATTTGCGGGCGGAGCTGTAGGCATGATTGATTGTCCTGGCGTTGAGTTTTCCGCACGCGACAGCAGGCGCCCACATTTTTTGGATGGGTGAAAATACACGACACATGTCAACGCCGGAAAGCCGCACGCATTTTACAGCACTTGTGGCTTGGGCGTCGCACCCTAGCGGAATCCAGAGTTTCGCCATGTATTCCAATTATTCGCAGAGCACTCGAAGGCGTCAAATCAATAAGCATTTTGCGCCAGCTCTCAAGCTAATTAGAAAAGTGTTTGAGAAATTGTCAAACCAAATCGCTGGGCGACGGAGCGAGTGGATGGCAGAAATTGAATCTCCTTGCATATTTGAGTGAATATTTATGACCCAAAGTCGGTGCCATAAACACAGAAACTTGGTCCACCGACGCTTCCCGCTGCTGTGCACTCGTTCAAGGACACAAGTGGTCGTAAAGTCAAAGGCAAAGAGCGCTCAAGGACTTAACTGGGGCTTAGCCATGGCCAAAACCGGCTAGCGGGGAGGCAGGAGGCGCTTAGCCACTTCCTCGGCCGGGAAAAGTTAAAGCCTCGGGCCACAGTTCGTTTCGGGGTTCGGGGTAAAGTCATTGAGTTTTCGGGACATTGCATTTCAAATGGGACTCAGACTCACAATTCTGTCGGCAACGATTCATGATTCTTAAATCCATCCGCTTGTTATAAATTGTAATCCCGCAGAGCGGCCATTTCAAATTAATTACTCAAGCAACTCCCGATGTCGGCCATCGCATCAAATTGCATTTTCCGTATTTTTGGTAATTGAGTCTGAAAACAAAGCTAATCGCCTCTAAGCCACTCCCACTCGGCTGTAAAAGATGCCCCAGATCATCGAAAACAAAAGTTAAATCGTTAGTTTTTAATTGCCCACTGTTCGTGCTTCGGTCACCGCAACATTTGCCCAACATTTGAAATTTTGTGGTCCGAATTTGCGGATTTATACTGCTACAGCTTCCATTTGCTTGATTGTAGCCAGTTTGAATTTGTTGTTTTCGCAGTTGTCTACAGTTTTCTAATCAGTTTAATTGATTGAGCGTATGCAGCGATTGCTCCGAAAGACAAAAGATTGAAAAGGGTTTCGAAATAATCATTAATTTCGAAAATATGAATTTTGGTTTTGCTAGAAACTTAAAGTCAAGTTTTTGTTATTAAACCTTACACAACAAGTTTAAAAGTACTTGCATTTTCTTGATGTTTTCGTTAGACAGGCTTTTAGGAATTATATTTCTGGCAGTTACCAGTGCTCGCTGAATTAGAGTTTCAGCTTTCCCGCTACAGAGGATTCCTTTGTAGCAATTAGGTGTTCCATCATCCGTAGGCACCATTGCGAACTTGTTGCAGTGGCCTTGAGTGCACTCCAAAGCTGGCACTTGGGTCAAGCGACACTTCGGCCAATTTCAGAAACTTTTAGTTCCGGGCAATTAGTCAAGATAAAGTTGACAACAAGCTTCGGCAGGCAGGCAGGAGGGCAACACTAAGAGGGAGCAAGCTAACTTTCTCATTTTCGTTTCAATATTCCACCCAGACATCATCCACGGAAAGCTGTTCCAGAACACACGCATTCTGGAGGTGGACTACGCCCAGGGTCGCGACATTCCGCCAGGATACACTGGCCAGATCGTGGAGACCCTCCAGGCCTGGGTCAACTCCTGCGACAGCGTCTCCAACTGCATCGAAATGCAGATCAAGTACGCCAACGCCGAGAAATCCAAGAGGCTGATAAACAAGGAGCGCGTGGAACAAGATGTGAGTTACCTTTTACAAAAAAAATGGCCTTATTGATTTTATTAATATTATTTTCCTTTCCAATCCTGTTAGCTCATTAATCTGAAAAAGGTGCTAAAGAGCCAGACTTCGGACAGTGATGAGAGCATGCAAATCGACACCCATGGACCGGGAACAAGTGGTGGGTTGGGTCAATCGGAGCTACGCAAAAAGCCTTCCAAGCTGAGGAATCCACGCAGTGCGGCAGGTGGGTATTTCAGCTGAAATATGGGAGAAATCGCTTCAGAGAACCGAAGCCACTCCGCACAAGCTTCATTACACAACCATTAGTTGAAAGCGTGCTCATTAATTGTCTTTGCCCACGCTTTGTTGCAGTTGGCCTGAAGTTCAGCAAGTGAGATGAGGCCGGTGCGGCGGATGAGAAGGAGTCAGGGGCCAGGCATAGCTCCCGGTCGCAGGCAACGCCACGCGGCACTTGAGTGCCAGGTGCCAGGTCCGCCCGACTTTGTGAGGAACTCTTCTCGCAGGCTGACAGCAACAGAACTCACTTCAATTCGCCAACACAAATGCCGCCTGTCCTCGCAACGGATTCCATAATTAGCATCAAATCGATCACCATTTAATAACAAATACAAAACCTGTAATAATATAAACTATACATCAAACCCCACATTAATTAGACTATTTATTTATCCCCAACTGTGTGATTTGACGCTTAAATGGAATGCCTTTGTGTATGTGGGCAAGTCTTTAATGGGCATTTAATTAATGTCCAAATAAATTGGGTTTAGACAAATGTTTACTCGACACATACGTGTAATTATACATATGTTGCGTGTTGTGGTCCCTTAACACATTTGTAAATATTTCCGTTCAGTCGTGTTATTTGTGGTAAATTACCTGCAGCGAATTAAATTAATTGATTGGACTTCTACTGTAGGAGCTCGTATTGATAATTTTTTGATTTGTTTGCGTTGAGTTACGACCCCAGTTGGTGAATTCGCACAGCTCTGATTGATTTATGAATTTTGCGGTTACTACTAGTTTTTGCACCATTTTCGGAAATAAATGGTATTAATTTGCGAAGTGGAATTTTGCGAGCATATTGAGTAAGTGAGCATACACATTGCTGAGCAAACCTAAATTTATTTACTGACGATACCAGCTGCACTGGACAAAGCTCTACTCATTAGGACCCTGCAGTAGTAGTCAAACTGTTTACAAATTTTGTAAATGCACCCGGGCTTCCTTATTTGGTTTCTCCACATCCCTTAAAACAATAAAGCAATGCGTCAGATGTGCTTAGTATTTTCCGTACTTTGAGTAATTTCGGGTGGCAATTACTTAATTACATCTCATGCTTTTGTTTCTATGGAAAACTGTCTGAAACCACATTACGTCTACAGAGAGATGGAAACCGATTTGTTGGTATTAACTTGCACACTGTTAAATCACATGTTTGCACTTAGAGCTACTCGCATTGTGATATGTTGTGTAACACCTAAGTAAATTGTGGGAAACTATAGTTTTGTTAGGGGAGGAAATATTTAATGAGGCAAAGTTGTCTCCTAACTTCATCTAAAACAAAGTTGCAGTTGGGACTCACTCCATATGCTATCCATGAGCTTGATGGGGGCTATTGGGGTCTTTTAATGCAAATCGCATTCCGGATCCTAACTGGTTTTGTTACTCAGAACTTTGTTATTGAGAAATAAGAACAGTTAAAATTATCGTTTTAACAGCTTGGCGACAAATTTTAGCTTTATGCCTTTTCATTTTGTATATTCGCGCTTCTTGGCATTCAGCTTTTAATTTTATTCTATTTTAACATTGTTTTTATTATTTTTCAATCTGGTTTCTGTTAAAGTTGCCTTTTCGACAGGCTCTATTAAAATCTAGGGCAGATTCAATTTATGCTGAATATTGGGAACAAGTTTTAGTGATAAACAAATTATTTAAAACCAGCTTTTTGGAAAAAATTTTAAATTTTAGAAACTGCATATTAAACAAAGGCAAAGAAAGTTTATTGCAGACATTTTTATGAAGGATTTTTAATAATGATGATTTAAAAAAGGTTAGGAGTTACTGTATTGCTGAGTGTATTAAAGGATCGGTTTTTTTGGTTCCCTTATTCTTAATTCCCTTATTTTAATTTCTATCCCCTTTCTGAGGGGGCATTTCCGATAAAGTATATATATTCTTTATCAGCATCACTAGGAGAGTCGATCTAGCCATGTACGTCTTTGAGTTTTAAAGTTATTAGCATGAAACTCAATATTAATTTTTATAAAAATGAAGCTTGAAATGTTCAAATTAAACATGAAAATGGTTAAAAATCTTCGAATCTACTATGCGAATAAGATTAAAAATTATTATGCGGCATGTTTATATCTACTACTTTCATAATTTTTCTAAATCGTTAGAAAAAATAATTGATTCTATCATGAAATTGTTCAATTTTCTATGTATTTTTTACCAGTGCACTTGTGCTTTATCGCTGCTTATAATAAAGTTGTTTATAAGTTGCACACCTCAAAGACCAATGAATAGCATCAAATGGAAAATGTTTAAGTTTTCAGCCAATTTTTTTTATAAATGTACTCTTCCCTATATGTGTAAGTACATTGCCATTTTTTAGGCTGCCAATATACTACGAACGTGCATTCCGATTGTTTGCATTTTAATTGATTTCGAATGCATTAGCATATTGTTTTTAGCATGCTAAAGAGCTGAGTAAATCTGAGGTGTCGAACGAGTTGAACGAGTCCGAGTCCGAGTCCGAAACCGTTACAGTTGAGTGCCAGGCCCAAAGTCAATGTCAAAGCCGAGATCTGGTTTCTGCCGTTAACAATTGCATGTATTTCAAAAAACATTTAGAGTGCTTAAACTAGTAGGTCGAAGGTATGCTGGGAACAGTCCTTGGTGCGATCCGCTTTCAGAGAGGGCTTCTAGTGGTGGTACTCGGGTGCCGGGGGGTGCGACTCCAGCCAGGCGACGGCGCGGGCGATGGCCTCCGGGACTGGGGGAGGGGTGGGGATCCAGGCGCCCGAGGGCTGGTAGCCGTGCTCATCGGCCACGTACTTGATCTCCACGTGCTCGCCCTCGGGGGAGATCCAGGCGAAGTTGCCGTGGATGTTGCCATGGACGTCTCCGCTGGCGGACTGTTCGATTCCGTTTGAGGTGTGCAGACTAGAGTCGAATCCGTCGGCGCGGACATCGTCGGAGCGGGAAAGGACGTCGGCGTGCACATCCTCGGAACGTCCCACGGAATGGGGTGCCGGGGGGTTGGCCACCGCCAGACCCAAAACTGCGCAGATCATCACCTGAACGAAATGAATGGACATGAGTACGATATTCGGGGGGACTAATTGTCCTCTTAGCTCAACTCACAAACTTGAACATTTTGGCTGATTTCTGTCTGGTCGAGAACGAACGTTGACTGATAACTCCATCTGATCGCGCCAAGCCTTTTTATATGATTGCCCACCCAGAGTCAACCCGAAACAAATCGCTACATCTTGTACTCAATTGGGGCTCTGAGTTATGGGTTGACTTCGCGGATGCGTCCACTGCCATTAAAAAGCATCGTCACATGGCGACAGCTTAGCAAATGCCAAACAACGGGATAAGTACTATATATAATCGCTTAATAGATGCTATAATGAAACACTCGCATCAATAAGGGGGCAAACGGGTACCAAAAACAAAACGAGTTCGCCCCGCCCCTCCAGAAACTCCCCTCTATGTGCTTGAATTGGCATTGTCAAACCGTGAACCACTTTTGCAGTGCCATCAAGATTCTTCTCTGAAAAATCGAAGCTCTAGCGACTTCAAAAGACAACACCGACTTCTTGGACATGATGTCTTGTCAAACATTAACTATTGTTTCTGTTGTACAAACTTGACCATTGCGCTCTTTCCTTAAACCCACTGGCAAAAGCGTTTTAGTTTGTTTTTAGCCAAATTTGAGTTTTTGAAACGATATGAATTGTTGATTCTCTAAATCTTCTCATTATTTACAAAAAAAAAAAATACATAAATGAATGAATTAAAGGAGCTTCGAAAGTTAAGGCAATTGTCAAAATGGTTCTTATCATAAAAATTTAATAAAAGATCAAAGACGTCCTTAAAAATGAAATGTAAAAAGGTTCCGCATATATAAACATCATTTCGTAACCATGTCCAACTTTATCATTTTATTTAAATTGGGTCAACTTGTAGAAACCTCTAATAACAAAGGAAAACAAAGTTGCATACCTGTTGTATATTTCATAAAAACCACCCTTTTGTTTCCATTTTAAAGCTAAAATGTCAAGCTTTCAAAAAGTATATAACACTATTCGTTTCACAATATATGGCAGAGCTAAATCAAAAGATGTGCCCGCATACTGACTCTCCCTACTAATATATAATAAAAAACCCAATAAATTTCTGGTTTTGGGAACCAGTAAAAATTAATGTCGTTTTGTGTACAAAAACATATTTTTCTTAAAGTCCATTAAAAAAAAAAAGGAAGCAAACTTCGACGAGTTAATGTTTATATACCCTTGCAGCTTTTGGAAAAATTAAATATTCTTAATAACATTATGTTTATGTTTAAAAACATCGCAGCTATGATGATGTTCAGTTTAATTATTTGATCGGTTTCTATGGCAGCAATAAAATATTGTTTTTCGATTTTAATAACGATAATTTTTTTCAGAGACAAGCGCTAGAAAGATATAGCAATCCTTTTACTTTCCTACGATTGACAAACAACTGGCAACGATTATGTCCTCAAAAGAGAGCAGCTCGTAAGTTGAGGCCACCTTGAATAGTTGCACCATGGTCCGAGGCACTGGCAAACAACCAGATAAACGTTTGACAAGAAGCCTGTACATCTGTCTTACTGACTATCTTACAGATGTGAATTACTGAATGTTGTCACCAAACTGACTGCATGATGTGCACCATGCAAAGTGTAGAAAACTAAAGGTGGTGCGGGTACAGTGCTGCCAAAAAGCGGAGTTAACAGATAAAGATGTCATCAAGATACTAAACAGCCTAGATTGGCCTAAACAGGAACCGTTTTTCAGAGGAATGCTAAGCTATAGGTGTATAGGGTATATTGGACAACCAAATGGCAGGTGACCATAAATAAAATAGGGCGAACAGCATTAAAATCTTACCATGTGTTAATATGTTAATATATTTTATGTGCAAAGATTTAAGACAATCTCATAATGAAATCGTTCTAAAACAAGATTAGAAAAGCCGAATACCCTGCAGCTTTAACAAAAATAATACAATCTAAATAACGACTATAATTCGATTTAAAAACTATAAAGCTAAATCGATTTTTCGCTGAATTATTTAATCTATTTGATATCGTTGTCCCATTTTAACAAAATTATATAAATAAATTGAAAAGTTTATCCATAGCTAGCGAAGCTATTACTTTGTTTATTTATTTTTTTTTGATTGTTTCTTTTGGTGCTACAGATAAAGTCTTCCAATCCGTCCCGTTCCGACTTATATATTCTTGGGGGAGTGTTATATTATAATTATAAATTTGCGAGGGTATCCAAAAAATGAGAAATAAAAAATGTAATCAGTTTATACTGTTATAAGCAAGTGCATGTATTTTTTTGAAAGTCAAGAAGTACAGCTAAACAACTAGGGAGATTCGTTTCGTCAGAACAGTCCGTGGAGCGGTCCGGGTTCAGGGTAACGGGTCTTAGTGATGATGGGAATGCTCGGGGGCTTGGGGGTGGGACTCCAGCCAAGCGAGGGCGCGGACAATGGCCTCCGGGACTGGGGGAGGGGTGGGGATCCAGGCGCCCGAGGGCTGGTAGCCGTGCTCATCGGCCACGTACTTGATGTCCACGTGCTCGCCCTCGGGGGAGATCCATCCGAAGTTGCCGTGGATGTTGCCATGGACGTCTCCGCTGGCGGACTGCTCGATTCCGTTGGAGGTGTGCAGACTGGCATCGAATCCGTCGGCGCGGACATCGTCGGAGCGGGAAACCACATCGGCGTGGACATCATCACTGTGGGACACTGGGGCCAGGGCGGTGGCCACTCCCACAACGGCGAGGATCATCACCTAGATGGAGGAAGGTTATCCGGTTAAATAATGGGTTCATTACTATCCTGTGAGCCACTCACAAACTTGAACATTTTGGCTGATTTCTGTCTGGTCGAGAGCGAACGTTGACTGATAACTGACTCTGCTCTGCTATAGCCTTTATATATGATTCCTAACCGAAATGCTTGCCAAAATGAATTACCTATATTTGGCCAATTTTAAGTTATGGGGTGCACAAAGCTCCCATAATGCCAACAAAAGGCAGAGCCCATAAATTCTCCGCTTGACACTGCGATACAAATGTCAAAAAACAAGTCCGGCGCTCTTGAAGAGATGCCGAAATGAAACATGCTTCAATAGAACTTTTTGAGGAGCAGTGCAATACGGGTTTTTGGGATTCCGTGTCCATCGATGACATTCGACTTGGGCAAGCCTTCATTGGATTACGAAGTCAGAAAGATTAGATAAAGTCATGCGATTCTTAAACGATTAAGTCCAGTACTCAATCTTCCGAAATAAAACTCAATATTTATATAGTTGGAAGGAAATTTAGTTAGCATAATCTCCGCTAATTGGGTTAACCTTTCTTATGTCACTCCATTTTCCTTTTTTAAAACATTTAAAAATTTCATTATATGCATAAGAAACCGTATAAAATTAGTTCCAATATGGTGAAAGGGTTAAAAACCAAAATATAACGAATAGTTTTAACTGTTTTAAATGGTTAAAATTAAATTTTAAAATTAATTATTATTTGGAAAACTTTTGGAAGACAATGTTTAAATTGAAACTTTCACATTTAAGTTAAAAGCCGCTTAAAGCTTTTGTCCAGAGTTGTCAAAGTATTCCACATGGGGTGAATATGACAATTTTGGGCTCCGAAAACTATGCTACATACATTGTTTTTAAGTGTTAAATAAATGTTTTATTTGTTACGAATTTTTCTTAATTTTTAATTATTCTGTGTCTGGGTCGATTTGCTTTGCATAGCCGTTATATAAATTCCGAAATACATTCAAGTGCTTAGCCTCTTCACAGTGGGCTAATTTGCATGCCAGACGATTTTTATTATCCACATCTTCTTGACTTAATTATAATACCAAATTGCATCAGCTTTTTAAGATATATAAATCGAAACTCGAGCATAGATTGTCATAAGTCTCAGAAGTTTTCTAGTCCGACAATCAATCCAAATTACAATGTTCAAGATCGTAAGTACTCCTTGCGGATTTCGGGATAGTTTGCCTTTTAATCCTGGATTATCCTAGCTGCTTGTCTGCGCCCTTGTCGCCCTGGTGGCCGCCAACTCCAATGTCGAGGTCAAGGAACTGGTCAACGATGTGCTGCCCGACGGCTTTGTGAGCAAGCTGGTCCTCGACGACGGATCTGCATCTTCGGCCACTGGAGATGTCCACGGAAACATCGACGGAGTCTTCGAGTGGATTTCCCCCGAGGGCGTTCATGTGCGAGTGGCCTACAAGGCCGACGAGAACGGATACCAGCCCCAGAGCGACCTTCTGCCCACTCCCCCTCCGATCCCAGCGGCCATTCTCAAGGCCATTGCCTACATCCAGGCCAACCCCAGCAAAAACTAAGCGACTCTGTCACTCAGAAACTCATGGATTGGAAACAGCTAGTTTGAAGTGGACTACTCTAACTTGCTGTTTTAGATTTAAGAATATTTAATAAGGGAATCCCAAATAAATTAAAACTTGCAATCTGAATTATACGAATTTGTTTTAAATCATTTGTTTTTTAAACTTAAAAATTCACAAATAATCTAGAAGAAAAGCTTTACTCGATTGCCCCAACTATTACTGTGGGTTTATACGATGGCCATTTCATGCAATCCTTTCATGACATAGGGAAATACGAGTAAACAACATTTTATGTATTCGCTTACACACGAAAGTTGATTATGTATTCATTCATTCGCTATAAAAACGCCGGACGTAAAAGAAAAAATTGAAATTAAATTCTTTTTCCCCTTTGAAGGTCATTTATTTTTTTAATTAAAGTTCCGGTTCGCTTTGGTGATGGTGGAAGTACTAACTATCAGCTGAAATAATAATAATCATAATAACTCAAGGCACAAATATAGTATGAGCTTATAAATTTCAAATATAATATTCTCCTTGGAAAGAATCGGGTTAAAGGTGGCGCCATCTGGCTTAAAATTTAAATTTATGTTGACAAGTTCTGAAATAGAAAGAAACAATTTATAATGACCGAATAAATATATACAGCTTAATAACTGGCTTCTGTCATATCTCAGAGTGACATTACAGACTTTCGCGATTAGTAAGCGTTCGAATGGGCGTGGTCTTTCCGACCAAAAGAAAAATCAACACCTTAAATATCAAAAACTTCCTTAAACTCTGTAAAGTATGCTTTGCAAGGGCTTGCGAAGAATGTTTCATTGCTAAGAAATGTCCATATAAATTGATCTTCCACAAAGAAGTTGATTAATCGGTCAGTGTCTTAAATTCGTATAACGCATTTATTTAATTACCCTCTGTTCGGACTTATATCTATATGGTCTGGATAATTATTCAAATGAATAGACATGGAAAGATTCCGCTACGGAGGTGGGTCTTAACCTTTTCAAGCCACGATATTCTGAGAATCTTTTTAGAATAATTACGGTAGCAATTTGCATAGACCAGTGAAAGCAAAAAGAGTGCAGCAGACGACTTTTATCACCGCCCTGGCATGTCACTTCCAACCAGTCCGAAAAACCTAACGAGGCTTATGCTGGCCGAAATGTTAATTAGAAACGGGTTGCAGCAGCTTCGTGTTTTGTTGGTCGTCTTCTGCGTATAAAAAGCGAAATCGATCCCCAATCGGCATCAGTCCCACGAGTTCTCTAGTCTGACAATCAAACCAAATCACAATGTTCAAGATCGTAAGTATCTGGAGATCGATTTCTGATAGTTCGATGAGTAATCCTGGAATATCCTAGCTGCTTGTCTGCGCCCTTGCCGCCCTGGTGGCCGCCAACGAGAATGCCGAGGTCAAGGAGCTGGTCAACGATGTGAGCCACGATGGCTTCGTGAGCAAGCTGGTCCTCGACAACGGATCTGCCTCTTCGGCCACTGGAGATGTCCACGGAAACATCGACGGAGTCTTCGAGTGGATTTCCCCCGAGGGCGAGCACGTCCGTGTTAGCTACAAGGCCGACGAGAACGGCTACCAGCCCCAGAGCGACCTCCTGCCCACCCCCCCTCCAGTCCCAGAGGCCATCCTCAAGGCCATCGCCTACATCCAGGCCCATCCCAGCAAGGAATAGACGCTCGACCCGACCAGGACTCAACGATCTGGCCCTCCATCCAACGCTTAGAATTTAAAACAGCAAGCTGACTTAAAAAGTTTGACTATCGAGTCGTGAAATAAATTCGATATTCTTTGGCAAAAAAGTTATTTACTCAGGTGTTTATCGGGAATTCAAGTTGTTTGGGTCTCCTGATTTATTTGCATCGAGACAGTAAAATCTGTTCTAGACTGTCACGCTCTGTCTGGATGTTTCTTGACAGATCTAAGCTAACAATAACCGGTCTAATTAGCGATTAACTTAGGGAGTACCAGATCTTTGAGCTAAATTAATTCTCTGTTTCATTAGACTGACATATCCATTACTTAGTTCCCAATTCAGAGCATAGGTTAATAATTTTACAATTTTAGGGTATGCAAAAACTAGTACTAAGCTAAAGCTGCTCTTATGCTACTGACTCGCAGGTTTTGCACATTTACTGTTCATTAAGTGTGTTAGTTTTCAAATGATTATGCAATTATAAAACAACAAAACTGGAATTTGCTTAAAAGTTAATATTGATTAGCAGTTAACACGCTAATTAAGACTAAATATTTCCAAGTCAACGTTTGGAAGTTAACAGCAGAAGTTGTTGAAAATAAAAGTGTTTATGATGAACACTTGGTTTATTACATATCACAATATTTTTTTATTTTTATTTTCTTCAGCTAAATAAAAAATTTTATAATATGTGTTGTCATTCCTTTTCCATTCGATTTATTTATTTGTGACATTCATTTTAATGATCTATTTTATTAAATAAAATATTCAAACTTGGATTCATTTCTGGACGTCATGATTGATTGCGATTGAGGAACAGGAGAGGTTGTTGAAAATAAAAGTGTTTATGATAAATGTAACCACTTATTTGTTTTACATATCACAATATTTATTAGTGAGATTCATTTAAATTATTGGATTAATTTTTGCCGGCCTGTGAGACATGATAAAATCTGTCCAGAGGCTTATTTGTTACAAAATGAAATAATTGTTCGGTATTCGATTTGTTTTACTTTTTCTTGTCCAAAGATTTGTTTCCGAAAAAAGAATAAATGTACGGCTGTTGAAGTGAAAGTGATATCATTCAGCTTCTGATTCTCGGTATCTGCACACTTAATTTTTATTGGTAGTGTGAACTGAATTTTGTTGTGCAATAAAATAAAATCCGAACTGCTCATCTGCTCGAAATGAATATTAATTAGCATGCAAATTAACATGAACTGTTTGCCAAGACAACTTTGACAATTTGCGAGGAAAAGATGATGTGAACTATATGAAACAGGCTCGGACAAGACACGGAACATATTGGTTTGATGAAAAATATTGAAAAATAATATTGTAAAGATAAAAAACTTGAATTTAATTGACTGACCTATGGTCGCAGTTTATTAATATAATTTAGAAGTTTGGTATTGCACCATAAATTGATAAACTCATCGCTTTTTCAGTCTGATTTGAATGCCATTTTCCGACTTCAGCGTGACTCGAATATTTAATACTGGATCGTATTCGCTCTGTGGGACACAGTCCTCGCGGGAATGGTCGTTGATTCCGGGGGAAAGTCCATCTACGGCCGGCAAGATTTCAAATCGTCGCACCAACTGTGAGAGCAGAGCCTTCATTTGGTACATGGCAAACTTTTCAGCTGTACCCAGAGATAAGTCAATAAATAAATCTGCAGTTAACTGTATATTTATATTTCTTACCAATGCACCGCCTTGGGCCTGCACTAAATGGCACACTCTTAAAAGCCTCGATGCCCACATTTCCGCTGGCATTCTCGAATCTCTCGGGACGGAAGGTGCACGGATCGTCGAAATACTTTTCATTGTAGCCCATGGCTATGAGACACATGATCACCGTGGTCCGCTTGGCCACCTTGGTGCCATCTGAAAGTATTTTGTTTTACATTTTGGGAAACTTCTTTCCAGGCGCTACTTACTAATGTCGATGGGTTTGCGGTTGGTTCGGGCAATCAGCGGCACAGATGGATACAATCGCAGGGTTTCTCGAATGATCACCTCCAGGTAGTACATCTTGTCCAGGCAAACCAAGTCCGCCTCTCCCGATAAATTATTGCCAAAGATGCGCTGCTGTTCTTCAAAAGCCTTTTGCTGAATCGCCGAGTGGCGGGATAGAGTATACATGGTGAAGGATAAGGCGGCGGCTATAGGATCGTGACCCTATAATAGAACATTTCTGTAAGCTAATTCAAATCTTTACTAAAAGAAATACAGACTAACAGAATTAAATATTTATGATATTTACATAAATACATAAATATTTTATTTTTGGAAATTTCCTTATATTATTTGTTGGCCTTTCGATTTTTTGGGTGCATGAGAATTTTAATTTTATGAAATGAAGTATCAGAATTTAGAATTAGTATACACCCGTAATAACTAGCGCTGTAAATAAGAGATTTACCTTCTGGTGTCAGAAAAATAATTTCAAGAGATGACAAAATTTGAAATACGGCAAGGTACCAACTAAATAAAGAATTTTAAAAAACCAACAAGACTCGCTTTCCATTTCAATGAGTTTATTAATTATTTGACTTACGGTAAATATGAAGGTGGAAATTTCCTCGATAATCTCCCGCTCCTTGAGGGCTCGGCCATCTAGTTTGGCAGAGAGCAGGACGTCGAGGAAGGGTTTGTTTATTGGCTGCCCTGACTGACTTGTATTTACCAGGGCCAACTTGTGTCGACGTTGCGCAATAATCTACGAGGAGATAAACTGTTGATTTTTAAACGATTCTGGCACCTCATTCCCCCCAGAACTCACCCGATTTAGTTCGCGGCGGAGGAGGGACAGAGCTCGGCGCTGCTTCAAGTAGTAGGAGGTAAGTCGGAACAAGGCATCGAACCGCTTCACAATGCTGAAGGTGCGCTCCTGCACCACATCGCACAATCTAGGAAACGGGGGGAAAGGGGGGAATTAAAGAGCTTAAGCCCGAGATTTCTCAGCTTGAACTTACTCCTTGATGGCGCCGTGCAAATCCGAGGGCTCTCCATTCAGCGAGCTACTGCCCTGGCCAGTCGCGTTTTCTGCGGGGAAACAGGGTAAGCAGTGAAGTAGGAGCAGGCTAAATGAACCCGAACGAATCCCAAAAAATCTCAATAAATTACCAACGGTTAACAGGGAAATTCTTCAAATCATTTGGCCCACAATGTGCAGCAGTCTGTGCTGTATCGTCGAGGGCAAGTACCTCGACCGCGAAACTTTTCCGCCCGCACAATCTGCGGCACTTGTACCCATTTTCTATGCCATAAATCTTATTTATAAAACGTTCATAATAAATTACAAAAAATAAACGAGCGAAACGCCCGAAGTACCAAACTGTGCCTCAAAAACGACATGACAAATGTGTAAAGTTTGGCGTGCGTACAGAGAGGAAATATAACTGTCATTAAACTTGCAACCCTATCTGGCATAATGAAGTAGTATTTCTTATGTGTTTTGAACTCATCAGTACTGCATTAAATTTTTAATTTCGATTGTTTGAAAATTCAAATATTTTTGTTATTGAAAAAAGTTTAAAATGCATTTACAAGTTGATTTTTATATATTTTGTAATAAAATTAACTTCTGTAAAATAAGTAAAATCATAGCATTAAGATAGAAAATTTAAAAAAAATTGGTAATTGTTTGTTTATGCTATTATAAAAATGTTCATGTTACGGCTAAATTAAGTAATTAACTTATTAATGAATTAATTAGTTAGTTTTTTAAATCTTTTGAATTTGTAACAGAGTAAAGTCATAGCATTTATCCTATGTTTTCGAAATCTATTATTTAATATATTTTGTTTGCTGTGCATGCAAAAATGTTTGGCGAAACCTAGCTGGTTTGGGTAAGTATTTATCTTAGTAGCTTTGGGTTCGATGAACATGTCCACCTCCACTTACCGCACACAATATCCAGTGTACACTTGGCAACCAGTTCCTGGGCATCGAAGATTTCCTGAGTGGCCGACAGACCGTCGAGCTTCTGGACAAATTGTTCGCCCGTCCGATGAATCACCCGCAGGTATCCCTCGATGGCCTGTCTTTCGAAGGCGGGGATGTAGAGCTTCTGGTGCTTTAGCCAGCGGGCACCGGAACTGGTGAGCAGACCGTCCCCCAGCCAGGGTCTCAAAAAGGAGTAAAGGTGCTCCTTGTACAGCAGCGATGAACTTGACAGAATGTTCTGCAGGTCAAACACAATAAACTAGATGCTGTTTGGGCTGACGTGGGGGTGGACTCACCTGAATTTCCGCCGGATCACTCAGCATCATGTGGTACTGCAGGAAGACCAGAGAACGAAATCCCTGAAAATCGTATTTCCGACAATATTGCAAGACCTTTTTTGGGGTATTCTGCCGAAGATAAAAATAGGACGACCACTTTAATTATCTGCCCCGAGTTCCTCGTTTGCAGAGCACTAAAGTTTTAGTTCAGCCAGGCTCTCTGTTTCACATATCCTGATTGCTCGCTTGCTTACTTAAGTACTTCGAAAAACAATTTGGGCTTATACAGTTAAAGTTGCAAATTTATTTTAATTAATTGTAGCTCTTTCAGTGGCGGACTAGAAAATAATGTCGGACAAGCAATTTAGCATTTTTTCATCAATTTTTTTTTCTCAACATAACTGTTTTACAAATAACAAAATAATAGCAGCCACATTGTTATCGCGTTGCTTTTGTTATTCAGCAATTGAAAGGCACTAGAAGCAAAATGATATCATCAAAAAAGTATAGTTCAACGCTTTTTTTCCCCAAGGCATTGTGCATTTGAAATGATTACTTTAGGCACGTACAGGGATGGGCGGAAAAACCAGACCGAATTTATTCAGCTGTGCGAAGGAAGGCAATTGGGAAATGCGCACAGAACTTGATGAAAGCTGTAGCAAATATTACAATAAATATATTGAGGAAATCAGATACAATTCGAGATGGAATCCAAATGTGCAATCGATACCAATGGGAATTGAACGCAATGAATCGCTGCAAAGACCTTTGGTACTAAGGGACTCGACCAGACAAGCGGCTTTCGTATTAAAGTTAAAGAGTTCATAAATATAGGCAGGCTATGCAGCTAATACTTACCGTCTGGCTTGAGGCCAAACTGAAAAAGATTACCCACGAAGGGATATGGCGTGGGTCCTGGTATCATCTCCATGATGCCAGCCATGTGGTCTATATAGTTGAATATCTTCACACCCTTGAACACCAAAATGGTGGCCAAAATAATGGCTATCGCTATCAAAACATAATGCCGCCCGACTGTTCACCTTCACTATTCTTTCCAGACTGGTTGGGCCTGTATAATTATTATTAGGTGACCATTTTCATAGCCGATAACCCCATCGATAGCTTATCTACCTATATTATTCGCATTTTTTTTGTAGTATTTGCAATTGGTACAAACAACGTTATTAACACCACAATTAACATAATGCTTGATTGCCTTCCATAATTGATAAATTGAATAATACTGGGCTACCTGCTCGCAGTAAATTGGCTCACTCAAGTGATGACGTGTGGGTCTAAAGGCTGATTTGGTTTACCGGGAAGATATGGGGTTAATAAACAATTGTTAATCGACTGTTGATATTGAAATCAAATCGGAAACAAAACTTTTGACACACAAGAGTAAAGTGAGAAGGCATAAATCAATCAATGGTGTCGAAGAGAGTTAAAAATAAAATTATCTTGCTGCATTTGCAAACAATATCTTGAGAATAATCTTTAATACACCAAAAAATGTGCCCCCTAAATAAAGAAAAAAAGCCCTAAGGCCCATAAAATGTAATTATTTTTTATTTGAAAACCTTGAAAAATATGTGTTTTTATCAATGGCGTTGGGTCCCCAATAGGGATACAATACAATGGTAAAAAGTAATAAGAATTATGATGCCGACAAACAGTCCATTTTTACGAATTACGATAGTTTGTCAGCTTGATACATTTGTAGTATCACTGGTTTTATAGCCAGCAAACCCCTTAAGAAACCTTACCTGTGTGAACGTATTTCAGATTTGATGTTATAGATACTGATAGTGCAGTCTCACTTTTTAAAATTTTAATTTATGAGGTGGTATCATATGGAAGAGATGTATTATGCACTATACATTTTTTTAAAATTATCTAATTTTAAGGTTTTTTAAAAATCAAGTAATGTATTCCAATAACACTGGCTTACAAACTTTATTTATCCGAAGGAGATCAAACCGTAATTTTCCGGAGCAATTGAACTGACTGATTCCAGAAAAGGAGACCGAGAATTTTTTGAGCCATACAATTTGTGAAAGTGTAATTTTACATTTTTTTAGTTTTGTTTAACTGATTTGGGTTATCATTAGCTTATTTTACTAGAAGTAGAACGTTATTTAACTTTCCTATATATATGCAGTAAGGATTGGATTCCTAATATAGATCTTAGAGCTTTAAGGAATTATAAACATATGCTCAATTTGCAGTTCCGATACCATAAAGAATCCGGTACCATAAAGAATTCGGTACCATTAAAAATTCGGTACCATAAATTATTCGGTACCATAAAGAATACTATCCTACCGGCAGCCGAGGACTATAAATTCCTATGTTATTCTTAGTTTTGTAATAAAATCGAATCCTAAAACTCAAAATTAATTTTGTACATGATCATTTCTTCTTGTCGACATTTGAATGTTAAAATTAAGTAGAGTGTATGTTTTTACGTTGTGCGTATAATACGTTAAAGCTTGTTGCTGATAAGCTAACAATAAATGCTTTTGGTAAGTTAGTCTCTTTCTGGGGCTCTTCGCACTCTCTTTCCTTTTCGAAAGAGACACCGTTAAAAACTCTCTGTTGACAAAATTCAACGTTTAAGATATTTGATTCATTTTGTTTACTTTCTTCGGAGAGAAGTTTTAATAGAGCTTATCTTTTGTTTGCTGTTTGTAATAAAATGTATATGACTAATTTACATTAGTACATTTGAGTGCAAATATGCCTCTTTTATGATTGAGCTGAATAAAAACTCATCTTTCAAAAACCTGATTTTAAATCGGCCAGTCATGCTGAAAGCATGAAACTTTTGTTGGTTCAGAAAAGCGGCTAGAAAAAGAGAGGGAGAGTCTAGGAGGTGGCTGATAACTCTCGTATTTATACGTGGGTCTGCCCGAAAAAACTCTCATATTCCGAGTGTTTCGCGAACGCGCCGGTTGTTTTGACACTCGCGATCGAAAATGTGGCTTGTGTTTTATGTTTTTTTGGCCCTTCCGCTGCTGGTGGCTGCCTACTTGGAGTTGACCACGTTCCGCCGGAGAAAAGTGCTTAACAAGTGCAAAGGCCCCAGAGGCCTGCCCCTCGTGGGAAATGCCCATCAAATGGGCAAGAATCCCACAGGTGGGTTTTGCTTAAATCTCCATGGCACAAAAACGAAGGGAATGCTCCCGAAACTTCTTATTTCGAATAGCGTTGTGACCGATGTAACTGCGCATCGAATTAGTTCAGCGGCAACGCTAATCCAGTTGGGTTACTTTGCGCTAGCGACTTTACAACCGGAAAATTGGACTGTTAAGTAATAATGAGGCTACTGCCACTTGAAAATAAAGGCTAATCGTAGCCTAGGTCTGAAATATTAGAGATAACCAAGAGACCTTTGACTTGTGTTGCGTAATTTAAACCTTACAGATGCTTTATAGAGTGTTGCAATTAAGAATACTGAAAATCGCGTGTCGAAACAAACAATGAAAACCTTTGGAATACACTTGTTGCATACTGATAGTGAATCGTGATACGTGATAATAATAATGGGTTTTTCTCACGTCTATACAGAAATTCTCGACCAGGTGTTCGCCTGGTGGCATCAGTTTGGGAAGGGCAACTTTGTCTTCTGGATAGGAACATACTCCAATGTGTTGGTCACTAGTTCTAAGCATCTGGAGGTGAGTTTGTGGGATTTTCAATTGTCATAGATATCATGACTATAATTCCTACCTGACTATAATGACTATAATTTCCTACCTTTTTAGTTCATACTCAGCAGTCAGGAACTGATCACTAAATCCGACATTTATCAACTCACGCATCCTTGGTTGGGACTTGGACTTCTGACCAGCACCGGCAGTAAATGGCACAAGCACCGCAAGATGATCACCCCAGCCTTCCACTTCAACATCCTGCAGGACTTCCATGAGACGATGAACGAGAATTCGAACAAATTCATAATGCACTTGAAGAAGGTGGCTGCCGGGGACAGTATCTTTGACTTCCAGGACCAGGCCCACTATCTGACCTTGGATGTTATTTGCGACACAGCGATGGGTGTGTCCATCAATGCAATGGAAAATCGGAGCTCCTCCATTGTGCAGGCATTCAAAGAGTAAGTTTGGTTGACTTAAGCTCTTTTCGTTCTAAAACTGTTGTATGTTCCACAGCATGTGCTACAATATCAACATGAGAGCCTTCCATCCCCTGAAGCGCAATGAAATACTGTACCGGTTGGCCCCCGATTACCCCGCCTATAGAAGGACTCTCAAGACCCTCCAGGACTTTACCAACGATATCATCGAAAGGCGCATTGCGGCCCACAAATCGGGAGCAGTTTCGACCAGCCAAGGTGACGAGTTCACACGCAAGAAAATGGCCTTTTTGGACACCCTGCTCTCGTCCACCATCGATGGTCGTCCTCTGACTGCGAATGAGCTGTACGAAGAGGTGTCGACTTTCATGTTTGAGGGACACGATACCACCACTTCCGGAGTGTCATTTGCTGTCTATTTGCTGTCCAGACATCAAGACGAACAGGTTATACAATATAATTAAAGGCACAATGTGTACAAATTTGTACTTTACTCCATTTTGTACTACAGCGTAAACTGTTAGAGGAGCAACGCGAGATAATGGGTGACTCGGATTTGGGACGCGATGCCACCTTCCAGGAAATTTCCCAAATGAAATACCTGGATTTGTACATCAAGGAGGCCCAGCGTCTTTATCCTAGTGTACCCTTTATTGGACGCTACACGGATAAGGATTATGTGATTGGTAAGAGCAATCAAAACTTACGTAGAACACTCTCAATAACGATAATCCTCCATAGATGGCGATCTCGTGCCCAAGGGCACCACCCTCAACTTGGGTATCGTGATGCTGGGCTACAACGAAAAGGTTTTCAAGGATCCCCACAAATTCCGACCCGAACGCTTTGAGCTGGAGAAACCAGGACCCTTTGAGTATGTGCCCTTCAGTGCCGGCCCACGTAACTGTATTGGCCAAAAGTTCGCTCTGCTGGAGATCAAGACCGTGGTGTCGAAGATCATTCGCAACTTCGAGGTTCTGCCTGCCCTGGACGAGCTGGTTTCTAAGGATGGCTCCATAAACACCACCCTGGGATTACCTCCTGCTGAGCGGAAGAAGCTGGATGCACATCGTCATAAATACGATCCGATTCTGTCCGCTGTTCTGACCCTAAAATCAGAAAATGGTCTTCATCTTAGACTGAAGGAGAGGCATTAAGGACCAACTTTGTCAAGAGGAGTAGCTCTAACTCTGTTAAGTTTGGTGCTTGAAACGTGCTTAAATATTATTTTCCCAGGGAAACTATTAATAAGAAACTGTTAATCAAGGGAAGTAAAGCGAGGAAGAAGAAAAAAAAACACAAATGTTCAATAACATGTTTTACCCTTTGTACTACACAAATGATCCCAATAAGTTCACATTAATGAAATTAAAAATCCAACTTTGGCTTGTAATCTTCAGGCAGTACTTCTCAGCTTGAATTTTAAAGCAAGCGATTGATTCGCAGCTTATTGTCTAGTCATGCTGAGCGCATAGATTTGTCTTTCCCGATTTGGCGGCAGACAATGTCGTCATAGGCCTTTTGAGAGATTCCAAGTGCGAGAGACTGAGAGCTGTGTGCCGGCGACCAGTGTTGGGGTGTACCTAGATACTTGTACCTAGGTATGTACCTAGGTACACTTTTTTGATACCATATACATTACCTAGGTAAACAAATATGAGGCTAAATTTACCTTACCTAGGTAAAGATTTTTTTATCTTAAAAATTTGTTATAATATGTACATATTTCGGTACTGACATATTTTTGTTCAATTTTTTTTGTCAAATTCGCTTGATACCAATAAATTGAATTTCGTGTTCTTTTCCCCAATATGTAAATAAAAAATGAGCAATTTCACTGCAAATTAAAGAAAAGTTAATTCCACCGCACAAGCAAGATAACAGATGTTTCTTGTTACATGTTTCTGCTACAACAAATACACAATATCACAATTCCTCTGCCACTTCGTGAAGAATAAAATGATTTGATTTTAAAAAAATGGTATAAAAAATGTTTTTACCTTTTCTGTACCGTTTACCTTACCTAGGTACATTACAACTTGTTACTTTTTACCTTACTTACTTATTCTCACAAATACCTTGTACCTTACCTAAATACAAAAAACAAGTACCTTTCCCAACACTTGCCGCAACTGATTGGAGTATTTAAGCAGAGTGTCTCCCACTTTGCACTCAAATCCGATTTACTCGCCACAGCGGTCGGTTGTCTGTGGTCGCGCTCGAAAATGTGGACAATACTGTTGTGCGCCTTCATTGGCCTTCCGCTGCTCTTGGTGGCCTATTTCGAGTTCGGATCATCTGCGACGAAAGCGCATGCTAAACAAGTTCCAGGGCCCAAGAATGCTGCCAGTGGTGGGCAATGCCCATCAGATGGGAAAGACTCCCACAGGTGAATGCCACTCGCGGTTGTGCAATCTAGATAAATTTCATTAGGCCCAGCGACTTAATTAGCTGGTGATCAAAGTCCCCTCTAGATACCATCGAACCTTGGGTGTCTGATCGCCTAACATAGTGCTGCAATGATAACATTGGGACTTTAATCTTAATCTGGAGAAATTAGTATGATTTTAAGACGAATGCAAGTCATTGGCATCAAACAATGTAACTGTGCCCCACCGAGTGTGGAATATTAATAAGCTCATTGATCATTTGTCTCCATTCCAATTCTTAGAGATTTTGAACCGATTTTTCGGCTGGTGGCATGATTATGAGCAGGCTAATTTTCGATACTGGATAGGCTACTATTCGAACATTATGGTCACTAGCCCCAAGTACATGGAAGTGAGTTTTTGTCTGGCTAATCCCCCAAATGTCAATAAAGACATAATGGAATTCTATTAAAGTTTATACTCAGCAGTCAGACACTGATATCCAAGTCCGATGTCTACGATCTCACGCATCCCTGGCTGGGACTTGGACTTCTGACCAGCACCGGCAGTAAATGGCACAAGCACCGCAAGATGATCACCCCAGCCTTCCACTTCAACATCCTGCAGGACTTCCACGAGGTGATGAACGAGAACTCCAGCAAGTTCGTTGACCACTTGAGGAAGGTGGCGGATGGGGACAATATCGTTGACTTCCAGGAGGAGACTCACTATCTGACCTTGGATGTTATTTGCGACACTGCCATGGGTGTGTCTATAAATGCAATGGAAAACCGAAGCTCCTCCGTTGTGCAGGCCTTCAAGGAGTAAGTAAAGTGTATTATTCATATTGCATATGCAATGTATAAATTACTTACTTACTTAGTATGTGCTACAACATGAAGATGAGAGCCTTCAATCCTTGGAAGCGTAATGAAATGCTCTATCGCTTGGCTCCCGAATATCCAGCCTATAGTAGGACTTTAAAAACCCTTCAGGACTTTACCAACGACATAATAGCAAAGCGAATTGAAGCTCGAAACTCTGGCGTTGAGTGCCACAGCCAAGGTGATGAGTTCTCGCGCAAAAAGATGGCCTTTTTGGATACACTTCTTTCGTCCACGGTGGACGGACGTCCCCTGACTTCCCAAGAGCTTTATGAGGAAGTTTCCACTTTTATGTTCGAGGGGCACGACACAACCACATCCGGAATCGGGTTTGCAGTCTTCCTGCTCTCCAGACACCAAGAAGAGCAGGTTATGTATTTAGTTTTCAGGCTAAAAATCATCTTACTGATTTTTTGCTCTATATAGAAAAAGTTATTTAACGAACAATGCGAGGTGATGGGCGGTTCTGGGCTGGGTCGAGATGCCACCTTCCAGGAAATCTCCCAAATGAAATATTTGGATTTGTTTATAAAGGAGGCGCAACGTCTTTATCCGAGTGTGCCTTTCATTGGTCGCTTTACGGAGAAAGACTATGTGATTGGTAAGGGGTGTGCGTTTAATTAGGGCCCTTTGAAAGTATTCAATGATGAATTTCTAGATGGCGACATCGTGCCCAAGGGCACCACCTTAAACTTGGGCCTTCTCATGCTGGGTTACAATGATCGTGTTTTTAAGGATCCCCATCGATTCCGACCAGATCGCTTTGACCTGGAAAAACCAGGACCCTTTGAGTATGTGCCCTTTAGTGCCGGTCCACGAAACTGTATTGGCCAGAAGTTCGCTCTGCTGGAGATCAAGACCGTCGTGTCGAAGATCATTCGCAACTTTGAAGTCTTGCCCGCTCTGGATGAACTTGTTTCCAAGGACGGTTATATAAGTACGACCCTGGGCCTTCCTCCGGCGGAGAAGAAAAAGCGCGACGCGCATATCCATAAATACGATCCGGTTTTGTCGGCTGCCATGACTCTAAAGTCTGAGAATGGCCTGCATTTGCGCTTGAAGCAGAGGCTTTAAATATGATAACTCGTGGAAAAATAACAGCACACTTTCAGGCAGGCAACCTTTTGAAATTTGGCTTACTACACGTTAACATTACATTTTATGTAGATACTTTATTTTCTCTTAATGGAATAAAACTAGCTTAGACTGCCACAAGAACGGTGCCCACATAGGGATTGGCCACGAACTCCGTGGGCTTGATGACGTCGCCATCGATGTACTGCGAATTCAGGGAAGTGGTGATGACCTCCGCCTGGGTGCCCAGTCCATAGTACTTGGTCAGGTCCAGGGTCTTGGCAGTGCTGCCCAAGTTGAGAACGATCACGTAGAGATCGCTATCGGTCTTTTGACTGTTTGAATGGGAAATGTTCACCAATAGATCTGTTGTCTCTTAGACTACTTTACTCACCGCGAATAGATGATCACGTCGTCGTCGATGGCCTGAATGTTGAGCTCTCCCTGGCGGAAGGATGGCTCCTTGCGGACTCGCACCAGTTTCTTGAAGATCTGCAAGTGGGAGCGAGGGGCTCGCAGCTGCTGGAGAGCGTTGTTGGTCTTGTAGTCATTGGACACTGGCAGCCAGGTGTGATCGGCACTGGTGAAGCCTGAGGGAATGTAAATGGATTATAATTATTGATTCTCTAAACCTCAAACCTTCATAGTTATTTCTCATTTTGGCATTTAAAGTCTACACTAAAACACTTGCCTATTCTTAGCACATAACTAATTTAAATGCAGTCAAAGCAAAACAATATAGTTTCATACCAGAAAACAAACCAAAAACTTTCACAAGGAATTTCAAGTGAATGTAAATACAATTAAACACATGAAATCTGTTATCAAATTATCGAGATCAGGTCTTCTTCAATTGTCATGTCTTTCTTATTCAACTTGTTTTTAACTTTTTAAAAATGTTGGCATTGAAGGGGCACAATCTACAAAAACACTTGTCTATTCTTCATACATAACTAAGATAATGGTAATGAAATAATGGCATACCTATTTCTTATCTGAATATATAAGGAACGTCGAAATAGCGAATTTAATGATTACTAATCGTTCTTAGGTTGCTACCTAAAAATAGCCAATATTTTTGTTTACTCTTACAAAGGAAAAACAAATCTCTGTAATCTATATGTATAGTTTTTACCCTTGTTAATTAAACTTAAATTATTTTTTTTTAAGCTTTAGGTAAAAGTTGCTAATTAAGCTAAGCTAAATAGCTCTAAGCCTTGGCTTAAATCTCAAAAGTAAAGCTCTGTTTAAAGTAATGAATAGATCTTACCTGCTTTGGAGGAGGCGTCCCACTGGTAGGGCGATCGCGCCGGGTCCCTCGATCGGGCGTAGTAATTGTCCGGGTCCGAGTTGCAGGCGTTGGGGTCCACGGTGTCCTCCCAGCTGATCCAAACGTCGGTCATGCCCAGCTCCTCGCCGTTGTAGGTGACCGCGTGGCCGGGCAGCGTCTGCAGCAGGATGTTGATGAGGTCGGTGCGCTGGACGCCAAAGCGGGAGGCCACGCGCTTGTTGTCGTGGTTGCCCAGCACCCAGTTGGCATACACACCGGCGGGCATGGCGTCCATCCACTTCTTGATGTGCGCCACATAGTCGCCGGCCTTCGAGGCGTTGTTGATGCTCGTGAGGAAGTCAAAGTTGAAGGGGATGTGGGAGCCGTTCCTCACCCCGTTTCCGTAATAGCTGATGATGTTTTCGAAACTAGTGTACGCCTCCGTCATCAGCAGCCGCTTGTCGCCGCCATTCGTCTTATGGAACTCGTCGACCAGCTCTCTCCACTGGTACACCATGTCAATGGTCTCCGGCTGGTCCTGCGTGTAGATGTGCTGCGTGTAGCAGTGGTCGTCCGGATCGGGGCAGCTCACGGGGTCGTTGGTCAGCGGCTCGTCCGGGTACTGGTTGTAGCGGTCCAGGTCCACCTCGAACAGGTAGGGCACGGCGTCGATGCGGAACCCGGAGACGCCCTTGCCCAGCCAGAAGCGGATCACGTTCTTCATCTCGTTCACCACGGCCGGATTGCGGTAATTGAGGTCGGCCTGCTGGATGGCGAACTGGTGGAGGTAGTACTGCTGGCGCACCTCGTTCCACTCCCAGGCACTGTAGCGGAACTCGGAGTTCCAGTTGCTCGGCGGCTCCCGCTCGCCGGTCTCATTGTTGATCTTGCCGTCGTGCCAGATGTAGAAGTCCTTGTAGACGGGGTCGCCGTCCACCGACTTGGTGAACCACTCGTTCTGGTCGCTCGAGTGGTTGGGCACGAAGTCCAGAATGATCCGGATGCCCACCTCCTTGGCCTTGGCGATCATGCGCTCGAAGTCCTCCATGGTGCCGTACTCCGGCTGGATGGTGTAGAAGTCGGAGATGTCGTAGCCGAAGTCCACCATCGGCGACTTGAAGATGGGCGACAGCCAGGTGGCCGTGAAGCCGATGTCCTTCAGGTACTGCAGCTTCTCGGTGACCCCGTTGAGGTCGCCAATGCCGTCGCCGTCGGAGTCGCGGAAGGAGCGCGGGTAGATCTGGTAGTAGTTTCCACTCTCCCACCACTCGGTGGCTCCCACGAGGCCAACGAGGGCCAGGAATAGACACGCAGCTGATTGCGGGCGCATTTTGTTCGGTTTTGTTCGCTCTGGGGAGCCGATTGCTGCCTTTTATACCGCTCGATAAGGCGGCTCCTATCGAGATCTGGCCCACTTGGAGTGGCAGTGGCCATTTGAATTGCTGTGCAAACAGCTCACATGAGTTCTCAGGGTGCTCAAGTCAGCGAACCAAAACTGTCATTGTTTTCGTACTCCCAGCTAAGCTTTACGTAAAGCGATTAACCCTCTTCCAAATGGCTTTTGATTGCTGGAAAAATACCGATTTTCGTGACAAGTATCTTCCTGATTTGTCGCCTGGCATTTGTTATGGTAGGGCGTTGAAGTGGACATTAGTCAGCCAACAAACAACCAACAGCAAGCTGGAAAGCTGTGATTAATAACTACACCCTTAAAATGCTGTGGAAATGTTTTTAAGATAACCTTGGTGAAATTTGTGGGACATTTTAAACGTGACAAAACATAATCATTTGTTGCAATATTGTCTAAACTAGTGCTATTATCAGCGTAAGTCAAGTTTTACTTGATAACTTAAGTAATTCATTGCCGCGGCGAAAAACGTTAGGGAAGCACTTGTTTGTTTACTTCTTGGAATGAATAAAAGCTTACTCAGGCGATAAATAGTTTTGACCTCTGGTAATTTGGCTGTAACAATAAAATCGGAAATTAAGTGATAACTCGTTAGATTTTAATACTTTTGAGTTAAGATAAGAATGTTATAAATATAATTATTAAATTGACTAAGTTTAGGATTAAAACTTATTTTTGTACCCTTGCCAGAGGCTATTATTTCAGTCAGAAGTTTGTAACGCAGTGAATGAGACTATTCCGACCTTATAATTATATATATTCTTGATCAGCATCACTGGCAGAGTCGACATGGCCGTCTGTCCGTCCGTCCGTTTCTCCGCAAACTAGTCTCTCAGTTTTTCAGCTATTTGCATGAAACTTTTCTGAATGTTGTCTTTATATTGCAGGTAGTATATAAGCCGGATCGGACGGTTATATCATATAGCTCCCAATCGGGACAAAAATTAAATAAAATGATATTTTTTCTGTTTTTTTCATAGTTCTTCGGGATATAGTAAGTGTTTATTGTTTCTGAATTAGTTGTTTTAAAGACTAATTCATTTTAGCAATAACTGCAATAACTTCGGCATGTGGAAGCTTTCTTACTTTCTCGTTTTAAAAGGTGTTTAACTGCTACATTTAAATTACTGATGCCTGAAACAAATTGATTGATTTGGTATGAACACCTGAATAGTTAGCTGAGCAAGCAGTTTTTCAGTTAAATCGATTTAAAATAACTAAACCCGGCAGAAATCATGTCCTTTGTCCTACTAAAGTGCTTGATGGTAAAATGGAATTGAGGGATGCAGAACTAAACTAAGTGAGTTACCACCTGTGCATATCCAAAGGGCATGAGAACATTGTAATTGAATTAAACCCCTTCGAGTGTATTGCCCTGGGCGGGGAAATGAGTAAGAGTACTTAAAAAAACATACCATGAAATTACAGGCATGTCCCCTCCGGATCCAGTTGAAGCTGATTCAAAAATACCACACATAAATTGAGTTCACTTTTTGCTTTAGACATTTTAAAATTTAAATCCATTTTCGCTTTAGCAATTCAGATAGGGCTGAGCGAGAACTGACTAGTAAGCTGCGTTTACCAAAAAGGGAAATGGCGGGAGGGAATTTAATTTGGCTAAGCGCTAATGTACAAGTAAAATATATTAATAATTCAGGAAGAACAGAAATGTAGATGGCTGCCCTAACTAATTAAACGGAGAGAGCGTCTGGAACTCTGATTTCAAATCAGTCAAGTTTTCTTAAAGTATATTTTTTGATCATAACCTAATCAACTTTAAAATAACGCTTTATCGAGTCTTTGGTTCTGGCTGACAAATAAAAAAAAAATGTTGTATAAATTAAAAAATATAATTTATTAATCTATGCGTTGTGCGACCTTTTGAAGTTGCCCTTACTCACGCTTTGCAGTACGTTTAAGTGCAGACATTAATGAAAGATATTGATCCAGTACGCGAATCTCAGGCCAGTCATCGGTTTATTTTCCCACCGTATCGTATTTAACATTTTTATTGCAATTTTACGACATTTCGCGCTTTAGTGGAATATCCAATAAAAGGAGGAGGCGGAAAAAGACCAGCCCGCGGCTATTTAATCTATCAAATATGCGATAAAACACTGACAGATTACCAGTTGGTCGGAGCAATTGTGGCCTTATCGGCTCCTCAATCGCTACATGGCCGGCAATTGTTATTAGCAAATTGAGTTTGGCCCACTCAAACGCTGTCGAAATGCCGCAGTGGGCACATCTCGGCCTGGTGGCTCTCCTTTTCGTGGCCACCGCCCTTTTGGGTGGTGCCGGTGGTGCGGACATCGATTGGTGGGAGAACGCCTCGCTCTACCAGATATACCCCCGCTCCTTCCAGGACAGCGATGGCGATGGCATCGGCGACTTGAAGGGCATCACCGCAAGGCTGGGCTACCTCAAGGAGATTGGCATCACGGCCACCTGGCTGTCGCCCGTTTTCACCTCGCCCATGTCGGACTTCGGCTACGACATCTCCAACTTCTACGACATCGACCCGATATTCGGTACCCTCGCCGACTTCGATGCCCTGATCGTGGAGGCCAAATCGCTGGGCGTGAAGATCATCTTGGACTTTGTACCCAACCACTCGAGCGACGAGAACGAATGGTTCGAGAAGTCGGTGAACCGCGAGGAGGGCTACGACGACTTCTACGTGTGGGACGACGGAAAACTGAATGCGGAAACCGGTGTGAGGGAGGCGCCCGCCAACTGGGTCAGTGTGTTTGGTGGACCCATGTGGACGTGGAACGAGAAGCGCCAGCAGTTCTTCCTGCACCAGTTCCAGGTGAAGCAGCCGGACCTCAATTTCACCAATCCCATGGTCAGGGAGCACATGCTGGACGTCCTGAAGTTCTGGCTGGACCGCGGCGTCGATGGGTTCCGCATCGATGCGGTGCCCCACATCTACGAGTACCGCTTCGCGAATGGCTCCTATCCAGACGAACCGGTCAGCGGCTGGGGCAGTGATCCCAATGCCTACGACTACCACGACCACATCTACACCAAGGATCAGCCGGCAACGGTGGATCTGATGTACGAGTGGCGGGCCTTCTTGGACAAGTACCGAGCGGACAACGGCGGCGACTCCAGGGTGCTGCTCGCCGAGGCCTACTCCTCCGTGGAAACCCTGAGTGCCTACTTCGGCAATAGCACCCACCAGGGCACCCAGCTGCCCATGAACTTCCAGCTGATGTACCTCAGCGGCTACTCCACCGCCAGGGATGTGGTGGGATCCATCGACTACTGGATGCAGACCATGTGGACGAACCACCAGACAGCCAACTGGGTGGTCGGCAATCACGACACCAAGCGCGTGGCCGACCGCATGGGGGCCCACAAAGTGGACCTACTGAATGTGATCGTGAACGCCCTGCCAGGTGCTTCGGTCACCTACTACGGCGAGGAGATCGGCATGTCCAATGTGGACGTGGAGTGCACCGGCGACTCTTGCGAGGATCGGGATGGCGAGCGAACGCCAATGCAGTGGACTGCGGGAAAGAACGCCGACTTCTCCGAGGGCGAGAGCACCTGGCTGCCACTGAGTCCGGAGTATCAGAGGTACAATGTGCAGACGGAGCGCGGCGTCTCGAGGTCCTCCCTGAACATCTTCAAGGGACTGCAGGCTCTAAAGAGCAGTGCTGCCTTTCTGGCCTTCAAGGAGGAGGGAGGCTTCTCCTACGCGGCGGTCACGGAACAGGTCCTGCAGATTATACGGTGGGTGTATAATCGCGTTCACATTACCATACCTGAAATACATGAAATACATTTCCTAAATTTCAATTCCAGCACCAACAAGTACAGCGAGGAGTACCGAATATTGGTCAACTTGGGCAACGACATGGAGGTCATCGATGGACTGGCCTCCAAGACCTACGAGTATGTGCTGGTCACTGCCTATTCCACCCATTATGCGGGGTAAGCTTAGGACGCCTCCTGCTCCACTAGATTTATAACTAATTGTGATACATCCCCAGGCAAAAGGTTGATCTGTCGCAGAGAATCGTTCTCATGCCCTACGAAGCAGTCGTCCTACGCTGGCTGGCGTGATGCCCCTCACTCCGATTACTTATTTAACAAATAAATGCCTTGTTTATTTCCTGTTAATCAGTATCGAACGCTATTGGGGTCCCCCATAAAGATATGCCCAGTCAGCTACACGTCGCATGTGATCCCAGCCATATATCAAAGTGAACCTTGAGTGCCAATTACCTCGCCCACTTGAAGTCTTAGAAATTAGGCCCTGAATTAGGCTGAATTAGCACAATAAACATGGATTAATCTGGGAACAAACGTGATCGATAGTCCTAAGAATTCGATGCGGAACATGCTGATACGAATCTAGCCCAATTGCCTAATAAATTAAATGACTATTATTAAAAGTTTCAGTGGGTCCGTTTTCTAATCAGTGCTTATACAACTTGGTGTGGGGCTATCGCAAAGATAAGCCGCTCGTTGAGTAACCCTACCCCCACGAGGAAGTTTTGCGAACATTGTGTGTAATTTGTTTATTCTTTATCAAATACCTAATGAGCGGCCTAGACTGTGCTCAGCACGACGGCTTCCTTGGGCATCAGCAGCACGGAGTTGGCAAAGGTAAGGTCGCTAAAACAAAGTGAATGGAGATTATTTTTGGGTACTATAGAGGATCTAAGACTGGCACTCACTTCTTGCGACGCGCACTCTTGTCGTTCACCACCACATACTGCAGTTGCGTGGAGATGGAAGTGAAGACGGAGTCCAAGTTGATCGACTCGACATCATCGTTGATGTTGACGACGGTGATGTAGGACTTCTGGCCAGCCAGGGAGCTGTTGTAAAGGGATCTTTGAGTATTCAGTTTTAAGGATTAGGGACTAGGATTAGCCTACCGCTTGAAGGCCAGCACATTGGGACCGATGGCCACGACAGAGACATCGCCCTGCTTCAAAGTGGGCTCGTCCCGCAGAGCCCTCAGCTGCTTGTAGACATTCAGGTGGCTGAGAGCGACGCCCCGCTCCTTCTTCACGTTGACCAGCTTGTAGTTACTGGCCACCGGCAGCCAGGTGACGGAGGCGTTGGAGAAGCCGGCGTTCTGCTCGTCGCTCCACTGGAAGGGCGTGCGCACGGGATCACGGGTGAGGCGCTCGAACTCCTGCTCGTTGGACTGGCAGGCCTGCGGGTCCACGGTGTCCTCCCAGCTGATCCACACATCGGTCATGCCCATCTCCTCGCCCTGATAGGTCACGCTCACGCCGGGCAGGCCCATTACGATCATGTTGGCGGCATCGATGCGGTCGGCGCCCAGGCGGGAGCCAATGCGACTCTGGTCGTGGTTGCCGAACACCCAGTTGGCCACCTGGCCGGCGGGCATGTTGTCCAGCCAGTTGTGGATCAGCTCCGAGTAGTGGTAGGCGTCGGAGCTGTAGCTGATCTTGGTCAGCAGCTCGAAATTGAAGGGGATCTGGGAGCCGCGGTGGGTGCTGTTGCCGTAGTACTGCATGAGGATCTCCAGGGGCGAGTAGGCCTCGGTGAGCAGGACGCGGTCGTCGCCGCCCAGCTCGGCGTCGATCTCCTCGATGACGTCGCGGAAGGCGTAGACCAGCTCCAGGGTCTCCGGCTGGTTGGTGGTGTAGATGTGCTGCAGGTAGCTGTAGTCCTCGGGGTCGCTCACCGCCTCGTTCCTGGGCTCATCCGGCCAGTTGCCATCGGCGTCGGCGGGCACCTCGTAGACATGGGGCACTGCATCGATGCGGAAGCCGTAGGCTCCCTTGCGCAGCCAGAAGCGCAGCACGTCCTTCATGGCCTCGACGACCTTGGGGTTGCGGTAGTTGAGGTCGGGCTGCTTGGCGTGGAACTGATGCAGGTAGTAGGCCTGACGACCCTCGTGCCACGTCCACATGGAGCCACGGAACACGCCGATCCAATTGGTGGGTGGCTGACGGATGCCGTTCACCACCTTGCCGGTGTGCCACACATAGAAATCCTTGTACTCCGCCTCGCCAGCCGCGGACCGGATGAACCAGTCGCACTCGTCGCTCGTGTGATTGGGCACGAAGTCCAGGATGATCTTGATGTCCAGCTCCTTGGCGCGGGCCACCAGTGCCTCGAAATCGGCCATGGTGCCGAAGATGGGGTCGATGTTCTTCAGATCGGCCACATCGTAGCCGAAGTCGGCCATGGGCGAGGTGAAGATCGGGGACAGCCAGGTGGCGGTGATGCCGATTTCCTTTAGGTAGCCGAGTTGTTGCGTAATTCCTGATCGAAAGCGCAGGTTAAATACCTTGATAAAGTGATTGCTAAGACCAAAACTCACCAATGAGATCGCCCACACCATCGCCATCGCTATCCTTGAAAGATCTTGGGTAGATCTGGTAGAACTGGCCCGTCTTCCACCAGCCAACCTCCGCCAGCGAGGGCAGCGCCAAAGCCAAAAGGCACGAGAGCACCAGCAACTTGAACATGGCTCCCACTAAATCGATCGATTGCCAATGACCAGAGGGATTAAGCAGTGCCTCTATTTATGCCCACCGCGCCAGTTGATAAGGCGGCGATAAACCACAAGCCATATAGCCCACTATTTCTGATTAGCTCCATGCGGCTGGCAGGTTTACAATCCCCCATTAATGGGTTCCCATGATACGGGGGGCTGTGGAATTTATTGTACCCAATTTCGTGGCTGTTTTTGGCCTGGCTCACGCCCGAAGATCATGAGACAGATTGGCAGGCTAATGAACACCAACTGCATACTCCGATATCTAATCGCACAATGTTTTTTGGATTTCGCAGGGGGGCGGGTGGTAATTTACTAGCTCACTTCTATTGGGCACTAGGCCAATAAAAGTGGGAGACTTGGGGGTTCAAGGCTGTGATAACGTTTTGTCCTGAAATGATTCAATAACTGAATCTTTGTGAGTGTAGGTCATTGGTGAGCAACAGCTGATGTTTTTGTCTACAATGGCTTAAGGTATTCAAATCTTATCGTTTACTCTAATTTGTCCAGTTGTTTACATATATATCCCTACTTCACAATATAAACTATAAGTTCACATCAGCTTGGGGATTTGGGGTCATCCGGGAGAAGAACCTGGCGAATTTCGGTGCCTAGCATATACAACATCAACAACAATATCTCCTATTTTTATACCAGAGCCAAAGGTCTTGTCGTATATTTTCCCCTGGTGGTCATATGGATTTTCGCAACAGTAACGATAAGCCCCTTAGATTATCGCCGTATATAAGAAACCGATTCCAATCGCAACACCCACAGTTAGCAATGACCACTTGGACTAGCCTGTTTTTGCTGTTGGGCCTCGGCCTTCTGGCCGTCGATGCGGCGGCGCCCTGGTGGAAGACCGCTTCTTTCTACCAGATCTACCCACGATCCTTCAAAGACACCGATGGCGATGGCGTTGGAGACCTAAATGGAGTCACTGAAAAGCTGGAGTACCTGAAGGAGATCGGCGTCACGGCCACCTGGCTGTCGCCCTTCCTCAAGTCGCCGATGGCCGACTTCGGCTACGACATTTCCGACTTCAAGGCGGTGGATCCGCTTTTCGGAACCATGGAGGACTTCGAGGAGATGGTCTCCCGCTCCAAGGAGCTGGGCGTCAAGATCATCCTCGACTTTGTGCCCAATCACTCCAGCGACGAGTGCGACTGGTTCCTGCGCTCGGCTGCCGGCGAGGAGGAGTACAAGGACTACTACATCTGGCACCCGGGATTCCTCAACGACGACGGCACCCGCCGTCCGCCTTCCAACTGGGTGAGCGTGTTCCGCGGAAGCGCCTGGGAGTGGCACGAAGGGCGCCAGGAGTACTACCTTCATCAGTTCCACAAGAAGCAGCCGGACTTCAACTTCCGCAATCCGGTGGTGCGCGAGGAGATGAACAATGTGCTGCGTTTCTGGCTGGAGAAAGGTGTCGATGGCTTCCGCGTGGATGCCATCTACCATGCCTTTGAGATCGAGGCCGATGCCAATGGCAACTATCCGGATGAGCCCCGCAACGATTGGACCAACGACCCGGATGAGTACGGATACACCCACAAGATCTACACCGTGGACCAGCCGGAGACCCCTCATCTGGTGTAAGTTAGGATAGCTAAAAGTCTGTCATGAGACTCTATTGAATTTGCATCAATTTCAGTTACGAATGGCGTCAAATCCTCGAGCAGTTCCAGGCCGACAATGGCGGCGACGAGCGGTGAGTAATTCTATTAACGAAACCATAATTGAGGGGTCTGAAAGTTCGTATTATTCAGCATTTTGATGGTGGAGACCTGGTCCCCCATTGAGATCGTCATGCATTATTATGGCAACGAGACCGCCGACGGTGCCCAGATACCGTTCAACTTCCAGCTGATAACCAATCTGCACCGCGACTCCGATGCCTATCACTACGAGTACTTGATTAACAACTGGCTCAATCTGATGCCCGAGGGCAAGAGCGCCAACTGGGTGGTAAGTTTAATTGGCAATTAGTTCAGTTCGATCATCAGAGCTGGAATACAAGATTATGGACTTAACACACTTAATTTTATTGAACAGATTGGCAACCACGACAAGAACCGCGTGGGTTCCCGTTTCGGAGCCGATCGAGTTGACCTTTTCAACATCCTGCTGTTGACCCTGCCCGGCTGCAGCATCACCTACAACGGCGAGGAGTTGGGCATGCTCGACGGCTACGTTTCCTGGGAGGACACCGTGGACCCACAGGCCTGCAACGGCTACGAGTCCAACTACATGGACACTTCCCGCGACCCTGCCCGCACTCCGATGCACTGGTCGGACGAGTCCATGGCCGGGTTCACCACTGGCAAGAGCACCTGGCTGCCGGTGTCGACTGACTATCGCCAGAGGAACGTGAAGACCGAGCGTGGAGTGTCCCTGAGCCACCTGAACGTGTTCAAGCGCCTGCAGAAGCTGCGCCAGGAGCCCAGCATTCAGGAGGGATCCGCCGAGATCAAGGCCGTTAGCAACTACGTCCTGGCTGTGAAGCGGTGAGTAAATCCTTGTCGCAGTACCTTTTGTTGGACAGAAAACCTAACAATTGTTATGGGAAATGCTATATAGAATTATGTATATTGCTGTAGCTTGTTTAATAGCTATCTAAAATCTATGCATCAGTCAAAATTCTTATATTTTTTGGAACATATAAACGAAAACGGAACGGATATACTATTGAAAATACAAATTAGTATAGGTAATATTCTTTTTTGAGTTTGAAACCATCCGTTTGAAAGAATTAACTTATTAATAGCTTTAAACTCTCATTAATTTTTTTTTTTAGTAGCTTAGATAAAAGATTAAACCATAAATACTCATAAAAGCGAAGCGAAACATTTTTTAGAAACAATTTAATATGAGTACTTAAAATATATATTAAAATTTGATATGGTTCTAAACATCTTTTTTTTTTCTTAAAATATTTGAGAAAATATGCTATTTGTAAATTAAGCTTGGAATAATAATTTGGTTTTTCTCTAAAAACAAAGTTTGAATACTTTGTAGGCGTTCTTTAAACTAAATAAGTAACAAAATACATACATACATATATTAAATTAAACAAATATATGTACATATGTACATATTATACCAAAATGCGTATTTCTTGCAGCCACCTGAGAGGCGACTACGTTTACATCTCGCTGTTCAACATCTACGACTCCATCGAGAATGTGAACCTATCCAAGGTGTTCGGCAGCCTGCCCGCCAGTTTCCAGTACGTCCTGGCCACCGAGAAGTCCATCAAGAAGGTTGGCGACCAGTTGTCCGCCAGCAGCGTCACCCTGATGCCTCATGAGGCCATTGTGCTGCGATCCACAACAACGGCTTAGTTTATCGCCCAGTGATTAAATAAACAATGAAAAGCACTATGATTCACTTTAATGACAAATTCTTAAAAACCAATGGGTACCAAGGGACCAATATTCATTACTAGTTATTTGATTTGATAAATCCCTCAAAGCTGTTTATTTCAATGAGATTTTACATATATACATACATATGTATGTATGTACATATATATGAGAAGTGCAAGTCTTAAGTTTATTGAAAAATGCCTAAGAGTGCTACTTGTAGTTGTAAAACGTACGGGACTAGCGTTTGAGTTCCTCTCCCCTGATAACCAATACCCTTTCCCACTAAATCGGCCACCGCACATAACTGTTAACAGTGCGCAATGCTCTCGATCATTATACTCGCGAACTCTCTCTTTTTTCTCGCGATTCTGTGCGCAGTTTAAAAATAAAATATATGGATGCTGCTCATGGACGTAGTGAATATAAAATCTGCTGCTATCAGGGGTTAAAAAAATATATATTTAAACTTTGTAAGCCAGAATATTTACTTGGAATATATGTACTAATAGTAAAAGTAAGATAAGAATTATATTTTATTCCGCCTTACTATAATATAAGTTAATAATAAGCTCTTATATAAAAAACAAAGAAAACCCCCCCCAACTTTGGCAAACATTCGAGTCTGAGCCCATGCTTTTTTCTCTCCCCCACTCTTTGGCATTCATATGAGGATTAATTTTGCTTTGCATTTGTTCGCCAGTCGCAAATCTGTGCCTGCTCAGAGCAGATCTGGATTAATCGGACCGGTTAAGTGCAATATAAGCGGTATAAAATGATTGAACACCGCCTAGAGGCACTGTTTGTGGTACTTCTCCAGGTTATCTGCTTAGCTTGGAGCCAACCCTTTCCCAACTACCATGCTGATTTCGTGAATATCGGAGATCGGGACACCGATCTCAAGTGGTGGCAGACGGGCGCCTTCTATCAGATCTATCCAAGGTCATTTAAAGACAGCAACGGCGATGGCGTGGGTGATCTAAATGGTGAGAAGAGCAGAGAAAGCCCAACATATAGATAGGTATTTACTATTTACTTGCTATGTACATATATCTGTCAGGCATTGCGGAGCAACTGCCCTACCTCAAGGAAATTGGCATCACAGCCACTTGGTTGTCGCCCATCTTCACCTCGCCCATGGCTGACTTTGGCTACGACATTGCCAATTTCACCGAGATCGCACCAATTTTTGGTACCATGGCGGACTTTGAACATCTGATGGAAGTGGCCAAAAAGCTGGACATAAAGATCATCCTGGACTTTGTGCCCAACCACTCGAGTGACGAGTGCGAGTGGTTCCGGCGCTCTGCGGCGGGTGATTCCGACTTCAAGGACTTCTATGTGTGGCATCCTGGTCGCATGGAGAACGGCAACCGGCATCCGCCCTCCAATTGGATCAGTGTTTTCCGGGGGAGTGCTTGGCAGTGGCACGAGGGTCGTCAGGAGTACTATCTCCATCAGTTCGTAAACAAGCAGCCCGATTTGAATTATCGCAATCCAAAAGTGCGGGAGACCATGAGTGTGAGTATCGTTTGTTTCCTCTTTAAAAGTTAAGCGAGAACGGAAGCTAGCTTCGGCGCCTAAGCCGATGTTGTAATACCCTTGCAGATATACCGAAAACTTATAGATGGGGCTCGAAAAAGTTGTTGAATTTACTGCTCGCAGATTAAATTCAACCCCAACTATGAATGCGCTATTGTTTTGAATGTAATTTGAGTATATATTTCTTTATTTTTCTTAGTATGATAGTTAATTACAAAACTATTACTTTATCTGCAAAGATATAAAACCACATTTTTTTTATAATCATACAAATTTAAGCAACGTTTTGACTGCCACTTTATCGCAGAACGTTTTGAGATTTTGGCTGGCCAAGGGCGTATCCGGTTTTCGCATTGATGCGGTGCCCCACGTGTTCGAGATAGCGCCGGACGCTCAGAACCAATACCGCGACGAGCCGCGCAATGATTGGGACAACGACCCCGAGGACTACGGCTATCTGCAGCACATCTACACGGTGGACCAGCCGGAGACCATTGACCTGGTCTACTCGTGGCGAGCGGTGCTGGACTCATTCCAGCGGGAGCATGGCGGCGAGGAGCGCATCTTGATGGCCGAGACCTATTCACCCATCGATATCGTGATGCAGTACTACGGCAACGCTACGGCGGAGGGCGCTCAGCTGCCGTTCAACTTTCTGCTGATAAGCGAGCTGACCAACTCGTCGAATGCCCATGCCTACGAGGGAACGGTGCTCAAGTGGCTGCAGCATATGCCAAAGGGTCGCACAGCCAACTGGGTGGTAGGTAGTCCATTACTATAATAAGGGGTGTTGCTTTTAAGGTGTTGCTTTTAAGTTGTTCAAAAATTGTTTGAAACACTTTCTTGAACTTGAGAACGTTTTCAAGTAGATCCAAAAACAAATGACAGAGATAAGCAAAAGACAAAGAGCATTGATAGACAGAAATTCTCTAGCATGCTAACTTAAAATTTTAAACCCTTCTTTTAAAATGACATTTTTGAATTGGTGACTAAAAACTAGCACTACTGCATATTTAATGCATAAAATTGTTTTCTTTAAACGTTGATTGCCAGCAATTTTTTACAAAATTCATATTTTAATATATTCCTTGTTTAAAGTCTATTTTTATTTCAATTTGTATGACCTCAAAACAAATTCATGAAAGTTAATTTACTTAGAATATTTTTTATTAAAAAAAGGTACCAAAATGTTTTCAATATATGAACTTTATTGTATTTAAAACAATTCGCGCCCTGCAATAATATTTGCAATGAAAATACCTTAATTTCCCCCACAGTTAGGCAACCACGACAAACCTCGAGTGGCTTCCCGTTTGGGCCGCGACCGGGTGGACATGCTGAACATGCTCACATCGACGCTGCCCGGCGCCAGTGTCACCTACCAGGGCGAGGAGCTGGGCATGACCGATGTGTGGATCTCGTGGAAGGACACCGTGGACCCCTCCGCTTGCAACACCAATCCGAGCATCTATGAGCTGTACTCCCGCGACCCGGAGCGCACTCCCTTTCAGTGGGCCGATGCCCCGGATGCGGGATTCAGCAACGCCAGCAAGACTTGGCTGCCCATCGGCCTGGACTACAAGCTGGTCAACGTGGAGCTGGAGCGGCAGAAGCCCCTCAGTCACCTGAACGTCTTCAAGCAGCTCTGGCAGTTGCGGAAGCAGTCAAACACCCTGCAGCGCGGTGAAACTGAAGTGAAGGCCCTCAGCGATGCAGTGCTGGCCGTGAAAAGGTAGCAGATAAGGCGACTTGGATTGTGTTCGGTAATAACAATTGTTTTTCTCAGATGTCTCGAGCATGACTCGACCTACTTGACCCTGCTGAACATTTACGACGGTGTGGAGAGCATTAATCTGCAGCAGAGCTTCCCCGACTTGCCATCTCAACTCAAAGTTGTGCTGGTCACAGAGCGATCTCAATTCAAAGTGGGGTAGGTTGTTATAATGCCACTTATTTATTTTAGATCCTCTCTAAAATACCCCTTTACCCCTTTCAGCGACCTCATCAACTCTACCTCGTTGCAACTGCAGCCCAAGGATTCGCTGATCCTGGAGACCAGCTCCTCATATTATAGTTATGCCACCAATGGAGAAACTCGCTTTCTGCCCGTCCTGGGAGTTTATCTCTGGGTGGCTCAAGTGGCCCTCTATCTGAGCGGCCGATGAGTTCCCACCCAGCTAGCTGGTAATGAATAACTCACAATAAAGTCAAAGCACTTGAGCACTTATCGGTGGAAAAATCTCTGGGGGAGGCGGTCTATAAAAGCGGGTTCCCACCTGTCAGTGGATCAGTCAGTCATGGCGTGTTTGAATAACTTTATCGTGGCGGTTCTCCTCCTATTGGGTCTACGGTGCGCCCTAGGACGAGCGGCAGCCGTGGATGTGGATGACCTTGAGAGGGCCGCCACCAGCACGGACACCACCAGAGACTGGTGGCAGGTGGCGCAGTTCTACCAGATATATCCGCGCTCCTACAAGGACTCCAATGGCGACGGTATCGGCGACCTGCAGGGCATCATTTCCAAGCTGGACTACCTGAAGGAGATCGGCGTGACGGCCACCTGGCTGTCGCCCATCTACAAGTCGCCCATGGCGGACTTTGGCTACGACATCTCCGACTTCTACGACATCCAGGACGAGTACGGCACCCTCGCCGACTTCGATGAGCTGATCGTGGAGGCCAACAGGCGGAACATCAAGATAATCCTGGACTTTGTTCCCAACCACTCGAGCGACGAGAACGTCTGGTTCCAGCGGTCGGTGAGACGGGAGAAGGGCTACGAGGACTACTACATGTGGCACGATGGCTACACCAATGCCACCACTGGGGCACGGGAGCCACCATCCAACTGGCTGCAGGCCTTCCGCGGCAGTGCCTGGGAGTGGAACGAGGAGCGGCAGCAGTACTACCTCCACCAGTTCGCCGTCAAGCAGCCCGATCTCAACTACCGCAATCCCGCCGTCGTGGCCCAGATGAAGCGCGTGCTGACCTACTGGTTGGACCGCGGAGTGGCCGGGTTCCGCATGGACGCGGTGCCCTGGTGCTTCGAGGTTCTGCCCGACGCCGAGGGCCGCTATCCCGACGAGCCGCTGAGTGGCTACACGGACGACCCGGACGAGTCGGCCTACCTGAAGCACATCTACACCCAGGACCTGCGCGAAACGGTGGAGATGGTGTTCCAGTGGCGCACGCTGCTGGACGACTACCAGCGCGTCCACGGCGGCGACACGCGGGTCATCATGGTGGAGACCTACTCGGGCCTGGACTACGTCATGCAGTTCTATGGCAATCGCACCACCAAGGGGGCGCAGATGCCCTTCAACTTCCAGTTCATCACTGGCGGCAATGGCGACAAGAACAACACTCGGCTCAATGCGGCCGGCTTTGTGAAGATCATCAACAGCTGGCTGACGCAGATGCCCGCCGGACAAACGGCCAACTGGGTGGTGGGTTACGTTCAATAGATTCCATCTTCATCAGATCTTACCAACAATCCTTTGCAGATGGGCAACCATGACCAGCGGCGGGTGGGCAGTCGCTACGGCGAGAACCGCATCGATCTGATGAACATGCTGCAGATGTTCCTGCCCGGCGTGAGCATAACCTACCAGGGCGAGGAGCTGGGCATGACGGATCTGGACATCAGCTGGGAGGACAGTCGGGATCCGGCGGCCTGCAACTCCAACTCGCAGATCTACGAGCAGTTCACCCGCGATCCCGCGCGAACTCCCTTCCAGTGGAGCGACGAGGACAACGCGGGATTCTCCACGAACGCCACCACCTGGCTGCCCATCAACCCGAACTATGTGACCGTCAATGCGAAGGCGGAGAATGCGACGAGTGCCAGCCACTTGAGCCTGTACAAGCAGCTGGTGGAGCTGCGCAAACTGAAAACCCTCCAGTTGGGCGCCACTCGATATGCGAGTGTGGGTGACAATGTGGTGGCCATCAAGAGATCTCTGAGTGGGCAGGCCACCTACGTGCTGGTGGCCAATGTGCTGGACACAGCTGTCTCCGGACTGGACATTTCCAGTGCCGTGCATGCCACCGGCAGCTACAAGATCAAGCTGCTCAATCCACAGGCCAAGGCCACAGTTGGGTAAGTCCCAGGCACTCTTAAATTAAATTTCGTAATAACTTAACCATAACCATCATCCACTCCTCTCATTAGTGATGCCGTTTCGCTGAGCAACTTGTCGCTGGAGCCATACGCAGCCCTGATTTTGGAGTCTGTCTAGGGTTTACATAATCATAAGTTTGAAAAGAACAATACATACATGGTGTACACGAAGAACATCGATAATGTGGCTTGTTATATGGGCACATAAGTCATTGGGGCGAACGACATTGGAAAACTTTTCAATTTTAAGGTCGTGTGCTGGGCCAACTTATTATAAATTATTAGGGAACTTTGTCCTGGCTCAAGAGTCGGAGGCGCTTGGCAGGGACTGTTTGGAGAAGGGCGGGAGCAGCAAAAAGAAATTCCATTAGACGTGATTGATAAGACACACAAATCACGCATACGCAACGTTGCTGCCACGCAAAAGGCAAAAAGCAAAGAGCACAAACCAAAGAACCACAGAAGGTGTCTCGGAAATGAGGCAAACAGCAGCGAATGTGCGTGGGCGTTCGCTTTTGCGTGTGGGTGTGGCTCTGGTATACGTACTTGACAGGACACTGGTTAGCTTTTTAATTTAGCCATACAAATTAAGTGCAATTTGGCAGAAAGACGAAAGCAGCACCCTTTTTTTAGTTCGCACTATCATAGCCCCTAAAGCACCCGCCGAAAACAATTTAAATCGCTTAAAACAGAAGTGCTGCATCATCATCCACAGTGGGGCAACGCAAAGCGAAAGTTCATCAGGGACAATTGTTCTGTCATCGAGGGGCGCCGTGCAGGATTAGTGGTCAACCACCCCCATAAACGTCAGCATCATGCCCTAAAACAGACAGCTACGTGAGAGCCCTTCAAATGAGCCAGTGCCAACCCGTTCGGCGCCAGTTATGAGCCATGTTTGCGGTGCAATTAATGAGCGGCCAGCGATAAAATGAACTTTCAGGTTGCCGCATCACCTGGCCAACTCGTCCACGGGCACGTGCCAAATCAGAGTCCACAATACAGAGAACGCAGCTCGTTAAGAGCCGAAAGTCCGAAATCAAACTCAAATATTACCCTCGCATTATTAATATGCAAACGTTGTCCGTCGCCTCGAATACGTAACTAAATGTGCAAGGATGTTTTGTGCGGGATGCTCGGCATGCTTCCGGATTTTCGGGGCACGAGTCCTCGCAGATTACAGCCAGCTTAATGCGTTTTAAAAGTTTTCCAATCGGAAGGGGAGCCAACTTTTGTCCGACCTGCGTAAATCTGGGAGAATCATCTTAAATGTAATCATTTGCCGTGCCCTCGTCAAACATTGTGGCTGAGTCTCTGTGGGAAATTAACTTCATTATCTGAACGAAACTGAAATGCACAAAAGGCAGAAGGCTTTTTGTCCGTCTGCCACCTGGCCTCCGACTGGAGGGCTGTTTGTCCTGCGGTTTTCATTTTCACAATTTCATACACACTTTTTACATTTTTAAGGTTTCTGGTCACGTGCGGCAGGGGTAAAGTGGCCCAGCCACTCGGAGCCGTGTCTGTGACCTTTTTAATGGGCTAACGGGTCACGCAGCCATTTACACGATGCCACTTTACTCATTTTTGTGGCCCAGACGCCACTGGGTGCTAATTTTTCAGCTTCAAAGTGAAATCGAACAAATCGAATGGGTCCGAGATTATTTAAAGGGGGGAATTATTTTGTAAAGATTTTGTGCTCTTGCTGCGAAATTCAATCTCGTTACTTTTCTCAAGCTAATCGCACGTGAAATCCACTCGAATCAGGTAATTACCCGACCTCACTGAGCATTAACGGAATTGTTATTTTAGACGGACTTTCCTTTTTGCTTTCGTTTTCTAACCCCACTCAAGTTGGCCACAAGAAGTCGTGTGCGTGTGTGTGCGGCGAAGCAAGTTTCCATAAGCCAAAAATCTTTTGGGATTCTGGGGCGTATACGTGATGCCAATTACCATGTGTAAACGCAATTTAATTATTTATAACGCAATTGAAGTTCCGCTTTCAGCTGCCCTCTTTTGGGGGCTCGAGTAAATACTGCAGGGTTGTTTCACAATTTCCCAAGATTGGTAATAAATCTCGCTATGGAAATTGCCCTAGCTCTCTGGGTGAAACTCATCAAGCCCCCCTCTCGACGGTCTCGACGGTCTCGACTTCAAAGAGCCCCAACGATGCTGGCGGCCCGAGCTCGGCGTTTTCTAGGCCCAGTCCCTGGTCGTCGTCTGTATTTACATTGTGTAACATACATTCTTCGACTCTAGAGAACACACACACTGTGTAAAACACCAAATACTTAGCAAAAGGGGCCGGGCACTTTTGCTTGACTTTAATTTGTGTGTAAACACTTTAAAAGGCGTACCCATTTCCCCGAACGGGAATCAAAAGAGTAGGCCGGGCACTTGAGATTATCTCCCCCTTCCCCCCAATGGGTTGGTTTCAGGATATGTGCGGTCTTTCTCCGGTGGAGTGGTTTGTTTGTCTGGCTTTTCACTTATATATTTATTTATGCAAGCCGCGGCATATTTGCTTTGAGCCGAAGATAAATACCGATTGAGTGGCCTGTCTCAGTATGTTTGAAGTGCGTCGGATGGGAAATGGCATTTAGTCGAGCCGGGAAGAATTGCTGCCGCTCAATAGCAGGGCCTCGCCGGCGGCCAGACTCAGTCCGGTGACCTCGAACAGTGCGCTGAAAGGAGGTGAGGAGGTCAGAGTGATGGTCAATATTGGGACGGACCCCTGGCTTCTCACCCCTCCGATTTGGCCGACTGCAGGCTGCGTATGAGGAGCGTCAAGTGGGTGGGCAGCGTCTTGTCGAAGTCGTATAAATTCACAGTGACACCCTTGCTGGCAAAGTTGGCCACATAAATTATGGATGCAGAGCCGGCCAGGTAGCTGAAATGGCAATGGTGTCCCACTTTATGGCGAGTACTTGAACGAATTCTATGGACCACGCAGCTCCTAGTTCATAGCTTGTGGAGAAGAATCTAATTTGGTTCGCCACAGCACTATTTCACTGCATATTGTCGGTTTTTGGTCTTCAGGTCCATTAGCATAAAAAAAATATAAAGATTCGAGTGTAAATTAAAACTTACCGCTTTACCACAAACACATTTTCGCCGATAACCCCATATTTGGTGGATCCGTTCTGCAGCGTCAGCGAGGACTTTCTCAGCTCCACCAGCGACTTGTAGATCTTCAGGTGGGAACGCTGAGCGGCTGTCTCCGTTTCCACATTCACCGTTTGGTAGTCCGCCGCCAGCGGCAGCCATGTCTTCGGCGCAGTGGAGAACCCGGCATTGGTGCCACTCGTCCACTGGAAGGGAGTTCGCGAGGGATCGCGTGTGAACTGCTCATAGATGTCCGAGTTGGAGTTGCAGGCCGCCGGGTCCTGGGTGTCCGCCCAGCTGATCTCGCCATCGGTCATGGCCAACTCCTCGCCCTGGTAGGTGACACTGGCTCCGGGGAGAACCATCACCAGCATGTTCATGGCATCCGCATTGGCCGCTCCATAGCGACTGGCCGCCCGTCGCTGATCGTGATTTCCGATCTGAAGTAGCATGAAGATGGTTCTTAGATATTGATCACAACTAAAAAGGCTAGATAGGCTTTGCAAAAAAAACCATTTTACATAATGTAATGTCGGTTGCATTAACACTTTCAGTTCGATCGCGTTAACTACTTTTTTAAAATGGTGGGAAGTAATATATTATACGAAATTCGGTACACATATTCAAGTTATCAGGTTCATTAAAATAATAATACATTTAATAATGCAATATAAAAAGCGCTTCTAATGCAGGATTTAATTCGAAATTTTTTTGTAAACGTTTTGTGAAGAAATGTTAATTTTTTTATCTTTTCCGCTTAATTGACTTTGAGATGAAATAAATTTGTCACCAGTTGGCAGAAATTAACACAGTTAAATACTCTCAAAAATTTTTAACGAGATTGAAACATAGTCTAAGGAAATGATTTTTAAAGATATAATGTATATGGTCATATTATTGGAATGGCCATATTATTCGAAGAAATAAAACAATTAATAGAAAACTGCTAGTACTTGGTCCGAAAAACTCATTTAACCTTAATGTGCCCAACTTACCACCCAGTTGGCCGTTCGTCCGGCAGGCAGATTGTCCAGCCAGTTGTCCACGGCAGTCTTGATGGATCCCGCCGAGAAGCCATCGCTGGCCAGAACCGTGATCAGGTTGAAGTTGAAGGGCAGGTGAGCACCAGCCACCGATCGATTGCCGTAAAACTGCATTGTGTAGGCGGGCGGGGCGTAGGTCTCGATCAAGAGCACCCTCGTGTCGCCACCGTGGATGCGTTGGTAGTCATCCATCACCACGCGCCACTGGTAGGCCATGTCGATGGTCTCCTGCCGGTTCTCGATCAGATCGCTCTTCAGGTACTTGCGGTCCTCCACGTCCTCCGTCAGCCCACTGACCTCCTCGTCGGCATACTGCCCAGCTGCATCCGGCTCGATCTCGAAGAGCACGGGCACGGCGTCGCACCGGAACCCGGCCACTCCGAGGTCCAGCCAGTAGCGCAGCACCCGCTTCATCTGCTCCACGACCAGGGGATTGCGGTAGTTCAGGTCGGCCTGCTGCACTGCGAACTGGTGTAGGTAGTACTGCTGCCGCTCCTCCCTCTACTCCCAGGCGCTTCCACGGAAGGCCTGCAGCCAGTTGGAGGGTGGTTCCCTGGCCCCGGTGGTGGCGTTCACCTTCCCGTCGTGCCACACGTAGTAGTCCTCGTAGCCCTTCTCGCGATTTACCGACTTCGGAACCACTCACTCTCATTGCTCGAGTGGTTGGGCACAAAGTCCAGGATGATCTTCAAGTCCAATTCGTTGGCCCGCTTTATGAGAGCCCTGAAGTCATCGAGAGTTCCATACTCCGGCTGGATGTCGAAGAAGTCGGATATGTCGTAGCCAAAGTCCACCATGGGGGAGGTGAAAATGGGCGACAGCCAGGCAGCCGTGACACCCAGGTCCTTGAGGTACTCCAGTTTTCTGGTGATGCCGTTCAAGTCCCCAATTCCATCGCCATCGGAGTCCATGAAGGAGCGCGGGTAGATCTGATAGAACTGGGCATTTTCCCACCAGTCCTTCGTGGCAGTGGCCGACGTCGTGGTTTCACAGGCCCAGTTTTTCTGAGCCAGGATAACCAGTCCACAGACCAGTAGAATGACTCGTGTTCTGTGCATTTTTATTACTCGATAGAAAGAGGAGCTAGTGCTGTGGCTTTTATACAATAAAATGGGTTCCCGCTTCGGATTAGTGGGGCTTAAATGATAGCCCCACATCGAGTAGTTGAAGCATCAAGCAAAACACTCGAAAAACCACTCCAGCTGGAAATTTTCCAATAACAGTTCCGGGGAATGCAATGTGTGCGCCCAGTGTGGCCCAACCAAAACATTTCCATTATGAGGGCTTATCTAACCGACTGAGTGGAGTGTCTATAAAAGAGCGCGCAACTGCCGCCTGCTCAAACACTAAGTTTTATGCTTTGACCGAGGCAATGGAGCTGCCAACGCTCTTACCACTCCTGATTCTGGCCATTTGGCACTGTGAGGGCTGTCAGCTGCACAGCTCCGCCAGCGAAACGGACAAGGACTGGTGGCAAACCGCCCAGTTCTACCAGATCTACCCGCGCTCCTTTAAAGACTCCGATGGCGATGGTATCGGCGATTTGAACGGCATCACCAGCAAACTGGAGTACCTCAAGGACCTTGGGGTCACGGCTGCCTGGTTGTCGCCCATTTTCACCTCCCCCATGGTGGACTTTGGCTACGACATATCCGACTTCTTCGACATCCAGCCGGAGTATGGAACTCTCAATGACTTCAGGGCTCTCATAAAGCGGGCCAACGAATTGGACCTGAAGATCATCCTGGACTTTGTGCCCAATCACTCGAGCAATGAGAGTGAGTGGTTCCGGAAGTCGGTCAACAGGGAGAAGGGCTACGAGGACTACTACGTGTGGCACGACGGGAAGGTGAATGCCACCACGGGGGAGAGGCAACCGCCCACCAACTGGCTGCAGTACTTCCGCGGAAGCGCCTGGGAGTGGAACGAGCAGCGGCAGCAGTACTACCTCCACCAGTTCGCCGTCCAGCAGCCCGATCTCAACTACCGCAACCCCTTGGTGGTGGACCAGATGAAGCGGGTGCTGCGCTACTGGCTGAACGAGGGCGTGGCCGGGTTCCGATGCGACGCCCTGCCCCCGCTCTTCGAAGTGCTGCCCAATGCTGAGGGACAGTTTCCCGACGAGGTGCTCAGTGGGGCCACCGAGGACGCGGAGGACCGGAACTACCTGACCACCACGTACATCGAGAACCAGCCGGAGACCATCGACATGGTCTACCAGTGGCGCACCGTGCTGGACGACCACAAGCGCATTCATGGCGGCGACTCGAGCGTCCTGCTCATCGAGACCTACTCAGCCGCCTGGTTCAGCATGCAGTTCTACGGAAACCGGAGCACCGAGGGAGCCCACTTGCCTTTCAACTTCAACCTGATTACGGTGGTGGAGCAGAAGGGCCTAAGTGCCAGCAGCGTGCTGGAGGCGATCGACCTGTGGCTGAAGAACATGCCGGCAGGTCGCACGGCCAACTGGGTGGTAAGTTGGGGACAATAGGTGCTGGGTACAAGTCTAAGCCTCCTGTTACTCCAGCTGGGGAACCACGACAAGCGCAGGGCCGCCAGTCGGTATGGAAAGGAGCACATCGATGCCATGAACATGCTGGTGATGGTCCTGCCCGGGGCCAGTGTCACCTACCAGGGCGAGGAGATCGGCATGACCGATGGGGAGATCAGCTGGGAGGACACCGTCGATCCGTGGGGCTGCAACTCGAACGCGGATATCTATGAGCAGTACACCCGCGATCCGGAGCGAACGCCGTTCCAGTGGACGGGGGGCACGAATGCCGGGTTCACCAACGGGTCTACCACCTGGCTGCCACTGGCGGCGGACTACGAGACCGTTAACGTGGAAGCGGAGTTGAGCGACGAGCGGTCCCACCTGAAGATTTACAAGGCACTGGTGGCCCTGCGGAAGTCATCAAAGACTCTGCAGAACGGGTCCACGAAGTACGCGGCCATTTCGGAGGATATATTCGTAGTTCAACGGTAAGTATTGCAATTAGATCTGTTACTGATTGTCTTATATTCACATTACCTTTCGTAGATCCCTTGGAAACTTAGCCACCATTGTGGGTGTGGTTAACTTTGGAACGGTGGCCAAAAGTGTGGACTTGAGTCAGTTCGACAAGAATCGTACCGAGAGCTTGCAGCTTCTCATCAGAAGTATTGACTCCACCAAAGTAGAAGGGTATGTGGAACAAATAGATTTTATACACATTTTCCTCCATTAAATATTTGATTTTTTTCCAAACAGCACTCGTTTTGACCCAAAAACCTTGAGCCTTGATCCCGCGGAAGCCTTAGTTTTAACCACTGAATAAAAGTCGATTTCTTTAAATGGAAAGTGTGTTTGATTCTTTGATATTATTCTTGCTTTATTCGTAAATACACATGCAGCCAAATAACATTTAGCGTATTGTTGTGTCAATAGTATAATATTAATAACTATACATCAAGTAACTAATTCGAAAGACATTTAAATCTTGGATGTTCCATGGGCTTCTCGTTAACGATTATTTACATTGAACACACAGACACGGAAAACAAATATATTTCGCTATTTTGTACCCCATGATTTGGCTAGACACGATTTGCATTACTTGCGTTCTATAACAAACATTTAACTATGCATTTTAAGAGATAGCTCATTTCAAGGTGAAAGCTGCACACAATTAACATTAATCTGTATTCACATCAAGGTTGAACTACAATTAGAAGTTTGTTCGTAATTTTACTAATTTATGTACATCTTGGTTGGACAACAATTAAATCTACCATGTTGATGGGCTCAAACAACACAATAAATGCAATTGTAATTGTTCTACCTAGCTGCTACATTGCAAAGGGGCTGGATTCCAGCCCTTTTGGAACATATTTGCGCCCTGGAAAATAAACCCCTTGTTACCCAGTGCTGACTGTACAGTGCTTGCCTTAATTAGCCTATGAATAACATGTTCTATTCAAATAGTATGTAAGTTTACTTCGTTTGTAGAAAACACATTTTTGAAATTATATCACATTTTCACTTTTTTGGTTTCTTTCGGAACGCCTTGAAACAACGCTTAGAAAACTAGATAAGCTTAAGAGGTAAACGCTTAATAATAGTTTAAGAATGACAAGTTATCGTTAAATGTATATCTTTTGGTTTTACGCTGACGTTGAAAATGCGAAAAACACATTGGTTATTGGGAAGATTTTGTGAAAGATTTTCAAAAAGCGGACTTTTGTTTGGGACATTGCTTAGTCAGTTCACTCTGGCCTCAAGTGTGTCTGTTAGAATCTGGATATACTCTTAGGTGCCACACAAATATTTTCCGGTTCTGCTCAAATCGGACCTCCATTTATCATTACCGACTAGCTTTCATAGCTACAACTTGTTGCTGGCAAACTATAAAAAAATAATTCGCATAAATAAACAAAGCAAAATTTTTTGGACACCTTATGATACAGAAATAGAATTCATAAGCTAAAATATGTAAATTAAATTTGATCAAGTAAAGGTTTTTTTTTAGTAAATAGGGTATATTATTTTTTGACATCTTAGTAAATAATGAAATAAATAATTGGGTTAAAGCGCTCAAATTAAAAATTGAATTATTAAACCAAATGACTTAAGCAAATTAAACTAATGTTTTTTTGCTAGTTTTTAGTTGAAATAAAGTGGCTAAAAAATGTCCATTTAAATGGTGTTCTGTAATCTTACGAGAGGCTACTAAAAATATTTATGTGGCACGGCTGCCAGTAATAAAGTCTCTTCCTGGCAGGCACTTAAAAGAGTCGGCCTTCGTTGGCTCCTTTGCACAGACACTCAACTTACGTATTGTTGCAAGGAATCTCTAATCTCTGATGGCAGCCTAAACGGGAATGGCAGCTCGCTTCTTTGCCGCACTACTGCTGCCCGTGCTGCCGGTATCGCTGGAAGAGCTCTGTGTTGCAGGTTGCTGCTGCTGCTGCTGCTGATGTTGCTGATGCAACTCCGCTTGCTGTCGCTGCTGCTCCTTCAGCAGCTGCTGCTGCAATTGCTGTGCGTTTAGCTATAAGTTTGTTTGCAAAACCGGCGGACGTTGGCTTCCATTGCCATGGCCATTGTTGGCCGGCACGGATGCGGTTTCCAACTCAGTGACACTGCCCCCCGCCAATGGAGTTGTTATTGTTGCCGCCAGAGCCTCTGTTGTCGTTTCGCCAGTTGCCACTGTTGTTGTTATGATCGCTGCTGGGCCGCTTATGTGATTGTTAGCCGTTGTGATGGCGAATGCCACCACCGGCTGGCCATGTTGCCTCTGATTGATTTTATTATTGTTGGCCACCACTTGCTCTGCTACCTCATCGCCATCGCCATTGCCATTGGTATTGCTGTTGCCATTGCTGTTGCTATTGCTATTGCTGTTGCTGTTGCTACTCCCATTGCTGTTGCTATTGCCGTTGCCACTACCCTTATCGGTGGGCGTGGTCGTGGCCGTTGTGGCATTGTTTGGCACATATTGATCGGCATATGGTATTTGATTGTACGCATTGATGTCCAGCGACGTGATTATGCTGGATATCGTCTGAGTGGCCATCTCGCACAATTTCTTCGTCTTTAGAGAGTTTTCTGCAAATTGTGGGGGGCGGATAACTTTAACAAACTTTAACCAGTTAAAAGATAAATAATAAATAATTTCAAAGCTTTTATTCCTATTAAATATGTCAATGGGAACATTAATCAATCTTATTTTTGATGCCAAATAAAATAATATGGCCTTAATTAGTAATTTGTTTACCATTTTGGCTTCTGCTTTATACATCACCTATAAATTGAGCATTTTAGCATTTCATGAAGCGATTACATATATAATTTTAGTTTTTGCTCTGGAAAACACTAACAAACTAAGCTGTAAAGTAGCTTTTCAGAAAAAATGGAGGTGAGAAAATCATTTAACATTTCAACAACATTTTCTCACGCATTTATTATTTAAAATAATTTATACTTTAATTAATTAAATCGTTAATTGAAGTAATTCAATTAAAAAAATTCCTCGCTTTAACCATTTCAATCAACTGCAAAGTACAATTAATAGTTTGAAACGAATTATAATGAATTAAATTGTGGTAATTGCAACTAACTTTTAATCAGGTGATTTATTGATGGATTTTTATTGCATATAGTGCCAACTAATTTTTCTTCTTTAAAGGATTTTAAATAATTTATATGTTTGATTGGTGTCTCTGTGAAATTGATGCGGGAAGTAATTAGCTTGCTGCTATTTTCCGACTAACTACAAATGCTAGAATGTATTATCCCACTCACCTGTGTTCGTGGGCGTGATATGCTTCTGGATCTTCTCCTCCTGGGCACAGGTGGCGGCGGTCACCACGGCGGCGGCCATCATGGAGGAGGGTCCTGTTCCGGCGGTGCGGTGCATGTTGCTATACCGCGGCGGCATCATGCTCTGGCGCACGTTGCGCTCGGGGCGTATGAGTATTATGTACAGCTGCAACGACACACGCGTACGTTCGAGTGAGAAAATCAGTGTGTTTTTCCAATTAGGCTAATTTCCCGTATCCACCTACGAGCCAGCGGCGTATCAGGCATTAATCATACGACCCATTGTATGTAATGGCCGCTTGGAAGCGATATCCAATTTCGTTGCCCCTAATCTTATGGTTTTCATTAGAAGTCAGCGCGTGACCTGCCACGCCCGCTACCAAGTTCCAATTCCCAACCGAATCCGATTGTCATTAGCCATTTCCCAATTCGATGGCCAGCAGTTATTTTGGGCCAAAACAAAGGCCAACGACTCGAGTTAGTTGCTTACACAGAAAGGAAAAGTAAAGCCTCTAATTTTAAAGTAATACTTGCGAAAAGTAAATATAATAATTTATTATTAAAAACAAAAATTTTCGTTTAAATAGAATATTAAAATGGATGCATAGAAAAACATAATGGTGCGCATCACCCAAATCAACCGACTAAATTTAAGTAAAATGGTTTTTTTTACCTTATCAGGAAAACCAATTAAAAAAGTATTTTTACCTAATTATTTAAACTTAAAGATTTTTTCAAATTATCCTTTGATGTTTTCTTTTATACTCAAATTTACCTAGCTAATTTGCTAATAAACTATGATGAAAGGCAAGATATACTAAGTTCTACTCAATAGAGAAGCTCTTAACGTTGTAATCCTTTTTGCTTAGACTAAAATATTTCAGATATCGTAGGAGCTTCAACGTTTTACTGCTACTAATAATATTTTTTGAGGTCATAAGCAACCTGTGTGGTAAAACAATTAAGCATTGTTTACAGTGCTCGTTACGTTCCAATTTTCGTTATGTTACGCAGCGTTGTGTAACGTAGCCTGTACGGCCGCACGGTCATTTCCGCCGTGCTTTGACATTATTTGGCTGCCATTTGGACGCCGTTTGTTATTGTTTTCAGCGCAAACAAACGCGGGTAGTAAGAAAACAAACAAACTGAGGTGAAACCGGACGGCGAAGAGACGGTTGGCAGTCGTCGGAAGTCGAAATTGCTTACCACCTCGGGGCGCCTTTGTCCTCCGGAAGGAGGCGTGCCTGCTGGCACCTTTACGGCCGGGCTTTAGTTTGTTGCCTCTTAGTCCAGTGATCCCCAGTCGCTTTGTGGCATGCCGCATTCATGCCAGCCTTTTATTGCCCAGGCTCAAGCAATTGTAAATTGCATTTTTATGGCTCAAGGTGTGCGGTGCTCGTGGGTTCGTGTGTTCGTACTATGTCCACGTATCGTACAGTGTGTTTTCCCTGTCGCCGACTAGCCGTGCATTAGGTGACATCCGATAGCGGACAGTTGGCCCGGTTAGCAGCCACTGCGACAAGGAATATGCTATTCGGTCCGACATATAATAATAGCCCCTGTGCTGAGTGTTTATGGTCCTCCGGCTCCCCGGGGCTTTGTGCCACTTTGCACCCGGAATGTGCAGACAGTGTCCGTAAAGTGTTGCTATTCATGTTGGTTTTGGGTCCTTTATGTACGATTGTTTGAGCTTTGTTCAATTTGCAATCTGAATAACTATTTTTACCTCCTTGTCTTTAAATGTTATGTGCTCTAAGGAAGAACCTGTCTTTAAATTATACATTCAAACAAAGAACAATATTTAAGGAACACTAAATTTATTTAAACACACTCATCTAATGGAATTCCTTGATTGCTTATTTGAAATGTGATCCTTTCTAACATCATATATAATTTAAACAACAAAAAATACTTTTTAAATGCAACATTTTTAACATAATAACCGGAAATCAATATTATAATTTTAAAGTTTTTACACATAATACGAGTTTGAATATTGGGTCATTTGATTTTGATTGTCTTCAAGCAAGCTTCCCTCGTGATGTCGCATATCAGATTAAACAGCAAGTAACCCGACATTCTCCTGCTGCATCATCTAGTACATAAACTTAAACGGCTGTCTATATTTGGCTTGGCTTGCAGTTTGCTTGCTTCTTAATGGCTAATAACAGGGATTATTAAAAATATGGTGGCAAGGGGAACAGGGGATAGTAACATAAAAATAGCAAGTCGACAAGAGGATAAGATCAGGACCAGTTCAGCTTCCTCCAAGGACTTGGCTTGTTGACATTTGAACTTGTTTCTCTGTTAAACATAATGAAATGGCAAAGGACCCAAGGAGGAGTAAACGTTAAAAACAATATGGTTGGCGACACATCGCAAACAGTCCTCTAGGCCCCTATCACCATTCGTCTTATTGCATTTTAATGAACCACTCGTCCTCATGCCCCTTGTAAACGGTATAAAGTGGAATTAAAATGGCCCATGGCAGCTCGCTGCACTCAAAATCATATGACGAGTTGCCAGTGAAATTCGCAATTATTAATGCATAACGCAATTACCAATACTCGACCTGGCCACCAATTTGCGAGGAGCGCAGCTGATGGTGGCCCAGCCCATCCACCACCAATTATCACAACTTACCTTGGGCGAAAAGAGACATGCGATGGTCACGCTGGCGGACAAACTGATGGTCACGGACATACTGGTGATGCGCAACGGTACGTGGTTGGCGGTACCGAAGTAGAGCGGCACAAACGCCAGCCAAATCACGCAGGTAGTGTACATGGTGAAGCCTGTAAAAGGTAAAATACCATATATATTTAAATGTTAAGAATATTATGAAAACAATATTCTTGATTTTGTAAAATAATTACATTTCAATAATAATAATTATTTCATTTCTCTTAATATTCATGAAGCAACTTTTTTTGCATTCCTGAAAAAAATATGGTTAAATGACACCACAACGTATAATAAATATGCATGAAATGCATTTTTATAAGGTAAATTAAATGAATCAATTAAATTCTTCTTATGTTATACATTAATAAATTTGTTTGTGCAAGCAATTATAGTGATGCTATTATGTGGATTTTATTTTGATTTTACACAACCTTGGTTTACTGCTTATTTTTAATGAAACACTGTCGAACAAAATGACCACGTATAGCGTGTCAGTGAATTATTCAAAGGTCATAGGCAAGCGTAAGAGATGTCTTTAATAGACACATTTTAATTATACTTGTTAAATTTTATTAAGATCTCTGCTAGACTTAGCCAATTATGGGAAAATACTGCGCTTCTTAAAATAAAAATCTCAATTAATTACCAATATGCTTCGACTCGTTGAAAGCCTCCGGAATCTTTCGTGTGAGCACCGCGTAGACTGTGCAAATAACAATCAGGAAGATTGGATACGAGAACGCAATCATGTAGGAGGCGTCGATGTAGGAGTCACAGACGAGTAAATTATCCTCGCGTGTGGGATAATGATGCATGGCATGTGATGGTGCAATTACCATCCAAACGCCGTTGATGAGTATCTGAAAATGGTATGAATAATGAAATTGCGCTGCCAACCGCATTCCGCATCGCACATACGCCCCGTGGGCCGATGCTCAAATCCAAACTCACCTGCACACTAACGAAGCAAGCACAGATTACCAACTGGGACTTGGGACTTATGAAGGAGGGCCGCTTGGCGGACTGTTTGCCCGCTTTAAAGATCCGTGCGATGCGATTCGTTTTGGTCAACAGTGCAGCATAGACGACCGTGAAGCAGAAGCCCACACCGAACCTGTGGGGAAATTGGGGACAAAGTTCACACTCCGCTCGCATCATCTCGTTCCCGGCAATTTGCGCACTCACCGCTGAATGGCGCACACTATGTTGGTGGGCTTCAGGACGAGTGCAAAGGTGACACCGTAGCACATAAAAATTCCGGCCAGCAGGATGTAGCTCAGCTCCCGCCCCGATGCGCGCACTATGGGTGTGTCGTTGTGCCTGCGACGGGTGAAGAGGAAGGGCTTGGCTTTACTAAAGTTGCCAACTTTAACAGGAGCCTTTGCGCCAATTACGGCTTCGTTTTATGAATTTTGTGGCAAAGTTTGCCCAGGCATGTGTGAAAAGTTTTTAATTGCTTGGTGGCCAAATACTTTTAATGGGCCAATAAATATGACAGGGAAATCGTAAGCATAAAATATATCGATGGTTTTTCGGTATCGACAAAAGTTCTCTAGTTTAGATTGTTCGATTTATTTTATTTAGTTAAGAAGAAACGCTTTAGTTGGGTGCTCTGATTATTCGATACCCTTTAGTCTGTGAACCAATTTGAAATCAAAATTCCTCCGATAAAAAGAGCCACTAATGTGCAAACGCACAACTACAAGCGATAAAATCACTGATTATGTTTGACTTTCGTATCCTAAAATCTTCTGAAATAGTTGTTCGATTCGGAAAATGATTTTTACTCTACCCTAACACGTTAAAATTATTATTACAAAGGAATAAAGCAAAAAAAGGAATTTTTTTTGTACATTTTTGATAGCGCTACTCTTAAGAACCCCATACTTTAGTTATGGAATTTTAATTATGGGTTTCGATGCATGGTCGCTCACCTGACAAATACGCCCATGACAAAGAGCGTTACCAGGATGCCGGTCGCACTGAAAGCCATCGCGCCAATGGCCCAGGCGGAGCCAGGTTTGAGATATATCTCCGGGATGGGGCGGCAGTACTGCTTGTGGGCGTCGGGAAGGGTGCCCAGCTTACAGAGCTTGCAGTGGGTCTCGTCATCAGGGTGGCGGATCTGCAATGGACACACCGCACAAAGGAACACTAGATAAATGGATGGGGCGAGCTCAAAGGCGGCGTGTTTGCCATTCAGTTGCAGCCATTCTTTCAGGCCGGACCACTTAATTGTTTTCCGCTTCGATTTCACATCATTTTCGACGCGTTTGCTTCGGAATAATTCACTTGGGCTCTACATTTCAATCTTGTCGGCGAAGGGGCCGACAAATAAATTGCCGGGCCCAGCTGGGCATCACTTACTTGATAGGTTGTGCAATTGAAGCAGTGCCAGCAGCAGCTCTCGCCCTCGACGTACTTCTTGGCCTGGCCCACCAGACAGGGCAGGCTGCAGACGGACTCCGGCGGCTTGGGACTCAGCCGCTTGAACTTCACCTCTGCGGCAGCGGATGTAATAAAATCAAAATTAGTGCTCGATGGGAGGGGTATGCGATGATGCCAGCTTGGTCAGTTTCTGGATACGTTAACAGCTATTAAATCTCTATAAAACTAAGACTAGCTATTTTGAAACCCCAATTAATATGTTTATCTATTTATGATATATATATTATTTATGATTGATACCAGACTCAAATGTGTAATATATAAACTGTTACTCTTTCTTTTTATAATCTTGCGGTATAACTTTCCTTACCCTTTGCTTTGGTGTCCTTTTTAAGTAGTTCTTCGAGCTATTGAATTGATTTTATCTCTATTTATACAATGTGTTGCCAATAAACCACTTTGACTTTCTGAATCTTTAAGCTACGAATGTTCGGGTTACAGAAGTTCGATTGTATAATAGAGTTTTTAAAAATGTTTATATAAATTTAAAATGAAAATATATCACAAAAGGTGCCCAAAAGTAGGCACTAAGCAAATTAAAGTCATTTTTTCAAATAAATCAGAAGGACAAAGATATAAAATTCTGTAAAACTCCTTTTAAAGTAGTGTCAAAACCTTAGTGAGATAAATGGCACCTCCAATCCTAAAGGGATCACAATTCGTGTTTTCTAAACTTTTGCTTAGTTAAAATAGTTTAAAATTGTTGCTTTTTCTTTAATCCAAAGTTGGCAAGACCGGATGGCGATGGGTGTTGACTCTTACCCGACATATTGAGCCGCAGCTCGCCCTCCGTGTACTCGCCCACCTTTACCCAGTGGTACTGGCCCGCCTGCGACTGCTTAAAGTGGATGATGTTGTAGCGGGCCGGACCGTCACCGTTCCCGTCGAAGCGGAACTCATCGCCGCTGAGGCCTGCGGATGGAATTTAAGGTTTAAGCGGGAAGGGGGGGAGTTAAATGGGTTTATGGTTTCACGCCTTCGAAAGGCGGTCGCCCTATCAGAAAATTGACAATCTGCGCCAGTAAGTCAGAGCCTTTGGCTTCGGGCCGTCCGTCTGTCTGTGTAATTTATTGAATTTCAATCGAGTTCAATGACGATGACAAGCAAGTCAATTTTCCACTCGAAAGCATGGCCAATGCGCCTGGTGGTCTATTCGTGTGTGTGAGTGTGGCTTTTGGCACAACTGCCAGGAAATTTCCACTTAAGCTATTTGCGCAACACTTGCCGACAAAAGGAATAAAACGATAGCACTACAACTTGTGCTTGTCTGGCATCCTGTTTTAGAAATATACTCGAGAAACGCTCGTTCTCCGTTAATTTGACTTTGTTTTATCCCGCACAACTCGTCAATGAATAGCTTATACTTCCTACTCACCCTCGAACTCCACTTTACGCAAATATTTGAGCAAATCAGCGCCCTTCGTCGGCTTCATGGCATCGCAGAGCGAAGGCCCTCCGCCGCACAAGTCCCGGTGCATGTCCCTGGGGGAAGACATTTGATTACACACTTTTTAATATTCAGTTTTAATGTCATGATGAAGGCAACGACATTCAGCTTTGCAAGAACCACAAACATTTGGCGCCCATGCTACTTTTTTATACTTGATACATGGCTTAGAGGAAATAAGTTTTATTTTTAAAGTGATTTTGTGGTTCTTAAGAAAAGCATGATTTTTTATTTTATAAACTTACCTCAGGGCATAGGCAAATGCCATGACCGCATCGCTGACAAACTGCAATTGATCCTCGAAGTCGGTGTTTTGCCTTGAAAGCCGCTCCTTTTTGGTGCACTGTTTGGTGTAGTTATTGTATGGAGTGCTGGTACTGCCGGGATATCGACACTGGAAGTGATCTTCCCAGAATTCTGAGAGATTATGAACATTTTTAAAATGTATTTAGCCAGTTTGATTTAAGGTGGTCATTAATGAGTTTGTTATCGCGCTTCTTTGTTAAAAATTCGTTTTAATGATTTATTGTTTATTGTGTACTCAGTGAAAGCAAAGTTTAACTTTGAACAAAGCCTAGTACTTATGCTATCAAAATGGCTTGAAAACAAAAATTTCTTTCTTTTTTTTGCTTGACTACCGAGCAAAAAGTTTCATTTGCAAAACAAATCCTTAAGACTATGCTAGATATAATCATTTATTTTCTTTTGCAGCACTTATGATTTTCCTATTTTAATTTCTTTAAAATGTATATAAGAAGTCAGTGATTAAAGTGAGCCAAAGTGAAATAAAGCATAACTTACCCACAAACCAGGGATTACGTTGGTTGTTTTCCACCGTCAGGCTGAGAAAGTACTCCTCGAATCCGCGCACTGGGTTCGCCTGCGGCTGCACAGACAGCGTGCCTTCCACCTGTTGATGACACAGAACGCACGGGGCGTATGCTTAATGAGCTTGATCTCAAGTTAGGGCCAGGGTTAAGCACGCTCATATCTGGACTTGAAAGGTTTTGGCAAATTAATTAGACGCACACACGATTAATTTCGATTTAACCATAATTTATCATGGGAAAAGGCGTGTGAAAGTTTTATTCCGGTCGTCATAATTTATACATTTTTTTCGGTTACACCCACGTAAATACGTGTGTGTTTGGCCACAATCCAAACCATTAATCAAAACCTTTTTGCTCGTCCATTTAGGCTCATGATATTCGGCCCGTCATCCAGGCTGACGAAATAGTTCACTTACCTCCGGCTCGTAGTCGTCTGATACCAAATTTCGGGCACTCCAGCCGTCGGATCCGATCCACGAAAAGGAACCGGTTGCATTTGCCCGCCGCACTGCCCTCATCACTTGCCGCACCTCCTGGTCCGAGCCAAAAATAATGGCCCCTACGCAGAGAAGGATTAAAGGGATGCGAAAGCAGGAAAAGCAGAAATTAATTTTAATTGCAATCGATAATGAATAAGCGGCTTTACTGGGAAAAAAACAATCTGCAGCTCCCAAGTGCTCTTATATATATTTTATTTTTAAGCTCACTGAGCTCTTGTAATGAAAGGCTTGAAGTGTTCTTAAATGACAGACGGTCTTAAATGATAATATTGATTCTGAAAACAACAATGCTTTACAATCCATCGCATACTGACTTTTCGTAGGCAGGCAAAGGTTTTTCCCTTCACTTTGCAAGCTATTAATTGGCTTTGAAATTCAATAAACACCAGATGTAAGTTCACAAACAATGTGAATCAATGGCAAGATGGCATAACATAGCTGCTAATTGCTGAGCCCTCGTTTAAATCGTTAGAATTCGGCTTTGCAAAGTATCCTATATTTGGGTATTGACAAAAAAACACTCTTGGCGGTATTTCCCCAAATACTGGTCCCTTTATTGTCCCGCTTCGGCTCAAGTCTTTAGAAGTACGTGAGCTGCATTTGGCACTTTATATCGATCACGGCCATGAGGGCTTTTTGTCTTGTCCATAATTTTTTTTGCCCCTTCAACGTGTCTCGGTATCGACTTGCCACTGCTCCTCCGGCTACTCGAAGACAAAGGAACGGAAACTTAATCAAAGGCAGCGGCGGCAAAAGCAGGAAATCTTGTCGATACTCTTGTGAAGTGAGGTATATTTTCCTTGGATTTTCACTCTGCCTTAGATTGGCACTCAAACGGCTTCTTTGTGTGGTTGTATAAACTAGTCAAGTACCCTGTGTGTGCTTACAAGGGGGTATCAAATTAAATTAGTGAGCCCGTTCTGTTGGATACTTATGCAGATTAAGGGGAAAACTTTAAGTTCTAAAACGAGTAGGAACTTGCCATGTACTCCGTAAATCCCATCAACTCAGGCACAAGTGCGATAAAAAGGAAAAACATGTCGGCTTCCTCCACCCACATTCCATTTGGCCCCGATCCGAGGTGACACATGTGTGGGCTTCCGGACAAGCGTTAAGTTCACCCTCGACGACAGTTACCAGCCGCAGTTACGGATCCGGCGGAGCATCATTTTTCAGAGACCCAACTCGCAGCCGAACACGAACCCTCGATATGCAAAATTAAACAACTGATGCCAAAGAAAATACTTTGTCAAGTTGATTAATCGTTGCGAGGGAGCGAACAGTAAACGGCGTCAAATCACAAATCACAATAAATAATGACGGCCGAGGAACCCTTTTCGTGGGTGGGCCCTTGCTTCACGACTCCTGATGGCACATTTATGTAAATCAAATATTGTTTGCCAGACAAAAGTCAATTGTTATTGGTCGGCCCCCGTGTGCTTTTTATTGGCGGGCACGACCCTGCCTTCCATCACCCTTCTACGGTGCTGATTAATGATGGGCACTAAAGGTTAAGGCGGTAATTATTTTTAATATATTTCTTTACAGTGTCTGTAACTGACAGTTGATTAATATTTGGCAGGGGATTACAAAACAAAAAGTCTAAAGTTGAATTGATTGACATACTCCGCCTCTCAGGGCGGAGCAGCGGAAAAAAATCGTTTCCATTTAAATTAAGCTTGAAAAAACGTTCCGAATAATTTATTTTGTTTTTGTTTTTATGATTTAATTGCCTTGCCAGGCCATAAAAATGGTGTTATTCTCCCATCTTCAGGACTGTCAAGCACTTGTATTGAACAATGGCAAGGGGTTTTACTCTCGATCATAACAAATTTTTTTTCATATTTTTTCCGCCACCACAATATTAGCTCATCATTTTGTCTACTTTTGGAGAGCTATCTCCCAATTTGTTTGTCACCAACTTTTTCAGTTTGCTGTGCCATGAAATTTTTAATTTGCCGCTGGGACAAATGGAACAAATGCGCGACAGCGAGGGATTTTTAAAAGTATTTTCATTTAATTTCCGGGGCTCGCGACGCCCACCCGAAAACCCATAGTTCACGACTGCGGACTGCATTCATTGGGGCGTTGCGGAACGCTTCTCCTTTCGCATTGGGGATGCTTACTTCTTTGACATTTTCATTTAAAATAGAAATTTAACGGCCAGACTGCAGTTGCTTTTCCGGTCTGAAATTTACATTACCCTTCTCCTTTCACCGTTCTCAATTTTTTGCATACCTCGGGCCCGCGGCTTCGTCAACAGCTTCTGCACGATATTATCGTACGCGATGTCCTCGGCCACTCCCGAATCCTTTACCAGCTTCTCCTTGATGGCAATACAAATGTTGTGCCGTGCCAGGAGCTCCTCCAGCTCTTCGAAAGCCTGTTTGGGGGGTAAGAACAATTTTAATGTTGGGTGAGCAATAAAAAACCATATGCAGTGATGGGAACGGTAAACTTGTTTGTACAGGCTGGTACCATGCATTCACTTAAAATGTAAACCACTTACACAAAAGTCGAATTAGCATAAAACAAGAAGCCATTTACGATAGTGTACACTTTGCGCTTTCTAAATAGCTATTTATGTCATCGTAACCATTGTAATTTGTATTGTATTATAAATGGAAGCTAGTTTCGGCAAGCCGAAGTTTTAATATTCCATTTTAAATGATCAGTATATTAATATTGAGAAAAACTTAAGGAACAAGTTATAAACATAAAATAGCGATGGGGAAATTTCCAAGGGTCTAGCTTGACGGACGGATGTGCCATATCAACTCGTTTAGTCATACTGATCAAGAACACTTAGACTTCATAGGGTCAAAAATGTCACCGTCACTGCGTCACCATTTTCTGACCAATTCTATAATATAATCTGCAAAGTTATGAGAGCTACACGATAAAGCTTTGATCTTTTTTTTGGTCTTCGGTTATTTGTTTAAACTTGGACCACATCTACTATTTTTGGTCAAAACAATGAGTTAATTGTATTTTTTGCTCAAAATAAAACTAAACAGCAAATAACGATTTTTAGTATTTTACATCCTTGGATTCAGTTTTAAATTACTTAAAAATTGTTGTGAATATTATGAATAAAATCGTTAAAGAAAAGGTAAGCTGTTTTTTTTTTTAAGAAACGCATAAATACATTTGTCAGACCTGCTTCAGTATTTCTTATGCTACTTAACTGAACTACTGACTTTTCCCCCTTGATTGTTATTATTTATCAAAGAGCTCGGTAACAGTGGAGTACCCACCTTGATGCCGTAATTGCTTTCCTCGTAGATAATGGAGACGTAGCTCCAACCCATCCGCATGACAATCTCGACCATAGCCTTCACCTGGTAGTGATCCGAGGGAATCGTGCGGGAAAAGTACTCGAACCGCTGTTTGTTGCTCAGCTCGGGGCTGGTCGAGAAGTAGGATACCTGGTAAAAAAAACAGAGTGATGAGGGGGCTTTCGTTTTTCCTGTGAAGCACAAATATTTTTCCTGAAAAGCTGAGGAATGAATATAGTTGCGGGCGTGTTTTTCTATGTAACAACCATTTTCTTTTTAAGGTTTACGCTTTTAATGTTCATATTATTTCTCACTTGCTCTTGGCCGTTTGCTTTGCCAACACTTTCGTAAGCTTATTTACCAGCATGTACACATCCATATTTTCCCCCCTTTAAGCTCTTTTTGAGAAACCACAAACAATGCAGCAGTCGAAAGAAAACATTGCATGGCATTACTTTGCAAAAATCATATGCTTGGACTGCAGCTGCAAAAGGCAAACTGGGGTAACTTGGTTAAAGCACGGAAACCAATTTCACGCACAAATTAACTCACCGGTTTGGAAAAGGATTCACCCGCATGCATTCTGCCGAGGAAATGTGTGCAGTCCTAAAGTAAAGACGTCGTTGGCGAGTCAAGTCAACGGCAAGTGCTTAATGAACTACTTGGTTTGTAACGAAGTGTCATTACCATTAGTCAACAGTTTTCCACCCAAGTGTTTTATTACTTGTCAAAAGCTCTTGTCAAAGTACTAGAAATGTACTTCTCAGCTAACACAATATATGTACCTAATTTAGTTAATGATTTACAAATTCTCAATGTTAAATTCAACCAAATATTCTACTTATTGAACGGTATAAGGCGAAAGACAAATCTTCAAGTTAAAGATAGATAAATAAATAGTTCAAGCCCTCTTCAGACACTCAAGTTGCTCCTTTAATCCGTGTAAGTTTGTTTCAGAAACTGTAAGTACTCAAGTTGAAAACACTGGTTTACAAATTAAAATTGATAAAATCCTCCAGAGATCGAACCTTGTTTTTCCGGTGCAGATGGACTCCCTGATTCAAAAAATGAAATGAAATATGGAATCATTTTTTTTTAAGTGCAAAAATCGTATTTCACTTGCTTTCATGCAAATTTAATTTTTACCGATTTCCGCCATCAATAGCTATTTTATTGGAAATAGATCATTCTTCAAATTTTCATGGTCATCGAGGTCGATAAAGTTTGAATAAATTCCTAAAATTTAAGTTCCGATAATATAAATTAATTCTAAAAAATTCACATTTAAACCAGGGAAATCAATGCAAATATTGACACATAAATGCATCAAATAAAGTTACCACAATTTAAGAAGCAAGTTCGTATGAGGATGCACTCTTAATTGCTTGATTAAAACAACTAATATATGGCTTTTTAGATTAAGATAAGCTTTAAAATATTGGAAATGCAACCAATTTCCGCTAGGCCAAATTAAACTGTCTAAGCCGCTATAGACCGCAATTTCAGTAGCAGAATACGAAAAATTCGTTGGAAAATAACGTTTATACAGGCCCTGGAATCCTGGTGCACAAGCAAAATGTAATCAAATGTTTATGGCTGATTTATGAGCTCTCTTCAGGGACGCCAGGCTGGGCCTGCATACAACTGCTGCTGGTCCTTCGTGTGCGTTTTATGGCAATTGGCTTCTTTGGCGCTCGTCGCGCATTGACTTTCGGCTCCGGCTCACGTAGTTGCAGCAGCAGCACCGGACACTTAATCTCCCTTAACTTCGAGCACGTGATTTAAAAAATGCTAGTTTGTTTTCTGCTGTAAAACTAATGGCAGCTTGTAACATTTCTCTCTTTTCTTCTATGGACAACCCAAAAATAATAGGAAGAATGGGTTAGAATTTCTTGAATACCTTGAACATTTGTTAAACTGTAGTTAGTTAATTTAACAATTTCATGGTCTACTTATCAATATAATATATTCGTTTTTGCTACTTATGCTATACATTCTACAACTAAATCAAATTTATCGTATTTTTCTTTTCCACTCCCATTTGGAAATTACAAATAATCCTGAACTAGAAATTGCACTTTTGTGTTTCTTTGATTTCTGAGTGTCCCTACATTAAAGAAACATACTGTGTGCCAGAGGCACATATATAGTATGTGAAAGTGCTGCACTTTGACATACTTGTTGGCCTGCAGGATTCGACCAATTTAGTAGCACGTGCAGGCACTTCGGAGAAAGTAACCATTACAAAAGTTAACATGTGGCTTCTGGGAAATTTTAATTACGAAATACAGAAAACTTTTGTTGGTCAAACTAGCAAACATTAGTAGCTGCGAGCTAGAAACAAAACTGACTCCGCTATTGTGAAGTGACCTTCTGGTTTCGCCTGTTCGGTTATGTATAGCAACAGTTTCCGATCCACCATAGAAACTCACCTGGGGAATTCGAAATAGCCGCAGTAAATTGGCAACTTGTATTGATGTGACCGAGGAGGCGGCGCCGACCACCCCCGAAATGACCTTCCGCACTTGCGTCTTGTTGCAATGATATTCCGCATCGTCAATATTGCTGATGGATCCTGAAAATAACAGAAACAAACACGAGTTGAGGTGAACCATATCTAGCACTTTTCATACAAACAAAAATGTTTTTAAGCTGGCAATGATATATTTCCATGAAAATTTCATTATGCACTTGAAATGACAATAACAGAAGCCAATTTTGCCAAAAGAATTTCGTGAGAATCCATGAATTCACAATAATTTAACACTCAAATTTGGTCTTTTATAGGAATTCATAGCTAAGAAAAAAAAAGAACAACAATCCAAAAACTAACAATAATTATAAGCCTAATATCTATTAAAAAGAAAGAAAACTTTAAAACTTTAATTGAAGTTAAATGTTGAGCTTAGAGAAACTTTAAACCTTAAAATTAAAACTTAAACAGCTGCAAGAAAGTTTTCCTTTCAAAATCTTGAGGTTAAATATTACCGCAGTACCCAAAACTAAAATATCTTACAAATTGGTAGACGTGTTGCCACTGTTAGAAAGAATTCATATTTAGTGTTGAGGTGGCGTTTTTATAAAGACGAAACAGTTTGAGGTTGACAAATTCGTATGGCACTTTATTTAAATTCAAATAATTAAACAAAAGGAGCTTTAAACAATTTTTTTGTTGTTGCTCGGTCTGTGGCGTGATCTTAATTATTTCAATTTTTATACGTGGTTTATGTTGGTTAACATTTAGTTAAGTTAAACGTTGGGATAAAACTCCGCAGGGAAGATTTTCATTCAGAACTTTTAAAGGAAAATTATTTACACTATACCCAAGACAACTTACCAAATTGGTGGGCGTATTGCTACGCCCACCCAATATTTAGTGCTGGCAGCTGCGCTTAAGTGCAAATTAATTAACTCTTCGGTTGGGAGCGACCATACTCGTACATACCATCGATGCCAAACTAGATTATTAGTAACCAAAAAATATGGGAAAGGGGAAGAGGGATGACTGTGCGGGTACAGTGAGGCATAGACAGAGCAACCGACCGAGGCAGGCCGGCATCGGCATCGGAAGCGGTATAGTTTACGGCCTGCCTAATCCTGTCAATATAATTCAGTGACTTGGAAAATTATATTTTTCATACGTCATACGCAACAAAGAGCGAGATAGGGATGCGGTTGGGGAAACGAGAGAGCGATAGAGATAGAGAAGCACAGCACGTCGCTCAAATAAATCCTTGTCGCGCACATAAATAATGAAATTATGGAGATTAGAAAGTGTTCAGGGACGATGACAAGGATGCTGGCTCTGTGCCCAATTGATTATGGATTGTTGGCTGTGTGTGTGTGTGTGTGTGTGCTAGCGTGTCTGTGTGTGTTTATGATTTTGTGTGCGCTAGTCTGAGTGTGTGCGCCTCTTTGTTTGGCTCGATAAAAGTAATAAGCGGCATTTTATGTGTCCTTGATCTTCCCCCAAAGCTCCTCCTTCGAGACAAACTCAATAAGCTTCGCCGTTTTGTCTTAAGGGAATTATGCATATTCAGTTGGCAAGTGAGCTACAATATTTGGTCGGGAAATCCCATAATTTATTTATTAATTTGGAAACTAATGAATTCTCTGACGCCAGCTTAGTAAGAGTTTTTCTACTCTGCCTAAGATGGGATAAAGTACATATTTTATACTACCGAAATAAAAGGTTAAACTTTATTGCGATCGAACCGATTGCCGAAAGGTTAGCTAATTAAATCGAAAATGTTTATGCTCTGATTTGCTGTGTTGCTGAATAATGGCTCTATTTCATACGTATGCATAAATACATGAAGCATAAATCCTGAAGATACCGCAATGTAATTTCGGTTATCATTTGCCTGAATAAATTCGCAAACTGGTTCCGTCCGCAACAAATGCGGTATTGCAACTAAAAACAAAAATGCAGAAACTACTTTTGCTCACAATGAAGCCAACATATAGTAAGTTGCCAAACCCGAGGCAAACACAATTTGCATATAAATACCAACATCAACATGGGCTGTTTTACGTGGCGAATGCGCAATGTGTACGATGAACAGCACATCAGCCGCAAACTGATTCAAAATGGCCTTAAAAGCATTGGGGAATTTATTCATAAAAATCCAATTAACTAAGCACGTTGCATTCTTAATCAATTCTTCTCAAGACAATGTGAGGTAGTTATCTTAACCAATTAACATTATTGTTTGTTTTATTATAATTTTTTAAATTACAAATTAAAAAATAAGCTCGCATAGGATAATTAAATAACAATTTCTTAGTTTTTTTCACTTAAATTATGCACATTTATTATATTTTAATGAGTATCCTTTTCCTTTGTACGAGATAATGACATGCAAATTGCAGTGGGATTGCATATATAGTGGAAGTGGTTTAAAGAATGCTGTTTTTTCTATTGTGTCATTTTTGCACACGGAGGTTTATATTAATAAGGCTTGGGTTGGTACAGTTGGTGTGACCAAGCTATATCTATTTCTTTAAATCGGATCTTGTCTATTAATGTTGGCTTTCGTAGAAATTTTAATAATAGGGAGATTATGTTAATAACCTATCTCCCTTAGAATATGGTGCCAGAATGTTCAATCTAAAATGTTATGAACTGAATTTTGGCTTGCTAAATAAAAGGTATTAATGGCACATAATGTCCCTATAGATTTGTAGCAGCGTGTTAAAAATTATTTTAGAAATAACTTGTTTTTATTTGCATAATGACCACACGAAGTCCCAAAAACTACTCACCTTTGATAAAGTCCACGGCCATTTCGAGGCCATACGAGTCCTTGTCGCAGTCGTCCAGGATGTGGGCGCCCAGGGTGATATTCGGCAGCAACTGCTCCCGGTTTATCCTGTCGATTGTGAAGAGCATGGCCTCCAGGGCCTGAATGCCGCCCTGCGGCATGATGGGGCCACAGGTGATGCTGTCCTCGCGCGAGTGCACCATCATCAGGCCGCCCAGGATCACGTCGCCCTCCACGATGGCCTCCCGCTTGACGGGCCAGTGCCTCTGCGGCTGGGTGGCGTACAGCCGATCAGTCTGGAAGCTCAGTGAATCCGGCAGGGATCTCAGGTGCTTCCCACTCCCATCCAGGTTTAGGATGCCAGGGGGCAGGTGGCGACCGCGATGACGGCCGGAACGAGGCGATGCCAGGTCAATATTGGCATACCGCTGGTAGTCCTCCACATCGAAATGGTCGTAGGACAGCCCTCCGTTCGAGCGAGTCGGATATGGATGCCTGCCATCCGGCAATGGATCATCGTTGGCGTAATCCGGCGACTGCAAGTGAGTCACCCACTGACGCCAGTGTTTGCCCAGCTGCTGCTGCCGCTGCTCCAGTTGCAGGATCTCGTAATGGCTCTGTCTGTGCTTCCGGCCGTGATACTTCCCCCGGTGATGATGCTGACGATGATGGAGGTGCTCGCAGCCAACATGATTGCCATAGCTATTGCCATTTCCATTACCACTGCGACTACCATGATGACGTGGGGCCACCTCCTCGGCCTCCAGCGGAATGTCGCCCACCACCACCTGACTCTCGGCTTGAAGGATGTGACAGGTGGGCAGGACAACCAGAACCAGCAGCACACAGATTTGCACAAACCATTTGCTGACACAGATGGCTTTCATATTGGTTGGCCTTGGCTATGTTTTTCAGCGTAATATATTTGCGTGTTTGCACGATGCAAAGCTTTTATTTGAATATGCGCGGATATGGGTTGGATACCCCACGGCGGATTAGCTTGCTGTTCAATTGCTGGTCGCGATATGTGGCATGCATTTTGGGCTTTGTTTTCGTTGATTGCTCACAGTTTAAAGATTTTTTTACGCTTTTGCATTTTGATTGTCCGTCTGTCTGTATGGGCAAATGGAGCGATTGCGAAATTATTACGAGTTTCCAATAAATATTTGCAATTGCCGACCCGGTTCAAAATGTTTCACTTCACAAAACTATTGCTCGCAAAAGCTTTCATGTTTAAATATAATTTTAATAATTGGCATTTTAGAAGGAAACTAAACATTTATGATTTTGACGGTTGAAATATTTTTAACTGGTTCTAAATCGATTTATTTTCAATTTGTCGTGGAATCGAATTAATGCTTTATCTTATTTATATGACTGGAGTGTTTGGTAATTTAGTTTATATGATTGAAGTTTCTGGTAATAACACACAGCACAGCAAAATAAAAATTTAACAAACTTTTTTTTTTTAGTTTTTTCTCCTTTTTATTATTTAAAAGCTTGTATGATATTCACGGTTAAGGGTCATTCAATCATAAAATTATGAAATTGTCACGACTGGGTTTTCATTAAAATTGGGAGGAAAACCGAAACCCCCAACAGGTTTTCGGATCCCCCAAGCTTATAACTGTCAACCTACCCCGAACACTGGTCTTCGGTGAGCGTGGCCCCGGGCCATTTGCCCATAAAAATGATTGCCCTGAGGTAAATTAAGTTTGCATAAAATTTTACCCGCAGCCGCCACAAGACGAGGGAAAATGCGAGTAAATGCAAGAAAGCCTTTGCCGTGGGCAGTGAAAAAAGAAGCAAAAAAGGCGGGTTCGCCGGAGGATTGGCAACGGTAATTAATCAAATTGTTGGCGTCGTAATGAGCTTGTCGGTGGACCCAGTCCCAGGCCCCCAAGCCTGTCACCCACCCAACTTTCACCCACTGTCACTTCCGCTTTTACCCGCCACACTAATCAACAAACGCGTTAACGCCACTTTAGACAAGGCCTGCAGTTGGAGTTTACAAAATTACTTATCATCAGTATAATCAGCGGCATTATCAAGGTAACCCGTAATGACACTGGAGGTCTGTTGGGTAGCCGGGTGGTTCGATGGGTGGCTGAGCCTCAATCCTCAATGTCTGTCACTGTCGGGGAGTCGTGGGGCACCACCCGCCTTGCAGCATCTGCGCCGCTGGCTGTTGGGACGCATCGAATAATGAGATTGCGTTAAACAAATGGAGCTTTCCCTTTTTATTGTACGCAATAGACACCGGAGGCTGCTTACACGCTCGTAATTTATTTTGATTACACTTGTCGCTCCTCTGTCAGTGTCTCTCATCCGGCAATCGCTTCTCCTGTGATTCGGGCATTACGACATTTTCGGTTTGGTTGTTTACTTAACTCCTACTATCAGCAATTAATTTGAAAGCACAAGATCTTTATTAGTGGGAGCCAACGTCTTAATTTTCTTCATAATATAACATTTTATTTCTACAAACTGTCAACGATCAAAAAAGACCAACTTTGATCTTAATAACTTGTGGATTCTCTAAAATTTGCTTAAGTAAATATTCTAAAAATGATTTTTTATGTTAGTTGTTAGCAAACTATGATTATCTTCAATTTAATTTCCCAACACCAACCTTCAACGATTTTCTCTAATTTTGTTGAAGAGTTAAATATTGCATATAATATTTTACTGTCCAAGTTCTTGTCGCTAAATTAAGCTTAAAGAACCCTTGTTTTATAAATATAGAGTCGTTAAATATTTTTTCATAAATTCCTGAATATCACTCAAAACGGCTTGAAGTTTTCCCTGCAAACATTCTTAGAAACTACCTACTTGGAATTTAAATCAAGATTTTTTCTTCGTATCGAATCATGGTGATTTCAGCGAAGGGCACGTAATATTCCCTTCTTGCTGAAACATTTTTTGCATAACGAACACTGCCTCAGGCTGTCAGTGACACTTGTCTCAACGTGTTTTGTTGGACAATGTTCAGAACGAGGCATTAGGAGGAGCGATTCCAACCCAAGCCATAACATCCCAACTCTACAGCACTCGAACCCATTTCTGTGTGGGCCAACTAAACGCCCACTTCGCTTTGTCATTGTCTTATTTTGCATTTTGTATGGGGGACTTTGATTTGATTGAGCATTTTGTTCGTTCGCCTTGTCCCTTTTGCTGATTTGAATTTTCGTTAAAGTTTGTTTTTTTTTTTTTTCGCTGAAATATTGAATATAATACCAGTTGGGCTTTAAGGCCAGCAGACGATATCAATCTGTTGGCTTTTCCCACTCATTCCCTTTCAGTCTGTTGTGCAAATTGATTTTCATCAAAGAAATTTACAGTCGCATGAAATTGACGATTCGCCGAGTATTTGTGTCAATTCGACCTTTAAAGCGAAGTATATATTACTGTACCATAAGTTAAGATAAAACCGAATATACCTTTTCATACTTGAGAGTAATGAAACTGCCTTTGCTTTCACATGTATTTATCGATGACCACTTGAAGTAAAATACACTTGGATCGCTTTGTATCCTTTATGAATGGTTATATTGAAGAGCAGCCAAGGGCCTTTTTAAAATATCAAAAGAAATACTTCAGTTGAATCAAACGTTAAATAACGAGCCTATTCAATAATCAGAACACTCAGTTCAAGCCCATGATTTAGTTTAGTTTCGAGTCGGTAGTGAGTGGTATTATAATTCTTTAAACTTAATCCACCTCAATTCCTTTTAATTTCACATCTCATTTGCTGTCACTTTCCTGACAGCCACCGAATTGCGTCATTTGCATAAATTCCTGGGCCAAACAATAAAGCAAATTTCGCATCAAATAACTTTCAATCACCTGCCACACACTCCCCAAGTCGGCACCTGAGTACCCTGAGCTGCAGCTAATGTCCTGGTCCCAGGATCAGGAGTCGCCTTCAATTTGCCGGCAGAACACACAAAATGAACAGTAACACATGTAGGCGACCAGAAGTATGCCACTCGCACCCAAAATATGAATAATTCGGGGAGCGAGACATGCAAATGTCTACATCTCCTTATCCAACGTGAGTTACAAATGCGAGTCTGTGATAAATTTCGTTCACATGCCAAAAAACACGGAAAGTTGTCAGCCAAGGGAACGAGGCGTCAGGTAGCTGGTAATCACGACATTTCAAATTCCATATGCAGATATTGCCTCGCCTACGCGCCGGCGAATTTGTGACAGTTGTGTAAATACAATTTTTTAATTTTATTATCGCGAAAATGTATTACGGGCAATAACATTCAGGCCCTGGGGTAGGCCCAAAGTTATGAAATTGGCCATGTCTGTGGTGAGTGATCAATCAGATGACTTCTGCTGGCCTATTTTGTATTCACTGCACACAGCATTCAATGGTGCACACAAACAAAAATATATACACATTTTATACAATGCTTAAAAACATTTTCGTGACTTAAATAAATACCAATTTTTATCGAAATAATATATTTTAATCACGAGTTCCAAAAGATTACATTATTTTTTATTGCATACTTTTAGACACCTTTTAAAACCATTTCAAACCCATAGTGATTTCCGCAAAAATATCAAAAAAATATCTTTTTAGGAGCGCACTTTAAAAACCAATAATGCATTTTTATCATTTGTTGATAGCATAACAAAAATACATTTTTGTCCTGTGTAGTAGAACAAAATCAATGGCTTTTTCGTAGGTTTTTCCCCTTAATTTCGGTTCTGTTTGTCTGCGTGCCTAGATGGGATAAATAGAGGTCCCCGGGGGAGAAGGGCGTCAAACAGATGAAATCAATTACATTTCTCTAATGTAGGCACATCTGCCCTTTTCCACTCTCTCTGGCCTAAAAGGGGCTTTGTCTTAAGTTTTCTTTGGCCCTGGGCCTTCAGCAGCCTGCCTGATTTTCCTTCTTTTTCGCTCAGACGGGGTGAAATCTCAGGTATTTGCGAGCTAATAAAGTTTGCCTTAAAGTATTTGGCATAAAACTTGGTCTGCGTGGCCGGGGATATTTGTTTTGATATTAGTGGGTCCTAAGCATGCATGACATGCCTTCCATCCAGCCTATTCATATTTGCTTAGTTCAGCTGTCTGGCCTCGCCAACAATGTACAGTCCTTACACGTGGCCCTCTGCGCATTGGTAAGCAATTTCCATGCCTCGTTTCGCTTGGCTCGTATCAATAATTTCCTAGGTTTTATTGTTATTTGCGAGTATTTTTATGTGTTTGCCAAGACGAACCCGCCGCGCCTCGAAGCGTGTATATCCCGATCCCAAGCCTTAAATTGAACTCGGTACTGAGGTAGTTGGATGACCTTAATAGGGGTGGCTGTCACAGGACTTGGCCTATTTGCCACCAATGGCAAATTAAATTCCATGTTAATATCGAGCACCCAACTTATATTTGAGTAAAAATAAAGACCTGTTTGCCAATGAATTAATTAAATTAATTGGCATTAATAACATATCAGTTCGATGCCCATAAGTGCGAAAAGCTTGTTTAATAACTACACTGTTTTTAAAACTGCCAAGCAGTGTTGTTAATATGAATTTAATTGAGCTCCCATGACAATTGCAACTAAATAGTATAATAATAAATAGCAATTAAATACCTTTCAAGGAAAAGGGAAAAATCAGGCAGTGACACAAAAGAGCCGGAAATCTAACGGGGCCATTAACTGAAATGTGGCGGAAGTTTCATATAAAAACGCATTTATCCTGTCGCACACACACAAAAACACACATACTCGCTCAGAAAACAGATTACAGGAAAAGGAAATCAACAGGCGATGCCATGTAGCAATTTAGCAGCAAATTGTTTTCTTCCACATGACAGTAGCAGGCAAACCTCAAGCCTTAAGCTCAATCAAATGTCATGCAGACCAGGTCAGAGAGCCAAATCAGAAAGTAACCTGCTGAATACAAATAGTTTGATGATGAAAAAAAAAACCAAAACCCCTCCAGTCACTTTGATCATTGCATTGTGGCTTATATTATCTCCATCATACAGAATTAAGCTCAATTGAAATACGAGAACGCTTTCTATTTAGCTGTAATTAAATTCAGAGCGGGCGATAAACGCATTAGGCTAAGTAACTAAATGCGGCAGTAAAGTGAAATTTTTCATAATTAATTTTGTGACTATCTACTCGAATTCCCTTCCTAGTTCCACGAGTTCCCCCCTCTGGCATGTTTAAGCACACTTTGTATTGTTATTGTATTGTTAACACAGAGCTACAAACCTGGGGTCTCGGCCAAAAGGCCACGCCCAATTGTGCTGCATACGGGCTGTGAATTATTTACACGTTGGCCAGGGGAACCGACATTACACCATTATGTATAGCATACTTCGGGTCTACTAGTCCTATAAAATTCGATTGAACCCTGGTCATTTAGCTAATTGAATTCCGTTACGCATTAATGACAAACAGCCCATTGTGGCCAATGAGTTTTCGTTTGTGATACAAGCAATATGAAATTATGTGAAGATGGGCTGGAATCTAAACAATTTCATGAATTTCTTTTACCGTACAAACTATTTATTTGCATAAAAAACAAATTTAACGCACTCACATAAGCTGAACAACGGTTTTTCTAACACTGTTTACTTTAACAACTTAACATAAAAAGATTTTCAAAGTTCTCAAGTTTTATGATTTGTTTTGTTGGTTTATTAAATTAAAACCTTATACACTTCTTAACTTGTAAAACCTGTTTAAAATCTATTTGTTTTGGTAAATACAAATTAAAAAAAAACGGTACCGAATTATTTGTTTTTTTAATAATGCCTTAATTTTCATTAAATTTCTAGCATTTTGCGAATTAAATTGACCCCCAAAAATCATTGAATGACCACCTGCAAATCATGGGTGCAACTGCTTGATCTGGCTTGCACATTTCAATTTCCTTTCTTATCAGAGAGGTTCACACTTCTTCCTGTTGAGAAGTGTGACTGCAGGACATCGTTTGCGCAAATGGTTGTGCACGGCGCTGTAAATAATCCACACCATGTTTGCTTGCCACTTGACAGGACAGAGATCCTTACGGCAACTCTGTAAGAGCCAATATCAGCAAACATCCAGAAGGCAGCTGGCGAGGGCAAAATTACACTATATTGGTTCGAAAATCGAATGCTGACATGGCGACACAATGCGCTGAAATGCACTCAGGCAGCTACAATTTATTTATCCTTATGTGTATATATTTATGCAGTCGACGTTTGCCAGTCAACACTTTATGACATTTATTCAGGAAAATATGTGCAATTGATCTCGTCCTTTAAAGTTAGTTTTAAAGGATTGTTATGCTTACATACAACAAAATAGTGCTTTCAATTTTAACAAGTCATAATCAAACTAAATTTATTTAATCAGCTATTCATTCTTTGAGTATAAATTTAGCTAAATTCTAACGAATTTTAATCTGTTTAATAAAACTCTAATTGAAAATATACTACAATGATATTTGATAGACTATCAAAAGACTAAAATTATTTTTCTGTAACTTTCAAGATGTTGCATGCTAAAAAGCAATGTAGACGTGTTTAAGTCAATTATTTTTTAGTAAATCAAATATTATTTCTAGGAAAAGCTATTGTTCTTTTTGAGTAACTATTTAAACAGATTATTTTACTGAATTTTAATGAAATGGTAATTAAATCATACTTTCGATTGGAAAACTTACTTAACTAAATTTAGTTGGAGTAACTAAGAAAGCTACTTTACAAATATTAAAAGTATACCTAAGAAACACATGTTTTTCTCTGAAAATTTGGACCAGTTGAAAGCAATTCAAAAGATTATTAATTTAAATATGTAAGGCGAGTATGAAAAATTGTCTCAATTTGCTAAAATTTTTCTACTCGGTTGCAAGATTCCTTTGTTTGGTACACAAATGCAGGATGTTGAACAATAAAATGGTAACAAAGAGGATTGTTGCAATTGCGTTATGCTTTTTCCGATTTTTAATTGCTAGTGACAGCTTATGGAATTTTTATGAACTGCAAACCCACAGCATGTACAAGAGAAGTTGGCAGTGCTGAAAAAATAGTCAAAACCACTGTTCGTGCCGTTTAAATTTACGCGGCAGCCTAACATCCGTTTAAGGAAATTACAATTTGGCCCACGGCTAATCATTTACTCGACTTGGGGGGTCGAACATGCACTCCGATTTCGCCCATCTACACGTAAATCACAAAACAAATTGAGAATTTAAGAGCTCTCGACATGCAACAGGATGCCTAAATGGTGCAACGAGCAAAAAAGCTGCCAGAAATGTAAATTGAAAACTGCAAATGGTGGTAACAATATTTTATGGAGTTCACTGACCAAGGGCGACCAACTTTCCCTGAGCCTGGAGGCGTTCCCCTATGCCAAACTACAATTAAGGTAAGCCAAGATAACACTTTGCATAATACTATGTCGGCTTTGTAACGCGGGCTGAGATTATGAGACTAACTTTCCTAGTGAGCTCGGTTGAAATGACTTAAGGCCACACAAGTTAAGAACTTTGAAAGCCAAAAAGTTGCACATTCACGTAGATCGGCCACATCTACAAGATAAGAGCTTAATGGCTCATGAATATGCTGTAGCCATGTTGAAAATGCCTGATTTGGAGTTTTTGCAGGCTACTTCAAACATCGCAAAACAAGATGCATGCTTCTAAACACCAAAAAATATTATGACACCAAGGAAACGAATTGGTTGTACAAAATATAATTTTCACACACGTAAGTGTCGTATTTTTTTATGATATGCATGTAATTTGACTTTTATGATGTCGGACGATTTTGGGCTCGTGTCAACTCGTAAATAATTAGAGTTCAAGTTGGAGCTTTCGGATTTCGAAGGCGCCTGACAAGACACTTGAGTTGTCAATGCATTTTTTATGATTTTGAGTGTAAAACAAAATGAACTTTACTGCCGGCTTACGTGACGTATGTGTAACTTTTTGATGTCCCGGCTGTAAAGTGTAACATCAAGTTGAGTGCCAAGCCAAATGCTTGAAAATTTGTTTAAATGCCGTACTTCTGATTGTAGCATTAAAGTCAAGGCAATCTAAATGCAAATGACCAAACTCCGTAAGATATCACTCAATTTAAATCTCACTAAGTTACAACAACATGTTTTAAAAACATTAATCACTGCTCAGCTTGAACAAATGTTTAAAATTTGACGTTTAAATGACAAAAATCGCAAAAGGTGAGTATAAAATGAATATTACTTTCTCATCTGGAAAAATGTGGCCAGCGGCAGCTGTGTTTACTTGGCCAGCAAAAACTTGCACGAGCAAAAACTTAATAATTCCCCAGGCGCACTGTGGGTCGGCGAAAAAACGCAAAAACACTCTGCGGGGGCGTCACACAATTAAGTAAAATGCGCCAGGTGGTGCTGCCACTTAATTTGAATGTAAAATATAAATAAAACATTTTGATTTCCCCATTGAAATGTGAAAATTGCAAGTCGGTTGCAAAACAAATGATTAAACTTTAAAGCTAAAATCAATTATGTAGCATTTTTATGAACCGATTCGCAGTTTACCCATCATCTTAAACAATTTGGCTTATAAGAGGAGGTATTTTCCTAAATAAACTCTATATGCCCTTGCAGAAGGTTTTATAAGAATTTTTTCGAAATTATAATTTCATCGCCTTTAAGCGTTTATGCATAAATTTAGGGATTTAGGAAATTCAATTTTAATTTAATATATCATACTATATCATGCAACTGCCATAAAACAAATCAAAACAAAATTTGTTGATTTTTAATATTCATGTGTTTAACAAAAGATCTACAATGATTTATTTTTAAATTTTAATATAACATTACCACTTTCATAGAAATAATTTTTTCAAAACATAAAACCAAATAACACTTAAAAATGAGTTTTTAGGCCCATGTGTTATGATGTTTTTTGTTTTCTTTTGATTCAACAATATTAAAGAGCGCAATCAAAGCCTTTTAAAGTTTAAAGATTCTGCCTACGGCATTAAATCGATTCTGTCTTTTCGTGTGGGCTTTAATTATTCAGCCTGCCCATACGGTGAAAGTGCAATGAAAATGTTTTCTTTATTTTTTCACCTTTTTTAATGAAAACTCATTTGCGCATTTGTGGGTGCTGTTGTTAAAAGTTACGTGTAAGTGTAAGCGGATTTGCAAAGGGGGAACGATTGGGACGTGGCGTTGCGCATTTATGTTCCACATTCAATAAAAAGAAACTAAAACGAGCAAAAAAAAAAAAACAAAACCGCACAGGCATTTTAAGGCCGAGAAAAATACACACGTGGAGCAATAGCATTTAAAGTAATTCGAAATCGAAAGACAAATTTTTTATAAAATACGGAAAAATTGAAACTTCAAAGTGCCAGCTCGTGCGTGCGTAGTCCTGCCTTTATTATTTTTATGGCTGCCTGTCAAAGAGCCAAATTTGGCATAATATTTGTTTGGGAAAGGATTCGACTAACTTATGGAAATAAAAGGCAGACGCATAAATTTCAATCCATCAAACACTGGGGAGGTTGGGTTGAAAGATATATTTAGAGATGAAGTGGAAGAAGCTTGAGAAAGTCGGATCGACTCAAAAGGAGAGGGTTCCTTCAAATTTGTTAATGGAAGTAATTTTATTAAGTATAAGTATTAATTATTATTATTATATCATTAACTTGTGGGGTTTTATTTTTACGTAAATAGACCTTAACTGCTTCGGGTTCTCTGACTTATTTTCCTTAGTTAAGCTGAAAGACTTTCCTCTAAGGAAGCTAACTGCTGCGTCATCACTTAAGATCGATATCGGAGAAAGATAAATTAGTATGCGCCGTGGCTGGCAGCATTTACGCTAACACCAAATTCAGCCACTAAATCAGCTATAAAACAGCCTTCATAAAGAACTCAAAACCGCATGAGAAGCCTCCTTCACGTGGTTTACCCACCAATATTCCCCCGGAGCCATCCTTCTGTTATCAACAGTCAATAAATAAAATCTCATTAAGTTGAAGGCGCTGCAGGAGAGTGCAAAAGTGGAAGAGAACGAACGCTTTCCGCACTGGCTACGGAGTAAAATTATAAAATTTCCATTTTATTGACATTTGAAATTGACTGATATCGGTGTGGAGAACTGAAAGGCATGCACGACTGCCGCTGCGGTTGAGTTTAAGTGTCTAAAGCGAGCCGAAAGCGAATTTGTGGCAGGCGAAATAAAAGCCAGGAAGCAAGGAAAATACAGCGAAACGGGCAGAAAGGGAAACATGGCCCACGAGTCAATCAGGTTCGGAGCAAAAAAAAAAATGGTTCAATAAAGTCAACACCCCTGGGAAGAGGGGGCGTGGCATGGCCCACGGCCAGCGAGCCAGACAGCCAGTCAGCCGGAGTTCAAACAAAAAGCGAAGGGAATATTCCTCGGCAACCAAATTACATTAACGCCGCTCCCAAGAAGACACATCCTGCGGCCCAAATGAGTGAGTCCCAAGTGTCGATGGCTGATAACAGCCGGAAGCCAAGTACAGAAGCCTCAACTGCCACAGAGTCGAAAGCTCAAAAGACAAAGACTTTGGGAAAAACAATTTTCGCCAAAAAAAATGCATGAAAAATAAAAAAAAACGCGAGAAAGTGTACCCAAATTGGCTGAAAAGCAATTTTTTTTAGCGGAGGTGTGTCGCGTAGGCGTGGCTGACTTGATGGGTGACACATAAATTTAGACATTTCACGGCGGGCGAAAGAAAAACTTTCAGCAATCAATAATTCAAATTTGGCTCTCGCAAAACCAAACAAAAACAATGAAAAAAGAAAAACTCAAAACAATCTTGTT